>NC_132782.1:65460393-66064455 GCF_048418805.1 Vulpes vulpes | reverse complement strand
AACAGACAGAGCACTGCAAGCAGAGCATTGGTAGGAAGAAGGCACATGTAGATACCACCCTCGGTCTGGCGGTGAGACCTGGGATGGGTGCCTGAAGGACTCGGCTTCATCTACACCATGGGGGAAGGAGATTGGGCGATTGCACACTCCTCACCGCTGTGACTTGCTGAGACAAGAAGAAAAAGGAAAACACAGCTGCTGGCTCCCTATACAGATCTGCTAAGTACACGGAGGTCAGGGAGAGGGAGTGGCAGGGCTCCTTCAGAGACCTGCCTCACCAGATTGGATCAAATTGGTGTCAGAACCAAGTTGACATCTTGTAGGAAAACAGAGTCTTGAGGGCACTGGTATGGTCACCTAGGCAGCATGCATGATGGGGCGTGCATGGGTGGGGCATGCATGATGGGAAGTGGGGCAGGTTGTCTGGGAAGTGCGTAGGAAAGACTTAGAGACAGACTGGTTGATGGACCCAGAAGGGAATGGCCCACTGTGTGGAGGGAAAAGATGCTGATTAAGAGGGGGAGAGATGGGGGTCCATCAGGACACTCCTAGGACCTTCTGCGAAACTCAACTTGCCCAGAGATGTGTTGGGTGCAGGGGGGACAAGAGCAAGGAAAGATGAGGATGGGATGCCCCCTCCAACAAAGCCCTGGTCTCACCGGTGAGACTAGCAGAGCACACAAATGCCTGTTGTCTCACAACACGCACTCTATTCCAGAACACGGTGCAGATAGACACACAGAGATACGTCCACACATAATCACACACGCACACACACACACACACACACACACCCCACTTACAGCCAGCAGTAACACCCTCCATCTACACTCACCACAAACCTGAAACCATGGTTACCTGCTAACTACTTGTAACCACACAAAATAACCCTGATTTAAGTATCAGAATCCAACAAAAATCTATAGCACATATAGCATTAAACATAAACTCCGTATTATCCAAGAAACGGGAAATGTGACCTCACAAAGCCTCAAATAACTTACATTCTAAAGTAGGCCGAGAAAATAAGGATAAGAATTTGGGGACAGGAAGGAAAGAACTCATTATATTTCCTTGTCTCACTTCTATTCTTCCCGCTGGCCGGAGAGCCCCCCCACCCATCCCGCACCCTGCAGTCCTCGCAGGAGGGTGACACCCCCACCCGCCACTGCCTGGCAGCCATGGGTGCTGGAGCCCCGGCCCGCCCTGGTCTGTGGTACAGGTGGTTGACGGGGAGAAGCCCAGAGGACTCAGGGGCGAGCAGGTGCTCAGCGCTCCACCGTGATGGTTTCGGGCCGGGAGGTAAGAGCAGGTGAATTGGCCGGCGGAGCCTCTGATCCCTGTGCTGAGTGGGGCCGGGGCGCAGGTGACTCAGCGCGGGAGCGGCTGTCTTCCACCTGCACCTTCTCTCCTACAGGTGCCTCCAGGGCTGTCCCCGTCCCCCTGGCTGGGATGCTGGGCACCACAGTGGGTCTGTACCTCGACACCAAAATGTGCTGCCACTTTACCCAGGTGCAATAGTTAGGTCCTCGGATGACCGCTGAGCAGGAGGGCCGCTGGAGACACTGCACATGTTAAGTGAAAGGAGACAAAAGACTCAAAGAAAGATAGGAGACAAGACGAGCCCACTCCCCATTGGCACAACTCTGTGGCCCCAGACCTCAGGACTCCAGCAGCCTCCCCCAGGCGAGCTGTGGCTGTCCCTGCGGGCTGGCATCCTAGCACATGATTACAGGTTGGGCTTCAGACAGGTCTGCATGTGGCTCTGTCACCCCCGGCTCCCTCTCCAGGCCCTAGGTGCTACCCCTGCCCATTTGAGGGATTCCTGCTCTTTTCCGAAGTCAGGAAACACACTTTTCTGCCCCACCCCCCGACTTTTCGAATCCTTCACTCTAATTTTCATTCTGTCCACAAGCATTGCTCAGGGCTCAGTAGGCCGAGGTTCACCTTGGCCACCTGTAAAGCAGAGGAAGGAATGCTACAGGTGTGGGCGGAGCCTTTCATGCAGTAAAATTAGTGCTCCATGTTGACCCGGAGGCCTTTGAGGAGGCCTGCAGATGATCACACTTGTCTCTCTTGGTTCCTGCCTGTGGTGCACGCCCAGCACGCACACACCTCCCCGCATCACTGATGCAGAGCCTCGGCCAGAGCTCAGGTTTGTTACAGCTGATGAAGAAATGAGGCACATTCCTCCTTTTAAATGCAGCTCCATCTTCTCAAAGGTACAGCAAATGCCGGTGCACAGGCCTCACTCCTGCTGTGCACCCTTTGTCCAGGGCCCTGTCCACTGAGCAGACAGCAAGGAAGAACTTTCTGTGGTCTCATTGAAATGCAAAATTCACCAGGAGAGAGAGAGCACCTCGGGGGGGCAGGTGTTTGTCCAGCCTTGGTGCAGGAGGAGGGCAGGGGTGCTGTAGGAGGAAGGCAGGGGTGCTACCTACAAGACTGACAAAGCGGGGGGATTGGCAGGTGAGAGTCCTGGTGCCAATGGCATTACTACTTCTGAAACCACAATTTGCTTAAAAGTGAAGCTGCTCCCCACAGGCCAGGTGGCCCCTCTGGCCTGCAGACCATTCCCAGGACCCCCAGCATGAGATGGACGTAGGTTATCATTAAAACTTGGCGTTGGTTTTTTTGCTATGGTTTCCCCTAATTATAAAAGTAGTATGTTTATCATAAAAGATCTTGAAAAGCCCAGAAAGATTGTAAAGGAAATGAAAATCACCTCACTCCCATGTGAGAAATCCCCTTAACGAAGCAGCCAGGTCCCCTCAGATTCAGGCTCCCCGCAATATCCCATCAGGTGTTGGGAGGAGCCGCATCCGAGTCCCTGACAGCAAGGAGTCAGAAGCTCACTCTTGCCCATTGAATCTACTTTTTCCATAACGCACAGCGACCTTCTGTGCTGAACGCCGCACGGCTGCGTCTTTACTAGTTTTTGGAAAGACAGTGGCCCAAGAATGGTGTGTGCCTGCGTGGTCGCCCTGGTCGCCGTGAATGTTGGCCTACTGGCCAGGAAATCCAGTAGCTTCCAGCTCACGTGTGCTCTCCGATGACGGCTTGTCCCTTGGGTTAGCCTCCCCCCACCCCCAGGCCATATCTGTCTGCCGCTGGCCTGGGACACTCCACTCATCCATTTGCCATCCACTTATTCTGTCATTAATTCCCCCATTTACCCACCCGACGCATGCCAACTGAGGCCCATTCCTCTGGTGGCAGGGCTGTCCCAGCGCTCCCTGGAAGACAGAGCTGCTTACGTGTATCCCGGGCCCTCAGATGGAGGACAGGGGACCCTCGAGGTGGAAGAATGGACACCTAAAAGGCATAGAGTCACAGCAGGTGTGCCTGGCTGTGGGAAAATAATGAATCTCGTGTACCTGACATGTGGCGAGCAAGGGAGGCAGAAGGGGCCCCAGGAATCCCATTTAATGGGAAACTGAGTCAGCCAAGTGAATAGCAGGTGTGCCCAGGGCCACTCGCCATATCGGGTTCAAAGCCATGTCTGTGAGCCTGATTTCTGCAGCTGGGTTGGTTCTATTTCCCCCACTACTGAACAGGTATGGAATCTCAGAAAGTGGGTGTCCTTGAGTGCTGGAAAGATGTGCCCCAGAGCTGTGACATCGTCCTCTGGGGAGGTTGAGAACTGTTTGTCTGCAGCCCCACAGGGACGGCCTTCAGTCCTGAGGACTTCACCATCACCCTGATGCCACTTCCGAGTGGCACCTTTGCCATCACACAGTGACATCTCCCCAAGGAACATGTTTCCTGGGTCCAGCCATGCCCATCCCCAAGGTGCACACACGTGCCCTACTCAGGTGTCTTACACACAAAGGGATGTCCTCGAGCACATCTACAAGGGACACAGGGTGAGGGATCCTGGGGTAAGCATTCTCAAAGTCAGAAGCAGGAGAAGCATTCGAAGCTGGGAGGAAGAGGACAGGTCCATGTGGGGCCCCACTCCCCACGTGTGTCTGCCAGACAGGAAAATCACCAAAGGCAGGTGGCCAGTGTTGACTTAAGTGGGCTGGTTGGGAGACAAAGCAAACCCAATCAACCCCAGGAGGCCTATGATCTCTTCCTAGCTAACTCAAAGAAGGGCCTGGAGAAGCCCCCACATCCAGAACGAGATGTGAGGGGGTCGCATGTCACTAGTTGAACGCTGACTTCTTAGCCATATAAATGCTCTCAAGAAGCTTTATGTATTACAAGAAAAAAAAAAGACATTCATACCAATAACAGATCTTTTCATTAGTCCTGAGATGGTAACAGCTTTTAAAAATTTCTTCTCTATCCCTTGTTCTAAGTCTGTTAATAAAAAAAAGAGATAGAAACACATAGATGGATGAATAAACAGACTGATAAAAAGATGAGAAGATAGATGGAGGAATAGATCATAGATAAGAAATAAATAATTGGCAGAACTTTTGCAAACAAATCAATGATATTTGGAGTCCTTAGGGGATCTGTCCATGGATTGCTTCTAGCAGGATGGAGCCAGCTCACCAGGCTTGCTTACGGAAAACAGACCTAGGATTGGGGAATTATGGGGCATGGCTCCCCGGAAAATATCATATACTACCTGAGTATAAAATAGATATGTTTCCTGACCAAATGCACCCTTTCTGGTTAGGAATACAGCTCTATGTATTATTTAGGGACTTCACATATCTGGGAACAGTGAGACACAAGCTACAGTCCCAGACATCTGCCCACTTTGCCTCTGTCGTATGATGACTTATAGCCTCAAAAGAACTCCTACAGCTTCATACTGGGTAACACTGCTGATTCATGGGAGTTTAATTTCAAAAAACCAATTTTTTGTGTTGTCTCAAACATAAAAAAACAATTACCACAAATACTTTGCTTGTATTAAGTTCTCACACAATAAATATTATAAAAAGAGGTTAAACTCCCAAATTAAAACATGACCCCGTATTATCTTTATAAAATCAAAAGGCATTTCAAATATTATGGTCTCTACATTTTCCGATCGCAGATGTGGCTAAGTGCCTCCACTGAGTATCTCAGGACATTTTATCTGTAAAATGTACATTTCCCCGGGTCTGTTAACAGTGGTGTCTGAAAGATGGAGAATGTGTTGGTTTCTTCATGCAACATACTGAGATACATTTAATTTCATTTGATTAATTGTTATAAGGCTAGTTTAAGTTTGTAATTGAAATATTATCTTCTTAATAAAAGAAAAGTTTTTTTTTATTCAGAATGATTAACACTTAAGTTAAGCTAATAAAAGTGATACTGTGGGATTCTGATGTGGGAGAGGTGGTAATAAAGATGCAATTAGCCAGCATCTCCTGAGTAAAGGAAGTAGAAAGGAAGAGGATGAAAGTGTCTCTCTGCTCCTTCCCTGACCTTATCTCCCCAAAGCCTGGGCACAGCTGCCTCTCCAGAGCTGATGCACCAAACTGTCACCCAAACCTAAGATGTCAAATCAGGCCAAGGACAGCTGGGAGGAGAGGAGGTTGTAGGGAGGGAGCAGGGAGGTCTTATTCCCGATGAGCGCATCTGAGTGGGTCATAGATAGACAGTCCCTATGGATGCTGTGGCCTGGGCCTGTCTGTACCTGTGAGTCTGTAGCTGTTCGTGACCTCCAAGGCAGGCTCTGGTCCAAATGAGCCATGATGAACTAGGGAAAAGCCAGCCCTGTGTCCTGCAGTGTCCTGTGTCCTGCAGCCCCGTGTCCTGCAGGATTCACAGCCAGAGACACTGAGAACACAATCTGCCAGTCTTCTTTGGATATTATGAGCTTTGGGGCGGTGGGCTTCATTCTGCAATCCATGTGGGTGCTGGCTCAGCAGAGTTTTCTTGAGTCCTCATCTGCGATGTTCCTTTGCTTGTCTGTATCCTGCAACACCTGTGGTTCCCTGAAGGGCTTATGTAGGGCGGACCATGCTTCAGCACCAAGTGACAAGCCACATGGTCTAAAACTGGCCTAGGAGAATAAGGACAAGGTCTTGCAGGGATGCCTTCATGCTCTTGCTTCCATCCCAGGCTCAGAATTTAAAACCCCAGGGGAGAAATGCAAGTTAATATATTTACAGCAACCAAAAAACACAGAGCACAGAAGTGGAGGGCTCAATGTGGGCAGGGCGCCAATCTCTATTAGACTGTTTCCATCACCGACAAAAATAGAGTCAAGCAAATCCCATTCCATGTTGTTAGCTGACAGTCCAAATCATGCAATTTGGTCATTGTGATGGGTCCTCATTCATCCATTCAAATTAGCCAAGCACTTCCATCAGTTTTACTAATTTAAGACTTTTGGAAGATGAAAAAAAATCTTGAGTTTGTCGACAAGTGTTCAAGAAAAATTATTCTGACACTTGTTAAAAATAGTGAAGATGTTATTCAAAGACTATTGCAATAGGGGAGAGAAGTGACTAAACTCCAAATCCAGCAAAGGCAGCTGGGCACCTGCAGCCAGGAAGCAGAGTGAGAGGTCAGTGGACGGGAAACTCCCAAAACCAGATCTGGAGGGTAGGGGTTCTTACTGAAGGTACACAGGGTGATCGGATGCCGGGGTGGGGTTTGTCTGCACTGACTCACCCAGATTCTGGCTAAAACTGGGCTATTCACACCCACAAGGAAGGGAGCCAGGATGGAGGCCAGGCCAATAAGAGGGCTCAGAGGAGCTTGACTGAAGCTGGGTTAGGGACAGAGTCTTTGTCACAAGTTAAAAATGCAGCAAAGAACCCAAGGTCACAACCTGTGGGTCTGGCTCTGCTTCAGACTCTCATCCTCCTTTCTTGTTTCTGTCTCTCATTTTCCCATGACAATGTCCAATGGCCACCAGAGGACCCCATGGCCAGATGAGTGTAACGGCGTTGTCCTTTGCTGTCTCGATGACTGCCCACACAGAGTGACGTGTGCTTTGGGCAAGAGCTGTCATGTTCACCGTTGAGCCACCACCTGCCAGCACCTGCACATGGCAGGAGCTCATGCTTTCCTGTGTAATGGGCGATGAATGGATGGCTGAAGGTCATGTGATTTGGGAGAGCATGGAAAATATTCCAGATATGTCTATATTGACACCAATTCTTAGCCTTCATTATTAGGTTTTGGGGAAACTCAAATATATGACCATGCCCCAATATTCAGTGGTGCTTTGCAAAATGACAGAGAGGTGACTTGACCATAACAACACAAAAATACTCCAAAGAGCAACATTATGATCCTGCTACATAAAGCATGAGCTAAAAAATTCATTCAAAAATATGAAAGCTCTAAATTAAAAGAGAATACTTAAGTTCCAACCAACACTTGAACGATGAGTAAAACACCTTAAGGATTTTTTTATGACCATTTTCGGCTTATATTCTCCACCTTCACCTTCATCCCCAAATAATTTCTCTCTATATGAAAAAAAAAACCACCCAAGGCTGGCATTAGAACTAAAACGCTCACATGAAAATTTCAAGGCAATCACAAGCATCTTACTATTGAAAAGGTTCTGCTTGTGGTTCATCAGAGCGGTCGTCCGAATTCTAGCACCAGAGTTCCTGAGGCCTTTACTGTCCTACAGTGTTTGCGACATATTCATTTACTCGTCACTGTACTGAATTGTGTCTGTCTGGGACTGTAAGGATTGGGATTGCAGAGGCTCCTTAGCTGTCATGTTCCTCAATCTTTTGTTTCTCTGTGGCCTGCTCACCGCTTCTCAAAGGATGGTCCAGCTGTGAACATGGTGCTCTTTCCCCTCCTGAGCATCATTTAGGCTTCTTTTAGTTCACAGCTGTCCCGGGCTGTATGAGAAGCCGCTAAGAGAGCATTTTGACTTTTGTTTCTCACCACACTTTCATTACAACATGCTAAGACTTTTGTTCATTTTGGTGATGAATCTGCATTGATAATAAAAGAGATGTAGAAATATGTTAATTGAGATATTAGTATATCCCATTGGCTATAAAAGTTTTCTGTAGTTCCTACTCAATGATGTTAAATACTCAATTTGATGTCTTCTGTGATCAGATACTTGAATTAGCTTGGGTGTTCGGCTCTACTAATTAAAAAGGATGCCACAGAAGCTCTCGCCTCAACATCCGTGGGACTGCTTTATAGAACTGCACATAGTAGAGCCAGAAACAGGTACGCTTTCATCAACACCCTGTGCCATGGCTACTGAAATCCGCCTGGCGTCCAAGGCAGATGTATGGCACCCCCAAGGAGACATAAGGGGCCTGGCCTCTGCCCTTCCCACCTGAAGCCGCACAAGACTCTGTGAAAAAAAAAAAAGAAAAAAAAGAAAAGAAAAGAAAAAACAAAAACAAAAACAAAAAACAAGACTCTGTGAAAGTGGAATCAGTTTCCAGGGGCTAAGAAATAATTACCCAGGCAAATTACACGTGGATACACCTGGCATGTTACATGCCACCTTACGTGCTGCTGCTAGATGCCTCAGACTACATTCTGGATTAAAAAGAGAAATCCAAATATCCAACTTCAGACCTTCCTGTTTTTAAAGTAAGATGGTTTAGATGGTTTCATCATTAGGAGAAGAAGAAGAAGAGGGGGAGGGACAGGGGAGGGTGAGGAGGAATGTGGTTTCTTTCCTTTAAAAAGAATTACAGAATCCCTTATTAGGGTGATGTAGCTGTCTCCTGAATATTACGGAGGAAGGATGACAATGCTAATGTCCTACCCCCATCGTGGAGCCAAGAGAGAACTGCACTTTGGTCAAACAGCAGGAATGCACGTGGGCTAATAATATTAGCAAACTTTAATTAAATGACCTAGATGCTTTATGTACGTTGTTTCATTTAACATTTGTGACAGGTGTATAAGGTCATTACTAATAACCACTTTTCACAAAAGATGAAAATGGGCCTCAAGGAAGTTCATTTGTCCATTGAGGGCTAGAGAAAGGACATTGATTGGATACAGCCCCAGATGATCTGAGAAGCTCAGAGTTTGCAGTTAAGCGTCATATTCTCTCATCTTTGGGCATGAGACAAATAGCTTCTTTTTAAAAGATTTGTTTAATTTTAAAGAGAAAAAAAGAGAGGGAGTGAATGGAGAGGGAGGAAGGCAGGGGAAGAAGGAGAGAGAGTCTCAAGGAGACTCTCTAATGAGCATGGAGCCCAACATGGGCTCAGTCTCACCACCCTCAGATCAGGACCTGAGCCAAAACCAAGACGGATGCTCCATTGACTGAGCCACCCAGGTGCCTAGAGACAAACATTTTCTTTTAAGATCATCCAGCTTATAATCTTGTCAGAGACCCTTAAGAAAGAGTGTTCCTGGGGATCCCTGGGTGGCTCAGAGGTTTAACACCTGACTTCAGCCCTGGGGTCCCGAGATCGAGTCCCATGTCGGGCTCCCTACATGGATCCTGTTTCTCCCTCTGCCTGTGTCTCTGCCTCTCTCTGTCTCTGTGTCTCTCATGAATAAATAAATAAAATCTTAAAAAAAGAAAGAAAGAAAGAAAGAAAGAAAGAAAGAAAGAAAGAAAGAAAGAAAGAAAAAGAAAGAAAGAATGTGCCCAAGGTGAGGTCATGGAAGCAACTCAACAACATTCCTGAGCGCCTGTTAGGAGTCAAAGTACAAGGATCAAAATACAGACAAATGCAAGACAATAATGGTGGTTCACATAAAAGAAGAAGAAAGGGCTGTGGGAATTCCCAGAGGGAATTAAGGGTGTAATAGTAAAGGAGGTGTGCATGCATGGAATGTGCCCATGGAAGCCAGGGGAGCATTTATCATAAAGAGATAAGCAGAGACAAAGGGTGTCAGAAAAGAAAATAACTTGGCTTGCAAAGACATACAAGGAAATCCAGCCTATAGAAGGACCCCTCATTAAAAAAAAATTTTAAAAATTAAATTAAAAAAAAACCAGGTATTTAAGAGAAAAACATAAAAACTACCAATCAGCCTTCATGGTAGATCTGACCACAATGGGTAAATAGCAATTTTCTTACATAATTATCACATTCTGTATACAATATATCTTCACACATTGGTATGGCAATATGTAATGAAAAAATTTTCACTAAGGAGACAGAAACTTACAGGAAAGCCTTAAAGTATCATTTTTTTGGGGGGGATTAGTGTTTTACAGAGTGACCATGTTGTTTTTATTTTACCTCAGGATATAAAAGATAATTGCCTCTGAGTGTGGGGTATGTTGTTGGTGCTCATGGATAATGACAGCAAGGCAAGCAGCTACTCCTGCTCCACAGCCCCACCTTGTGATCCACCTCTGTGTCAGTTAGCTATTGCTGCCTAACAACCATCCCCAGAACCAGTGCTCTAGAACAAGAGTTATCTACCATTGCTCACATGTCTGCAGGGCTTCTGGAGTTCTTCTGATCTACACTGGGCTTGAGGGGTGGCCGTGCTTCACACAGTATATCTGCAGTCAGGTATGCCCACATGCCTCCCCCTGGAACCAGAGCTGAGAAGCCACCAGTTACCCATGGGAAGCTCTTCTCATGACAGCAGTAGAGATGAGACAGTGAATAGAAATGTGTGAGGCCTCCTCTGGCTTAGAACTGTAACATTGTCTCTTCTGCTGAAATGCCATTGGCCAGAGCCAAGCACATGGCCAGGTCCCACCAAGGCGCAGGGACACACACCCTGTCCACAAGAGACCATGGAGGATAGATATGCACAGACCAGGGAAGAGTCTAGGGCATGTGCCTTTAGGCTGTGTCTTTGTGCCATTTTTAAAATTTCTGATTGTACATGGCTAGTTTATGGTTTGTTTTATTTCCATTGTTATTTACTAGGATATATGTAATAGCATCACATGGTTTAAGAAGGTAGATCTATCCAACATTCATTTTTTTTAAATTTAAGATTTTATTTTTTTATTTGACAAATAGAGAGAAGGAGAGAGCATGCACACAAGCAGGGGGAGTGGCAGGCAGAGGGAGAGGGAAAAACAGGCTCCCCACCAACCAGGGAGCTTAATGTGGGGCTCCATCCCAGGCCCCTGGGATCCTGACCTGAGCCAAAGGCAGATGCTTAATCAACTGAGCCCCCCAGGCACTTCATGACAAAGAATCAACTTATTTTCCTTTTTAAAAAGATTTTATTTATTTATTCATTCATGAGAGACACACACAGAGAGATGCAGAGACACAGGCAGAGGGAGAAGCAGGCTCCTCACAAGAAGCCCGATGCGGTACTCGATCCCAAGACTCCAGAATCATGCCCTGAGCCAAATGCAGACACTCAACCACTGAGCCACCCAGGCATCCCAGAATCAACTTCTTTCATGAGGCTCTATAAACCCTAGAATTATTATTTTTTTTTTTGCTAGATTTATTTTATTGAAACTATCAGTTATCTACTGAGGTCAGAAATGAAGAAGCAACTAATTCACCACTAATATGTTTTTCTTTTAATATCTTCAAGTTTCAGGGAGACTTATTTCCCTGAGATTATAAAATTTGTCAATGTTGCCACCCTGCCTGGAAGGGATAATATTTGCCAGGATTCCATGGGTCATAGGGCAGGTATCGGCCAGAGTTCCTGGGACGTCTTTGCTAACCAGTCCACGTCTGAAGAACAGTCCTGACTCTGGAGTGGTAGGCTTGTCATAACTACTTACAGGGGATTTCTGACACTGTCACATTTAAAAATATGTTCTGACTGGATGGAGAAAAGATTCTTTTTGACCTATATAAATAACTGCATGATCACAAGAAGTAAAGAGATTTAGAAAAATTGTTTGCATTTTGCATAGCCATTGGCATCATGTTTTGAAATGGCTTATGGACACAGACGATTTCTATCTGTAATTATTTTGTATTAGCATCACTATATTTAAGTGTGCTAACAATTTATTTGCTTATTATCTACATAAGGAATTTCATAAGATGTGTTTTTTTCTCGATGCTCAAGGATTAGTTCAAACAAGATATTATTTAAAGAATGTTTCACTTCAGTTTGAACAACTATTGTCCCTTTAACTTAGAGTCAGAGTAAGAAGAAATAAGAGGAGTTCTCATAAGCTCGGTAAAAATAGAACTTTAATCCCAATTAAATCCATTCTTTCAGGTCCATTTCATCCCTCTGTAATTTCTTCTTATTTTTGATGATGATGATTTCGTGTTAAACAGATGATTTTCATCAGGCATCTGTTTGTGGGATGAGTCCTGGGAATTCTCCTTTAGTCCCTGGATAGGACATGATGGGGTTTCTTCCTTGGGACAGGTCTGTTGTCACGGTGAAGTCTGCGTCCTTGGGTAGAGTCACGGTGGTACAAAGGGTCAGGAGCCCCTCTAGTCATCTACTGTGGTTCTTTTGATGTTTCTTCAGAAGACTTAAGATCTGGTTGTCACACACAGCCAAGGTCTTCTTTCAAGTGTAAAGCAATGAAAAAATACCAATCGACAGGGCTCAGCAAGGAGGAATGGGCCTGGGAAACTAATTATAATCAACTCCAGTTGCTGCTTAACAACAAGTTACTATGCAGGTCCCCTTAAACCCACATGTTTTCCCAGGAATAGGATGATAAATGTATGTTTTCTCCCTTATGATTTTTTGTGACATCTTCTTTTCTCTAGATAACTGTAAGCATACAGTATGTAATACTTAAAACATACAAAATATGTGTTAACCGAGCATTTATGTTATTGGTAAGTCTTCCGATCAATAGCAGGCTATTAGTAGTTATGTTTTGGAGGACTCAAAAGTTACACACAGGTTTTCAACTGCCCAGGGGTTGGAGCCCTTAAGCTCTGCATCAATCAGGGGTCAACTGTATAATAAAATGGAGGAGAGTGGGTCTTCCTTTGAAGGACTTGTGTAATCAAATGATAAGAATTAAATCAAAAGCAAATCTAAGATGGTGAGCCTCCAAGGTCAGTGAGGACACTGGCAAATCTCCAGACTATTTTAATGTATCCCATCAATCCTGCAGTCTGATTGCCAACAAGCGACAAGTGCATGTGAGTATCCAAACTGCAAAAAACACGAAGGCTGAATATACCTTCACATTAATGACTTTTCATTTCATTCCAATTAAGTTAGAGAGCAAGTTCCACTTTTGATGTGCCTATTCTTTTAGCGTTGGTTCAATAACCAGGAGAGCTCCAACAAGGGAGTGAAGCGAATTAAAACTCTGGAGAATGGCAACTCAACCCAATTATTTCTAGCATCCCTCTTTTTATAAAGCAAAGGAGTCGATTTTTACTGGAACTCAGCTGCCATTAGAAAGCCCTTAAGATACTTAAAATTAAAAAAAGAAAGATTTCTTAAAAGTTTTATTATCCCAAAGTTAGGGCATAAATTTAGAACAGAAGAGAGTAAACAAACCTAAGTCATAAATACTTAAAGGCAAGAAATAATTAAAGTTTCAGTCTCAAACTAAAATAAAACAAAACGCCACAGCAGGTAGCCATTATTATTAGGGATTTTAGCTTTTTATAATGATAATAATAATAAAGAACTTTGATTCAAAGGTAGTTCATGAACACAGAAAGAATAAATGTTCACAAAATTTGGTGATAAAGAGGAATTTTGTGACCAAGGTGGAGAATAACACTTATATTTCCTGTTTAGAGCAGAATGCATATTAATATTTTCAAAGGTCAAATCACTGTTTAACAAAAAGAAATCCAAATTTAGGTTTTCTTTTTTTATGGCATTCATGCAGGAATTTGCAGACAAGTTTTCACAAGCCTTTTTCTCATTTTATAATGATATTCGCTGACACTGAGCAAATCTGTAAAAATGTTAACACATTTCACTGCTCCTTTCAAATATATTGGTTGCAAGTAGCATAAACTCAAACTCACTTCCCTTTGTATTTTAGTACTTTTTTTACACTCTTAAATATGTCTTTGGTTAGCTTATTTCTCTTTCTGGTATAATAAGATATTTATATTTTACCTTGATAAACGTAGATTTCACCTTGATAAACAGACATGAATGTACTCAATGTCTTTTGTAAATATCCCCCCCGAGTCACTACCTTACTATTTGTGCTACATAGTTTACAGGAACAAATCAAATGATACCAATTCTATTTATTTTACCATATGATGTTCACATATAATTTGAAATGTTTTATGGATAGAAAGATGATATGATAGACATCAGGGGGAAAAGGCCAAGCTATTCAGAAATATAAATTAACTAGATTTTATTTATTATTTATTTGTTTATTTTAAAGATTTCATTTATTTATTCATGAGAGACACACAGAGAGAGAGAGAGAGAGAGAGAGAGAGACAGGCAGAGGGAGAAGCAAGTTCCCTGCTGGGAGCCCAATGTGGGACTCGATCCCAGGACCCTGGGATCATGCCCTGAGCTGAAGGCAGATGCTCAACCGCTGAGCCACCCAGGCGTCCCTTAATTGGGATTTTAATGGAAAACTTTATCTTGCATAAGCTAGAATATTTTGGTAACATTGTATTTTAAGCTATGATAAAATAGATGGGAAAGAGAAAACAACATTAAAACTGAAATTATCAAACTAATCCAATTTGCGTGTGGATTCACTTTGATTAAAAATATTACCTCAGGGGTGCCTGGGTGGCTCAGTCATTTAAGCATCTGCCTCAGCTCAAGTCATGATCTCAGAGTCCTAGGATCAAGCCCCGCATTGGGCTCCCTGCTCAGTGGAGGGCCTGCTTCTCCTTCTGCCCCTGCTCATGCTCTTTCTCTCTCTCTCAAATAAATAAATAAATAAATAAATAAATAAATAAATAAATAAAATCTTTTTTTAATTACCTAATTTTTTCCACTTTTATGCACCAAATATTAAAAACTCTTCAAATTTTGCTTATATTGGTACTGAAGTTTTCCCAACTATCTCTCCATATTATCAAATTTGCTCCTTTTTAAAACTTTCTCATTTGGCATCTTATTCATCAAGACCATTAACTTACCTGACAACCAACCAGTGTTTCCTTCTGATTTAAGCAAATATCTAAAATGCCAAAAGTCAGGGCACCTGGGTGGCTTAGTCAAGTAAGTATCCAACTCTTGATTTTGGCTCAGGTCATGATCTCAGGGTCCTGAGATAAAGCCCTGTGTTAGGCTCCCTGTTCAGCGGGGTGTCTGCTTCTTCTTCTCTCTCCCTCTGCACCTCCTTTAGCCCCGCCTCAAATAAATAAATAAATCTTTAAAAATAAATAAATAAATAAAATTTCAAAGGTTGACAGCTTGAGGTATTTAAAGTTCAACTGTTTTTCTTTTTTTTAAGTTTTAGAAATTCTTCAGGTCACTTAAATTTATAGAAATGCTTCAAAGTATCTCTAAAACAAATCAGAAGAGAAGCTCTGTTGAATTAATAAAGTCGTATACTCTATTTTTTTTTTCTGAAGCTAGGAGAAAATACCAATGTGTTTCCTCAGAAATATACATTTCATGCAAACACAGTCAAAGAATGCAGTCCGATCCTGGGCAAGCTATGGAATGGAGGAGGTGTTTATAGATCAATATGTCATGGTGTGCTACTTTTGGCCATGACTCTATCTGAGCTCTGGTTAGATTAGTGATGCAAACTTGTCTGTCTGTACCTTGTGTCAGCCCTTTTTCCCTCCAAGGGCTGACTCGCTCATCTGAGTGTTGGCTTAGTGCTTCCTTGTGTTTTGGCAGAAGGAAGCACCCTGTGTGGTTCTCGGAAAGCCAGAAACCCCAGATACACTGGAACTGTTGTCCTGCTGTACCCCACGATCATGGACAGTCTCTCAGTTGCAAACACATCAAGGGAAATGCTCTTCTGTGTCGCTTTGTTCTGTGAGCCACGTAAAAACCAGCTGCAAACCTCTCTCCTCTCAGCTCTACATCCCTTCCCCTTTATTAGGCATATTTACGCCTCTCTGATGTGTGCATCCTGAGAGTATGCATGGATGACAGATCCTTGTGACCAGTTCACCTACAATGTTGCATGGGTGTGTGTGGAATGGGGCAGAGGGGAGAGTGTGTAGATGCTAGCCAGCCAAAGAAACAACATGGGTTATGGTTATAAGCACGTCGTTTAAATAAAAGAGGGAAAGGCACTGTTTTAATGCTTTTTTCTTTCCCACTTAGACACTTCAAAAGGGGAACAAGAAGTCTCTGCATCTCCCCAGTGACACATCAAGAAAAATGTAAAATCACAGAGTCATTGGCTCATTACCACTACAGAACTCCCAGGCTGCCCTCCTCTCCAGACAGAATAGAAGTTTTCTTTTTGGGTGACTTCAGATCATAGTGGTGTGCTACAAAGACAAGCATAGAGGATGCCATCAGGTGTCAGAGGACAAGATAATTCAGTCAGGTGGGAAGTGATGTAGATGACAATATGTGATTTGCATCATCCTTATAGAAATGATACCTTGTGACCCAGGGTCAAACAGATGTTTGCCCCAAATGCCAAGGTATCAGAGTCCCCAAGACTATGAACCAAAAAGGCAAATTCACACTTGCATGTACCCACCCACATGCATACACACACAAACAACAACACCTTCTCATTCATGACCCAACAGAAACTACCAGACGGTCAGACCGTAAGATTCCTGGTTCTGTGGAAGGGGATGGGTTTTGACAGACGCAGAGCCAGCTCAGTCAGGAACCTGAATTAAACTAGAAATAGAATCAAAAGAGAGCCAAGAGGAAAGAGGGAGGGAGTCAGAGACAGAGGGAGGGGGACTGAGGCAGAAATAAAAGCTCTTGACAGCCATGTGCGATTCTCCTGGGGACTGAAACAAAACCATGTGCCTGCATGCCACAGGGTGGTGAGGTGCATGGCTAAGGCAGCCAAGTTCAGGCAGGGCACTACTTAGCTTAGGTTCGTCACCTTCACAAATCTCTGTGGAAAGTCCATTTTAGAAAAGCACCTGTAGAGAGGTGCAGAGAAGTATGGTCTTTAGAAGCTTTTGCTCATTTAATAAGAAGAGGAAGAGAGAAGAAGAAGAAAAGAAGAAGAAGAAGAAGAAGAAGAAGAAGAAGAAGAAGAAGAAGAAGAAGAAGAAGAAAAGGAGGAGTAGGAGGAGGAAAAGGAAAGAGGAACAAGGAGAAGGAGAAAAAGAAGAGGGAGTGGAAAAAGAAGAGGAGGAAAAAGGAGGAGAAGAAGGAGGAGGAGGAGGAGGAGAAGAGGAATAATAATAAGAAAACATATAAGGGACCAGTAATGGAATGGACACACACATACATTACCAACACTAGCAAGCTGACAGTTTTCTCTTCATGGTGGGAAACCAATAGTTTTCTGACCTGATAACTGTGCCCACGAGGGGCACAATCCACCTCTGACATTATCACTGAAGTCCAGCTTAACAGAGCTGCTACTGGGGCGCCTGGGTGGCTCAGTCCATTGAAGCGTCTGACTTGTGATTTCTAGCAGCAATGTCCACAATAGCCAAACTGTGGAAGGAGCCTCGGTGTCCATCGAAAGATGAATGGATGAAGAAGATGGGGTCTATGTATACAATGGAATATTCCTCAGCCATTAGAAATGACAAATACCCACCATTTGCTTCAACGTGGGTGAAACTGGAGGGTATTATGCTGAGTGAAGTAAGTCAATCGGAGAAGGACAAACATTATATGTTCTCATTCATTTGGGGAATATAAATAATAGTGAAAGGGAATATAAGGGAAGGGAGAAGAAATGTGTGGGAAATATCGGAAAGGGAGACAGAACATAAAGACTCCTAACTCTGGGAAATGAACTAGGGGTGGTGGAAGGGGAGGAGGGCGGGGGGTGGGGGTGACTGGGTGACGGGCACTGAGGGGGACACTTGACGGGATGAGCACTGGGTGTTATTCTGTATGTTGGTAAATTGAACACCAATAAAAAATTAATTTATTAAAAAAAAATGATCTCAGGGTCATGTGATCAAGCCCCATGTCAGGGGTAGAGCCTGCCTAACATTCCCTCCCTCCCCCTCCCTCTCCTGTCTAAAAATAAATAAATAAGGTAGAAGATAGATAGATAAATAAAGGTGTTGTCATTTTTATTTTATTGCCTGAATGTGAGATGTGATGTATCTATGACTCTATATGGCAGCAGCTCTGCCTCCAAAGTAGGAAACCAGAAAAGCAGGCAGAGCGAAGCCAGGGCAGGTCCTGAGGACCAGCCTCCAAATTTGGACTTGACTAGGTAAGTGAGGGCAGGGGCACTGGAGTAGGAGCAGGTCTGCAGCTGTTAGAGGACTGATGGGCTGGGCCATGAGGGGCTCTGCACCTCGATTTGCTGGCAGCCACTGCTTGATGCCCTGCAGACATGGAGCTTCATCAATAGAGACAGAGAGCCAGAAAGCTGCCCGGTCAGAGCTTCCAGCTGAGGCAGGGATGACCTCTTTGTGGGGTCAAAGCTACTTCTTCTGCCAAAGGTGAGGGTGCAGAAAAACAGGCATAGAGGCCACCATCCTCCTTGGGTCACACCCTCCTGGCTGGAGAGGGAGGAGCCGCCTCTCTCGGAGCCCTTGTGGGATTACACAGGTCCTATGGGAGGATTTCTGGGGAAGCCTAGACACCCACATTTCACTAAGACAGTGGAGCCTGTTTCTGATATTCAGAAAACTTGACAGACTCTATCGGCTTCCTAAACCTATAATGGTTTAAACCCATCATGCTTCCAACTGGAAGCTCGAAATTTATCAATTATTTTGCAAACAAGTGAGGCATGCTGCTACATTGGCCATCCCTCTTCTGAAGTTAGCTTTTCTATGTAAGTATTCCAAACACCTCCACAGTTTAGAATGGAAATTAGAAAAAGAGATTCTCTGATTCATGTAATAAAATAGATTACCAGGGCCCCAGTGAATTTTTGTATTATCTCTTTTGAGATGTCAAGATATTTTCTGATGAAGTCAGTCAAATGATTTGAAATCTCTGTGCATTTTGTGTTACACAGATATTATCTAAATCTGAGGGCTCTATTTATTTGGAAAGCAACCTACAGTCAGAACACAGGACTGATGACAGCAGTAAGTAGATTCATTGTTTAATTCCATCAATATCTTCCTCGATTGAAAAGACAAGATTCAGTGTTTAAATTGAAGTTCCATAATCTTGATTCATGATGCTCCCTGGCCCTAAAGAGAGGGAATTCATGCCATTTATAAATGCAGCCTCCACAATGTAAATAATTGCTGTTTACACTGTGGGGTGTCCAGGGAAATCCGAAGACTGATTTGCCATGTTATTTTATGCAGACTAATGTAATAGTGATACTAATTATAAACAAAGAATGATTTTGGTAAACAGATTGCAAATCCACTAACTGATGGATGATTTCAGCCCCTGGATCTACATGCTGTCATCGTGGATCCCAAGAGGTGGTGTCCTGTTCCCTTTGTTCCGAAATAATATTGTCACTTACAACTTAGGAGGCAAATTGTAGCAGACAAGGTGTTCCTCTGCATCAAGTGGCTCAGCGTATGAATAAGTATTATCTCCAAGAGCCACCAGGACCTCTGGGACACTCAATAATATTTTATTTATAAGCCTGTCACTGTCAATATCAAAAAAACCCTAATGGAATGGACCATTTAAATGCTGACTCTGCTGGGGGTTAGAGGGGCCCGGGCACCCATGCATGCAGCTCTCCGTGTCAACGGTAATGAATCGTGTTGGGTTGGCCATCAGGGCCGGGAGTGTGGTGTGCCTGGGTCTCCACGCGTGGGAAGGAGGGCTTCCGTCTCCTCGGATGGGAGAGCTGAGGGCTCTGGGCCCTCTGCCTCTGTTGCTTCTGCTGCAAACACCGAGCCTGCCCAGTTCTGTGTCTGGAGAACAGAAAACAGGGCATCGTACTCACCCTCCCATCACACTCTTACGATGTCAGAAATCCCATTTAGAAGATTAAATGATGAAGCTTTAGTCGCTGGTCTAAAGGTTCCGAGGCCTTCGGGTTCGTGTTAACCCTTGCATTGACTTTGTGAATGGACAAGAAGGGATTTCGGAGGAAGGCCCTGTGGCCCGCGCCCCCACCACTGTGGGTCTAAGACGTGGCTCAGAGGTCAACGTGCAGGAACGCCTCATTGCCCAGCTCCACATGGCGAGGGGAGAGGGCAGCAGGTGCCACTTTCCCTGGGGCTCGAGCTGGGCCACAGGCAGGGCTGGAGCTGGCAGTGGCCGTCTGGGATTTCCAGCTGCATTCGGAGCCCCCCTGCCATCCTCCTGCCCCCTCTGGACCCCCACGTAAGACAGGTGTCTTCAGGGCACCTGACACTAAGCTGCCTAAGGGCGGGGCCTGTGTATCCAGCCCTGGAGGTCCAACACCAGCGCAGATCCTGACTCAGAGGAGGCTCGGTGCCACTTGTTGAGTGACTCTAGCACCTTTAGCCTGCAGGTGCCCTGGGGCTGAACGAAATGGTGGAGGGAGGGAGCTGAGAGAGAGAGAGAGAGAAAGAATGAGAGAGAGAGAGAGAGTGACAGAGGCAGGAGAGAGAGACAGAGACAGGGAAGGAGGGAGGGAGAGAGAAAGGGACAAATGGAGATTAAGGCTGACCCTGGCCTCACCATGTGACACTAAGAACAGGAGTGACACCTGCAGCACTGAGTGGCTCCTGTTTCATGGATTCCTGATGCTCTGAGGTCCCGCAGCACATCCGTGTGTAACGGGAGCCCGTCTGCTGACAAAGCGAAGGGTCACGCACCTGGAGCTGCAACTGTGCAGAAAGCTGGAGGAGGAAGAGTGGAAATTACACAGGGGACATTCTGGGGAAGTGCTCATTCAGGGAGGAGACCGACAGACCCGGAGGAGGCTGCTGCTGTCCGACCACGGACCACAGCCAGGCGGGGAGAGCTGGGGCAGTGTGGGCTGGGCCCAAACGTGCAGCGGTGATGTGGTGCCTCCCAGCTCATGCAAGGCCCTGCCATTTTTATTAAAAACAAAAGAAATATTTTAGCTACGAAGATTGCATAAATCCCAAAGAGTGTATATAGATTTTATTGCCACAACGCTAATTCTGATCATTTTACTGCAGGCCGCTGGCGTGTGAGCTTTGCAGTGCAGCCTGGGGTCCACAGCAGCTCTTCACGAGGTCCAGTGCGACACTGTCTCGTGGGACACTGTGGTCCCCATGCAGTAGCCTGGGTGGTCCCCGAGAGTCTGGACTTCCAAGAAGCTGCCCTGTGATGCTGAGCCTGTCACCCACTTTGAGTAGCTTCTTGGCAGAGAGTTCTGCATGTTCCCCGGTCCTGGGCCTGTCAGCAGCCTGTGGCCTCAGGCAAGTTGGCAGACTCCTGTGTGTCCTTGGAGTACAGTGACAAATACAGAGTTCATGTCCCCGAGCTTATAAGAGGATGGGCTGAGATTATGTGAGCACAGTGTTCTGGGCTCGTCTCAGCACATAAAACGGGCTGCAGAAGGTCACCTGTCCTCCTTGTTCTTGTCGACACGCTCCAGAACTATTAGGGAGGCCCCTGCGCATCAGCAGGCGGCTTCATGAGGCAGCACACAGGGAGACGAGGCTGGAGTGGAGAAGCTCAGTCCTCAGGGCAGCTCACCACCCCGGGGTCCTGGGGACCCTGGCCACTCCCCGGGCAGACGCTGTGTCCCCATGCACTGTCACCCTGTGACTCTGTGTCTGACCTCAGCCTAAGCTGTGGCTATGAAACCACTTTGAAACCAGTAAGTGACTCATCAAAGATGGAATTAAACTTCCTTCCAACGGTGGATCTACCTCATGGGTCTCCCTGAAGATACTTACCAAATTGATGACACACCCATCTCACTTCAGTGTAACAGAGACATGGAGGGAGCTCGTGGAAAGACATCTCTCAATCTTTCACATTGGAGATTGGTTTCTCAGGTGATAAAGTGCGTCACCTTACAGTGATTTTTATCATAGTCATCAGAAAATAAAGTTTACTGAAATTATCTTTAAATTTGACAGGAATATCTCTTTTTGAAACATGCACACCAACTGTACTTGGGCACAAGTAATGGAGTATTGAGTAGTTGTTACGTTTCTGCATATTAAAATTATAACTATAAAGCCCTCTTGGTAAACGTAACAAATAAGATCTATCATGAGCCAACAATATAAAGGGATTGTTTCTATTCCTGTTTCCAAAAGAGGTACTTCATGCTAGTAAATATTGCTGTGCCCGGGGGTGGGGAAGAAAGGAGAGAATCTTAGTGACCACCTGACTGACCTTCCTTCTTCCTATCACAGATTTAAAAAAGGGGGGAGGCAATAATTTAAACATCCTGTCCAAAGTCACTGGATCTGGGTCTCATTTTAATGTGTTTTAAATGCAGAAATGTGGCAAGCGCGAGTCTAGAGAGGATCATTCACTTTCAAGAAATGATCTCAACAAAGGTGCCTCATTTTGTAAACGAATGGCCCCAGGTAGGGTATCAAGAAGTCTGTTCTTTGTACTGAGATAACACATAACATATTTGGACTACATGTCACCCTTTGGAGTGTAGCTGCTCAGGAATAGCTGCTCCACATGCCTCGCTTGGATGGGAAAGGAGTAATGGAAGTGCACGAGAGTGGTTGGTGTGTAGCAAAGCACCCCCCGAAGCCACATGGAGACCAGGAATCTGCAAAATCTCCTTTCTCATCAGGCAATGTGTTTCATCAGAACAGATCCCGATTAACTCAGAAAGAAGAGTCTAGGGGATCCCTGGGTGGCGCAGCGGTTTGGCGCCTGCCTTTGGCCCAGGGCGCGATCCTGGAGACCCGGGATCGAATCCCACATCGGGCTCCCGGTGCATGGAGCCTGCTTCTCCCTCTGCCTGTGTCTCTGCCTCTCTCTCTCTCTGTGACTATCATAAAAAAAAAAAAAAAAAAAAGAAAGAAGAGTCTGGCCCATTTTTTTTATCAGAAACCTGGCAGGAAGCCCCAGGGAATTATATATGAGGAGGTGATGACTTTCTTGATGACCAAACAAGAGTACACACTCCCTCCGACGGCTGCTCAGTCCATTAGTCTAGACATTGAACATATTTCAAGATGGGCTGAGAGGAGTCAGAGGTCTTGCTAATGCCTGGGGGATGTTTTACAGTCTGCTGCTGATGTGTGCGAGGCTTCTAGTGGAGGTTTCGGTAATGAGGAGCCATCGCAAGGAAACCACCGAGTGGAATTTAGGTAATGTGATTAGGAGACAGCAATAAAACGCGAACACACTCGGGGAGATGGGAAGGTCCACTAAGTGTCTGGAGGAAAGTCAATCAAATGTAAGTGGGAGGACTCGGAGCCGATGCCAGTTGTACATTTTAAATTAATTCCAGAGAAAAAGCACAATCAGATCCAGTTTTCAGAGAAATCATTGCTCCCAGTAGAGATTAAATTCAAGTGAACCCCCTCGTTGCCGCCCCGGTGGGACAGTATGCCTTGTTCAGACCCCATGGGGACCAGTGTTGTGCAGCTTCCATATTAAAGTGTCACAGGCTGGGTGGCTGGAAACATTGGAAACTCACTGCCTCACAGGTCTGGAGGCCAGATGTCCAAGATCAAGGTGTGGACAGGCTGTGCTCCCTCCGGGGCGCTGGGTGGACTCATTCCTGGCCTCTTCTTAGCCTCTGATCATGGCCACTGGTCCTGGGCCCTCGTCGCTTGCAGCCACATCACAGCCTTCATCCCTGTATTCTCCACCCCCCCCCTTCGCCCCCCGGGCCTTCGACTCATCTTCCTTCAGGGACACGGGCGCTCTAGCATGAAGGGAGCACTGCACTCCCAGAGGACTTCATCTACTTCCCTCTGCAGGCATCCTTTTTCCAAACAAGATCACATTCTAGGTGCTGGAGGTTAGGCTTTCGACACATCTTTCCGGAGAACATGATTCACCCCACAGCACCAAGAAAGGACAGGGCATGCTCTGTGATGCGAGCACATTCTCTCTTTCAGGCTTTCCTGCTGTCAGCTTGAGTCGTGCTTGCTCTGTGTTCTTTCCTGGTAACCATTCAGTGTCCGTACTCCCAGCAGGCCAGGGAAGAACTTTCTTAAGAGTACGTCTGGCTGCCGTCGTGAGAAATTCACTATCCCAGCAGGCCTTGGGCCCAGGAAGCTTCTGTGATAATCTTTGTTAGTGGACAACTGAGTCTGGACCAGCAAGTTGGAAATGACAAGGCTGGGCCTGGGGACGTGAGCTGGGCTTTGAGGTCCTGGCAGGAAGTCCTGGCATCAGATTCCCTATGGGTGTGGATGTGTGTCCATGTGTCTGTGTGTGCTCGCATGTGCCGGAGACAGACAAGCAGATATATTTAAATACATGACTTGGTAGCTAGAAGCTCACCTGAGCAGACGGGGAAATCTGATTTACCACAGGCTT
Organism: Vulpes vulpes; assembly: GCF_048418805.1. NCBI lineage: Eukaryota > Metazoa > Chordata > Mammalia > Carnivora > Canidae > Vulpes > Vulpes vulpes. The sequence goes on along the minus strand of NC_132782.1, from coordinate 66,040,266 downwards.
ATTCCTTTTTTCTACAACGTGAATGACTACTCCTTCTGCTGTGCTTTTCATCCCCGTGACTTATTTATTTTATAACCACAAGTTCATACCCCGATTTCTCCCACCCCCTCCCTCACCCACCACCCCCGGTGCCCCTCTGGCAGTCGTCAATGTGTTCTTTGCATTTATGAGTCTGTTTCTGGTTTTTTGTTTATTTGTTTTGTTGTTTAGATTCCACTTGGAAGTGAAATCATATGGTATTGGTCTTTCTCTGTCTCACATATTTCAGTCGGATACCCTCCCAGGCCCGAGTGTTAGAACATGGGAGGGGGAGGCAGCCTCCATGTGATAGTAGGACACACAAGAGAGACGGACATAGTGGCTACTTGGCCCACGAACCTTGATTCTAGCATCTGCCTTCTCCGCCGATGTGGGACATCCTGAGGAGATGGGGGCTGGTGGCAGGTGGCACACTTGGGATGCAGGCCAGGGGTCCAATCCCTCCACCTAAGCCCCCTGACCCTCTCCTCTCCCACCGTCTATCCCGATGCCTGGAGGACCCCGGACAACTGGGCAGGCTGGACTCTCAGAATGGTGACTGCATCCCTAGGGCCTCCGCCTGCCTGGAGGGGAAGTGTGAATGCAGTGGAGGGTTGCCGGTGCCGAGAATGATCTCCGTGATTTCTGGAATCTGTGGCTGGAGTGCGTCCCACACATCATGCACGGGCCGTTTGGTGACACTGCGGCCGAACCACCTAGCCTGGCACCCAGACCCATCCCTTTTTTTTAAATTAATGTTTTGATTCCCTTTATGTTTGTTTTGTTGTTGCATTCTTTTGTGTTCCCATCTATCAATTTGTTTTTCTCTCTAATTCCTATGAATGCATCAGGCTGTTCACTTGATAAGGCCACTGTCCGTGCCCTCCGGGGCATAGGCATCAAAATAAAAATGCACACCAGTGGTCAGAACAGCCACACTCTCAGGGCAAGAGCACAAGACTTTACTTGGAGCAGGTATGGAAGGCGATTTTCTTGTTCCAGAATTAAGATTCCCAGACAACATCTTCCGGAGGCGGGTACAACCACAGCCTAGGGGATGTTTTATTTGGTTACATTTATCATATTCAGTTCAAATTTATATAATAATTAAGAGCATTTAAACCCCACTCAGGGGGGCTCCTGGGTAGCTCAGTAGATTGAGTGTCTGACTCTTGATTTCAGTTCAGGTCATGATCTCTGAGTTGCGAGATCAAGGCCCACGTGGGGCTCTGTGCTCAGCAGGGAGTCTGCTTGAGATTCTTTCTCCCTCCCCCACCCCTACGGCTTGCTTGCTCTCTCTTTCTCTCTCAAATAAATAAATAAATCCTTTTTTTTTTTTTTTTAAGACCATTCGGGATCAACAAACTTTGAAAGGATATTTCAGTGTTAGCAAAGCACCTGAAGAAAACAGATTAAAAGGTATTTGTGGACTCAAAACCTTAAGGCAATTTGCCACAATCCTGCTTGGAGTGGACTTGGATTGTCCATTTTATTCCATCTGGAAGAAATCTAAGACTGATGTTTCTGAATTACTTCTCGGGTACAGGACAACCCTAGACTGAGTTTCCCAAAACTCTGGGTGAGGCCCGAGGCACTGGAAGGTCTCTGAGGCCAGCCAGGCTTGGGGCAGGGCGGTGCCTGAGAGGAACAGCACCCAGGATCGGTGGGTGGCATTGGGCTCTGTGTTTGCCTCACCATCACTGTGCCTTCTTTTCCACTCATTTTTAGACTTGGATGTGTGTCTGCTCAGAGGCAGACCTCCCACAAACCTCTCACAATTACCTAAAAAATACAGAATAAAAGTTTTATTTTATGCCTGTGTTAAAGGGAACTCTCTCATCTCATGTGCTCATTCCTTGTCAGTCTGCTCACGACCTAAAGAGGTATTTTTTAAACTTCATCGGTGTACATAAGTTGTTACTTCGTTGTGCGGCTCACAACTCTAATTTTATTTTAAATATGTGAAAAGCAATCTTAAGTGCAAAGAATGCTAGATCTGGTTTGGGAAAATAATTTAGTGCAGTCTGCCATTGCTTGTGGCTCTCACTAGTAAATAATTAAAAGGCAAAGAGAAATCCATCTAGAACAGCATCTTCAGGGCTCTGCAGCCACTGGTAAGCAAAGCAAATTAAAATTCACTCTTATTTTGAAGCTGGATACTGTCAGAAAATCCCACTTGATCCTCCCATTGTTTATTGAACTTTCATGGCTCGGTTTTCTTGCTCCCGTTGTTCTAGCTGTTTGGAATCTCATTTTCTGTCTTGCTTAAACCACACGTTATTGAAGATCCAGTTCAGCCTTCTTCTTGGGAAGACCGTCCACGGCATGATCTCTTCTCCACCTTGCTCCCTGTGGACTTCTGCCTGCCTCACCACGGAGCTCCACGTGGCCCAGTGTCCTGTCTCGCGGCTGGAATTCTATTCTACAGACACTAATTAAGGAGCCACATGACATTTCAGAGTCTACTGGGCTTTCAATAGAAAATGCCTCTATAGCTATGATAAGATTCCTTTATCATACCTATTACTCCATTAAAAAAATGACTCCTTAAAAAAGAGACTTGCTTTTTTCATCTTTTATTTTTCTTGTCCCACCCAATACTCTTCTTTGAATGAGAATTGAATAATATACACTCAATAGTTGTTGACTTGTTTTAGCTTAAGTAACGTTGCTCATGGTTTTGTTTTTCATACAGGGTATTCTTTTCTACCAGAACATGCCCCCATACCTCCCTCATCCCTGGAATCTGTGAACATATCACCTTCCATGGCAGCAGGAATTTGGTTGTGTGATTAAGGTTATCAGCCTTGAGATGGGGGATTATCCTGGATTATCCCACTGGGCTCAATCCACTGTCAGAGAACCTTTCCCAGCTCTGGTCAGGGATAGACACAGTGACAGCAGAAGGTTGGAGATGCCACACGAGGACTTGACCCATCATTCATTTTGAAGATAAAGGAAGGAACTAGGAACCAAGGAATGCAGGCAGATTCTAGAAGATGGGAAAGGGGAGGAACACTATTTTCCTGTATTAGTTTCCCAGGATAATTATAACAAATATCCATAAATGTGAGTGGCTTAAAATAATAGAAACTTATTATCTCACAGTTGAAGAGGAAAAGAGTTCAAATTCAAGTTGTCAGCAGGGCCATCCTTTCTTTAACAGTTCTGGGAGAGGATCCTCTCTTGCCTCTTCCAGGCGCTGGCGATTGCTATTGCAGGAGTCAAGGGCAGGCCCCCTGAAGACAGGTCACTCTGACATGCAGATTGTGCGTAGCTGAAAACAATCAAAGTCCAAAAGACTCAGGAAGTTTTTTGTTTGTTTGTTTGTTTTGTTTTGTTTTTTTTAGAGAGGGAGAGCATGTGTGAGCTGGGGTGGGAGGGTGGGGAGGAGATGAACAGAGGGAGAGGGGAGGAGCCAAGGGAGGGAGAGGGAGAGAGAATCTTAAGCAGATTCCATGCCTAGTGAAGAGCCCACCATCTCATGACCCTAGGATCATGAACTGAGCTGAAATAAAAATCAAGAGTCAAACACTTAGGGCAGCCCCAGTGGCCCAGCAGTTTAGTGCCGCCTTCAGCCTGGGGCGTGATCCTGGGTTCCGGCGATCGAGTCCCATGTCGAGCTCCCTGCATGGAGCCTGCTTCTCCCCCCGCCTGTGTCTCTGCCTCTCTCTCTCTCTGTATCTCTTATGAATAAATAAATAAAATCTTTTAAAAAAAATTTAAAAAAAGAGTCAAACACTTAATCAAGCCACCCAGGTGCCCCTCAGGAAGAAACTTAGACCTTCCCCCAACAATTGACTAAAAAAATTTAGATCGAGGACCTGCTCCAGAGAAGCATCACCATAGACAAGTATAATGTCATATGAACTAGGTATGGTGGACTGGGAGGAACCTAGCAAAGCCCATTTGATCAAAGACCTCTTGCGTGGCACACATTTGTGGACCCACTATTAATTACTCTATTTCATCTTCCTGTGAATTCCATTCCTTCCTTTTGAAGTCCCAGACCTCTTGCCCTCTTCTCCTTAGTTTAGGATGACATATACACATCATTTTGCCTATCTTTGGAATTGTCTAGATGGGCTCCCCATATGTATAAAATTAAATTTCATTTCCTCCAGTGAATCTGTCTTATATCAATTTGACTCTTAGTCCAGCTAGAAGATTCTTAAAGGGCATAGGAGATATTTTCCCCCCCTGACTCTGGCAGTCCTTGACATCTTCTGGTGCATAAATGCATCCCTTCCCCCCACGGTGTTCTCCCTGTGTGGCTCTCTATCTCCCTGTTAGCTTTTATAAGGTCATCAAACCCTGTATTAGGGCCCATGTTAAGCCAGTGTGCTATCATCTTATTTTCACTAATTACATCTACAAAGATCCTATTTCCAAAAAGGTCACATTCTGAGGTTCCAGCAGACATAATTTTGAAGGTATGCCATTCAACCCCAGACGCTCCTTTACAGTCTTCAGAAGGAGTGCAGCCCTGACAACACTTTGACTTTCATCCAAGAAGAACTATTTTGTACTTCAAATTCCAGAACTGTTAAAAAAAAAAAAAAGTGTTTTGTTCAAGTCACTACATTTGTGGTCATCTGCTCCAGTAGCTATAAGAAAGTAGACCACATAGGCTGAGGTCATCAAGTTTGCCTTCTTAACAGCCACTCACATTACAGTTATCCTATGCTCTCTTCATGCACCAAGGACAATTTATTCCTAAATATGACAGAGTAATGTAAGTCACTGCCAGTGATCCCTTCAATAAATTGCAATAGAGGGCACCACAAAGTGCTGTAAGTTCCCCTGTGCTGTCTGTCGGTGTGAATGTGTATACAACTGTGTTGTTTCCGTAAGATCACTGCTTTGAGACCATAAAACTGACTATAAATGTGTACTATTCTTGGAGCATCTTGGAATTGATACACTAAACTACTCAACTATAAGTCCCCTTCATATTGTCTGTCCTTCATTATAACCCCTAAAATCATGCTGAACAATGGCAGCAAACTGAGTGATTTTTCCTTTTTCATAGCCAAATCGGAGAAATTCAGTCACACACATGCAATGTGAAATAACAGAGTAGTGGAGCAGACTAGTGGAGCTGGTGTTGAACTACCAGGAAGAGACGCATGTTCCATTCACCTTTAAGAGAGACAGTCACTCACTTATAAACACTGCCCTAAGGGATTAAAAAAAAAATAAAAGCCTGCAAATAAAGCACAGCTATAGGAGGCAACACGGGACTCCAGACCTGGGAAAGTCCCAATGTGAGAGACAGAGTCACACTGTCATGGTAGGCCATTCTGAAGGCTGCCCTCCCAAAATTGCCTGAGAACATGTGCAACTGGGTCCTTTAGAAGATGACCAAGCCTTCTTGGTTTTTCTGTTCCTCTAACAACACACGTTCAATGATTGGTGCTGGGTCTTCGTGGTGCATTCCCAGAGTTAGGGATTTCATCACACCTTATGTGCTTGAGATATGAGGATTAGGACGTAGAATTATAATATATTTTTCCAACATAAAATGTTGACCCTCTAAATATGGTAGCTCTCTGGTCAAAAATCGGGGGAAAATAATAAGGAGGAATCTGGATAGCACGATGCTGTTAGGAGCTAAGTGCATTTTTGTCTCAGAATTTCTGACTCATGTATATAAATGTGTGTGTGTGTGTGTGTGTGTGTGTGTGTGTGTGTGTGTGTGTGGCTGTGTATATATGTATACACAGGACCCATCCTCTACACATATATGAGATGACCATATGCCTGTATATATTTTCTGACACACATCACAGAAATACCACATTTCTGGGCTAGGTGTCTGTTCAGGTTCAATGAATTTCTATATTAAGCCCTGCAAATGAGATCAGAACTCTTACCAAATTAGCAAATGCAGAGCAGTGGATAAATTTCATCTTTGACATGGTCTCCTGGGATGCTTCTCAGCATTTTAATATGAAATGAGGAGCAAGATAATTTCCAGAGTGAGCCCGACCGGTCTGTGTGTCCCCACCAAAGCGTGCAGTAATATTCATCTGTGGTGGATTAATGGTCCGGTTCGTTTTACCATGCAGGCAGAAAGGAGACAAACAAGAATAGGCAACACTCAGGCCGCAGTGGCTTCCAGACCCACCGAGAGAATGAGGAGCACCTTGTCTCGGTGGTAGCGCGGGGACTGGCCCCGGCCCCAGGAGGCTTACTGGGCTGGGGTCTCTTGGAAGCAAGAAATGTTGTAAACCTCAAATCCAGTGCCAACTGCAATGCGCGTCAGCAGCAGCGCCTTGAGGCTGTAAATGACAGAAATGAAGGTCCCCATGCTTGCCTCTCTGGAAGCTGGTTGGCATGCTGAAAGATGGCCAGGTTGTCCCTTCAGGCAATGACGCATGCCGGGGTAGCCAGCTTCTCTGGCTGGGCCCTCCGAATTTCCAGAGTGACAGGATTATCAGTGGTGCCACTTGATGGGGAAACAACTGGTCAGAGGCCTTGCGATCCCGCCTGGACGGTGCCGGTGCTCAGCTCAGAGCCTGGAGGGCTCACCTGGCCGGGAGGAGGCGCCAGGGCCCGAGACCGGCTTCCAGGTTGGCTCTGCCTTTTGTATGTAGCTTTGACAAACTCGGAGATATTTTTGGAGTCCCATCCTCCTGCTTAGCACAGAGATGACATTTCCCTAAGTATTCCCTAATTATTTCCTCGAATGATTTGTTAGTGACTTTCCTGCGCAACAATGCCATGAAAATACGGTAACAACCGTAAATCTCTGTCAAATCCCGGTGACATATTGCAATCGTAGCATTTGTGTCTCAAACATAAAAATAAAAAATCCCTCCTCCTCCCTCCATAAATCAGAATTCAGTGTCAGGGCCCCACGTCTCAGATCCTTGGGGGGAGCAGGCCTTAGAGAAGCATCCCCATGTCCAGGTCAAGAAGCACGGGGATGAGGGGGCGCCAGGGACACTAGTCCCTCGTGTCTCACCCTGCGGAAGGCCCAGGTCAAGGGAGTGTCACCAGGCTTTACCTTTAAGCAGGGAAACCTGTCATCTGCTTTTCCGTACTCCGGGATGTCCAATTACTGCCAGAGAGATTTTTCACTAAAATTGATTTTAATTCGCTCTTACAGGAGGTGGGCCCAGCAGGCTGAGCGTGAATTCATTAGAATGGCTCGTCGAGAAACCAGTTGGGAAATGGGTCTTTAAAATAACAATCGCTAATATTAATCTCGGGCCTTGGATCAGGAGACTCACCGCACAATCCAGGTATTGGTCTCACCAATCTTCGCAAAACCTCGGGGAGCAGCAGGCCAACAGGCTCACCTTTATATTCTGATCAAGGGAGGACCCAGCAGGTTGGGGCTGCGCCTGCAGGGCTCCTGGACACCAGGGTCCACCCAGTCAGCGCTCCTGGCTGGTGTCAGCTCCCTTCCCACTTTCAGTGTGACATGAATATTCATGAGGTCCAACCTCTCACCCTCAGAGCAGCTCATCCGGTTTGTGCTAACACCGTCAACAGCTCCTGGGCTTTAAATTCAACTCTGACATTATTCAGTCCTTTGATTTTTTTTTTTTTAGGGTAGCACTGTTTACAAAGGAGCCCTGGCGCTTAGATAATTTGTGGGTGGACACGTGAAATTAGAAGACCTTGAATTTATGCTCACAGAGTGGAAGACATCTAGTCCTGGAAGACAAAGGACCATAAATACCAATACCAGACGAGACTCCCAGCCTCTCCCCTCCCCGCTAGGGCATTTCAGACGCAAGGATGTGATGATCAGCAAGACCAAGGTCTGGTAATTAGTCCTTTACCCACGGAAGATGGAGGCTTTATTATTTGCAAGCCTTTAATGTCTAATTATTTACAGAACATTTAGTCTGAGGTGGAGAGACCATGAAAGAGACACATGACCTTCAGCCTCCTTGGAAAGCCCGCTTCCCGGCAGGGGGAGCCTGGAACAGACCCGCTCGCAGGAAATCCCAGGGGTTTTTCTTTCAAACGAGTGCACAGCATCGAACCTAATTATCTCCCAGCCGGGGTGGAGGGGAGACTGGGGGAGGGTCCCTCCGATTGTTCGTGTGCTGCTCTGATTTTTTATAATGACCATTTCTCAGCATTACTTTCACTGTTGCTGACAAGTATCAATTAAAGGACACAAAGAAAATGCCTATTTTAAGGTTTGGGAGCTACTATTTGCCCAACCCCACTATTTTTGGCCAAGTACCTGTGCTCCCTACGTGTGGGACAGAGTGGTGTGTGAGAACTGACAGACATAGAGTTTCTCTACATCCTCAAAGTTCTGTCCACATTAAGACCTAACAGTGTGAGACGTGAGGACAAGGCAGGTTAAGAGACAAGGATGGCCGTGATCACGAATATGCTACAACAGTTCTATTGAGCTATAATTCACATACCACACGATTCACTCACGTAAAGGGTGCAAATTCAGTGATTCTTGGAGATTTTACAGACAGGTGCAACCATCACCAGAGTCCATTTTAAGACATTTCCGTCATCCCAGAAAGAAACCTATATCTTTCAGTTACACCCCTCCGCCATCCCTTGCCAATCACCAGCCTACTTAATGTTTCCAGAGATTCACCTATTCTGGACATTCCATATAACGGGAATACTCTTGGATGTGTTCTTCATGACTGGCCTCTTTCACTCATCAGCATGTTCTTAGAGTCCACCAACACTGTGCCATGGGTCCTCACTGCATCCCTTGTTGTGGCACAATGACATCCCTTTGCGTGGATGTACCACGTTTTGTTTATCCTTCTGTCCATCGATAGGAGTTTGGGTTGTTTCCACCTTTCAAGTATCATGAATTAATGTATAAGTTCATTTTTTTAAAAGATTCTATTTATTCATGAGAGACACCTAGAGAGAGAGGCAGAGACGAGACACAGGCAGAGGGAGAAGCAGGCTCCATGCAGGGAGCCCAATATGGGACTCGACCTCAGGACCCCGGGGTCATGCCCTGAGCCAAAGGCAAATGCTCAACCACTGAGCCACTCAGGTGCCCCATGTACAAGTCTGCATGGATACATTGTCTCATTCCTCTTGGGGATACACCTAGACACAGAATTGTTGGGTCATACAACGACTCCATGTTTAATTGTTTCAGAAACTGCCAGACTGTTCCAGAGCATCTGCACTCTACATTCCCACCAGCAGCGTGTGGGAGTTTTGAATGCTCATTGGGGTTTACGAGTCTTTCATACCTTTCATTCTACACCACCCATCCCTGCCTCCCGCCCATCCTTTCCGGGCAGGAATAGAGACACCACACACCGAATCTCTTTCTCTCTTCATCATCAAATCTCCTACACAGACCTGGGAACCGAGTCCTTCCAAGCAGAGCAGAATTACCACAAGCGAAGCCCATCGCCATCTGGGGGCTCCGTCATGGCTCATGTGACAGGGTGGACCAAGGGATTCCTTCATTTTAGGTAAAAGGCTACCCTTGAGGTGCCCACAAATTACCTGGACTTGCCAGCATTACCGTGTATTTTTCCTCTAAATGGCTCTGTGAGGTATGGCTCAGCCCAGGCTTCAGGTGGGCAAAGCTCCCTTGTCTTCCCAGCTGAGCCAACTCTGTGCGATGGGGTGGCTGATTCATCCTTTCTGCCCTACTTACCTCATCTGTAATGATGCTGCAGCAAAAGCAAAATAGCACCATGACAGATACAAGGTCACTGCCCATCCCTGTGAGCTGGCTTCCTTCCCTCCCCACACCGACCCTACTCCCCTCCCACCCTCTTAACTCTCTTTCCTTTACCTTTCTTCTTTCCTTCCTTCCTTCCTTCCTTCCTTCCTTCCTTCCTTCCTTCCTTCCTTCTTTCTTTCTTCCCTTCCTAGCTGGATGTGATATCACACAGACCAATAGACTTATTTACCTCACTCAATGGAAAGAGGAAGAGTTGGGATTTACTCTCTGATGCTTTAATTAAAACACTAATGGTCTTTTTTGGCACACCAGTGTTGGACTTGGGTGACGTTTTTTTTTGGTTGGAAACATTAAATATGAGAAAATTTAGGACTCTGGTGGATTGCTAATTAAATGAATTCATTAAGTTTTTTTTTCCTTAAACACGGAGATGACTTTCTTACCTTGCAATATTAAAAATATTGGTATGATAGTTGTTCTGTGATTATTATCCTGGCCGTACTTGCCAGTTCCATTTTGGTAATAGTTCTGTAAAATGCAAATTTCTGGCATCCTCTGGCCTAGACAGCAGGGGTTGGTAAATTTTCCCTGTAAAGGGCCAAAGAGTAAATAGCTTCATGTTGGCAGGCTGTACGGACTCTGTTGCAAATACTCTCAGCTCTGCTGTTGTAGACAAGAGTAGATGAAGATAGTGGTTAAGCAGCAGGTGTGAGTGGTCAGACTTTGTTACCCCTGACCTAAAGGGTCACCGGGATGCCATGTCAACCTCTGGACACAGAGGAAGTGGTCACCTAGGATAAGGACACCACCCTCTGTGCAAAGGATGGGAGGACGGCAGAGCTGGGTAGAGTTTATGGTCCTCACTTCTGCTTACAGTCATCTCCTTGAAGCTGAATGACAAAGGTGATGGGTGCTGTCACACTGTGAGCATGGTGGTTGATAAGTGAATCACAAAACTGGCCCCAAAGAGAGACAAGAACATCCAGTAGAGAGTAGCTGGACCCATGGCTTCCTGCCTGGAAGGACAACATCAAGTGACTTGAGTAGAACATGGAGTCCCACAGGAAGGGAGGAAGGCCACACTCTGAGGGCCCTCAGGAGGTGAAAGAGAAACAGGAGAGGAAAAGACCCCAGATACAGCTGTAAGCAGCCCTTTCCTTGGGAAGATCCAGTCAGAGTTTCGGGCACAGGTGAGGAGCACTTTCCTATCAGAGATCTGTCCTCAGCAGTTTGGATCAGAGCTCACAGGAGCAGTGGGACCCAGAGTGAAGTGGATCTTTAGAAGCTGTATGAAGTTTTGTGAACTTTTCTATGGATGGAACATCCATTGTCTGCTCATCATTTAACTCATGGCACTTTCTGGTCAATATTCTTTCAGGTGGACTGGTTTGCTTGGATCTGGTTGGAAGTTTGAGCTTCCACACATAACACCCATGTTACTTATAGCATTAGATCAGCAAATATTTATTCAGCACGTCCCCCTGTGAGATGCTCTTCTGGTGTTGAATTTTCTGACACAAGCATTGCATATGCAACAAGATAGAGTAATAAATACAAGTTGTGGCAACAAGATCCTGCCAGAATGGCCAGTCAATGGCATCTTGAAAGTAAATGGTACAAACACACCGAGACCCAAGGAAACAAGGCTGGAGGCTTGGTGTACTGGTTATCCACTGCTATATAACAAATCACTCCAAAACTTAGAGGCTTAAACAGGTACTACCTCACACTTTCTGTAGGTCAGGAATCCAAGATTGGTTTAACCCACTGGTCTTGGCTAAGTTTCCTTTGTGTAGTTTCATTTTATCCATGGATGGGGCTGGAGTCCTCTCACAATTCAGCTGAGGCTGCTTCCAAATCCACTCACATGATCGTTGGCAGGTCAGAGACTTATTTGCTTACCACCTGGGTCTCTTTCTAGGCTTGTTCACATCATGGCAGCCAGCATTCCCCAGAATGAGCAAGCTAAGGGAGAGTGAGAGAGAGTGTGCTGCTATGAACGTTGAAATCATTTTATGACCTAACTTGGGAAGTGACATATGCTCCTGGCCACATAGACCAACTCTAGTATGACAGGGGAGAGGACTTCACAAGGATGTGATAACAAGGAGCTGAGACATATTGCAGACTGTCTTGAAGGCTGGCTACCACTCTTGGGTTAGCCTTAGAATGAATCCACCCCCAAACCCTTCCCAGGCCCAGCTGCAGGAAGGTATCCTGATGCTTGAGAATGGATCAAGATGGGTCCATGTCACTGGGAACAGTGACAACGTACCAGCTGTGGAAATCCCAAGGCAGCCTGTCATCTCTCTGCTCCCTGTGGGAGGCAGTGCAAAGCCACACACACCAACATCAATGTACAATAAGAATATTTGCTCTTTTTTGGCAAGTGAGAAAACACCCACAGGTGTGTGGACTGCATGTGTGGTGAGGGAAGGAAATAGGTAAGAAGAACAGAAATTGGAGAAATGGAAAACAACCTGTTAGGAAACCCTAAGACTTTGGTAAGTGGAGAAAACATACTTAGTCATAAACAATGTAGACAATGTAGCAGCATAGCATATACAAGAAAAAATATAGTATTTTAGAAAGTTCATCTAGATCATGAAAGAGTATGTGTCCCCGTGTCAGACAAAATCACAGGCAAGTTTTGATCGTGAATGTCTGCATAATCATGTTCCTTAAGACCCACACAGGCTCCCGGGAACAGATCAGAAGTGAGTCTGGTAAATAGGTCTGAGCTTCGCATACAGACACCTGTGAGTTATCTCCTGCTGAGCAGAAGCTACTTCCCCTAGCCTGGTGCCTTCATCTCGTCTGTACTTCCTATAAGGAAATAAACGGGGAGATATACACTCTATCTGCATAAAAATTGAGACGTGCTTCCTCTGAGAGCTGCACATGCCTCTCTCTATCAAGTGAGAAGTTCCCAGAGCAGCACGAGTAAGTCACGTGCATCAGTGTGTCCCTTTCACTAATGAGTCCCCACAGATGATGCTCAGCAGTAAAGCTCAGCAGGAGAGCGGGCACAGGGACCAGGAGAAATCCCTGGGATGATGGGGGGTCCAGGAGGATCTTGGCAAATAGCAGAGCCACTGCTACTAGATCCTGCCCTATGAAATAGCCACTCACGGGCAAGGCATTGTGAACTGTGAACTTGAAGACACAGCTGATGCCCCCTTTAGGCAATTTACTTGTTCCCCTTAGCGTGCAATTCAAAGTTCTGAAAAATTCTTTGGGTTGGAAATTGGTTCAACTCAATGCAACATCTGTTTCCTTGCCTGTTTTTATCCAAAAGGGCCATTCTTAGGTGAAGAGGAGTTGTCCGCTATTAAAAACTGCCATCAGTTCCTGGAAGTTGTGCACACAAAAAATGATGGCTTTCAATGGAGATATGACTAGGGTGGAAAATTTTGGGGGTGCTCAGGAGAAAGTGGTGTAAATAAAATATAAAGAGACTCCAGGGGTCTGGGGACAAGATGGGACCCCAACAAGAGATGTAGAGAAAGTCTTTCATAAAAAGAGATCAAAAGTTAAATTTCCAATTTGATCTGGGTCCAGCCTTGTCTAAGACTATCAAACATTCCATTGGCATTGAAGCATATAAAGTTAAGATTCCTAAATTTCAGTGTATCTTATAATTACTTGGAGGAGCTTTAAAACATTTCAAAACTCTATCCCTAGAGATTATCACATGACAGGGTTGGGAAAGGGCCCAAGTATGTGTACTTTTAACAGATACCCCAGGTGTTTAAAGTATGGAGTCCAAGGGTCGTGATTAGGGAAATCTGATTTAGATAAACCACGTGAAGGAGTTTGATGGGAAGTTATAATCCAAGATGCTCTACAGGAAGGTGAAGAGAAAGTGCTGCACTTATACAGTGAATTACAGAATTTGGAAAAGTCTCAGAGAGTCATCACTCCTTGAATCAGGTCCAGGGACTGTAGTTAAAAAAGTCAGGAACATTTCTGAATCATCCAGGCCAAGGCACGTTCCTCCATCATCTTTGTCAGGGGCATCATTTAGCTGTGAGAACTTGGTCTCTCTGCGCACCTGTGATGAATGAAATGCTCATGTTCACAGTTCCCTCTCCTTATAATTAAACATATCTTTAATCCCTAGTGTTTTACAAAAATCTTCTCAATGTGAATTTGTGCAATAGTGTTTTGACATTTGCTCTGGACTTACATGCACCCCATCAATGATAACTGTTAATTATACAAAGGATAAAAATTCCCAAGACTATTTGAGAGAATTCTGTTGGCATGAGTAACATAAGGAATCAACTTCTTGGGACATCTGGCTGGCTCAGTGGCTGAGCACGTGCCTTTGGCTCAGGTCGCGATCCTGGGGTCCTGGGATCAAGTCCAGCATCAGGCTCTCCGCAGGGAGCCTGCTTGTCCCTCTGCCTGTGTCTCTGCCTCTCTCTGTGTGGCTCTCATGTATAAATAAGTAAAATCTTAAAAAAAAATAAACTTCTCTTTTTTCTAAAAAATAAAATATAGTATAGGTCCCAAGAAAGTGAAAAACAGCCTTGTTGGCAGCTGAGCCACGATGTTCCTAAATGAGCGTAGACAATGGTCCAAGAACATAAATAATGTGTGGACAAGGCCACTCCACAACCACATAGGGAACAAGACAGAGACAAATGTTCTGTCCTACTTAAAAGCTCTCTACACCTCCTCTCTCAGCATGAGTGATTCTTACCTGTGAAAGCTCTGGTCTCCCTTCTCTTAGATAAAACTTAAGATAGCCAATCGCCAAGTTATCTCCACTTGTTGACAATATTAAATTCAGAACTCCATACCACTTTCCTAAACCCTCCTCAGAACCACTCAGAGCAAGCCCAAACCCTATATGTTCCTCCCAGCTCCTTCTTACTGATGTCCAGCAAGTTCCATAGCTGTAGGTGTGTACCCTGTGGCCATTGGCCCATGGGCTTTAACAAGGGGGGTCCACTGAGATTTAGCTAGGATCCTTGCTGCTGTAGATCGGAACCCTTGACTTGGTAACCATGGGACATTTGAGAACCCTTGAATTGCCACAGGCTCAGGGCCACCTTGCTTGCAGTGATGAAGTCAGTGTCATCCTAAATTTGAACTCCGAATCCTTCCTTGATCCCTTCAGTTTGGAGCTTCTTTTGGTCCCTAGACTTCTAACCTCCTAACACGGGGCACTCTAGTGACCTACTTGGCTAGCTTCTAGTATATTGATGAGAACATGGACCCAATATTTCTACCACTTGAGCCTGGCTCTGGGAAGGGTGTGCTTGGAAGTCTTCTCAAACCAGCATGTGGGAAGACATTTCAATATGGTTTGTCTTTCCAAATTTTATAAGGATGTTCCTCCCATCTTGTCTCTGTGTAGGGAGCTGCTTTGCTTAGCTGCATTCGCCTGAAGCTGTGGTTTGGAAAGCCTCAGCTGGTGATGACTGTTCTTTGGGCAAATTCTAGATACACATGGTTGCAGATGCATCATTTTCCCTGACTGGTGCTGCATGAGGTCCTTGCAAGCTGTCTACATTTATACCTCAGCCTATAGTAGATATCATATGTTTCATGTTATTTGATTAACACATGTGCATATCTCTCTAGATGGCTTATATCATGAAATATAAGTTGGAATTATAGTGCCCACTTTGGGGAACATTTGACATGAACAGCTTTGTTTGTTTAAGAGAAAACTAGAACAGAACTTAGAAACAAATCTCAAGCATCCTATGAACCAGATGCAAATTCTGCTCTAGAATTGCTCCCAAAATGATTCACATTCAACGAAAAATGTGCAAAATTTAAAACTCTTTTACTTTCCTATTTGTGCACCTTCTTTCTTTCCCCAGCTCCTCCTTCTCCTGAACCATTCAGATGATTTTTTTTAAGATTTTATTTTATTTATTCATAGAGAGGCAGAGACACAGGCAGAGGGAGAAGCAGGCTCCATGCAGAGAGCCTAACGTGGGACTCGATCCAGGGTTTCCAGGATCACACCCTTGGCTGCAGGCGGCGCTAAACCGCTGCGCCACCAGGGCTGCCCCATTCAGATGATCTTAATGTCCACAAAATTGCAACTTCCATGTGAAACAGATTTCAGTACTGCCTAATTCATGAACTATACACCTTGTCTGTGAATCTGTATGGAGAGGGAGACTGAAGAATTCAGATTTATTGGGCACATAGCCTTTCCTGATCATTACCAATCAGACCTTTATTTGGTGAGATCAGAAAACACAAACATTTCACTTAAGATGATTAGCTGGCATCATCCTGGAAGGAATTTAAAGATTAACGAACCAGTAAATAAAGAAAGTTACTACCATACTGGCAAAGGCAGGTGACCTTTATCATCACAACGAGCTAGAAAACTTCAAGGAGAATATCCGAGATCAGGAAATCACCAAGATGCCTCTTACTGCCTCTGCACCCCCTGGTGACAGTGGATGGGAAAATTGCAGCCACCACAGCTAGGAAGAGAAATGCAATCAAAGATCACACCCCTCAAGACAGGAGATGTGGATCCAAAATTGCAGAAGTCTAGACTGGATGGTGGAGAAGGGAGCTGACAAATTTCTACTGCCTGAAACCACTCATGGCAGCAGAGACTGTAGCTTTTCCCACAATTCTCCTTCTTTGCTTTCCCTTGTGGTAGCATACACATAACATAAAAGTTACCATTTCTGTTTTCGGGGTACAGTTCAGTAGTTTTCAGCAAGTCCACATTATTATGTGGCCACCACCACCATCCTCCTTCAGAACTCTTATCTACTGAAACTCCAAGTCCATTAAATGTCCTGTCCCCTCAGTCTTTGGAAACCACCATTCTACTCTCTGTTATCTATGATTTTGACTACTGTAGGTACCTCACTGGTGTAGAATCAGATAGTATTCGTCTTTGTGTGACTGGCTTATTTCACTGAATATAATGTCCTCAAGGCTCATCCATGTTGTAATATGTAACAATTTCCTTCTTTTTTAAGCTTAAGAATATTCCACTGTTTGCATATGTCACACTTTGCTCATCCATTCATCCATCCTTGGTTGCTTCACCTTTTAGATACTATGACTCATGCTGCCAAGAATATGGGCGTATAAAGGTCTCTTTGATATCCTGCCCTCATTTCTCTTGGGTATATACTCAGAAGTGGAATAGATGGGTCATTGCATATGTTTTTAATATTCTATGGCCAGCAACCACCATAAAGATGAAGACAGAGGATTTAATGTGACCATGAGTAGATGCCAGTGGTGTCAGTGAGGATGGAGCTCTGGGTGCCAATGTCACATCGTCCTGTCCCTGAGTGGATTCTAGGTGCAGCGGATGGAAAGTTTCCATACGAGCTGTCAGGGTCCCACCGCAGGAGCCTGCTTCACCTCTTTGCCTCAGTCATGTGTGTGTATGTGTGTGTGTTTTACTTGGTGACATTAGTTTTTACTCGCTTGTTTTTTGTTTTGGTATGGCAGTGTGATTTTTTTCAGTGTGAGCAAGACAGCCTGGAAATATTGGGGGGAAATTCTTCTGCGGGGGGAACCTGGAACCCAAAGGGAACAAGTTAGTGAAAACCTGCCGAGGTGTCCTCTTCTCCAGAGGGACAATTCTAAGGCATGTTCACACCAACCTTGGGTGTCTGCAGCATGTCTGCACCCCATCCTGCAGCGGTGAAAGTCCAGCCACACACAGATAGTCCTCCTCCTTCCATCTCACCACTCAACATCCTAGGATTTCCTCCCAAGCAAACCACCTGTGTGCAAACCACAGGTTCTGCTCTAGGATGAACCCCAAAGAAGAAGATAGTCAAAATTCCTATCTGCTCCTACAGCTGGGTACGAATTGCCGAAATATTATGCACATAAAAGGCAAACAGCCAGCATTTGATTTTAGGTCTTCGGTTTATTAACCTTCCAAAATTTAGACATTCTGATTTTTATTTATTTATTTATTTATTTATTTATTTATTTATTTATTTCGGAATAAAGCCCTGTCAGGTCATTACACAGAAGAAATCATGCTTTTCCTTAAGCTTTTCCTTTCCAAAGCTGGGGAGGAGAGGTAATAGAAAAATTAGAAATAAATATGAGGAAAAATCTAACAGATGAAAAATGTTCCAGTGTACGTATTACGAACCAAATAAAAGTAGATAGCAGTAGATTTAATGTCTGTGATGACCAGGTTTTACTGCTGTTTCTGAATTAATGACATAGACACAACCTTGAGATTTGCCTAAATCATAAATTTATCCAATGCACAGAGTCACTGGGGTATTTTTTGATCGGGCTGTAATTGCTCACCAGTTGATATTTCACGTCTAATTAGCTTGGTTTCTTTCAGAGTAGAAGAAACCTCGGAGCACTCATAGACGCTGGAAAACTTATTTATTCTGTGCATCTACATTTTGAAATGAAAAGGTCATATGATAAAAATGGTTGGTCTTAATAAGCTCTGCTTAATTTGATATTTCATCATCTTTGAGATATCCCAGGGGGGAATGCCAAGGAAACTCTTAATGGTTATGATTGTGATGATTTACGTTTCAAATTATAATTCTCTTCATTTTAGACAACTTATTTGACATGTTCATAATAGGGACATTTTTTGAGCATACTGGGAGCTTTAATAAGCTAGGTTCATTTCAGCCTATTCCTGAATTTTATATCGAATCATGGTAACAAAGTAATAATTGATACTTTTTTTCCCTTTTGGTTCCCATCTGGTATGGACTGATTTTGTTCCCCCTAAATTCTCATGTTGAAGTCCTAAGCCCCAGTGTGACTGTATTTGGGTCCTTAGAGAGATAATTAAGGTTAAATGAGGTCATCAGGTTGGGCCTCTAAGCCAATAAGACTGATGTCCTTATGAAAAGAGAAAGATACCAGAGATTACTTCTCTCTCTCTCTCTCTTTCTCCTTCTCTTTCTTCAAGTACACAGAGAAGCCATGAAGAGGACAGAGAGGACAGAAGAGGACAGAGGAAGAATCAGCCATCTGCCAGCCAGGAAGAGAGCTGTCACCAGGAACCAACCCTACTCACACCTTGATCTTGGATTTCCAGCCTCTAGGATGATGAGAACACAAATGTTTGTTGTTTAAGCCACCAGCCTGTAGCTTTCTGTCACAGCAGCTGGAGCTGGCTAAGGCACCATCACTCCTGGGATGTGTGTTCCTGGGCACACTGACCAAACCAGGACAATACCGTCAATGGGGCAGATTACTGGTAGATGCATATTTATTGCATTTAGGTCTATTTGAGAAATGTCTATGGAGAGTGTGCAGAGGTGTAAGCTCCACGTCTTGTGGAACAAACAAGCCACAGTTCTCACCATTAGAGGCCTTGCTCCCAACAATGAGTGACTGTGGGACTTGAGTATTTGTTACCCACACAGCACACAGCCAGAGGAAGGCACCAGGGAATAGACAGGGATCCCCTTATTTTATGGTAGGATTTCTCCTAGGTCCATATGTTTTAGTAATATTGATTGCATTAACTTAGTAATATTGATTGCATTAATGCTTCCATCTGCCCAGCTGTCACAGGTGAAAGTCAGTCTGATCTAGTCTGTGCCAGGCATGCTCCCAACTCACTGTCCCTCCAGTATATACACCTGTGGTCCTCGGTCCTCAGACAACCCACAGGTGTTTGTACTCAACCTCCACATCAGGGTTCCGGGCATTGAGTGTGGTATATTAGGGTGACACCTCCTGTGGAAGTGCCACATCACAGGCTGGGCCATGCCACCCTCCCTCTACCCCTACCAGGCCTCCCTCCCAGAGGAGCAGGGTGGGACACAGGAAAAATCCTGTGACATTGAATTAGCAGCCACTTCTGAGTGAAAATGGAAGGTTCTATATGTAATCGTGTTGGACCACATCAGTGGTGGGCATCATTAGAAAACACTAACCTGCTCCTCTTCTGAGACAACCCCTTCTTTTTGCCCCCCCCCATCGCCATGGGCCCCATCTGAACATCATCTCTTCAAATGCAGAAATAGGAAGAAATCTGTGCACGGTGTTATCTGCTACGTCTTTGCCACCTAAGAGATAGATTTTCTCAGCTCTCAGAAGCTGTGTTAAACATTATCAGAATTTGTCTGCTGAGGAAACAATATGGGCAGGGCTGAGTATCTAACTCATCTCCCCCCTGAACCTGAAGGACATCTAGAAGTGATTTCACTGATACTTTAAAGAAATTAGTGGAGTCGAACATGGGTATAATTGGGGTACCACACTGTTCCAATCATTGCCTTAGCCTCTCTCCCTGGGGATTGCTTTACAACTTACTTAGGACCCAGAAAAGGAAAGAAGAAACAGAGTAAAAGAAATAAAAGGAAGTGTGCCATGTTACAGCAAAAATGTTGAAATAAAAAATCTACGGAAGATAAAAATTAATAGCTGCAGTCCCACAGCATAACCCCACTTCAAGTGGGAGGAAGTCAATGAATGATCTCTTCAAGTCTCATTCAGAAATGTAGAGCACGATCTGGAGGATGAACTGAAGGCCAGACCCTTTAGTGTGATGATAAGGGAACAGTAACTTTGAGTTTCCAGGATCAATGAGCAGAGAGGTGTGGACATGAGAGGAAAGGGTTCAGAGGGCGGGGGAGAGAGAGGAGCCCAAACCCACCCAAGAGACACCATCAGGGAAAGAACTCACTACTGCTAGTCATTTTCAAGGACCAAATCTCAGGCTGCACTAGACGTAACTCCGTTCATCCCCGCATGCAAACAAAATGGTTTTCTTTCCAGCAAAGTCCTCTGCTGGCCCTAAAGGGCCTGTACAATTTCTACACATATTATTTTATGTTGCCAGTTCTTTGGGACAATGACAGGAGAGAGAACTTGTCCAGTGTGGAGCAGAGGCTGAGAACAAGAGGAAGCAGAAGCATCAGGTATGTGAGGACAGGTGAGAGACATGGGGGCTTCGGAGAGGACTGATGAAGGTTGCCAAGAATTCCCAACGGGACCATATTGACTTCCTATGGTTACTGTGACGAATTACCACAAATATAAACATATGTTTATTATCTCATAATTTCTGGAGGTCAGAAGTCTCACGGGGTAGAATCAGGGTGTTGGTGGAGCTGTGTTCCCTCTGGAGTCTCCAGGGGCAGAATCCATTCCTCCTCTTTTCCCGCTTCTAGAGATGCCCACATTTGTTGCCATAAGCATCTCTGCATGGTCCCTTTTGCTGTGTAAATGACCACAGGTTCTTAGGATTAGAATGTGGACATCTTTAGGCGCCATTGTATTGCCAACCACAGAGCACTTCTCAAAGTGCACGAGATCGTGATAGGCACCCAGTTTGACTGAAGACTGATTTCACTTATATGAGTTACAAGATATGCAGCATTAAACTGGTATTGGCATTTTTGAGGATCCAAAGAACATGTGATATGAACGGGGCAGTCTCAAGCTCTGTGTGCCATCCTAGAATTTACCAAGCATGTTCATACCTAAGAACAGATTGTGTTCTTGTAATAATTCTCTGAGGTGGGCATCACCATCTTATTGATGATGCAACCATGCCCAATGGTAAGAGAAGGAAAAAATACTTTATTAGAGATATTCCATGGAATTAAAACACATTTAAAAAGAGCAGATCAATGTTTTCATTTGTCCACATGTACCGTCTTTGCCTATATTCATATTCCATTTTTGTATATTTACAATATCTTAGAATGTTATATTCTTTTTTAAAAAGATTTTATTTATGTATTCATGAGGTACAGAGAGAGAGGCAGAGACATAGGCAGAGGGAGAGGCAGGCTCCATGCAAGGACCTCAATGAGGGACTCAATCCCAGGACCCCAGGATCACGCCCTGAGCCAAAGGCAGATGCTCAACCACTGAGCCACCCAGGCACCCCAAGTTACAGTCTATGTGTTCCAATAAAATCTTGTCATGTATCCTTATATGCAGGATACCCCCACACACCGCAGTCATTAATAATGGTGGCAGGCTAAGTGTGCTTCATTTGCGAACTTATACACAGCCTCCTTTACTTCTTGCTTCTCTCACATAAGAGTGCTTTGAGAAAATTCCATCAGGTCAGTAAGGAACCTTTTATGGATCACCTACTGTTTCTTGTTCATTTGTTTCTTTTTCTATGTCTCCCACTTCTCTGCTAAGATTTTTCATCTTTCCATTTGTTTTAACAATGCCTGCCATTCTTGGAGCATTTTATTAAAGCTACTTTATTTTTTTTTAAAGATTTTATTTATCAAAAAATAAATAAATAAAGATTTTATTTATCTATTCACAAGAGACACACAGAGATAGGCAGACACACAGGCAGAGGGAGAAGCAGGCTTCCTGCAGGGAGCCTGATGCAGGACTCAATCCCAGGACTCCAAGATCATGACCTGAGCCAATGAGCCAGCCACCCACGTGCCCCTATAAGCTGCTTTAAAGTTGGTTATTGATGATATTTTTAACATGGGTGCCATTTTGGCATCGATGTCTATTGAACCCCTCTTGCCATGTAGTTGATGCCTTCCTGGTTCTTCAAATGCTAAGTAACTTTGAATTATGTTCTGAGCACCTTGAATATTGTGTTATTAAACTTTTGAGTCTTTTTTAAAGGCTATGGAGAATACTGATATTCCCTGTTACTAAAAAAAATTATTAAAGAGGACAATTCAGTCACACAAACTTCATGCAACACTTCATGGAGTGGGTGGTCTCAATTCAGAGAACTGCAAAAGAGGGCGACAGGCAGAAAGCTTTTATAGGATAAAAAACAAGGAACAAGGAGGTCAGTGCAGAGCCTAGAGTTGTCTTGGCAACTGGGGACTGGCTGAGTGGATATACTGTATTTCTGGCCAAGTGGAGCATGTACGAGGACACGAAAGTTACCTAAGTGTTGGTTTGCTGACATGGAACCCTGGGCAGGAGTGGGTCCATCTGAGGTCTAGAAATTTCTTTCAACCCTGCTCTAGCAGGCAGTCATCATCTAGGCTATTGCTCATGTCCAGTGATTGTTGGTCCAGTCTTCTGTGGCCCCCGTTTGAATGTTTGTTCCATTCTCAGCCTGTATAGCGCTGTTAGGATCTGAAGCCGTTTGTGTGAGTGACACTGAGTCTAGGACCTACTCAGGGGCCTATCCCTCAGTTCAGTTCTTATACTCTCTCATGTGGTGTGTTAGGTAAGACCCGTGCGTGTGTGCCTTGGGGCTGAACCCTGGAGAAAGTGAATCACTCCTGGGGCTGCCTTTCCAAGGTCTTCTCCTCCCATGATCTTCTCCATCCTCTCTAGTTCCTTAACATTCCCCCTTGGATTCCTGAAAACCTACAGTTCATTTATCCTATTGTGCTGTGTCCTTCTCAAGATGGTACCCACCAGTAAGCCCAAGTGATGCAAGGGCATAAAACAAGGAAACAAAGATATTCATGCCACTTCCCAAGGTCAAAACTCCTCTGAAGAGCTTCTTCCTCATATATTAGGTCCCTGTGGGCTTACTGCTGTTGTTGCTCCCGGAGACATCTTTTCTGTTCCTTGAACTAGATCTGGAGAGCTTCTCGTGGAGGTCTCTCTGTCCACCCTGATGCCTATGCTGGGTTTCTGGCCATGAGAAGTAGTGAGCTTTCTATCGCTTTAAATAGGACTCCGAATTCTGGTCTTCCTCACCAGTCCACCTCGTACTATTTACCTTCTGGAGTTCTCAGACAGCTGGCCCCTCTGTCTGTCAGTCTCATGGCTGAATCATAGGGACAGGCCAGGTGGAGTGTGTCTACTCTATGTCACCTGGAACTAGACCCTGATTCATGCTCATCATCCCAATCTTCACGTCCTGGGATTCAAACAATCCCTGTCTTCTAGCTGGAAATGAATTTGACAGAGTTTTTCACATGTATTACTTAACTTGTTTCTCATATGATGCTCATTATTCCACCACTTTCACAAAGGAAGAAATTCAGACAAAGAGCCTGAGCCACCTAGCTGCTAGGGAGCAGAAGAGACCCAAACCTCTACCTTCAAATCTAACTTAGCAATTTCAGTGCCACTCCTGGAATTCTTCATAAGCCATATAATCGGCTGGGGCATTGTTAGGGGACCAAGATTTTCCTCCTGGGACAAGAAATCATGAGTTTTGCATCAAACAGAAATTTTGTCCCCTAGACTTTAATTAAGATGATGATGATGATGATGATTTCAGTGGAAACGGAGTAAAGTCCAAACAAGTAATTACTTGTGGGAAAATGTGTGTGCATATTCTCCCTCAAACCTATTAATATATCCACAAAGATAAAAAGATAACCACTATCACATTCTGCTTTCCAGATCTTGATATTTATGTATTTATTCTTCATATATCGGTGTGGCTTTTCCTTGGGGAACTTTATAATGAAGAGTTTCAAGATCTCAGGTTGAGTTCATCAAACTGTATTTCTCTAATAGGAAATACTATTTTATTTCCTTGGGGTCTGATGAAAAAACATGAAATGAGGTCTTTATTTTTCCTTTTTATTAAAAAGTATTACTGGGATAGCTAATCATAATTATATAACTTTTGGAACAGAACACTGAAATCAATGAATACATATTTTTAAATTTTGTATATGCATAAACCTTCTTAAGTACCACCTTTTCATATTGAGAAAGGGGTTTTATACTTTTCTACTAAAGTTGAAAATGGAAATTACTGTTTTGAAAACTCTGAAAATGGAAGCCCTCTCACCAGAACTCCCCTGATGGAACTTGCTGGAGGCATCTAGTGTCTCTGAATTTTAATAATCCCTTTATAAGAAAATTTTCTTTTTTATCACCCACACTGAATGGGAGCATTTGTTTTCAATCTTGCATCTCCTTGCGCAAATTCAGAATAATAAACCCAGTATCTCCGTCTTCAGCCCGAGGCTTAGAGAAGTATGCCCTGCAAACCCTCCTTGTCCTTTGATAAACACTCCCAGGAGGCTTCTTGCATGCCTTGGAAGCTTCCAGGGCAAGTCTTTGCATTTTCCCTTTCTGAAAGGATGAAACTGAAAAATGTATTACAGGAGGGAAAAAAAAACAGATTTAGCACACAGTTATGTAATGGAATATCAGATTTGGAACCAGAGGGGAGAAAGCTCTAAGGGGTTCAGGAGAATCTTTGTCTTAAGTAAACTTCGTGTTCATAAAACATAAGAAATGAGAGTCCCTCCCCTTTTCTCTTCATGTGTTTGGGGAAAAGCTTCATCCTCGCTAAGGTGGCACTGCAGCGCAGATTGTCACCTGGGAGAGTAGGAGCCAGGGGCCCATGCTCCCTTCACTGCCTCCTCACCCTGGTGGCACCATGTCTTTTACGCTTCCAGAAAACTCCTGGTAAGAGCAAGCTCTGGGGGTTTGGAGCAAAGCTTTCCATGTAAATACATTTCTTCATGGTTATGTTTTCCATTGTAAGTTCCTATTTCTGCTCACTAGACAACACGTTTGTAATGACAAGATAAACCGATAGGACAATGAAAGTGATGACCATCCAGCAGATGTGAGTAGTACCATTATATTTGGACCTTAATTTGAGTAAATTAAAAAGAAGAAAGAAAAGAAGAAGAAAGAAAGAAAGAACAAAAGAAAGAAAGAGAGAGAGAGAGAGAGAGAGAGGGAGGGAGGGAGGAAGGAAGGAAGGAAGGATGAAGGAAGGAGAAAGAAAGAAAGAAGAAAGAAAGAAAGAAAGAAAGAAAGAAAGAAAGAAAGAAAGAAAGAAAGAAAGAAAGAAAGAAAGAAAATGCACGTGAGTGCCAAACTAGCTTTTTCCAAATTCCTTTCTAATTGTAATATTATGTGATTCAAGAAAACTATTGGGGATGATACCTAATCCAAATTATAATATATATAACCAGGGACACCTGGGTGGCTCCATTGGTTAAGTATCTGGCTCTTGACTTTAGCTCAGGTCATGATCTCAGGGTTGTGGGATCAAGCCCCACGTCAGAGCTCCACGATCATCAGAGAGTCTGCTTCTCTCCCTCTCTGTCTGCCCCTCCCCAAGCTCGTGCTCGCTCTCTCTAAAATAAATAATCTTAAAATACGTGTAATCAAATATTATATTATGACTATTTTATATGTGTAATTTCCTATGTATTACATTATACATTAAATATACATGTATATGTGTATAGATATGTGTGTGCAACTCCAACTCCATGACTACTTTTATAGTGTTTGCCGACTTTTTAAAATTATTTTGAATGTTTTTTTCCCAAGTATTTAAAACATTTACTCTTTGAATCTCGTTGAAGTTAAGCTCCCCTCATTGAAACCATGGCATTTGATTGAATAAGGAATCTATTCAGTAAAGAAGAGCTTTAGCCTGGTCAAATTATAACTTCCAAATCAACTAGGACTTAAAGGCTGACATTTAAGTGAATTGTTAACCCAAATTTGATTTTAAATTCAGGAGCAATTAAGGAAAACAACTCAGACTTCTGTTTAAACATTCAAAACACAGTACTATTTTTTACTGAGCCCTTGTGATGACCATGCAGTTATGATGTACATGACAATTACGAAGGAAGTAGGTTGAGAATGACACCAGGCCTATCTCATCAGATGTCATTCTACTGTTGTGCAGAGAGACGGAGACACTTGTTTACTAAAGTGCCCTGGATGAGGCTTGACTGGACAACTTCTGTGAAAGCCAAGGGTGCTAGGGGGATGAAGCTGCAGCACAGTGTGTAAACGCCCGTCTGCATGGACCATCATTCACTGGTGCTGCTATTTCTGAACATTACAGGAAAAATTCATTTTTCCTTGATTATTATAAAGTTACCACATGGAATTTGGAAGTAAAAGAAAGAAAAATGAATTTACCCACATCTCTATCTTGATAAGCCATTGGTGATGATTTGACGATTTGGCGCATTTCTTCTAGGTGACTTTCTATGAAAAAATATACATACACACAGACATACATGTGGAAATATGTACACAGAGAGATACTTATATTTTGAAACTGGAGTTTCCATAAGTTGGCGCTTTGTATATGTGTGTGTGTGTGTTCACATCACTACTGTAAGTATTTCCTGTGTGAGCAGCAGGTGCGTATCAAGCTCTGAAACGCAGGAATGCAGCGTGGATGGGAACCTGTGAGCCACTGGAGCCCTGGGTGTGGATTCAAAGGCTCAGGAAGAAGAACTGTGTGCCATTTGTATGTTAATCACCTGCTGTATGCCTCATTAAAGACCTCCTATTTCTCTGTATACCTCTTCACGTTCCCACTGTGGTTCCTGGTTTAAAAGCGGTGAGGTAAGTCCGTTGCATAGTCCTGAAAACTTACAATGTAGAACCCTAAATGTGTAGGTGAGCTCATCTGAAAAGTAATGTCTTTATCAAAATGAAGCCCAGAGCATGTTTTCATCATACAGCCTCATTCTTCCACGTTCCATTGGTTTAACCATCAGTAGATCTTGAGGCTGTCAAGCCATGTGGAAGGGGCCCATGTGGTGCTCCTGATACTGAAACTATGCCACACCATTGTCCTATGCACTTCTGGTGTAGGAGGCTAAAAATAATAAAAAAGTATGTAAGAATGAAGACAATTAAGTAACTTTTATTGCTTTGGGGACAAACTGCTCAAGAGGATCCAAGAATACATCAAAATAATGGAAAAAACCACTCCTATTAACAACACTGAAACAAATATTTTACTTTCCAAAAAAGCAAAGCTTAGAAGGCAGCCAAGGAAAAGCTGAGCCTCAGAAATTCTTTCATGTTTATTTCTCCCAGCCTGCTGGCTGCCCTGGTTCAAGTGTCGCTGAATACAGAGGAGATGACAGTGCCTTCTCCTTGGAGAAGAACATATTAAATGTCCAGACACTGAGTAGCTCTCTCTACAGCACCCCGGGCACAGGCGTGCAGGAGTGCTCATGGTGGGTGGGGGTGCTGCTACTACCATAGCATCCGCCAGAACACTCACCCACATGCTCTCCCACCAACACCCTCAGGAGGTGCCCTTTTCCCACATCCAAGCCATATTGGACTTGGTCAGTCTTTAGATTGCTATCAGTGTGATGCGTCAAAACTATTTTGTTACTTTCATCCTATGGCCATTGTGATCAGTGGACTGGATATCCTTCCTCCTGTGCATTGCCCACTGGGATCTCTTCTGCTATTGCTGTCTATATGTTCTACTCTTACACCTGTGGTGTTGTCTTTTTCACACATTTTTCATAAAAAGAACAGTAAAAACTATCTTCTGGACACTTACGATGGCCCAGTCACAGTGTCGAGGACTTTACACACAGTACTTCACTGGATCCCCCAAATGACCCAATGGAGTAGAATAAGCCTCACCTCCCCATTTTGCAGATGCACACACTAAGGTACAAGGAGGCCGAATACTTGACCAAGGTCACACAGTTAAAGATTGCATAGAGCCTGGGAAACAAAGGCAGAAGAGAAAGTATTAAATTTCCATACCACTTACAGCCCATTGACAAGTACTTGAAACAGACAGTGACCTGCCTTCCTCTAGGGACTCAACTGCCTCGAGTTAACACTTTGTTGAGGGCAAAAGGTAATCTTAGCCCGATCCCCAGGATCCTGTGAGTCCACTTTAACACGAAAGTTAGATTGTTCCTTTATCTCTCTATCCCTTAAGATAAGTATTGGCGATCATCCCCCAAGCATATGACCCACCGAAACACATCTGAAGGGTCTCATGACTCCGGTTTTATTAGACGGTAATAACTGACTTTTCTCCCAACAAAAGCTAACCCCTCAAAGTCCTGGAAACCTTGCTTCTAAAATCCCCGAAAGATTGACCCTGTCCCTAATCCCCTCCCAACTTGAAGGTGTACAATGGGCCACTCCCCAGGACCTAGCTTTTTCTGCCCACGAGTCCTGTCCCTGTGCTTTAATAAAAGCATCTTTTTGCACCAAAGATGTCTCAAGAATTCTTTCTTGCCTGTTGGCTTCAAACCCTAACATCTTTCGTGAATCAGTCCTCACTAAATGGTAGCTAATATTACGTCCTGTATTCCTCTCTCCCTTTCGCTCCTCCTCTGCTTTCTAACTTTTTAAAAGACTATTTTTTAAAAGATTTTATTTATTCATTGGGCGGGGGGGGGGGGGGGGAGAGGCACAGACATAGACAAAGGGAGAAGCAGGCTCCATATGGGAGCCCAACGTGGGACTCGATCCAGGGTCCCCAGGATCACGCCCTGGGCTGAAGGCAGCGCTAAACCTCTGAGCCATCCAGGCTGCCCAAGAGACCATTTTTAAGAGAAGTTTAGGTTCACAATAAAATTGAGAGGGAGGCACAGAGAGTTCCCCTATTTCCCTGCCCCCCTCCCACAGGTACACCCCTCCACTATCAGCACTCCCTGCCCCAATACATTTGTTACTATAAATGAACCTACACGGATAGGCCATAATCACCCAGAGACCATAGGCTGCATTGGGGCTCACTGTGGCACTCCTGGGCCTGGTATGGGTCCATGTATCTGTCATTACTGTGTCACACAGAGTATTTGCACTGCCCTAAAAATCCTCTGCGATCTGCTACTCATCCCTCACTCCTCCCAAGCCCTGGCAACCACTATCTTTCTACTGTCTCTGTAGTTTTGCCTTTTCCAGAAGTCGTAGAGTTGGAAACACACAGAATGTAACCTTTCCAGACTGGCTTCTCTCACTCGTAATGCATTTACGTTTCCTGTATGATTTTTCTGTCTTGCTAGCTCGTTTCTTTTTCGT
Source organism: Vulpes vulpes (assembly GCF_048418805.1). Classification (NCBI taxonomy): domain Eukaryota; kingdom Metazoa; phylum Chordata; class Mammalia; order Carnivora; family Canidae; genus Vulpes; species Vulpes vulpes. Next base: position 66,010,928 of record NC_132782.1, on the reverse strand, counting down.
GCCTCATAATACTCCATAGTCTGGATCTGACAGTTTATTTATCCACTTATTGAAGGACATCTTGGTTTCTTCTGAGTTTGGCAATTGTGAATAAAGCTGCTATAATCATGGGTGCAGGTTTTTTGCAGGTTGTGTGTGTAGACATAAGTTTTCAACTCATCTGTTCATTTGTGTAAACACCAAGGAGGATGATTGCTAGATCATACGGTATGACTATGTTTAGTTTTGTAAGAAACCACCAAACTGTCTTCCACAGTGGCTGCACCATGTTGTGTTCTCAGCAGTTATGTCTTAGAGATTCTGCTACTCCATGTCCTCGTCAGCATTTCGTGTTGTCAATGTTTCACATTTTGGCCAATCTATTGGGTACGTAGTGGTAGCTCATGGTTGTTTTAAATTGCAATTCCCTCGTGAGGGCAGATGTGGATCATCTCCTCATATGGTCATTTCCATTTGCATTGGTTCTTTAGTGACATCTCTGTTCAAGACGTTTTGCCCATTTTTAAAATAGGTGGCTTATTTTCACATTGTTTAATTTTAAGAGTTCTTTGTATATTTTGGATAAAAGTCTTTTGTCATATCTTTTGCAAATATTTTCTCCTGCTCTGTGGGTGGCTTTCGATTCCCCTTACAATGACTTTCTTGGGGTGGAAGGTTTTAATTTTAATGAAGTCCAGCTCGTCAATTATTCTTTTCATGGATTGTACTTTTCCTGCTGTATCTACAAAGTTATCTCCAGGCCAAGGCCATCTGGATTTTCCCTATGCGGTCTTCCTGGAATTTTATAGTTTGGGGTTTTACACTTTGATCTATGATCCATTTTGATTGAGCTTTTGTCAAGGGCCCATGTCTAGATTCACCTTCTTTGCACGTGGATGTCCAATTGTTCTGCACCATGTGTTGATGAGACTGTGTTTGCACCACTGTGTTGTCTCTGCTCCTTTCTCACAGATCAGTTGAGTATATCTATGTGAGTCTGAGTTGCCTTTTTAAGGGGATTTTAGGAGCACTTTCTACATTATGACCATTGACCTCTTGTTGAGTGTACATGTTGCAAACATCTTCTAGACTTGCTTCTTTTAATTTTGTTGATGGCGACTTTAGACAGAAGATCTTCACTTCTAACTGTTTAATCTGTCAATTATTTCTTTTAGATCTCTGTGCTTTCTACCTTGCATAGAAAGGCATAAGTTATAAAAATACATTATTTTATTTTTCTCTTCTGACAGTCTCATCAGGTTCTTTTTGTATTATGCTAATCTACACAGTTGTCATTTTGTGTATGATAAAGAATAGGAAGGATTCAAACTTAATTTTGCCCAAATTGATAGTCCATTTTTCTAAAAGATCTGAGACAAAGTCCATATTTTCCTTGCTTTGTTGAGATGACATTTTTTTTTATCATAAACTTATCCTAAAAAGGGTAAGATCTTTTTCCCTGACGCCTCGCATGGGTTTCCTGGTTTTTTTTTTCACCTGCCATATAAATTGTGCAACCAGCTTGCCAGGCTCCCTGAGCAGCACTGTGCCTCCTGGCCAACAATGGCATTGATTGACAGACTGAGTCGAGTTGAGAACTGACATGTGCACCGGCCAAGTGCTCACTCCCTGGGTCACAGCATACCTCTCCACTGATTCACACTCCCCTTCTCCATCGTTAGAGATTTTGCATGCATTTCTCAGCTGAGGGGATTATTTCCTTAATTTTATTTCAGTGCAATAATGACATTTTTGATATAAAGTATTTTAATGTCTTAATCTGGTATGGAGACAAGTCACTGTTTATAGTTCTAACCACTGGCTGATTCGCTCAGTTTGCAGAGGGCTTTCTCTTGACCTCCCGGATTTCCCAGGCCTCTAATTATACATTGGCAAATGCCAATTTTCTGTGACTTATTTATTTTTACACTCATTGCAGTGGTTAGAAGGTCCAAGTCAGTGGTGACCATGGCACAAAGAGCAGAAATCCTTGGCATCCGTGTTAATAGGAGTGTGTCTCTTCTGATTCACTGGGATCGTTCCTGTGGGATCCTAGCAGACAGCCTGTGTCCGTGTCAGGCACTCTCCTCTGTTCCCTCTTTGCAGGGTCTTTTTGAAAGAGCAGTGGGGGATTCTATCCCAGGCTATTTCAGCAACTGAGATAATCATATGTACATAAATTTTCTATCTGAATATGCTAATGTAATTAATTCTATTAATACATCGCCCCACCTTTTAATAACCTTGAAAGGTAAGGACTGTCATACCAACTCTTGCAGATCATCACACTGTCTCTCAGAGAAGGTCATTAGCTCACCCCTGATAACAGCTATTAAGTGACAGAGTCTCTATCAAAGCAGCTTTGTCTGCCCCAACACTCATGACCTACCCTGGCATAAAGCCTAGGGTTCAAGTGCTCTTTTAACCATCCTTTCAGACTGTGAACACTGTTGACTTTTGAGAGGGAAGAAGGGCAGGGAGACATATGTGTGTCAAGTGTCCCGGGAGACAGCCCATGTGCTGCTGTGGGCACAGTCCCCCTTGGCTGTCCTGAAGAGCTGAGGTCAGGGGTGAGCCACCTACGGGGATTCCTCAGTCTGCCATGTGCAAATTGCCTGCAGTACCGCCTCCCCCCCGCTGAGTCAAGGCCACCACCACCTCCCCTGGGGGAAACGTGGGAGAGGGCATCCCACTTTTGGCCAAGGGAGGCTGATTTCTCTTGCTCTTCTCTTCTCGGGGTGAGGCGCTGAGACACACTTTGTGGTGAGTCGGCCTGGTCTCCGGGGTTGGCAGTAGGCAATTCCATGTCGTGGAGCCCCTGCCCCCACCCTTGGCCTAGACCCTCCTCCTGGCACAGTTTCTGCTATTCATTATAACAGGTGCACCAGCTGGGCCTGACCCCTCTGGAAAGCCCACTGGCCTCCCCACAGTTTGTCAATTGACCACCCCTCTGCTTTCCGCCCACAACCCTGAGCAGACTCACACGTGAGCATGTGGTTCCACCCAAGAGGGGGCATCTCTCCAGTTCTTCCAGCCACGAGCAGATGCGGTGGGACGGAGGGCTTCTCTACCCCAACTCCACTCTGCTTTCACACGCACGACCGCTGGCTTCCACAGGTTCTCGTCCTCCCAGTAGTTCAACATAAGCCCCTCTTCTTTCCTTCTCCCACACTATGCAAAACAGAGCTCACTTTGTCTTCAGCGTAGACATACCCAAAGTCACCTTTCTATCTGTCCACGGGCTGTAACAAGTAAACACAACATCAGTGTCTACACAGAACGAAGAATGTAGGAGAACCTACCTGTAGAAACATGCCCCCAAATGCTGAGGCACACACACATGCTCATGCACATGTTCACACACACACTCATGTTCATGCACATGCTCACACACACATGTTCACACACATACTCATGCACTTACATGCACACATGTTCATGCACATATTCACATGCACACATGTTCATGTACACATGCTCATGCTCACGCACACATTCATGCACACACATGTTCACTTGCACATACTAATGCACATGTTCACACACACGTTCACATGCACACACAGTCAGGTTCACACACATACATATGAGTAATAAAACACCAGGTGTCTCTGAGCATGGGTGAACTGAGTGGTTTTCAAGTCTCCTTTATTTGTCATATTAATGTCTGTGCTGTCATGAGGCTGCGTTGGTGTCCCTCCCTTATCCTGGCTTGGTTTTTATTTATTGCCTTTCTCCTCAGTTGCTTTTTTCCAGAGGTGGTGCAATTGGAGGTTTAGATCCATGATGACATTCATTATGAAGCCAGCAGCGGCAGCACGTGCACTGCGGTGCCAGGCAGAGGCAGCGGGAGCGGAGACTTACTGACACCGTGTTATTTCATTATCTCGATGGCCTTTGCAAAATGAGGAAGGAAGACTTCCAGGCAGTCACCTCAGTCTTCAGGCAACGTTTCCTCATCCCCATGCGTCTGGCTCTCGCTTTCATTTTTGTGAGGTTTGCTCTCCTGGGTTTTCTCAGGAAAGTGCAATTCTTCAGGATTAGGAACCTTGAGCGTGAGCTGTGGCCTCCTGCTCCGCTGACAGCTGCCTTGGCACGTTCAGATGTGCGGGCCGCCGGACCCTAGGGCTCACCTCCCCAGTGTACCAGCTCTCGGATGTCCGCCACCAGCATAATAAAGCAGAATTTCCCATGCACTGCTGAGTTTCAGGATATAAAGCAGAGATTCTTCTTTTGCTGCTGGGAGCTGCACCCCTGACCTAGTGCATTGGTCTGCACCCTGTTTTCCTCTCCCTGGAGTCCCAGTGTCCTAGGTTGACATCACCGACATTCCTACACTGACACTCCAACAGAGTGTGCCCCACTGGCCTGGGCCACCCCGACCAGATGCCTTCCTCACTCCTTTGAGGCCGCTGGGCATTGCTGGACATGCCTGAGATCTGAAGGCGATTTCACAGAGACAGGCCACGGGACCACGGAGATCCTCACTCCCTGAACAAGTGTGGGGCACCTTCCCTGCCCAGCGGGCCGCTGCATGGTTAGTAAGGTGCCCTGCGTGGACCGAGGGCATTAAAGGGGCAGGGTGCCATGAGGGGACTCACCAAAGTCCACCTCCCTGGAGTGCCAAGCTCACCTGGAAGGCAAAGGTCTTCAGCTCATTCCCCAGTGATGAACTCTTACAGCTGGTGTGTGCTTGCCCCCGCGGGAGCCTCTGCAGGCGGCCTGACCCACAGACACTACCGAGGGCCTCTATCTCCAAAAACACCATCCTCCTGTGTCACCTCCTGCCTCCTCAGCTTCAGATGCAGAGGCTTCCAGTTGTAAAGTAACAAACATATTGGTAGGATTCTTTGTTTGAATTGTGACACTCAGGAGAGTCTATGTCCAATCATCAAACCCCACCCGAGCTGACTTCTACAATATTCTGCTACTTGTTCATGCAACACCACAGCATGCTCCTGAACAAAACCACCCTTTTTGATGCTTAGGAGCTTAGTGGAGAGAAGCACTGACTTCATTAGTGATGGGGGACTTGCCTTACTGCCCTCCATCCTGGTGTGTCACATTGGAAGCTCTCCCCAAGGTGGGAAACCACCACCCCAACCTCTCAGACTGGTTTCCTGGAGCATTTCATCAGGTGGCCTGGGACCAAGGCCCAAATGATGCCTTTGCCTTCCAGGAGGCTCCCATCCCTTGCTAAGGAAGCTTGGCCTCCCTCAAGCTCCCCATGCCCAGGCCAGCCTTCCAAAGCTACCTTCCCCGAAGATTTAGGACACACTACCGCATGGTTTAAAAACATCTCTCACCCACATTACTTTTCATATCCTCAAAACTTTCATTTTCCTTCCTTGCTCTCTCAATGTATTCCTTAGAAGGTGACAAGCCAGATGAGCTCCTCAATCTCACCCATCTCTGCTTTTATTTTTATTTATTTATTTATTCATGAGAGACACAGAGAAAGAGGCAGAGACACAGGCAGAGGGAGAAACAGGTTTCCTGCAGGGACCCCGATGTGAGACTCGATCCCAGGACCCTGTGATCATGACCTGAGCCGAAGGCAGATGCTCAACCACTGAGCCACCCAGGTGCCCCAACTTTGCTTTTTTTATTTTTATTTTTTTAAAGATTTTATTCATTTATTCATGAGAGACACAGAGAAAGGCAGAGACACAGGCAGAGGGAGAAGCAGGCTCCATGCAGGGAGCCCGACGTGGGACTCCATCCCGGGACCCCAGGACGCCGCCCTGGGCCGAAGGCAGGCACTAAACTGCTGAGCCACCCAGGGATCCCCCCAACTTTGCTTTTAGACCCTGGAACCTTCTCGTTCTTCAGGCTGTCCGGGCCCCGGACATAGGGAGGAGAGGCAGGCACTCCTATCACCACCCCGTCAGCTTGGGGGCTGACAGTACTCAAGGAAAGAGGCCTGGTAATATTGTGGGAGGGGGACCCCTCTTTGGCTAGAGACAGTGATCATCGAGCCAACTGTGGGAGGTAATTTGGGAAAAACCCATAACCATGTTTTTTATTTCATCCTGGATGTTTGCCCACTAATAAAAGTGCTGGCTAAGCAAGAGCATGGATCTAAATATAAGTCAGAATCATGCACTGGGGAGATGGCCAGGCCAGGCAGCTTGGCAGCATCATGTATTTCTCACTTTTAACAAAGATGAGGTTTTGAGCTATTTTCCTCATTATTTATAAAAGAATCACGAAGAGAAAATTCATGAAGACAAGGATTGTCAGAGCTGGGAAAGGCCTTTCAAAAAGTCTTTATTCTGTTTTCATTCACTTATAGAAGCAGGAGAGCAGGGAGCAGAGCTGGGGAGGAGAAGGTGACTGCATTCAGATCGTGAGTGCTGGGTGGTGGTGTCAACCCTGGACAAAGTTCCTGCCCCCAGCCCGGGGTCTGTCCCCACATACAACAGTTCTTTGGGTGACTGGCTGTGGTTTTATGGCCCTTCCTCCTTGAGTGTGAGCTTACAGATAGCTTTCACCATTTAAAAATAAATCACGAAGAGTATTTTGTATTTGTATTTGTAGTCTCCTTTGTGCTTAGCTTAACGCAAATGTTGTCAAATACTTGAAAGTCAAAGGTTGGAATTTTAAGGGGAAAATGGTAAAACTTTTAAAACCATGTGAAAAATTTGCATGGTGGTTGATTGAATTCTTCACTCTATCTCTTATTCTTTGTACACAATTGAACTTTGAAGAGGGCCCTTGATGGACAACAAAGCCCTTGTCCTGTGACCCTGAAAGACCATTACTGTGGGGGATGGGATGGACCAGTATGGCCCTCAGGGACCGGGCAGGTCTGAGAAGCCTGAGAGCTAAAAGGCTCCCCTGTATTAGGTGAGATATATATATATATATATACACACACACTACCCTCTACCCTCTATATATATATAGGGTAGTAACATTTGGAGGAATGGATAAATCTTCATCATTTGGGGTTTATTGCCTTCTGAAGAAAAATCTTTATTCCTGCAGTTCAAATTGCTTCATTAATAAAATATAGCTATTAAAAACAATTTCTTTTGGTAGAAAAAGATTACTCTTTATGTGAATCAATTATTTTCTTTGCTCGCTATAAAGTCACCTTGGGAAAGAATGTAATGAATATTTGCAAGGTTGGGGGGACCAGAAAGGCAGAGAAAAAAATTCCTTTCATTGCTGAGCAAGAACCCCCCCACACACACACACACAAGACTTTTGAGTTTGTGTGGTTTGTAGTATTAACGAGAATCAGGACATGCTGATGCGGTGGGATCCCTTCCACTGGCTGCTAAACCCTGACACCATGGAATCTGGATAAATGGGGTTCCTGCTAGGCAGGAGCTAACTTATGCTCCCTCCACTGGTCATCTTCTTTTCTTTATTTTTTAATTTTAATTAAAAAAAAAAAAGAGGGGAAGGGCAGGAGGATAGGGAGAGACAGAATCTTAAACAGGCTCTGCACCCAGTATAGAGCCCAACACATGGCTTGATCTCATGACCCTGAGATCATGACCTGAGCCTAAAATCAAGAGCTGGACGCTTAACATACTGATGTGCCCAGAAGGCCCTGGCCACCTCCTTTACAATTGTCCCACGTGTTCTTGGGCATCATTTTTCACAGTGTTGGATGGAGTAGTATGGCGATGCCTGCTGGGTGTTCAGGTGTTGTTAGGGCAAGAATTGTGGGTAGGACTGGGGCTTTGCCGCACCACCCCCCAGACCACCCTGATGAGAGACAAAAGCCCAGTGCAATACATGAGACACCCCCACATTCTGTGCTGCACCTCCTACCACAACTCAGCTGACCTGGTCCTTATGTGAGAGTTCTCCCCCAACCCCACCTCCCACTCATGTTTAAGTTCCACGAACACCAACAGGGGTGCCCAAGGACCCTCACCGCATTTTCCCTGCCCAGTTCTGATGCCACATGTGTCCTGAACTCCCACCTCCACCTCCTGACTGGTCCAGGCTCTCCCCAGGCAGTGCAGCTGCTCTCAGTGCCCAGCTTGTGTTTTTATTTTCCTCTAAAGTACTTCTAAACCACTCACAATTTACATCACGATAAACTATGAGTGATTGGAAACGGTGAGGGGTTAAAACGACGGACAAAACTGCCCTTCTCTGCGGCATAACAGCAGCTTAGGATTAGACCAACATGGAAGTGCGTGGCCTCCCAGACTCTAAGGTGCTAGCAGGTGGAAAATACAACTGAAATGCAGATGAACAGCACACGGTGCTTTGGGTGAAGGAGACCTGTATCGGGCTGTTACCCACACATTCCTTGTAAAGGAACACTCAGCACTGCTGCTTGTGGGTGCCAGGCTCGCAGGAGGGAGACCTGAAATGCTCAACGACGTCCAGCGCCACGCCACCCACACATCAGACTCAGGGAGGCGCAGAGATACCACTTGGACGCGAGTCTGCAGGTGCCAGTTCATCGAGCATCTACAAATCCCTCCCTGCATTCTGCGGAGAGGAATGGTGCAAATTCATTATGCAAGTCCTCATTTTGATGACTCGGGAAGGTTTTCCCTGATGAAGAAAGAGGCACTGAGCCCAGGGTCCTTCTGTACACATTTGTTGCTGATCTGGAAGAGAAAAGGCCAAAGAGTTGCTATGGAAACCACAATTGGTGGAACAGACACCACCTCTCAACTGAACAGGTGGATGCACCACAGAACCAGAGAAAATGCACCTTGGCTGGCATTTGGAGTCCTGGCCAGGACACCCCTCACCTGCATCCTCCAGTGCTGTCTCAGCCCCAGATGTGGTTTTCTCCTGCCCAGACCCTGCCAATCCTCCCTAACCGATTGTCTGGACTCCCGGCAGTCATTCTTGGCATCTCCCATCCACATTCTTCCAACGCCTGCACAATACAAAGCCGCAGATCTTAACCAAATACACCACCCCCTAGGCTAGCCCTGACCACTTCTCAGGCATTGTCTCTCTCACCTGTGTACCGCGTCCTGACGGGCATGTCTTCACACAACTCACCCACAGCCTTTCCTGCCTTGGGGCATTTACACACAGGACCCCTTAGCTAGAGCATCCTCAGTGCTGAGCTTCCAATTTTGTTCATCCCCAAATTCTTGACTCCTAGTGGATTCCTGGTGACGTGGTGTTGGAGGCATGGAGACAATAAGTACACACAAGGCTGTGAGAGGCTGGCAAAAACCAGGCTAAAAACAGGCAGTTGGGGGGGGGGGTTGGCTCCATCACAAGTATCTGGTACTCAGGTGCCCTAGGACAGGTAAGAGAAGGTGAAGCCTTTCCAACAACGTGAGTGTTTAGTGATGGTAATGAACATTAAGTAAGATTTAGTATAAAACCAAAGCCAATCCTTACATAGGGGGTTTATGGTTTAATGCTAGAGGATTGCAGTGACCATCCAGCAGGTTCCCCTGTGATCATCTCCCTCATGGGACCCAACTTGAGAGAACAAAGATCTTAATCCTTCTCTTTTTCACAGCCCAGAGTCTGGTGCGTCATACGTGATTGACAACTGTGTTATTGGTTCCTGTGCTTTGCTATTGCATTATGATTTTATATAGTACATTCAGCAAATCTCTTTAATTTGCGCTAGTAATTGAATACAAAGCCGACTCCTAAAAGTCAACTTCAGAGGTGGAAGTTCACACTGTTTCCATTTCTCGAGCAGCTTGTATGTGAGAAGAGCCAGACATATATGGGGGAGCCAACACAGATGCTCACCTGTAACCTGGCCCAGGAGCTGGATCCGCAGATTCAGCCTCTCTGGTGCTGTCCTGAGATCTCCAACCCTCTGAAGGGAGAAATCGGGATAACGATGGAGCACCGAGTAGGTGTGTTCTTAGAGCGCCTGTGCAACGGTAACGCGACCAGGAGTGTGCCACACAGCTAGCTTATTAGCATGCACTTTTATTCTAGTCATGACTAGAACAATTAATCACACCAGTTCTAAGCCATACTTCCAATTCCCATGGTGCTATCTATTAATTTTAAATGAATACTGTGCCCTTTGTCAATGAGTTTGTGGTGCTTCATAATAAGAGAATAAACATAAGTACATAATGTACGAACATTCTTGACATCCATTTTTTTAAATGACGCCAACATGGAGCTCGGGTTTCAAGTGGGAAGAAGCTGTGGCCGAGAGCACCGTGTGCGATGGGCCCCGGGTGGCAGGAGACCCCACGGCCAGCCAGCCTCCCTGTTTCTAGTTCTGGGATCTTGGGTAAGCTGGTGTGGCCCCCGTGCTTCTACTTCATTCTATGTCAGAGACAAGCACAACTGGCCATCCCCTCTTACAGGTTTTCTGTGACATAGCAGGTCACACAGCTTGTCAGGGTTCTGGCACAAATAGACGGCACACTCCAGTGGGGTGGTTTGAGGGATGGTTCTTTTTTTTTTTTTTTTTTTTTTTTTAGATTTTATTTATTGATTCATGAGAGGCAGAGACAAAGGCAGAGGGAGAAGCAGGCTCCCTGTGAGGAGCCCAATGAGGGTTTTGATCCTAGGACCCCGGGATCATGACCTGAGCCAAAGGCAGATGCTCAACCACTGAGCCACCCAGGAGTTCCAGGGATGGTTCTTAAAAAGACTATTTACAGAGGTGAGGGCATAGTGGGGATAGTGCCTTATGCCCTACCCTCCCATGGGGTAGTGCCTTATTCTGAAGGGGCGAGGGCCCAGAGGTGTTGGGATCCCAGACCCAAAGAAAGAATCACAAGGAGAAGGACCATGACAAGTGCTGAGACCTTCTATGGTGAGTCACAGTGAGCCTGGGATAACCCTGCTCCCTCTGACCCAGTTGTCCTCACTGGATGAAAACATATGGCAGGCAGAGAGCAAAGGGAAGTTCATGCAGGGCAGGCTTCTGGGGCAAATGGCAAGCGGCCAGCAAGATTATTTAAAGACAAAAACCAAAGCACAACACAAACCTGGTTTGCTATATAGCAAGGATGGTATTTAAACTTTCCAGTATGAAGAACTGAATAGAGAGAGTCTGTGATTTTTTTGAGCACACATCGATACTGCAATTCAAAGAACTTTTGAAGTTTGAGAATATGCTGTGATTAAAGCATATATTCTTATTCATCATACTCAACGGGCCCTGCCCCTCAGGAAACCATGCAGCACCTGGCTCTGGAAATGGAGTGCTGTCTGACTCCTCCTGGGCAAGGATCGGTACGTCTCATCTTTAAAACAGTATTTTGAGAAGTTTCTTGTAAGATAAATTTTGACAAAGAAAACACTATTTTTCTCATTTCTGCATACTGTCATAGCTGAGTTCTGTTCTCAGAGAAGAAAATCAAATTCAGCAATATAGGAGATTGGTGATCAAAATATTCCTTGATTCTTCACACGTCAAAAAAGTTCCAGATGCCCCTCAGATGCTAAGAGTCAGCCATGGACCATTCTTATATCTCTTATCATTAGAGCAAATTGTGCTGCTGCAGCTAAAATATTAGGACAGCCAACGACATATTCTATTACTTCTCTTTAAAGAACACAGAAGGAAATCAGCATAGAGAATCCCAAACCATAACTTATCAGGCAATAATGCGTATTTCATTCTAGAATGTGCATTTTGAAGTTCCTGAGATCAGACATGTTTAATTATAATAGGGCCTATTTTTTCTAAATTACATTAAATGTTATAGACTATAAAATAGGTGAAATACAACTTTATACAGAAAAGCCATTTAGGACAATTATTAATTCAATAAGTGTCTTAAAACTTCCTTAACCTCTTACTTAAAGCTGTGTATTTAGAATCACAGAAAGATCCAAGCTAACTGTCCAAGACGGGTATTCCTCATGTCCCTAACCTCTAGCCTACCTGGTCATATTCCACTTTCCTTTCCGTAGGCGAAGACCAAGAAAGGTGGCACAGATGCAGCCATGGGAACTGTGGCCTTTGAATAGTTTCAATAGGGTATGTTTATTGCAACACATGTTCATATGGCCCAGACCTTAGTTTTGGTTTTTGGGGTTTTTTTTAAAGATTTTATTCATTTATTCATAAGAGACACACAGAAAAAAACAGAGACACAGGCAGAGGGAGAAGCAGGCTCCCTGCAGGGAGCCTGATGTAGGATTTGATCCCCAGACCCCAGGATCATGAACTGAGCCAAAGGCAGACACTCAACCACTGAGCCACCCAGGCATCCCATTTTTTTTCAGCTCTTAGTTTAAGTTAATATCTACCAAAGTACAGTGAACTTGTCTGAATATCAATGGCATGCCCACTAAAACTACAAAATTATCTGCAATATCTGATATTTCTATCCTCTTACTAATGATGCCCGCTGCCTGATAGGAGGAAAGAAGAGACCATTTATAGGATTTGCTTCCCTCATCTGCATAAGCAGATTAGAACCTGTTTCTGTGCGACAAACTGCCACAATCTCAACAGCTTAAGATAATATTTTATTTTTCATTTTTATATTTTCTTAGCTTTATTGAGTACAACTGACATATAAAAATGTGCACACCTTTAACGTATACACCTTGACGATTTTGGAGCCTTGCATACACTTGTGATGCCGTAACACAACCAAGTAGTGTTAAAAAAAATCCATCGCTTCCAAAAAATGTTCTTGTGTTCTTTTGTACATGTGCTTTAAATTAGGTAAGGATATTTAATGGTGTGTGGGGGGGGTCTTCTTAGCATGTTTTAAAGTACACAAGAAGGCAACTGCATTCTAGCCACAGTTTCTGTGGGTCAGGAGTCAGAAGACAGCTCATGAACTTGGGCCCCACTCGTGGTCTCACAGGCCTCAATGTGTTGGCCAGGTGTGACTTCTCTGGAGCTCAGCTAGGGAAGGATCCACTTCCTTGCTCCCTGACGGTGTTGACAGAATTATCTCCTTGAAGATGTCAGACTGCAGCCCTGGCTTCTCACTGGCTGCCAGAGGCTGCCCTCACCTCCCTGCACCATGGCTGCTTACCTCATCACAGCTTCTCTAGAGCCACTCTGCTAATGTCGTGTAATCCCAGAAGTGACCTTGCCACATCCAGTTGTTAAGCAAGCCACAGGACCCATCCTACTCAAGGATGTACCTCCTTTTCTTCAGGGGATGAAAGGTCTCCTTAAAAGTCCTGCTACTAGGGGTGCCTGGGTGGCTCAATCAAAGTGTCTGCCTTCAGCTCAGCTCATGATCTCCGGGGCCTGGGACCGAGCCCCACATTGGGCTTTCTGCTCAGCGCGGAGTCTGCTTCTCCCTCTCCTTCTGCGGCCCTCCCCACTCAGGGTCTCTCTCTTTCTCTCAAATAAATAGGTAAATGGATCTTTTTTTTTTTAAATCTGGCTTCTAGAGACCCTCCAGTAAAGAACCCTCTCATGCAAATAAACACCACGCCCTGTTGTGTAGGATTCACTTTCATACATTTTTTGAGGGTAAGGAATGTCTGTACCAGAGGCTTTTGGGGGAAGCGTATTAATTAAAAATGAATCCTGTAGAGAGGCTGGTATCACACACATACACACGCATGCATGAAGATACACACACACACACACACACACACTCCTGATGCAGCATATTATGACAGGTGCTACAAATGTTCCACGTAGTTACAATGGTGGAGGAGCCCCCCATGGACAAGGATGAACCCATTTCTGCATCCCAGCCTTGCTCAGTGACTGCAGGGGCAGCCCAGAGCGAATCCAGGGGGGTGGGACCTGGGGCTGTCAGTCAACTCTGCTCCCCGAAGCCCGTTCTTGAAATTCTGTGTGTAGCCCCCCGTGGCCATCAGTAGGGGATAGAGCCAGGACTTAAAGTCTACTTCTCTGATTACATACTAACAGCATTATTTGCTTTCCACAAATTATTCTTTTAAACATTCCACTAGAATAATTTAAACACACTTTAACTTTCAAAGATTTAACTAGGCAAGGCTTTGAAAGCTCTGATTTATAAAATTGAAAATGTACTTCCAGTTTATTTTCAAACTTCCTGTATTTGAGAACTCTCAGGGAGGGAGAGGTTGTTATTTCCAAATACACAGGACCATTTCTCTGGGAAACTAGTTAAGACCGCCACAGGGAAATAAAAACAGGGCAATTTTGCTTTGTGTCTTATTAGGTTTCATTTTATTATTTTAGTCTTGGGATTATCTAACACAAAATTCACAGGTTTTTTTCTTATCATATATATATTTGTGTGTGTGTGTGTGTGTGTGTGTGTATGTAGAGACAGAGAAAAAGAGAAACAGGATGAGAGAGATCTATACATGATCTATATACATATACATGATGTTTGATATATATATATTCGGTTTATACATACATACACCCATATGTATGTGTATATGTGTGTGTATATATATACATATATATACACATACATACAGGTATATACATATATATACAAATATATATATATATATTTGGATTTTTAAAATTTTAGGGTAGAAACAACACAAATGGAATAAAACAACCACATATGCCCCCCAAATTGTACTTCTATAGATAATCCGTTTCATTCATAGAATTGACCACCATGAGTTCTTTTTTTTCATCTAATGAATGGTGGTAAAAAATTCTATACAAAAGCACAATTCTGAAGGCAAGCCATAATCATTTACAACTGAAATATTTTTAGCTAAAAAAGTCATCACCTGAATCATACATTTTCTTTAAAGCACTTGAGTGTTTTGCTTGGAGCAGCCACTGGGCACAGTCTCATTCAATCCTCACAAATGTGCACAGAGATACTGTTCATGTCCGCATTTTATAAGTGAGGAATTCAAGGCTTACATAGAAGATGCGACTTGCCCTACGTTACATAGTCTGCAAGTTTAGAGTTACCTCTCCATTTTTAGTTCAATTTATTTGCAAGTATATAATCTGACAAAACCATGGATTTTGCAACATAGAGAGAAGGATGTTCTGCAGACTGGAGAGGAGGATGCTAGCCATGAAAACAGTCTAAACCACTTGCACTTTTTCAACAAGTATTCCAAAATCAAATTTGAAAATAACCCAGGAGAGGCTAAAACCAATGATACGGTTGGTTTGCTGCTTGCACTACTTATTTTTTCCCACTTGAGTTGAGGCGGGCTGATCCTTGCACACATGATCAGGACACATCAGCAGGTTAGGGTTCAGGATGATTAGTTGTGGCATGTGTTTTTGCCTCATTTAAGAACCACTGGGGGAAAAGTAAGCCATCAGCACTGACATGGCCACAGTCCACTTTTGGGGGAGCCATAGACATGTAGAAGGTGAGACCATCATGGCAAGAACTTTCTGTCATGAGGTGCTTTGTAGGACCCTACCCCACAAGGAGAATAGCACAAGCCAGTGCAGTCTTGCCAGTCAGGTGGAATGCAAGTCAAACTGAAGCCAACACAAATCAGTGAGATTGGCACGATACATTAATGCCATCTGTAGAGCTATTTTGGTTCTGTGTGGGCAAAACATGGAACATGATACTGGATACATCCTTGTAACTGCACTTAGCATTGGTTTCAGATATGCTGAGTCCGGCTCACATCAAGGGAGTCACCACGATGGGGCGAGAACAATAGGGCCATGAGACTTCAGTTGCTAATGCCTGAGCCACTTCTTGCAGATGCCCATTTAATGCAGCATCCTGATAATCTCCAAATGATAAACAAAACCCAAAGTCCCAAATGCCAGAGGCATGAAGCTATTTTAAGCTACTTTAAACCTAAAGACACTCGGCTCATCCTTTCTGGAGGAGGATAAACCACAGTTTGTGGAAATAGGTTCCTAATCCAGAAGCTGATCTTTGATTTAAAGCTCCCAAGTCCGAGTGAAGAGCCTACCTTGAAAAATACAGGGATCCTCCTCGCTCAGGGAAGGCCACCTGCGGGGGCACAGAGCTGTACTCTCAGGTACAAGTTTTCCAGTTTTATTGAGATACAATAGGCTTATAATATTGTGTACGTTTAAGGTGTACAGTGTAATCATTTCACACATGTTTATATTGTGAAGTGATCACCACTGTAACGGGAGTTAATGCATCATCCTGTCTGACAGATCGTTAGTTACATCCTCTAATGTAATGATCTTTTTTTATCTGTGTGTGATAAGAACATTTAAGATCTACTCCCTTAGCAAATTTCAACTACACAATACAGTATCATTTTTAACTATGGTCACCAGGCTGTGTGTTAGATCCAACTTATATAATTAGAAGTTTCTACCCTTTGATCAGCCTCTTCTCACTTGGCCCATCTCCTGGCCCCAGTCCCTGGCAACCCCCAACCTACTCTCTGTTTCTGCAACTGGCTTTTTTAGATTCACAGATGAACAAGATCATACAATATTTGTCTTTCTCTGTGTGACTTATTTCACTCAACGTGATGCCCTTGAGGTTCATCCATGTTATCACAAATGGCAGGATTTCCTTTTTTATGGCTGAATAATATTCCAGTGTATTACTATAACACTTTTATCTATTCATCCATCAACAGACACTTAGGTCATTTTCATGTTGTGTTTGTGAATGATGCTGCAATGAACATGGGAGTGCAGACATCTTTGAAATAGTGACTTCAAAAAAAAAAAAAAAAAGAAATAGTGACTTCACTTCCTTTGGATATATACCCAGAAGTGTGGGTTGCTGGATCACACAGTAGTTCTATTTTTAACTTCTTGAAGAACTTCATATTGTTCTCCAGAGTGGCTGCACCAGTTTGCATTCCCACCAACAGTGCCCGAGGGTTCCCCTTTCTCCACATCCTCACCAACAACTGCTGTCTCTCAGCTCTTTGATAATAGCCATTCTAACAGGTGGGAAGTGATAATAGCCATTCTAACAGGTGGGAAGTAACAGGTGGGGAGTGATGGTTTTGATACACATTTCCCTGATTATTAATGGCATTAATCACTTTTTGATACACTTGTTGGCCAATTGTATGCCCTCTTTAGAAAAGTTTCTGCTCAAGTCACTTGTCCCTTTTTAAATTGGATTATTTGCTTTTTTTGGCTATTGAGTTATGTGAATTACTTATATATTTGGGATGTTAATCTTTTATCAGATATATGGATTACAAATATTTCTCCTATTCCATAGGTTGCCTCTTCATTGTATTGATTACTTCCTTTGCTGTGCAGACACTTTTTATGTGATGTAGTCTGCTTGTTTTTTTTTTTGCTTTTGTTGTTTGTGCTTTTGGACTCACGTCCAAAAGATCATTGCCAAGGCCAATGCCAAGGAGCTCTTTCCCTATATTTCCATCAGTTTCAAGGTTTCAGTTATTATATTTTTTCTTTAATCCATTTGAAGTATATTTTTGTGAGTGGTATAAGATAATGGTCCAATCTTTTTTTTTTAAACATGACTATCCAGTTTTCTCAACACCATTTATTGAAGAGATTATCTTTTTCCCATTGAATATTCTTGGTTTCCTAGTCAAATATTAGTTGACCATATATGTGTGGGTTTATTTCTAGGCTCTCACTTCTGTTCCTTTTTTCTATGTATCTGTTTTTGTTACAGTACCTTACCTTTTTGATTACTACAGCTTTGTTATACAGTTGAAATCAGATAACATGATGCCTTTGGCTTTGCTCTCCTTTCTCAGCATTGCTTTTTTATTTAGACCCTTTTTTGTTCCATATGGACTTTAGGATTGTTTGTTCTATTTCTATGAAGAATTTCCATTGGAATTTTGATAGGGATTGCACTGAATTCATGGATGGCTTTGGGTAGTAGGAACATATTAACAATGTTGATACTTCCGATCCATGAACACAAGATATCTTTCCATTTATTTGTGTCTTCTTCTATTTCTTTCACCAACGTCCTCTAGTTTTCAACATATAGATCTTTCATCTGTCTGCTAAAATTTATTCCTATATAGTTTATAATTTTCAAGTATCATAAATGGAATTTTTTATTTCTTTTTCAGATATTTGTTGACAGTGTAGAGAAACAAAGCTGATTCTTGTATGTTGCTTTTATACATATCCTGAAACTTTACTGATTTCTGTATTAGTTCTAGTAGGCTTTTTTTTTTTTTTGGTGGAATATTTAACATTATCTCTGTATAAGATCATATCATCTGCAAAAAGATACAATTTTACTTCTTTTTTTTCCTTTCTTTTTTTAAGATTCTATGTACTTATTTGACAGAGAGAGAGAGAGAGAGAATGCAGACACACACAAGCAGGGCAAGCAGTAGATGGAGGAAGAGGGAGAAGCAGGCTCCCTGCTCTGCAGGGAGCCCAACACGGGGCTTGATCCCAGCACTCTGGGATCATGACCCTGAGCCAAAGGCAGGTACTTAATGCACTGAGCCACTCAGGTACCCCTACTTCTTTTTTTCTGATTTAGATGTCTTTATTTCTTTTCTTTGCCTAATTGCTCTGGCTAGGACTTCCAGTACTTTGTTGAACGCAAGTGGTAAGAGAAGATATCCCTGTCTTGTTCCTGATCTTAGAGTGAAAACTTTCAAACTTTTTGTTAAGTATGATATTATCTGTGGGCTTCTTGTACATGGCCTTTATTATGTTGATATATGTTCCTTCCATCTCCTATATATTAAGAGTTTTATCATAAAGGATGTTAAAGGGACACCAGGGAGGCTCAGTGGTTGAGCATCTGCCTTCAGCTCAGGGCATAATCCTTGAATTCCAGGATCAAATTCCACATCGGGCTCCCTGCAGGGAGCCTGTTTCTCCCTCTGCCTATGTCTCTGCCTCTCTCTCTGTGTGTGTCTTTCATGAATAAATAAATAAAATCTTTAAAAAATATATGTGATGTTAAATTTTGTCAAATGCTTTTTCTGCATCTACAGAACTTACTTATGATTTTTATCTTTTATTCTATGAATATGTCACATTACATTTGTTTATGTGCATAACTGGGAACCATTCTTGCATCCTAGGGATAAATTCTACTTAATCATGGTGTATGAGTCTCATAATATGCTATTGAATTTGGTTTGCTATATTTTTTTGAGAATTTTATGTCTACATTTGGCCTGTGGTTTTCTTTTTTTGAAGCGTCCTTTGCTGGCTTTGGCATCAAGGAAGTCTCTGCTTCTTTGGGGTCTGTAACAAGAAAGTTATCATGTCCCTTTTGTGGCATCATGTTTCCTTGATTCTTCATGTTCTTGAAAGTCTTGAGTTGCTGTCTTCACATCTAAAGAAATAGCCATATCTTCCGGTCTTAGTGACTGGCTCAGGAAAGAGATAATTTCTGTCAGTTCTGTTAGTGATTCTAGGGCTTTCTCATTTGTGTGTGTGTGTTGCGGGGGGGCGGGGGGGAGGTATATCTGCTCTACATTTCTTTTTCCCTCTTGAGGAAATTTATTTTTTTAAAAAAATATTTTCTTTCTTTATTTTTTTAAGATTTTACTTATTTATTCATGAGAGACAGACAGAGAGAGAGGCAGAGACACAGGCAGAAGGAGAAGCAGGTTCCATGCAGAGAGCCTGACGTGGGACTCTATCCCGAGACCCCAGGATCATGACCTGAGCTAAAGGTGGCAGTAAACTGCTGAGCCACCCAGGCTGCCCAATTTTCTTTATTTATTTGAGAGAGTGAGTAAGCAAGAGAGAGAGAAAGAGAGAGCATGAATAGGAGGAGAGAGAGAAAAAGGCTTCCCACTGAGTGGGGGTCACAATGCGAGGCTCAGCCCCAAGACCCTGGGATCATGACTGGAGCCAAAGGCAGATGCTTAACTGACTGAACCACCCAGGTGCCTCTTGGGGAGATTTCTTAAGATTGTATGCTTTCTCTCAATTCTACAGAGCAGGCTGGGTATTGACAGTCTCCTGTTTGTTTTCTCTAAGATGGTGTTAAATGGTTAATTTTATGTGTTTTCTCTCAGTCCCATACAGTTGGACTGCTATCCTGCAAAGCTTGCTATTTCCATCACCAGGGATGCATACATGGGATGGAGGTATGTGTGGCATGCAGAGCTGTTTGGGGGACCTGCATTTGAACTACCCCAGCAGCTCACGTGCAGGCTTCCTGATGGAACCTGCAAAGCAATTAGTAGGCTCCACATCCCTTTGATGCCCTCTGAGCCTGAGCTGCTGTTCTCCACCTTGCTCCCTGTGACCCAGTGGCACAGCACAGCTCAGTAATCTGGATGGGCACAGTCCGACACAGGTGCTCACTCATGCACTCATTTTCCACCATAAGGAGAAATCACGGGCTGAGAAAGTTTGTTGGCCTTGAGCTGTGCTGCCTTGAGGGAGGGCTGATAGGGATAAAGTGAAAGTGTCCTTATCCCCTTCAATGTGCCCATTCTTGGGGTTTATCTTTGCATTTTATTTTGCTTTGTTTTGTGTTTGTGTGTTTTCCTCAATGTAGGGATAAAACATCTCTGCTGGAATTCCACAGAATCATTCCCATCTACTGTGATTGTCAAGATCAGGGTTCTTTATGGGGGAGATCATAGAAAGCTTCTCTTTCACCACTGTGATGATATCAGTCTTGGAGAAACCAGAGGTATTCTGTATAATGCCCAAGAATAACAAAATCAAGCCAATCTCACTAATCAGCCAATCAAACAAAAACAGAAAGAGCAATAACCAAAGATGCTACAGGTGCATGAAATGATCTGTAAATATTTGAACTGCAATAATCAGCCAAGTAAGGCATGGATTTTTATAAGCACAGCCAGGCTTTAATTGTTAGGAGAGTGAAGATCCCAAAGGTAGAAACAGGGCCAAGGATAAAAATGAGGAAGGAAACAACACTTCAGGTTTAACACTGAAGGTGAGACAGGGTGCCACATGTCCTCTCGACTCTAATAACATCAAATCATATGCGTGTCTTGGGAAATAATCACATAACAATGTCTGAAAAAGAACATTGGGGTTTCAAGGTCTGCTGATCTGTGGGTCAACTCCCAGAAAAGCATCCCTCCTCCCTGGTCCCCACATCCAGATCCACCCCTGGGCCCTGATGGTGAGATGCATGGATTCCTCGCCTCAGAGCCTCTGCCAACAACATCCATGGCACATGAATACAGTTTTGTTTTATTTTAGGCCAGAGTCTGTTGTCACCTCTAGGACTTGTTTACATAGTACACACCTCAGCACCATCTAAAATGACCAGTGAACATTTACTTTAAAATAGCTTTTATCTCAGGGGTGCCTGGGTGGCTCAGCCATTTGAGTGACCCACTCTTGATTTTGGCTCAGGTCGTGATCTCATGGTGGTGGGATCCAGCCCCGTGTCAGGCTCTGTGCTCTGCAGGGAGTCTGCTTGAGACTTTATCTCCTCTTCTTCTGCCCCTTTCCTCATTCTCTCTCTCTCTCTTTCTCTCTCTCTCTCTCTCATAAATAAATCTTTAAAAAAAATAAAAAGGTTCTTATCTCAAATATTGTCATCACCGTTCTTTCTAAAAAAGTGAGGTGAAGTGGAAACCAGTGTGAATTTTGACTGTCTACAGGGTTTGCCAAACGACATGCAGTGAACAACACAGGCTTTCTGAAGATTAAGCTTAAAATACAGCTGACTCTAGAACAACATGGTGTCAGCAGCATGGGTCCACTTGGACTTGGATTTATTTTTTTCAATAACCACAGGATAGGACTGTGAATGTATTTTCTCTTCCTTATGATTTTCTTGATAACATCCTCTTTCTTAGCTTACTTTATTGTAAGAACTCAGTACATAATACACACCACATACAAAATATGTGTTATTTGACTGTGTATGTTATTGGTCAGGCTTCCAGTCAATGGTAGGCCACTAGTAGTAGTTAGTAGTGAGGTTTTGGGGGAGTCAAAAGATATACATGAATTTCCTACGGCATGGGAGTTAGCATCCCAACTGCCTCATTATTCAAGGATCATGTGTATTTAAAATTCTATGTTCCCCAAGTTGTAAGAATAAGAGGGAGGTGGCCCAGGACAAAGCCTGAGGTCACCAAAAAGCCAGGGCATTTGTTTTTATTTCAACTCTGTACCTGATGACACAAGACAACAGGCACATAAGGAAAAGCCAGGGGTCACGTACCTCCCAGGCCACTGATCCTGACAAAGGCCAGCCAGTTAGCATCTGAGTGACAGACAAGTGCTGTACCAGCAGAGGGAAATCTCCACAGGACCATACTCTATTTATAAACTAAGTAGAAAATACATCTATTCCATGCTCATTTTCACGTCTCAGGTGAATGCATGTTTCCATAAATACCTTCAAGTCCTTTTGGTGTTCCAACATGTATCCATTCTGCAAGATAAGCGGTCTTCTCAGGGCGACGGCAAGCTTTCCTGGCGCAACCCGGAGGGCCGAGTCTCCCAGACAGAGTCAGCCTTGTTTTTATCAACGATTCAGTGAACAGCCACATTAACAATCTGATTATGATTGAAGTCCTGCACTTGGCAGGACCCTGCAGGGCTGTCCCTGTTGGGCTCCGTTTCTAAAGTTGGTCCTCTGGCAAATGCCAGCTAGCTGTCTCCGATCGGCATGGGGACAGCGACCTCTGAAGGGTCGGCTGGGCTTCCTGGGCTCAAGCACGTCCTGCAAGCACCGCATGAAGGAGGCATCTGGGCAGAAGACACCTCAGCTGCTCAGGGGACTTCCGCCCTCCGCTCTCTCCTGCTCCACTTAGGATTAGAGCCAAAGTACGTCCTCACGCAGAACGAGGCACAGAAATGGACCAAGACCAGCCAAGAGTTGTCTGAGAATCAGACAGGAGAGCATTCTCGCGGGGCAGCATGGGGAGCCGGCCCTGGGGGGATACTGAGGCTTACTCGCCTGGGGAGCCTGCAGGCTGGGCCGGTGTCCACATGGCTGAGGTCTGATCCAGATGCCCCGAGGGCACCAATACAGTGGCGGCCTCTGTGTGCAGCAGAGAGAGAGGACTTACACACAACACACACACTGTTCACACCCCACAAACACCATACACCATATACCACATGCCACATGCATTACACACACAGCACACACATGCACACACACGTACATCATACACCTTGCATGCCACCCCCAGAACACACTGCACATATCACACACCACACCACACAGACTGTACACCATGCAAACCACACACATCACACACACACCACACATATACACTGCACACACAGACATCACACTCATCACACACATCACACACATTACACACTACACACACCATGTAACAACCATACCACACACATCACACACACGACCACATGCACCACACACACCACACACCACATACCACGTACCACATACACCATGCACAACACACATCTGATTACTTGAGACGAGCACATGAGGAGAAGCAATTCAATGGAAGTTTGAGCTCCACATTCTAAAGGAAGTAGCCATTCCAGAGACAGAACGGTTCTCCAAATGAGGAGTGACATCGAAAAGCCATCATAGGAATTATTTTTTAGAAAAGGCTGATATACTGCGATGCCTGGGTGGCTCAGCAGATAGGCATCTGCCTTTGACTCAGGGCGTGATCCTGGGCATGATCCTTCCTGCATGGAACCTGCTTCTCCCTCTGCCTATGTTTCTGCCTCTCTCTCTGTCTCATAAATAAATACATTTTAAAAATCCTAAAAAAAATAAATAAAAAGAAACGGCAGTTATAAAACAAGCAGAGAGAGGGGTGCCTGGGTGGCTCGGTCAGTGAAGCATCTGCCTTTGTTCAGCTCAGGTCATGATCCCAGGGTCCTGGGCTGAGCCCTGCATCAGGCTCCCTGCTCAGAGGGAGTCTGCTTCTCCTTCTGCCTACTGCTCCCCCTGCTGTGCTCTCTCTCTCTCTCTCTTTCTCCCTCTGTGAAATAGATAAAATCTTTTAAAAAAAAACAGGCAGAGAGAGATTTTTAAGAAGCCAATTAGAAGTATGAAAAATAAAATTTCAACAAGACAAATACTGGAAAGTAGAAAAAACTCATTACAGAATTAAAAGGCAGTCGTGAAGTCCCAACCCTGAATGCTGAGATAGAAAAAGAGAAAATGGGAAACCGATCCTAAAAATGATTAAAGAGGAACTGAGACGCTCCAGCATCCCCAGGAGGAGTTGCAGAATGGGGAGTGTGCAGCCCTGCAGGTGACAAGGGTTTAGAAAGCCCCTGACGTCAGAAGGACAAGCATCACCCAGGAGCTGGAGCACACATCGAAAGTTCTCCATCAGTGCTCAGCAGGTGGATTTTTAAAAATCTGTATCTGGTCACCATTATGAAACCGAAGAACATGAGGGTGGAAAACACAAGAGTAGAAAGAAACTTATAAATGCTTCCAGGAAAGAGAAAAAAACTAACCCACTAAAGATGGATAAGCTCTGAAGCAAATTGTGAAAAGTAAGCAGTATCTAGAAAAATCAGTTAGAAGATTGAGTTCACCTCCTTGAGGATTGAGTCTCTGCAGGTAAGGTGGCTACTGGCAATCTGAGTGGAACGGTCACATCCAGAAACACGGCGGCGCCAAGCACAGCCTGGTGTTACTGGGAACCATGCATCCTCACAATGGCATGACCCATTTCCATCCCCCTTGTCCTCTGTCTACACTACCACAGTCTGCAAAGTTTGGATTTGCACATGAGCAGCCCTCACACATGTCCCCTTCTGCTCCTGGTGACCCAGCACCAGACACCTGTGACCTCGGAGCCTCCACCTCCATCTTCTGCCCCAAGCCCCACTCAGGGAAGCTCTTCAGTCAGCAGGAGGACCTGGTATTAGTTGCTTTTCCACATCCACTGTAGAGTATTTACACACGAGTTCATGATTTATTTGCATGGCACACAGTGCTATTTCCTCAGAGTAGAGCAAAGATGTGATTTGTAGCTGAAGAGTGTATCAGACATAATTGCATCAGTATTGTTCTGCAAGAAAATCCTCTAATAGTTCATTACATGTTAAATAATTGTGTAAATTATTTTAAAACTATTTTCTAATAGGCACACATCATCAGGAAATTTTTATAAACCAGTTGAAATGTGTTGCGGTGCCATTAGAGGGAGTTGGGGCAGGCGTGCTGGTTGGCCGGGAACCACCATATACCTTACACTCCATCCATGTAGAATAACCCCTGCTTTCAGAAAATGCAGGGAAGAGTTAGATTTGGGTCCTAAGAGGTTCTTGTCATCACAACAGGGTTTTTGCTTTCTGAGTTAACGGTTTGTTGTGTGATAATAAAGGAAACTCTCGTCTACAGAAAGCTCTAGGACAGGCCCAGTGTTGTAGGGGCTTTGGGCCCCTCAGCCTCATTCTCTCGCTTCAGGCCTACCTGTTCTTGGGGTGCATGTTGATCCTCTGCACCTTAGAACTGGAGCACCCCAGCCTCGTGTACAAAATTAGGCAGCCTCCAGTAGGGAAGCAGGAAGTCCTGCGGGCCAGCAATCAGGAACCAGCTTCAGCACAGGCCCAGTCTGCTCCAGATGGCTTAGGTAAGACTCAGTGTCTCCCCAGGTCCCATTGCCTCCTCCTAAATGATTCCCTGGACTCCTGTGCCCATTGACCAATCTGAACAAAATACTTGATTTATGCACATGTCTCCTTCCTGTCGGCCTCTGACCTTGGACCTGCCATGACTGAGCCAGCAGACAACCAAACCTTCCTAAGAATTGTGACCTACAAGAAAGGGCCTTCCTTGATCAGTTGTCCAACGGGCCACCACTCCCTCACCTCGTTCTCTGTAGCCCTGTCCTCTCCTCTCTGTAAAGACAACTCCTTCCTGCCTGGCTTCTGAGACTCGCAGATCTCAGGGTTAGAATGGTCTCCCAATCACCAGAGATTCCGCCCCTTCCTAAAAGAGCCCCTTGAAGCAAAAGCTCTCTTCCCTAGGTCCATCTGACATCATGCACCCTAATCTCTATAACCCAAGCCCTGAGTGTGATCTTGAGATTTATAGTAAGAAATATTTATTTGACCTTCATCGCCTGGCACAGAGCTCATAAAACTTCTTCAATCTCCTAAGTGAGGAGAGCAATAAAGATGCCCTTTATTATGTTAAAGAGGTGACTTCTGGGCTGCCTGGGTGGCTCAGTGGTTTAGCGCTGCCTTTAGCCCAGAGAGTGATCCTGGAGACTCTGGATCGAGTCCCTGCATGGAGCCTGCTTCTCCCTCTGCCTGTGTCTCTGCCTCTCTCTCTCTCTCTCTGTATGTGTGTGTGTGTCTCATGAATAAATAAATAAAATCTTTAAAAAGGAAAAAAAAGAGATTAATTTTGGACCCCCACCTAAGGGTGAGGGGGCTGGTTACCAGGACAACTAGTAATGTGATTGGAAGGTTGGAACCTTCTAACCCAACCCCCATGATGTTCTGGGAGGGGTGAGGGGCTAGAGGTTGAATCAGTCACCAAAGGCCAAGGATTTTGTCAATCATGCCTGTGTAAAAACCCCAAAGAAGGAGTCTGGGGAGCTTCTGGGTTGGTGAACATTGCAGATTTAGGGAGAACAGCTCCTGGCAAGGGCATGGAAGCTCTGTGTCCTTTCCCCAGACCTTGCCCTGTGCATCTCTTCCATCTGTCTCTTCCTGAGTCACATCCTCTTGTAAGAAAACAGTCACCTCGTGAGTAAAATGTTTCTCTGCATTCTTCCAGCCATGGTAGCATGTTCAACCCAAGAAGTGGGTTGGAGAATCCTATGATTTACAGCCGTGAACAGCCTGCCCCACACCACCCTGCTGGTGCCCAGGAATTGCCTGTTGGTGTGAACATTGAGTCAGGGACCTGTCACTGGGTCTAAGCTTTCTTTTGTGAAATTCCCCCCAGGATAAAAGTCCTGTGCTGAGACTTCTAGCTCACAGCCAGCCTCTCCTCTGCTCACATATAACTGGCTTGACCTGTGAGAAGAGCAAAGTTGCTGATCTCGGAGCCCCAGCACATCCACCTGGGCTATCTCCCATAGTTACTGCATGCTGTTCATTCATTCATTCATTCATTCATTCATTCATTCATTCATTCATTCGATAAGCATTCATTGCATCAAGGGGGCCCATTCATGTGGCCAGATATGGCTTCCCCCAGTATATCCAGCAGTGGACACTGCTTGTGGCCTCCCTCAGTCCCAAAGGCAGGTCGTCTCTCAAGTTCAGGCCCCTTAGAGTCTTCCTAATCTCACTGTATTTCAAAATATGGGAAAAACATACATTGTCATTCTTTTAGTCAAAAATAATGAGAAAGTATTGAATGAGGTATGTTTGCAATATTTTGCAGGGTTTCTAACATTACTTAATTGACTAATTAATTAACTAAAATAGACAATAAACTAAATAAATGGATTTAAAATGTGGTCTACTTATATGATGAACCCTTATAAAAGTTTTAAACAAGCAATATAGATCTTAATAAGTCAATCCAGTTAGATCTCAAAAAAATGCTGAGTTTAACATTTTGGCTTCAACTACTTCAAGGGTCACAAATATTACATTCCCAATAGATTGGCTTATGTCCCAGATCCCAGACTATGAAGCAAGTATGGTATTTTGGCAACAACTTTTCCCTTAGATTCATCTTTTGTGAGTAATTTGAATTAAACTATGATCAGACCTATATTAGGATGTTCACTACTTCCTGCCATAGAAAACACCTTATAAATAATTCCTGGAATCCGTGCATAAACTTCGCTGAAATAATTTAACTTGGAAACCTAAGGCTATCACGCGAAGTACTTGTGGGAAATACTTTGCTCCTTTGAGTTTCTCTGATAACCCCATCAACATGAGCTGGTGTGGGTAGATGACACCTCCCCTTATCCATAAATATTTCAACCACAGGATTGCAGAGGCAGACTGCCGAGTGGAGAGCACGACAACAGCCCAGCACAATCACATTATCATCTTCTCTTGGCTACAAGGGACTCTATTCAGACCCAGGTGCTTAGGGAATGCCACTCTTCTGTGTTGTGAATGTCAAGTGATGCATCTCCGACTGCTGCCTGTCCTTCCACCACCACCTCGGTGACGAGCTGCCCTCCAGGGGAAAGAAGTGCGGGGCCGGAGAGAGCAAAGATTCAGGGTCAGGCCTTTGGCTGGTACAAGTTCTCACTGTCCTGTCTGCAAGCTTCGTGACCACGGCCAACTCACCTAAAAACCGGTTCTCACTGCTTCTTCTCCGTCTGCCAACAGCTCAAGGTCATGTCTTTGTAATGTCATGATCCTGCGGGCAGATGACACACCAGAGCCCTTGGAAGGCTGAGGACATGACTTCAGTGAAAGTCACCGCCTTCAAACCAGAGGAACTTCCCGAGCTGGCTTTGATTCCAGTCCCACACTTGAGATACCAAGTGCCACGTGCAATCTCAGTTCAGAGTCCATTAGGAAACTGTAATATTGCCTTCTGCCACATAAACAGGAATTATTTTGTAAACCCACAATAAGGTGTCCTTAAAGACCTGAAATATACCAGGCCTCAGAAAATTGCTAATACTTGTAACTAAATGGTAGAAATTGGAGCCAACCTGAATCTGATCTGCAGCCTGAGAAAAACTGCCCCAGCAACTCACGGAGCCGTGACTGAGAAACCTGTTTTACTGAGACTCGGGGAAAGTTTGTGCACAATCATCACAGCAAAGCTTTACTAACACAGAAACTGGATCCCCAAGAGGCGGTCGGCAACCATGGAAACAGGCCCCAGTAAAAAACACTGGGTACGAGGGCCACATTTTTTTTTTTTTAAAGATTTTATTTATTTATTCATGAGAGACAGAGACACAGGCAGAGGGAGAAGCAGGCTCCGTGCCAGGAGCCCGACGCGGGACTCGATCCTGGTACTCCAGGATCATGCCCTGAGCTGAAGGCGGCACTAAACTGCTGAGCCACCCAGGGATCCCCCCAGGGCTACTTTCTATCAGCTGCTATGGTTCAACTGCTTCTCTTGCAGAACAGAACCAGATGCAGCCAGGATGTGGCCCCATATGCAAATCAGGCTTAAAACAGAGGATCACTGGGCAGCCTGGGTGGCTCAGCGGTTTAGCGCAGCCTTCCGCCCAGGGCTTGATCCTGGAGACCCCAGATCGAGTCCCATGTCGGGCTCCCTGCATGGAGCTTGGTTCTTCCTCTGCCTGTGTCTCTGCCTCTCTCTCTCTCTCTCTGTGTGTGTGTGTCTCTCATGAATAAATAAATAAAAATCTTAAAAAAAAAAAAAAAGGACCGCTGTATGTTGGCAAATTTAATTTAAATTATTAATTAAGTAAGTTAGTAAGTAAAACAGGGGACCTCGGTTCCAAAAAGCACCAAGGAGAGGCCTGAGTTGCCTGCCAGAATCAACCAACTAGGATGAGGTCCTTCCAACCAATCAGGACCAAGTGCATTTTTCCCATTCCCTCATTAGCATGTTGGACCAGAACCGGGAATCTGAGCAGGAGCATCCTCTGCGTAAGCAGAGCTTCGCCTTTGCTCAGAGAGGCCAACCTCACTGCTCTCTCGGTGCTGTGTCTCCCCTCAGCTCTAGCTGTGGCCCCAATAAAGCCTTGCTTGTGTCTTTGACTTTTGGGTCCAGCCTCATTTCTATCATTGGCCGGCCCAAGAATCCAGCTCTGAGAACATTAGGTTGGGGAGTTGGGGTGTTTCCCTAAAAAAACAAGAAAACTACATGGCCTTGGCTGTAAAGCTGCAGGCAGGAGATGAGATTACTAAATTAAGACGCTGGAAGGTGGTTATGCATGTTATGTGGTAACGGGACATTTTGTCAGACCATCATCTTCAATAACTTGAAGGCAGGTAATTACCTGATGAAGTGAACTAGTGGCTTTGGGCAGACATTGGTTGGTGAACCTGTTAGGGTAAGTTCATTGTTATTATTCTATTTGATAAAGTCCTAGAGGAAAGATTCGATCTCAGAAAAGAACCATCTAGTTTTAAGCAGAATTAGAGGGAATAGGTGAAATCCAAACATTTCAGAGTCTGAAGATTTAGAAAATAAGACTACGCTGTCATGATAACACTCACATGTGAAGCTAGGCACACCTTCTTGTCACATTTAAGGCATTAGAAACACAGCTTTGAGGTAGACTAGTAAGCTTTCAAGGCTCTGGATATATTCACAATGTACTGAGTAGAGAGCCTACCATATACCCATTTCCCATATTTCGAGAAATGTTACTTTCCTCTCTCCACACTCTCAGAGATTTCTGACTTCCAGAAGTGATAACAAGGAGCTATTTCATAGGAACTCCCTGAAGGCTGTAGGCCACCTTGATTCTGTAGCCCAGGTGCCAACTGAGGCACCATGATAGGGGCTGCTGAACAGCCCAGCTACTCTCAGACTATAGGTCACTGACCTCATTTTTTCTCTAGCCCAGCAGTGCCCTCAGATATCCTGCTAGTGTTAGTCTTTTTATGTAAATACACAAGTGGTCTTTTGCTTCTCCATTGACACGTAGGGAGTTAAGATTTATGGAAGCACTTGAAGCATGTGATATATGGTTGGTTTCTCTCTGTTGGAGTAGGAGGCTTGTGACAAGCAAGTGGTGGAATGATCCATGTGTTAAAGGATGGCAGCTGGAGACATGAACATAATCTGAAACCTAGCTTAATATAGAGGTATGGCTATGTGTTGAAATATTTATAGATATGCACATGTACATATTAGGGCACACACATATATGTATATTTCCTTGATCTGTCAGCAGACTGAGCCTAGAAACAAAAATACTGGGAGCCAAGGACACACCAAGACCATGGTTTCCAACACTACCCTCCAATAAAGTAACAAGGGCTCCAAGATACATGGCTGATTCCAGGACTGAGCAGAAAAATGCAAGATGAAGCTAGGGCATCTTACACTGTCCTATAGTAAGGTCCTCGCTCTGTCTGTCTCTGTCTCTGTCTCTCTCTCTCTCTCTCTCTCTCTCACACACACACACACACACACACTCATGGGAACTTGTCAAATACAGGTTCCAACTGAAAGAACTCCCAGTGCCCAATGCAAGAACAGCTTGAGTAACACAGTAAGTACTTGGTATTGGTTTATGGAATCAATATTCATGAGTCCACAGTGATATAAAGAAAGAATTGAATAAATATATAAGGGGAAGAAAAGAGATAAATCTGAGCAAAATAGTTTTAACTCATGTATATAGATACTCTTCCCTCACAGGTGGACCTAGGTATCCCCACCTCAGGACAGGCTCTCTAGAATGACTTCTTTCTATAGAGTACAGTGTAGACAGGAAAAAGTATATGCACAGTGAGGAAATCTGACCAACGTTCCCTCAGCCAGGTAGTCAAGGGCAACATCACCACTGATAAGTTGTGCGGGTAGCATGTAACCTTGATAAGATGTGACAAGAACCACCTTTCACCCTTGTGGTCTTCCTGCTAAAAGCCATGACTTCAGGCCAACCATACAAGGGCATCTAATGAGTCTCTTTTGGAGGAGTCTACAAACTACCTAACCCATACTCTCCAAAATTGTCAAGGTCACAAAAAAACAAGGCAAGTCTGAGAAACTGTCATAGCCAGAAAGACCTTGAAGGCACTGGACAACTGAATGTGATGTGACATCCTGGAGGGGACCTTGGGAGAGAAAACAGACATCAAGATAGGGTGCAGGGTACAGATTTGGGTTAATAATCCCGTATCAGTAGTGGTTCATTGACTGTGACAAATGTCCTGCACTAATGCACAATGTGAGCAAGAGGGGAAATTAGGTGTGGAGTCACAAGAACTCTCTGAACTGTGCTCACAACATTCTTCTGGAAATCTGAAACTTTTCTAGAATAGCAAGCCTATTAAACAACAATGAAGCAATCACGAGGTGCATGTCCCATTTTGTTGACACTTTGCAAGTTAAAGTGACAGAAGCGAAGCAAATGTTTTTAGGTTCTGCTGGGGAGGCTGAAATGAGAGGAATGAGAAGTGAAAACACAGAAGCACTGTTAGCATCCCGAGCAAGGAATTTATTGGGAAACTCACTTGACATGATGCCAATCTCTGTGGCACAGGGAAAGAAGGGAAGCAGAGAGTCCCAAATACTTCAAGACAGATGCCGACATGAAATGTTAAAGGCAGACAGATGAGGGGCTCTGACTGAGACTTGAGCAGAACATCACATTAAAGACACTGTTCCAAGCACGCCATGCTCTCGGGCGCAGCACCGTCTCAAGCCAAGAGTACGCAATTCACTGTCATGGGTTGAAGTGTGTTTTCCAAAAGATGTTGAAGTCCTCATCTCTAGTACCTGGGAGCTTGGCTTATCCGGAAAGAGTCTTTGCAGGTGATCATGTGGAGATGAGGTCATTGTGGTGGCCCCGATCCAGTAAGACTGATGTGAGAAGGGGAGATTGGGACCCAGACACACACACTCCACACAGGGAGACACCATGGAAAGATTGGAGTCCCTCTGCCCCAACCGAGGGACACCAAAGCCTTCAGGCAAGCCTCCAGGAAAGTGGAGAGGGGCCTGGCTAGGGTCTCCCTCATAGCCTCAGAAGGAACCAGCTCTGCCTTGATTTGGGACTTTGGGGCCCCAGAACTGAGGGACGATAAACTTGTGATGATTCAGTCAAGAAGTTTGTGGTACTTTGTTAGCACTGCCCTAGCCAACTCATGCACACACATTTTTCTTTATTTTCCTTTTTTAAGCATTGCTTTGTCTGTGTTTCTATCTATTCACTTCTGGGGGCTCATATATGAGGAAGGGAGACTGCCTACCATTTCCGGTTCAGACACGGGCTGCCTGTTCCTGTCCATTTAGCCTCCCCTCAAGCAGCACGTGACTAGATACTCCATCCTACCCCTTTCACCCCAAACTTTGCCCAAGCAAACTTTTTATTCATTAAGAAACCCTTGCTTTAATATTGCTTTGTTTATAAATTTTGTTTTGCAAGCCTTTTGTGCATTAATTATGTATGTTTAACATATGATTTCATTACTCATTTATGTTACGTTGTATGTTCATTTCAGCGTGTGAGGAAAATATAATTTGCATCTGAGTCTATACAGAATCACTGCATACTGCAAACAAATGCACAATCTAATGAGTTCATTAAATGCTAAGTAACTAGGTAACTGGTATTTTAAATTATTAATATTGTAGAGAAATCAATGCAGGACAGTTAAAAATGTGTCAAGTGTGTTTGACTAAAAAAGCGGAAAGCTTCAGTTACTCTGTGACACATGATTTTTGTTCCCTCATGGCTAAATGCTCTCCCAGAGGAGTCTGATGAGCCAGTAATTGTTTAAAGCACCGATGACCAGTAGGGATGCTGCATGGAGACTATGATACATCCCATCTAAACAGATGAG
Organism: Vulpes vulpes; assembly: GCF_048418805.1. Lineage (NCBI taxonomy): Eukaryota > Metazoa > Chordata > Mammalia > Carnivora > Canidae > Vulpes > Vulpes vulpes. The sequence continues at coordinate 65,977,846 of NC_132782.1, read as the reverse complement.
TCACAGTGCAGATTTTAGGTTTCTGAAACAAAAATTCAAAAACGTTCTGCTTTTAAGACATATTTCCCCACTTGGTATGGAATCCTCTTGGTTGCCAAGCTGTCAGATTGAGAGTGAATGCAGAAAATCCATCATCTGGTGGAAAAGGCAGGTAAGAAACCAGGGCTTGATCAAATAATGGAACCAAATACTGGATCAAATAATGGAACCACGATATAATTGTATAAATAACATACTTTATTATTTTCCTTCTTTGTTATCATAAATATTTTGTGATATAGTGGCCTCAATCCATGGTCAATGGCTATAACATTGTGGCATCACATAGGAATATCCATCAGTGACAAGACTTGAAGATAAATTCTCTCCATGCCCAGAACTTTAAGCAAAATAAATATGGCCCATTTTTTTTCTAGACTGAAACACAGCAGAGAAAGCACTCTCCACTGATTTACACACTTTAACCAATGGATTGGCTGATGGTCAGAGACTTGGAATGCACAGGGTTGAAAGCCTACAGAGTAGATATATGGAAGGATTTTGCAGAATAAGCACAGGCTGTGAGGATGTTTGCAAACAATGTGAGTGCCTACCAGAGGGCATCCTTGCAGAGGAGGCTGGCAAAACCAGGTAGACAAGATGACCTGCTCTGACAGGTGTCCTCTTTCCCCAGCCACACTGGTGTGAAACAAAATGTCATGAAATTTGCTATGAAGCAACATATGGGGTCAACAACATAGAATCCTCTCACCAAAGCTACCCTGGCTCTTGTTTCTCTTGAGTTCCTACCCTGCTGACAGCACTGTGCCCTGACACAGCAATTATCATTCCTCGAGGAGAACATCCAAGTGCCTTGTGCCAAGTTAGTTGGATGAGATGCTTTCCATCATGGAAGGCACGATAATTTGTCCTTCCAGAATAGACAAGAACTTTGGATGTGGATTTGACTTTCTGACCTGAAATGCTACTGCCAGCACCAATATCTGTGGATGCCCAATTCACCTCTGTGGTACCTCACCATCACTGCTCCTAATAGAACAACAAAAGTCACAGCAAAAGACACATGGTAATGGACTTGTGTCCGTGGAATTTTCTGGTCTTAATATATAACCTATCATTGAAAAGCAGATAAGCAGATAGAATAGTGAACCTGTCTATATATTTAATTGTGGTTCCAGTTAAGAAACAATAACCTAAAAATCTGGGGAGCTGTCTTAGAGGAAGCAATATATATATATATTTTAATCCAATGGGCATATGCTATTTCTTCATGGGCAGTATGGACAGATCTGGAAATCGAAGGGGTGAAAACTGAGCTGCTCTCCGACAATCCCATCTCACTATTACACACAGCAACATGCTTGTGCAATGTTTTCCTCCTGGGCTCTCTATTGGGGTAGGGCCAGGTTCATAGTGAAACAAGTAAGACAGTTTTGCCTCAATGTAAAATTTAAAGGGCACCAAAAACTCGGTCATCAAGATAAATTATGTTTTCATGTAATAGTTTTAAAAAATTAAAAATTAAAAAAATCTGTGTTGAACAAAATATCGGAAATTTAAATAAGGAAAGGATTAGTAATCTGAAGTTAATTCAGCTTTATTTAAGACTGTCATTTGGTGAAGCAAAAGTGTTAAACATGGCAATTCTCTCAGTTGAAATGAGGTAAGTGAAAAAGATGACATTAGGAATATCACTGATGAGTTTTTTTCTATTAAAGCCTGAAAAGTAATGTTATAGTAAATTCTGCTTTTGATAATAAATAAAACATTTAAATTTTGTGCTATACATTTCAACACAGCTACTTTCAATTTTTTGATAATTTTAAAAATATTTTAATACAGAAAAAACTAACCTTCAAAACAAAATACATAAAATCATATACATAAGGGCCCACACATTTTCTTTTGCTTCAGGCTCTAATAATCCTTTGCTAACATCAGATCTTGTCTTTATTTAGAATTTTGCTAATTTTGTTCATCCTGGATTTTTTGCATTGATTTTGATTTTTAAGATACTGCATTAAAATATTATTTATACATATTTGGTGCCCCTAAAATTTTGTGCTTGAGGCAAATGCTTCACTTTCCTCCCCTAATTCCAATCCTGGGTTCTTATATTGGGATTCCTCAGAGAAACAAATCAATAGTTTTTTAACTTGTTTATTTATGTATTCATTTAATTTATTTATTATAAGGATTTGGCACACATAATCCTGGACTCAGAAGTCCCAAGATCTGCAGTTGACAAGCTGGGGCCCCAGAGGAGCTGATGCTGTAATTTCAGTCTGAAAGCTGATAGACTGGAGACCTTGAGTCAGCTGGAAAAAGACCAATGTCTCAGTTTAAGGTACATAGACTTCCCCCTTACTCACAGGACTGTCTGTCTTTTTTGTTCTATTCAGGTCATTCAATTCATTGGAAAAGATCCATCCAAGTTAGAGAGGGCAAGTTGCACTACTCAGTCTACCAATTCAAATATTAAACTCACCCAGAAACACCCTCACAGACACACCCAGAATAATGCTTGGCTCAAAATCTGAAGGCCCCATGGCCCAGTCAACTTGACACATAAAACTGTCATAGTTCCCAAGAGAGGAGTGATTTCCCCAGGCCACACAACAATGGTTCCACTGAATCAGAGTTGGGACTGTGGCCATCTTTGTGTCCCAAGGCTCTGCATTTGCTAGAGTAAATGATTCTAAGTCTGCAGAATGCTCATATGGGTTGTGACTGGACTAGCAGAGAGACCAACAAGATCGCAATGTAGGTTTAGTGACTTTTGAGGTGTTGTGTCTCCCTCTTCGTAGGTGAGACCATCTTCATTTTTATGGGGCATAGCTGCATTTTCTAAACCAGAAGATGGCAGATGCTAGGATGGGAAACATAGCCAGAAGGGTGGACATGGATGCCAACTAGCCCAAGAGATCAGTTACTATTGTGTCTCTGCTCTGAGACCATGAAGTACTGAGACTGCAACTCGGAAACCACTTCTCATACCTTCTCACCGATTTCCTCTTATGCACGATGGGTAGAGACACTGGACATGGACTGGAAGACAAGAGGAGGGGAAAGACCTGTCCTTCCTGGTTCAAGCTCCCCACTCATTCCCAGCATAGGGCAGCTATGGCTCAAGGCTCTCCCTTCCTGGGGCACTAACTTCCAGGACCAGCTGCATCCCATACTCCTGGTGTTTCAGGGTCTACTACAGGGTGACTCATTCTCAGATCTAAGCAAAGCTGTCCTTTAGTTCTGAGGTGTGAGCACCAGCCTTGTGGGGGTCCCTCTTCTGACCTTCAAAACTGATAATCCCACTTTTCCCTTCTTTTTCTCCAAACTATGGAGGTGTTAGCAACTTCCTCCACTTACTAATAAATGGGTAACCCAAACTCTAGAGGTGTTAGGTGCTTCTGAGATTTACTAATACCTGGGTTACCCCTTTTTACCTGTTCAGATGTTCAACATCTGTGTGAACAGTCATTCGTGTCCCCTTTGTTTGAAACAGCTCCCATGGTTTCTGCTTTCTCAACTACCCCCCATGGATTTGGTTCCTCGGGGGAAATCCACTCTCCCAGATGGGGAATGTTCCTCTAGCACACCTGGCGAGTCCTAGGACTGAACCAGTTCATTCTGAGGCTGACTGTGGCCCACCAAACAAGTGCAGAAAAATGAACATGGCCTCTGCGTGGCCGTGGCTAAGTCTGAGGAGGAAAAAAATAAACTGAAAACACCGGACTGTGAGGAGCCCAAGTCTGACCAAACACCACAGGATGCGTTATGACACCTCAGCAGTGAAGAGATGGTCCACAGCAGAAAAAGTCAGGGTTCAAGTTCACAGAGGAGATTAATTACCTTGACTTCCAGAGAATCACCTAGAAAGGGGGTGGCATGGAAGGAGATTTTTAGCTGCTATATTGGACTCTGACTTTCTAAAGAAAATAAAAATGTTTCTGGAGAAAAAGGAACTCCAATATAGATAAATGGCTTCCGGCTTACAGAGGCCAAGTGGGAGCAAACAGGAACCCCAAGAACTGGATCCCTGAAGTCAGGGATCCAGGCTCCAGTCCAAGGGCACCCCTCACTCTGCGTTGCACCCATCATAATGTCCAGGGAGCTCTGCAAGCTGAAAACCTACCAGCAAGTGACAATCTATCTAAGGCAATGCTGTTCTGAGCAGCCATCTTACAAATATGTTCTGAAACAATAATTGCCTTTTTTTCCCTAAGTAAATTCATCTAAATATAGGTAGTTCCTCTCTCCTTTCATTGGGGGAAACTTTCTCAAAGACTGAATAGCATGTGACATACCTACACTCCCAAGGAAGGAGCAGGAAATAAAGTTACGGGTGATGACAGAATTAGGCGGGTAGATTGTAGCACTCAACCTCTGGTGTCAAGTGTAATTTTAGTGTCTGTCTCGGGAATGATGGGTGGCTATGTCAGCAAAACCAGGCACTGCTTCCATCTCAGAAAAATACAATCCTCATTGAACAATAATTGATATCAGTGATCCTTGAGGTCTTAAAAAATGGAACACTGGGAGATGCAGATGTGGATTTCTTAGCACCTGATCTCTCATAGCTGAGGGCTCACAAGAATTACATGAATCACACCGGGCTGTGTAGACAAGACAACTAACTCAGGGCGCAAGCAGGCTGTCGGGCCAGTATGGACCACTTCTGTCTGATGGGCCCATGCCTTTACAAGTCTTGGTTTGGGAATCCTGGCAACCAGAGGTAGCTCTCATGACACACAAATTATTTTTCTTTATGTTGCTCAATCTCTGAAATAAACAAGATGGATAGGTTTATAGCGATGGGCACCATCTGGTGCCCTGCAGAGGTACCTCATAATTCAAAAGCATAGTGTGCTGCCAATATGCCATCTTGATGGTGCAGGGTCATCCTTATTTTCTGCACATGTGATTATGTTTAAAATGTGTTTTTTTTCCTGTATTTGATAGAATCCTCAATGGAACTATCAGAGATATTTAATGTATTACTCCATCAGTCACAATGGTGATGTGTTCAGTGAAGACTATGAAACTGGATGATTGCTTACCTCCTGCTTTATTAGGACTCTATCAATTTAATTTTTTAAAGTGAACTTAGGATCTGAATTTACACCTTCACACACATTTGCCGAAAAAAAAAAACCCTCCCTCAACAAGTGATATTTAAAGATAACTGCAAAGCTCTTTAAATGTTTTTAAAACATTTAAAGCCATAGAGCATCAAATTTTTACTTTGTGAAATTTATAGTTTTATAATTGCATGAAATATCTTCATTTTTTCTTTGGGTCAATCTCAGTCATCTGGTCTCCAAAACAATTTTTTTTTCTTTATAACAGTAGTTTTCAAAAGTCCAGAACCCAAGTCACACTGAATACATGCTGCACTGAGTGAGGACTCGGGCTGACAGGTGCACTCCAACACCTCTAATGGATCAACATGAATGATGCGGCCTGTCAACAGCCCCAAGATCTCTATGCCCATTTTACAATTGTGTCCAGAGTCACTCCTCACTTCTTTGAGCTAAAAATTCCAGAAAAAAAAAATTCTAAGCTTGTTTCTTCCTTTCAGTGCTCCTTGGATTTAGAGAAATTCATTTCCCAATCTCCTTTGAGAATACTAGCATGCTGCTAAGAGTTGTTATTTATAAAGTGTGGTTCATTTCCTGAGGAATCTGGCATAGGCTGAAGTGGCTCTGACATAGATGATCCCCTCTTGGGTATGGCAAACACGAGTTAGCTCTGAATCCTGTACTAGTTCGAGGACTGCAGTGTTTGAGTGGGGATAGACCACAGCCAGTACCTGGTAGAAATGAGTGTCTGCAACAGCAAACATGATCATGAAGCATGAGATGCACCAAGGGGATGCTCCAAAACACTTGGAGAGGACACTGCGTGAAACCAAGACTCTTCATTATCAAGTGCAGAGAAGCCAGGGAAATCCAAGCTAATGTAAGCATAGCAATGCCATAGTCTCCCAAGGCTGTTGTGGTCTTGGGTACACTGGTCATCCTTATATAGGACAAAGGGGATTTATTAGGATTGGAAGCCAACTGTTTTCAAATGCCATACATACTTAGAGTGTGTGGTTGGGGTTCAAGGTGAAAGGTGGCAGGACTCCTCCAGAGGCACAAGGTGAAGACTAGGAACAGCAAGAGGGAGTTGGATGTCAGAAAGAAAGGACCCCCAAACAAGGACAGATCCCAAGAGTGCAGGCAGGGGATAAGCAACACACTGTGCAGTCTGGTCCTATAGGATCAAAATCTCTCCTGATGTACCTCCTTATGGAACCTTCCAAAGCTTTCCTGGGTTATCTCTGAGAATAATTGCTTTTTGTGGCCAGAAAAATACAGGTCTCTGTGGAATAAGTCACCTTGCTCTGCGCCAGACAACAGGCAAAGGGAATAGAAATGTGCAGGTTGGTGGGAAGGTTACGCAGGAAATCAGAAGCTCATGGCAGACACTTAAGAAGGCCTGGAAGTCCCGCTGGGTCTGAAAAATTGTAGCAATTTACCAATTTAGAAACCTGTCACTGAAAAAGAGAAAGAAAAATGGTTTTCAGATTTCCAGTTACGGCTGCAAAATACAAGACAAGGCTCTAACAATTGTTATGTTGTGATTCTAAAACAGCATGTTTATTGAAAAAAAGTAACAGTTAAATAGAGAAATAATAAAAGAAGACAAGGAAGCAGACAAGCTATTAATTTCTGGCCCAAGAGGATGCTGTTTCTTAGTGGATGGTCAGTTAGCTGTGGCAGAACCATTTACCCGAAGTCTTGATTTTCAGCAGTGTCTATTCTGTGTTTAGCAAAGAGCTAGGATAATGCCCATGTATTGGAACTTTTAGAACCATCTCACATTGGAAAATTGCACATGAAATTAGTAGTCCTTTCCTTTGTTTCTCTTTACTGTGTATGGTCCTCACACACATGGTGCTTTCTGGTGGGCCACTGAGCTCTTTAGCCACAAACCTAGTGACTTAAGACAATACATTTTTATCATTTTGCAGTTCTGGAGGGCAGAAATGTGACACAGGTCTCAGCTCGTGAATTGTTTTCAATAGAGTGTGTTTATTGCAACACATGTTCATAGGACCCACCTCACCATTTTTGTTTGTTTTTTTTTTTTAAGATTTTATTATTTATTTATGAGAGACACAGAGAGAGACAGAGACACAGGCAGAGGGAGAAGGAGGCTCCCTGCGGGGAGCCCAGTGAGGGATTCGATCCCAGGACCCCAGGACCACTACCTGAGCCAAAGGCATTTATTTGCTTAACCACTGAGCCACCCAGGTTCCCCTAGAGAGAAGGCTTTCACTGATACTTGACTTTTGGTGACTGATAAGGCTGCCCATTCTCTTCTCGACACCATCATTTTCCTAATTGGTGACTGTTTATTCATAAAGTTCATCATGAACAGCATGATGGAAAAACTCCTTCACAGTATGAAGGTAAAACTTTTGGTTGGTGTTTTGGTTCAGAAGATCCTTGACAGATCCATACCCAAAAACTACACAACACTTCTGAAAGAAATTGAGGAAGACACAAAGAGATGGAAAAATATTCCATGCTCATGGATTGGAAGAATTAATATTGTGAAAATGTCAATGCTACCCAATGTGAAATTAAATTTACACATTTAATGCAATCCCGATCAAAATACCATGGACTTTCTTCAGAGAGTTGGAACAAATAATCTTAAGATTTGTGTGGAATCAGAAAAGACCCCGAATAGCCAGGGGAATTTTAAAAAAGAAAACCATAGCTGAGGCCTCACAATGCCAGATTTCAGGTTGTACTACGAAGCTGTGGTCATCAAGACAGTGTGGTACTGGCACAAAAACAGACACATAGATCAATGGAACAGAATAGAGTATCCAGAAGTGGACCCTCAACTTTATGGTGAACTGATATTCGACAAAGCAGGGAAGACTATCCACTGGAAAAAAAATCTCTTCAACAAATGGTGCTGGGAAAATTGGACAGCCACATGCAGAAGAATGAAACTGGACCACTCTCTTTCACCATACACAAAGATAAACTCAAAATGGATGAATGATCTAAATGTGACACAAAATTCCATCAAAATCCTAGAGGAGAACACAGGCAACACCATTTTTGAACTTGGCCACAGCAACTTCTTGCAAGATACATCCATGAAGGCAAGAGAAACAAAAGCAAAAATGAATTATTGGAATTTCATCAAGATAAGAAGCTTTTGCACAGCAAAAGAAACAGTAAACAAAACTCAAAGACAACCTACAGAATGGGAGAAGATATTTGCAAATGACGCATCAGATAAAGGGCTAGTATCCAAGATCTATAAAGAACTTATTAAACTCACCAGCAAAGAAACAAACAATCCAATCATGAAATGGGCAAAAGACATGAAGAGAAATCTCACAGAGGAAGACATGGACATGGCCAACATGCACGTGAGAAAACGCTCCGCATCACTGGCCATCAGGGAAATACAAATCAAAACCACAATGAGATACCACCTCACACCAGTGAGAATGGGGAAAATTAACAAGGCAGGAAACAACAAATGTTGGAAAGGATGCGGAGAAAGGGGAACCCTCTTGCACTGTTGGTGGGAATGTGAACTGGTGCAGCCACTCTGGAAAACTGTGTGGAGGTTCCTCAAAGAGTTAAAAATAGATCTGCCCTATGACCCAGCAATTGCACTGCTGGGGATTTACCCCAAAGATATAGATGCAATGAAATGCTGGGACACCTGCACCCCGATGTTTCTAGCAGCAATGTCCACAATAGCCAAACTGTGGAAGGAGCCTCGGTGTCCATCGAAAGATGAATGGATAAAGAAGATGGGGTCTATGTATACAATGGAATATTCCTCAGCCATTAGAAACAACAAATACCCACCATTTGCTTCCACGTGGATGGACCTGGAGGGTATTATGCTGAGTTAAATAAGTCAATCGGAGAAGGACAAACATTATATGGTCTCATTCATTTGGGGAATATAAATAATAGTGAAAGGGAATGAAGGGGAAAGGAGAGAAAATGAGTGGTAAATATCAGAAAGGGAGACAGGACATGAGAGATTCCTAACTCTGGGAAATGAACAAGGGGTGGTAGAAAGGGAGGTGGGCGGGGGGTGGGGGTGACTGGGTGTCGGGCACTGAGAGGGGCACTTGATGGGATGAGCACTGGGTGTTATGCTATATGTTGGCAAATTGAACTCCAATAAAAAGAAATTTAAAAAAAAAGAAGATCCTTGATGCATTTTTCATGCCTAACTATAGTTGGGTAAGGACAATGAGTGTCAAGGAAGAGATGAATGCCTCATGCTCTGCAATGAACTGTGAATCCAGTGAGATGGAGAAAGCAAGTATGATGTCAGTGACAACATTGATTGCTCTGTGTGTGGAGTCTGCATGCTTATAGGACCAAAACAGGTCAAGGCTGCATCTTCTAATCAAATAAAGGAGCTAATGTCTTTCTTGTTTCCCTGACCACTGGGAAAGGTAATGGGAATTAGGAGTTGAAAGTAAAGCTGAGAAAAGCTTGAGATCTGATGGGGAAAACAAACAAACAAACAAACAAAAAACAAGAGGCTTCAATCAGGAAGGACTCCAGAAAAAACAAGATCAGATGGCTTAAGAGAAACTAGAATATAACAATTTCTATAAAAACAAGGATATTTTAAATACCACTCTTGAAAAGATATAAGATCCCTGCCCCCAATGAAGAATTCCCTGAGCCGTGTGATTGGACAAGGTCTTTGGGGCTGCAGCTACCTCCACATTCCAGATCACGTTCCTCTCTTCCTTCCCATGTGCTGTAGAATAGGACAGGCACAGGCTTCCTATCTTGGGAAGAACATCTTTCCCTACTGCACACACACCTGAGTCTCCTTGAGGTGAAAAGCGTCAAGAGACTCATTGCTTCTGTGCTATTCTTGCCAAAAATGCAGAGCTTCAGTCTAACCATGAGAAGATACCAGGCAAACCCAAGTCAGGGAACCTTCTACAAAGTGTCTGACCAGCAAGATCATACAAGATGTGCTACTGAAGGAACCTGGTGCAGAGCAGTAGTGTGATGCTCCGCAGGGGAGGGTGCATGGATGGGGAGAAATCTTGCCTCCCAAGCTACTGATATTGCTCTTTTTATCACCAGGATCTTGCCTCACAGGAGCTGGTAGGCCAGCTGGGGAGGGCAAAGCTGCTGTGGAGAACTGCAACCTGCAGGACTCAGATTGCGTGTTGCAGATACAAGTACTATGTCATTGAAAGAAGAGCAAAGAGAGGTTATATCCAACTGCTAGGTTAGAAGCAGGAGTGGATGTTGGTTAATGTACAGAAGTCTTATTGAAGGAGGAGACAAGCAAATTTGAGCGTGACCAGAAAGATGAATAGGATGGTTTTGCAGGAGCAAATATTCTAAGAGATGAGACACAGGCAGCCTGGAGGTGTGGAGGGTGGACCCAGCTCTGCAGCAGAACTATCTGCGAGCCTCCAGAGGACAGCAGCGGCTCCCGAGCAGCTGTGCCATCAGCGAGGATGCTCATCTTTGAGTTAAGAATCCCTCCCTTTGAGTCATGCATTTGTTTCCTACAGCTGCTCACATCTCCCAGTTATCTCACCGTTATGGAAGCCAGAAGTCCCATATGAGTCTTCAGGTGCTGAGGTCAGGGTGTGGGCAGGGCTGGCTCCAGGGGAGAATGTAACCACGGCCTCTGCTGCTCCTAGGGGCTTCTTGGCCCCCCGTGGCTCTGCTCCAATCTTGGCCTCATTGTGCATCGCCTGCCCTCCCACCCTGGCCCTCGGGCTGCCCTTTTACTATGAGCTGTGTGATTATGTTTCCGAGGCACCCAGATTAACCAGGACAATCACGAGCAGCAAGGGTGGCATGAGTGGAGGAGAATTTGAGGGACCCTCCAGACAAGCCTGGGGAGTTGGACTTTCCGTAATAAGATGCCAGGAACAAGCTGACAGCATTTTAAGTAGGCTCCTGGCATGAGAAAAGACAGGTTTATCAGCAAACAAATGTGTGGTCCTAATAGGTGTAGTGAAGAGCGAAGGGAAAGACAGGGGAGGGGCCACTCCAGGACCGGTCACCACCACAGGAAGGACAAGTGCGAGGGGCTCAGGAAGACCCTTGGCCTCCTGGCAGCTGCTTCAGTATTCCCTCCCCTCCTGTCTCAGGTGTCTGTGATGGTGACTTGCACACATTTTGATCAGAGGATGAGTCTTTTTTTTTCTTCAGATTTATTTATTTATTCATGAGAGACACAGAGAGAGAGAGAGACAGAGACACAGGCAGAGTGAGAAGCAGGCTCCACGCAGGGATCCTGACGTGGGGCTTGATCCCAGGTATCCAGGATCACACCCCGGGCTGAAGGCAGCGCTAAACCACTAAGCCACCAGGACTGGCCAGAGGATGAGTTTTTAATTTAAGAAAGATGTGACAATAACTACAGAATTTACCAAAGAAGTTACACTAGCATCATAACAAAAATCGGCAAATTTGTTACAAAGGCTCTGAACCCAAGCAAGTGTCTTCGGAAACAGGATTCCTATTCGCACTCAGTACAACACATCCCCTTAAACTCTTCCCACTCAGGCCACACCCAACCCTGTGCACAAGTTACCGGGAAATGTCGCATCCAATGCACCGCGGGATCATGTGGTAGACGTTCATCGGATTTGGTTCAAATATTTCAAAAAGAAATGCCATCACTTCCAATGGGCGCCTAAATTGGTCCCCAATTACATATTTGGATGAAAACCAACAGGTGAAAATCTTCATGTGAAAACCCAACAGGCCGAACTCCGGGAAAGAATCCTTATTTCATCTCTCGGAAGGAAACGTGATAAATTCGACATGTTTGCTCAGCAACACGGAGGACTTTGCCAGGTTTTTCTTCCACACCTTTTGTTTCTTGGGGATATGTTTATGTGTTTATTATCTTCTCTCCTGAATGTTTTTATTCTGTTAGATTTCCAGGTATAAGTAAGCCTGAGAAGATATTAGGTGCACAATCTGGGGGGAAAGTTGGCACAGAAATGATCATCCAAGTGATCATGTTCTTCATTTTCAATATAAGTGGAATATACATGGAACCAGACAAGTAATGAAATTGAGATGAAATGTCCTTTTGCTTGTGAAGTGAGTAGATTTGTCCTGTCTTTCCCTCCCTGCCTCCGTGGCCTTGTGTGCTCTTGAGAAAGTGAGTTTGCTGTCAAATGGCCCCACTGTCTTCACCTGTAGCAGGAACCTTGGAGCCCCGGCTCAGTGAGAAACGTATCGCCTGCTCCCCCAACAACCTGAATCACTCTGGAAACTAATTTTATTTATTTATGTGTTTGCCTCCTGTATGCACACAATGCCTCAGAACCCCCAAGGGATGTGGTAAGAACAGAAGCCTTGAGAAAGAGTCCAATTTGGAACAAAATGAAAGAAACAGAAATAAGAATAAAGCTCCCGTTGCTGGAATAAACCTTATCCATTAAGTTGCACTTAATGCAAAAACAGTGACAGGAAACCACAATGCATTCCAGCAGCAGGTGCCTAATTATGACAACTCCGAGTGCTTCCCGGCTCCTTCCCTGCCTGTCCTTTCCGTACTAACGGCAGTTTTCAGAAGTCAAAACAGCAACAGCAAAATATCCCACTTCGACATAAAAAGAAACTATTTTCAAAGACAATCAGAGCAAGTTTTGTTTTCCTCTTTACTCCAAAGAAGAAAGCACTTTAGAGGCACTTCACTCCCAAGCTTACCTCACAGATGGGCACGAGTGGCAGTGCCAGCCCTTGAGCGGGTGGGAGACGGCACCCAGGCGTGGTGGGGCAGCGGGCGGGTGGCGCTGGGTCCCAGCTGCGCCATCTCTGTGCCCCTGTCTCTGGGGACCATGATGACTCCAAGCCGGGAAAGTCCTGGTGGGCAGGATGCAAGGAGACGCAGCTCCATCCTCAGAGCAGCTTGGAGGAAAACCATGCCATCCACTCTGCAGAAGTCTAGAAACTCCTGGGGCATCTGCAGGTGGTGGAGGTACAGCTGGCTCGATGATGTGGGACCCGCGTGGTCACGTACAGCCCTGCTCGAGCGGTCCGGTGCTGGGTTGAGGCTCTGCAGTGGCCATCTGCCCAATTCTTAGTATTATGAACAAGAGCTCTGCACCTCCATACGCTGGGGCCCCACAAATCACATAGCAGGTCCCCATCTCTTATCTAATACTGCCACGTGTTTAGATCTTACCTCGAAACCATATTTTTACTCCCATCTTAAAAAATATCTCCTATCATTTAATCTAAAATATTCTAATTGCATTTTCACTATCAAATTGTTCTTTGATGAGAAAACTAATTAAAAGAAATATATATATTAATATTAAAATGAAATATGAATAAGTATAAAAATAAATATTCTCACTATCAAATTGTCCTTTGATGAGAAAACTAGGTAAAAGAAATATATATTAAAATAAAATATAAATACATATTAAAATAAATAAATAAATATATTTACATATACTTTTTTTAAGTAAGAAGGAATGAATCAGTGAAAGCCATAACTAGACTATTTCTTTCATCAGAGGACTGATTTCTTTTCTGTGTGGAGCATCTGGAAGCATGCTAGCATAGGAGGTAGTCACAGATGCACCTGACTTATAATGCAAGAGAGAGCAACTGTCTAGGACAGTGGCTTTTAAACTTTCATTGGCTGCAAGTCCCATGTGAAGAATACAGGGTTCATTTCAATCTAGTGCACGTTCACACACACACACACAGACACACAATGCTGAAGCACAGTTTTACGCATCATGGAACCACTCCTATGTTGAAGCGCTAAGCCCCAGTTCCTGAGGATCTGGACGTGTTTCTAGAAGGCCATTTAGAGTAGTGACAATATGAGGTTGCAAAGGTGGGGCACTAACCCCCTAGGACTGGTGTCTTCACAGGAAAAGGAAGGGACACCAGGGACACACAGGCACAGAGGAGAGGTGATGCATGGACACAGGGAGAAGATGGCACGGCCATCTGTCAGCCAAGGACAGAGGCCTCAGAAGAAACCAACCCCACTGGACCTTGATCCAGAACTCCCAGCCTCCAGAACTGGGAGAAGTAGCTGTCATTAAGTCCCCAGTCTGTAGGACTTTGTCATGGCAGCCCCAGCCAACCAGGACAAGGGCCTGCAGTTACAGATGGCAGACTGAGCACGCTTGTTCCCCTTCATCCCTCCCGTCGCCCTCCAGACAAAAGTAAAGAAGTTAAAATGCATTAACTATCAGGAACAACAGTATGGAAACAGAGGAGAGCACATCATTCTGGAAGCTGAGCAGCAGAAGGCTGAACGAAAGCAGCTTGGCAACCCAGAGCAGGGGAGCCCCGAGCCCTAAGCCAGCACAGCAAGTCACTCTGTGCCACAGACCCCACACTGGCCGGGAACTGGGGAGCTGAATGTGATAGGCCCTCCCCTAAACATGGATCGAGGGCAGGGGAGGAAAGGACATCCTTTGAGTGTGACTCCAAAACGAGACTCCCGGCTGCCCAGCCCAGCCCACACCTGGAAGCTCCCTTCTACCTCGGTACCCCTCCTCTGCACCTGTTCTCAGGGTGCAGGGTGAAAGCAGGACATCCTGAGAAAGCCCCTACTGGAAGGTGAAGAAGGGAAGAAATGAGGAAGAAACAGAGTGCAGAAAGCAGAAACATTTTTCAAAATTGCACAATTAATATTCTCAGAAATAAAGGAAAATTTGGCATCAGGTAAAACAAGTAACAACATAATATTCCATAGTGTGAAGGTAAGATGATTCATTTATCAAATCTTAGCTGGACATTCAGACTTTTTTTTTTTTTACAAGGTTTGTTTACTACTCTAAAAGTGTTTCAAAAATATTCTTGAACAGATCATTTGATATCCTAGTCCTTTTCTCATAATGGGATAGATTCTTTAAAATGGGGGTGCTGGGGCCAAGGGTATATGTCTATAACATTTGAAGGGATATATCCCCAAAAGCTGTAGCAATTCTCACCTCCACCCAAAATGCCTGCTGATCTTGTCCCTCAAAATCCTCACCCAGACTCATCTGGAGAAGCAGGGACCAGCTTTGATGTGGCATCGGGGATGTCAATCGTTCCCATCCTTCGTGGAGATCATTTTCTGGGAAGGAGGACTAAAGAGAGTCCCTTCCTGCCTTCCTTCCTTCCTTCCTTCCTTCCTTCCTTCCTTCCTTCCTTCCTACCTTCCTTCCTACCTTCCTTCCCTTCAGGAATATTTAGAGAGGAGTGATACTCCTGGGAACATGTAGAGGAATTGATATTTTAGAACTAAAGATAAAGACACTTAGAGTTATGCCACTTTTATGGTTGAAATAGAGTTGACATACAATGTTATCTTGGTTTCAGATGTACCACAGAGCGATGTTACAATTTTACACATTACTCAGTGCTCACCCCTGCAGGAGTAGTCACCCTCTGTCTCCACGCAACATTATAGCAGAGTCAATGACTATATTCCCTCTGTTGTACTTTTCATCCCCATGACTTATTTATTTTATAACTGGAAGTTTGTATCTCTAAAACCCCTTTTCCCATTTTGCCCATCCCCTCACTTCCTCTCCTCGGGCAACCACCAGGTTGGTCTCTGTATTTATGAGTCTGTTTCTGTTTATTCACTTGTTTTTTTGTTTTTGTTTTTGTGTTTAGATTGCACATATAAGTAAAATCATGCAGTATTTGCCTTTCTCTGTCTGACTTATTTTATTTAGCTTAATACCTCTTAGGTGCATCCATATTTATGGCACCTTCATATGCACGTATTAGCACAAGTAAGAACACTGGACTTTGGTTTTGATAAGCAAAACTTTCCCCTTCAATGCACTTGCTTTGGAAGTGCTATACAGATAAAGAAAAAAAAAAAAGCAGAGTGGGTCATGTTATGCAAAATGACGTGTCACTCCCTAACATAAGTTGCTTTCTTATTATTGGTAGGTAACCAATAATGTTCTCATTCCTTATGCTTGAGATACACCCATGAGTGCCTGTGAATGTTCACACATGTGCTTGTGTGTGTCTGTGTGTGTGTGTAGCAGGGATATGTCTTCTAAATAGCAGGGATATATCTTCACTTTGGAAGCCATAACAGGAGACTTACTTATCCTGAAAAAACAAAGACGATTTTTGATAAAGAACACTCAAAGCCTCCAAGTAGCTTGCCTAAACAACCTGGCAGGTGCTTGGGATGGCTTGTGGGCTCATCTTCACAATCCATGGCCCTGGCTCTTACTAAAAGTCTCAGTGGGGTTTGGAACCTCTGGCAGAGAAGCGATGGGAAGGCTTATCTTGCTGGATCCACCCCTTCATGAGCCTGGAATGAGTCCAGATTCTATCAAATCTCAGGTTCCCAGAAGCTCCATCTCAGTGTGTGTAAATCTGATGTTACATAAACAAAGATGCCATACACTCAGCTTTGCTGTGGGTACATTTCACTCATAATTTCTCTACTCCAAATGATGCTGTTTGCTTCTCAATGGATTTGTGGGAGGGGTGGGCTGTAGGGCTGACCTGAAGGATATGTAATAACTGCAAGACTTTATACCTTTATTCTAAAATGCCAGAAAACAGGGAGCAGTCCCTTCTGTGTGCCCTACTGCCTACTGACACCTGGCACACCACAGGCATCACGCTGAGGCTGTCACCTGTGCCACCTTTGAACCCGTGCTTTCTTTCTTCTAGTCTATGTTTTGCATGCCATCAACACATCCCTCCTTTCTGGAATCTTCCATGTCTTAGACTGTATGTAGCTGAACTAAATTTTAGCCTACAGAACTCATTACATTGGAAACTGCTGTCCCCTACTACTAATTGAAAACCCAGTAAGTAGGATTATTCTATTTCTCTCTTCAATGGCAAACAGAACTAAATTACCTTTTTACTTATATGATGAAGTGTGTGTGTGTGTGTGTGTGTGCATGTGTGTGTATGAGTGTGTGAAGACCCTCAACCAAAGAAAGCTTCAGAATGTCCACATCTTTGATTAAATGCTTTTTAATAAGACAAGAGGCTCTAGTTATGTATGAAGTGTCTCTTTGCCCGGAGACAGGGCAGCCTCATCCGTGTTGACGTGACTGTGTGTAAGTAGGGCATTTTCTGTCCACCGTAGATGCTCATTCAATATGTGGTCAACTGAATGGAAACTTTTTATGATTTTTTTTTAGTCAGGCTACAAAGCCCTATTTTAAAATTCACTTTCAACCGTGAACTAGAGTTAGAGGCAGAAAGGGGGAAAAAAGACATTCAGTATTTCAAATATTTCTTCTTTTATGTTGTATAACTAGTTGAGGGCTGTGATGGTCACTGCAGTTCAAGGTTTAAGAATAAAAGCAGCTATTGCCTTCAGTTGTGAAACGCAAATCCATCAGACACAAATTCTATCTCCGAAGCACTTCTTCACATGGGGAAGAGAATAAAAATAAGAAACCAAAACAGATTTTTCCCCATTTCTATAAAAATGATGGATGCTGCAACAGCAACACATACGCACGCACAAAAGAAAAACAGTTCTAATTGCTATTTCTTGATGTTTTCATACAGCGCTGAAAAGAAACACTGTACTTGGGTTGATCAAAATCAATTTCTCCTAAAGCCCTTTATTTTATTTTTACTTTTTTTTTTTTGCCAGCAGAAATGGCTGTTAGCTACCGGATGGCAGTGCTTCAGAGGTTACCCAGAGAGAGGCTACCCCCGGCAGAGGCTACCACCCTGGCTTCCACAGCTCCCTCTTCATTAGCAAAATCACATTAACCTCGGGGAGGACAAAGCACTGCCTTTTGCCTAACTTTTAAGAGCAGAAGAGAATCTAAGAGCAATCTAATTTGGGGAAACAGAACATAATGAGTCTCAAACAACCTAAAGCAGATAAAGTAATTTTAAGGTTTGTTTTCCACAATCAGCCAAGTGTTGGAGCTGTTGTTTTATGATTTTCAAGGTGAAAGCCATGGGATCTGATTATGCATTTCAGAAACCCAGAAACCAGGCAAAAGCTTGATTCTGATCCAGGGCAGAACTGAATTTGCTGAGAGCTGTCTGATGGCTCTCGGCTGTCAGACTAAAAACATTTTTTTCGCAGATGCATCTTCTAAAACACCCACTAATCTGGGTGGCCTTCGCCTGAGCAGTCTGCCCACAACCTGAAGGGCCACGTGGACCTGGCGTCCTGCTCCTCAGCAGGTGAGGCCCAGCTCCTCTTGCCCGCAGCCGCTGGGGGCTCTGCAGGCCAGGACAGGAATCAGAGCGAATCAGAGTGGAGCAATTATCAGCAATTCTGGGGCCAGAAGAGATTTATGCCTTAGGGCATCACTGGTACTCAGTTTGCAAACTCAAGTAGCCGGGGGCATTGTCAGGCTCTGCAATCAGTGCACAGAAGTGGGTGCAGCCACCTCCTCACCCCCCGCGCTGGCTGCAAGCACAGGAGCCTGGCAAATAATAGAAAAATGGTTCTCTTTTTGTTCCCCGGGCTCTCTGATCAAACAGCAGGTCTACATCTTCAGGGCAAGCCAACTCTATTTTTAAATGGGGAAATTTCTAGAAGAGTGACTGCTTCTGCAAAATATTCTGAGATTTATTTGCTTCTGTGTATTTTTCAATTAGCATTGTTATAAGAATATAGGAATACTATGATACCACAGAGCCTGGTAAATTGTCACAAAATTAGCCACTACCTGAGAAAGAAATGGAATCCAATAAGCACCCTGGAAATACTCCAAATGTCCCTCTCAATGGCTACAGACTGTCCTGGAAGATTGCCACTATCCTGAATTCCATCACCACAGATTAGCTTTTCCGGTTCTTAATCTTCATATAAATGGAGTCATTGGGCATGGAGTCTTTGCCCAGTGTGGCTTCTTTGCTAGGTGTTATATGTGTGAGATCCTTCCACATTGTTGCATGTAGCATGTTATCAATTTCCACCGCTTTGTAGTATTCCTTGATATAAACATAACACAATTTCTTTTTTTTTTTACAATTTCTGTATCCATCCCACTGTTGCTTTTTCCTGCTTGGGACCATTTCAGATAATGTTGCTATGAACATTCCATACAGGTCTTTGGTGTACATATGTGGGCTCATTGTTGGGCATTGTGTTACTTATCTGATGCCATATGACAAATGTCCCCAAAACTTAGTGTGCTGAACAAAATCCCTTGTTATCTCTCATTTTGATGGGCTGAGAGTTTTGGGAGGGCAGTTTTTACCCTTGGTTGCAGTCAGGTGTCAGCAGGGTCTGCAGGCATCAGAGGTCATGACCCACAACTAGTGAACAGGCTGTCACTGTTACTGGGAAAACTGGTTCCTCTCTAGGCAGGTCTCTCCATGAAGCTACTTGAGTGTCCTTGTGACCGGCCATCCGCCAGAGCAAGCAAGCCAAGCAAGCATGATTTCCCTGGATATGTTTCTATTTTCTCTTGTGCCTCTTGGTTCTTAGTCACTTATTTCTGCCTCCTGGTGGGCCTGGGAACTGACTGCTGAATGCTAGACACCAAGAATGAGAATCCATGGAGATATTTGAGTCTCTTGCAATGGTCATTGTCCTGAATGAAGATGTGCTTCTCTTTACGTCGGAGGCATTCATATGATGAATGGGTCATTTCAGTCTGACTTGGATTAAGCTGGAAATCACTGGGTCCTTGTTTTCTGGTTCAGGGGTTCTTTCTGAGAATCTGGCAAGCCACAAGGGCTTCTCCTCTTTTGAAGGCTCTTGAAGAACTAGGTTCTCCCCTCCCCACGTCTCTCTGCCTGGAGCTGCCTAAAGATCAGCAAATGTCTACAGAAAATAGATGGTCATGCTCACCTGAATGCATTTCCCTCTTCTCCATGATTTGACCCCTTTAATCTGTGATGCCTTAGTAACTCTAAAGTCCATGTTTTGAATCAGCAGCCAACATTGGCTCAGATATGTGAGCTGATTTTTGCTCAGATATTTATCTCTGGGTCCTGTGATGCTAATGAATTAACAAACATCTTGAAAAGTAAAATGTCACCAGATGCCTGAGGAGCTCTATTGGTTAAGCTTCCAACTCTTGGTTTCAGCTCACGTTATGGTCTCCGTGTAGTGAGATGGAGCACAGAACAGAGTTTGCTTAAGATTCTCTCTCCACCTTTCCCTCCCTCTCTCCACCCTAGACTCATTCTCTCTCTCTCTCTCTCTCTCTCTCTCTCTCTCTAATAAATAGATTTAAAAAAAAAAGAAAGAGTGAAGTATCACATAATGCTGGGCTCATCTCAGGGAGTTCCTTAGGGATATCCTATTGTAATTTCTGGCTGCCTAAGGAGTTCTCTGATGCAT
Source organism: Vulpes vulpes (assembly GCF_048418805.1). Taxonomy (NCBI): domain Eukaryota; kingdom Metazoa; phylum Chordata; class Mammalia; order Carnivora; family Canidae; genus Vulpes; species Vulpes vulpes. The sequence continues at coordinate 65,957,527 of NC_132782.1, read as the reverse complement.
TTAAGCAAATCTGAGTGGTTTTTCTCAGGATTTTTCTAGTTGTTTTCAGTTGTAGGTTGATCTTAAAGAGTTTGTTATATCATCATCAGAAGCAGAACCTATATAGGCTTTTAAACCAGACATGCATTTGGGATGTTAGATCATCCAAAGAAAAGAAGAATCATAAATGTCATAGAAGGCAGAACAGTGCTGCCCCCAAGGTATCCACATTCTAACTCCAAGAACCTGTTATATTAATGGCAAAGAGGAATTAAGGTAATGTATAGAATTAAAGTTGATAATCAGTTGATCTGAGGACAGGAAGATTAACCTGAATTATCCAGTGGATCCAATATAATCAACAGGGCCCCTGTAAGTACAAGAAGGAAATGAAGAGAAGTCCAAGTGACAGAAACACCTGAAGATGCTAAGGCTGGCTTTACAGGTGGAGAAAGAAGGTCATGGGCCAAGGGACACAGCAGCTTCTAGAAGCCAGAAGAAGCAAAGGAGCAGGTTTTCTCCATTGCCTCCAGGAGGAATACAGCCCTACCAGCATCTTTGTTCTAACCCAGTGCAATTTCTGACCTCTGGAACTGTAAGATAAGAAAAGTGTATTGTTCTCAAGCACAATTTTGTGCTAATGTGTTACAGCAGCAATAGAAAACTAATATAAGTGTGCCCAGAGTATATTATTAAGTATAGCTTTGTAAATTTCTCCAAGAAAACTGTGATTTAGGTCTATATTACACTGCAAAGTGCGTGGCAGGGCATCCCAGGCTGGTCGGGTAAAATTAGTGGCATTTTTATGTAGCACTGCAGTGACACTGTACACATGAGAGAATCAACAAGAAATAAAGCTTTTCTTAAAATTTCACGGAGGTAGCACATCAGAGTGGCTCCCTTCCAAATCAGCTGGATGGAGGGCAGAGTTGGGAAGGTCTGTTCTGGCTCAGTCCCTGTCACCTCTGGGCCACCCTGGCCCACATTCTGTCAGCAGCTCCCCTCGCCCTGTGCATGGTATGCCTTCATGGCAAATGCCAACTGCCCGAGCTTCCAAATCCCCTCTGGTCCTTAGATTTCTAAAGGGCAGGCACGATGTCTTATCCATTGCAGTGTTTCGGCTGTAGTAAGAACAACAGAATGGATAATTAATCAATATTGATTGAAGTGAATTTAATTAAGAGAAATAGAAGGGATTCAGGAATTGAAGACCTCATGGGGAAAATGGGTAGCAAGACTTAATAATGTTTTGTGTTCGCCACAATAAATTACAAAGACATAAACTGAATGAAAAAAACCATTGGTTATAGTCTACTTTTAAAGACTCAATACTAAAAAAAATAAATAAATAAATAAAGACTCAATACTAACAGCATATATTTAATATTTTTTAAGTTGTTTTATAAAATGCTCTGCAATCACCATGCCACTTCCCATGCGCTTCCTCAAAGACCAGTGCCAAGCTCTGCTTCCCCACTCTTCTCTCCTCCAGGGACTGAACTGTAACTTGGAAATGTGGAAATTCCTGTTTTTGTGAACTCTTGAAAATGTGGCGGGAGAATTTCACACAATATCCATATGCATATACTTGAAGTACGTTCTAAGAACCTATTTCCTACAGTAATATTAAAGCAATTCAGGAGAAGGACAAAGCTGTCTCATTCATGGTGATGTATTTCTAAGGGAATGAAATGAGGCAAGAGTGGGAGACATTAGAGCCATAAGGCGAAGTGTCCGATGAGGAGTAAGGATCAGGGATATTTAGTGAAAACTGGTAAAAAGGAAGAAGTCAGGTTAGGTAGAAAACATTCAGGGCTGATCAGGATCAGGGCAAGAATCAGCCAAAGAGTGAGTGGAAAGAAAGATCTTGGAACCACAGGAGAAGGCCCAAAGTCTAGAACATCAGGGAATGCTTGGGAGCTGCGTGGGGATCAGAAAGGCAGGAGAACCAGGAGTGGCAGCATGGGGGGGGAGTGGCAGCATGGGGAGCGCCCTCTGGCCTGTCTCCTAGGAGGAGGGATTCGTTTTTTGCAAGATGAACCTTGCCCCTGATAAAAGGGAGTGAGCAGACACCTGGGAACGTAGAGAAGTGACAGGTTTGGAGCAGGCACCACATCTGTGGAAGATGGGGTGGCAGGGGACGGGACAGTGGGGCTGGGAATGAGGTGGCTGAGCAGAGAATGCCCCGTGCAAATCACCTCCCCAGATTCAGTGGAAGAGTCCGAACCACCCCATGTTGACGCTTTTTAGGACAATAAAGATCTCCATTATACACACACACACACACACACACACACACACACGCATCCGCACACACGCACACGCACACAAGTCCAAGGTAAGCAGAAAGATATCTAAATGTATTTCAATGGAAGCAACAAAAAGTCATTTCACTAAAACAGGAAGCAAGAAGCAAACTACAGAGTTCTTAGGCCAGACTTAAAATGAATACTGTAAAATATCCTATTTCCATTAAACATTTGGGCATTAAGTTTCAACTAATTTAGCAAAAGGTAAAATGCGACAGATTTCAGGTACCTAAGAATCTCCCTGAATAAAATAAGCCAAAAAAGTCTCTGAAGTAGAAATCCAGGTCAGCAATATTTACGGGTTAGTGCTTATGAGCTTTTTAATAGGACCGTTTCAGCGCTGGCTTAGCATTCATTACCACAGTTCCATCAAAGCGGGCCCAAATAATTGCATCGGGAGATAGACCTGAAAATATTTTGCTTTCTTAGATGTCCATTCTGAAATTAATCTGTAGTAAATGAAAGCAATTTGTATTAATGCATGTTCCGTCCATAATTTATTTTTGTCAGCTCTTTCTAGAATTAAATGTTCTTAGCAAATTTGCCATCGTAGCATGAGCATGTAACTGGCAATTCCAAACGGTAATGATTGGAAACCAGATCTATTCAATAGTCAACCTTTTGCTGCAAAGTTTAGCTTGGTGTTATTTGTGCGGCTGAAATGAAGGGCATGAGATGTACCCCAAAATCTTTTCCCCTGTCCATTCCTGCTTTTCTACCTGTGAACGGCGGTGAGGCAAGCAGGTCTGATACTGGATGAGAGAGCTCCAAGGACCAGAGCTTTTCCTTTTCAATATGCAATGCTAATTGACAATTGTCGCCTCTTCAGGAGTGCTCTCAGCCATGTGGACAAATTATCTCCATGCATGGTGTATACATGGGGACTTTGTGATTCTCGAAGTATTTCTTTTCCACTGTAGGAATCTATTTCTCTGAATTTCATGATTGAGGCAGAACTAGAATTCAAGTTAATTTTGTACTTCATTTGAAGAGCATCTATTAAACAAACTTGTAGTGGAAATAATATGTCAAGCAAATACTCAAAGTGCTTAGATGAACACTGTTTTTTGAGCAATGTCAAGTGTCTAAAACCATCTATTTACTCATAAACATTTGGATACTAATTAGAAGTCACTCTTGTTTCTTTATTAAGAAATTTCCCTATGAATGCCTTTTAGATAAATTGTTTCAAGCATGCTTTTGTTTAATATCTGCACATGTGAAATTAACAAAATAAGTTTCCTTGAGAATGTTGCCTAATTCTACTTCCATCTAGATAAAACAGGGGTCATTTAACGAATATGCCTCAAATCATTGCGTAAACATGTGTTGAGGACCAACTCTGTACACAGGACAGTGCCAGGCACTGGGGCACATGGTAAGGAAAATACTTATTTCCTTTGCCTTTATCTGACTTACAGTAATTCAGTGTGATCATGTAAAGGCTCCAGTGAGGATGCAGAGATGCAAGTATGAGACTATATCTACTGTCTTTAAGGTGGTCATAATCTATAAGGAAAGAGAAATAAATCTCTATGCAGAAATAGCTAGAATATGAGCTTTGCTTTATTTTTTGCAAATACTTAGCTAATACTATCTCCGAGGCCTTCTTATGTATGAATTCTTCAGATCCTCGCCCAATCCAGGTTTGCTGGGTAATGGCAGTGTCTTCATTTCCAACATAAGGTACCTGAGGCCACAGAGTTTAAGGAATGTGAGTGCTGACAGGGAGCAGGGTATCCAACAAAGGTGCCCTGAGCCTTCAAACGACGCTGCCTGTCTTCATGCAGCACACAACCATTGCAGATGTGTTCAGACTTTGAGCTCTCAGGACCTCTTGCTTTGTTCACAGGAGCCAAGGACTCCCTGACTTCAGCTGTGCAAATAAACTAATTTAAATTTTGTCAAGAAAATGTACATGGGGGACACCTGGGTTGCTCAGTGGTTAAGCGTCTGCCTTCAGCTAAGGTCATGATCCCAAGGTCCTGGGATCGAGTCCCATGTCGGGCTCCCTGCATGGAGCCTGCTTCTCCCTCTGCCTGTGTCTCTGCCTTTTTCTCTGTGCCTCTCATGAATAAATAAATAAAATCTTAAGAAAAAAAAAAGAAAATGTACATGGTGAAAATCAATCTATATTTTAGCTACTATTGCTACAGTGTATTGTTTCTTATTATGGTAGTAATTAAAATTGTGACCTTTAAAAATATGCATTGATACATTTGGAAACTGCACAGTAAAACTATCACATGTTGATATATGTAACCTACTGCTGTAAAAAATGGCTATATTTTTCAAAACACCAAAAATTCATCAGAAAATGGAATCATTTTACATTTTTACAAATTTCTCAATTGTCCAGTATCATGGAAGACAGCTGGATTCTCAAGCTGCTCGGCACTTAATCTACTTGCAATACCACAATCATGTAGCCTTTACACATTTTTATGGTGCACTTATAAAAAAAAATGAGTCTTTAAAAAGCAAATGACATCTCATGTCTCAGTATTCTTAGGGAAGAGGTTTGACCTTGTAGATCCTTGAAAAGTATTCAGGGTGGATTCCCCGGCCACACTTGGACAACTGCACATTTATTGATCGTTGCCATATTTTGGGCACTGCTCATGGGGAATTGAAGAACATTACAGAGAGACACCACAAATCCCAAAAACAATGAAAGACAATTGCTGTGGGATTTCATGTTTTCTCGATGCTTTATGATATAAAGTCTCAAACAGACAGTGAGGTTGTCTGGATTTTTTAATGAGTGCCCATGTACCTACCACCTAGGTTCTTCCATGACTATTTTACTATGCCTACTTTTTTACATACATAGCCATCAACCCATCCCTTCCTCCATCCATCAAACTGTTTCTCTTTCATGTATTTTAAAATATATTGCATGCATCAGCAGTTCCTGCTAAAAACTCCATATCTATACAATTAATGAGAATCAGTATTTGTGTGTATGTTCTTTTCTTCCAACATAATTTTTATCTATCATGAAATGTTCTAGTCTTTTTTTAAGATTTTATTTATTCATTCATGAGAGACACAGAGAGAGAGAGAGAGAGAGAGAGAGCGGCAGAGACACAGACAGAGGGAGAAGCAGGCTCCCTACAGGGAGCCTGATGTGGGACTCGATTCTGGGACTCCAGGATCACACCCCGGGCTGAAGGCAGCACTAAACCACTGAGCCACCGGGGCTGCCCGAGATGTTCTAGTCTTAAGTGCACATTCACTGAATTCTGATAAACACATGCACCGCTGTTACCCAAGCCCCTGTCAGGATACAGAGCATTACTATACCCAGAAAGCCTCAAGGTTGCTTCTCAGTCAACCACACCTTCCTCCCCACAGGTCAGATTCCGATGTTTTCTACCATTGATCAGTTTTGCCTGCCACAGGACCTCATACAGTCCATACTCTTTTGTGGGACTTCTTTCACCCTATACAATGTTGTTTGCTACCACTCCATGTTACTGCATGCATCAATACTTTGCTCTTGTTTATGGTTGAATATAATTTTATTGCATGCGTGTCCCAGAATTTGTGTTTTCCTTCTTCCACTGATAGTTACTGTCACTATTTCCAGTTTTTGTCTATTTCAAATAAAGCTGCTATGAACATTGTGGTGTAAATGCTTAAGATTTATTTATTTATTTGAGGAAGGATGGGGTAGGGGCAGAGGGAGAGGGAGAGGGAGAAAGAGTCCTAAGCAGACTCCATGCTGAATGTGGAGCCCAATGTGAGGCTCCATCCCATGACCCTGAGGTCAAGACCTGAGCCGAAACCAAGAGTCAGACACTTAACCGACTGCACCACCCAGGTCTCCCTGTGCAAATGTTTTTGTAAACATATATCCCCATGTCCCTTGGGTAAATGCCTAGTTAAGAAATGGCTGGGAGGGTTTAGTGTTGTAAGAAAGCTTCCAGAGCTTTTCTAAAATGATTCTAAAGTGGTTGTACCATTTTGTTTTCCCATAAGTAATGTGTGAGAATTCTGATTTTTTTCCCCCAGGTCCTCATCAATATTTGCCGTTTTGAGTCTTCTTAAATTTTTGCCATCCTAGGAAGTATGTAGTGGTCTCACTGTAGTTTTAATTTTTGATTTCCCTGATGATAAGGGATGCTGAAGACTTTTCATGTGCTCATTGGCCATTTAGCCTTGAGGATTTCTTTTTTTTTTTTTTTTTTTAGATTTTATTTATTTATTCATGAGAAACACACAGAGACAGAGAGGCAAAGACACAGGCAGAGGGAGAAGCAGGCTCCATGCAGGGAGCCTGACATGGGACTTGATCCCAGGTCTCCAGGATCAGGCCCCGGGCTGAAGGTGGCGCTAAACCACTGAGCCACCAGACTGCCCTAGCCTTGAGGATTTCTGATTTGCTTCTACCTGAGGAAATCTAGAAAGGCTTCATGGAAGAGGTAGTAGAGGCTTTGTGGGAGAAATCAACCTGGAAGATATCCATGATGGAGGACGACGGGGCAGAAATGCTAAAGCAGCAGTGTGTCTAGGGAAGGGAGAGAAACTGGGATTTGTCTGGAGAGTCAGGCTGCATGTCCCTTAGAAGTGAATCACCCCAGAAGCCATGATGGGTAGTTGGTGATCTACACAAGGTTGTGGAGTGTATTCAATGAAGAAATGAAGAGACTTAGGTTTATTAATTCATACTTAATGAAAATTTTAAGAAGAAAGACATGAATGAACTTTTCTGTACACAAAACAGATGAAACGGAGAAAGAATAATATCAGTGGTCAGGTCAGAGGTTAATAGAGAGGCAGGCAACAAACAGTCATGGGATCCAAGTCAGGTGATGGTTTTGGGAGTAGGGAAGAAGCAATGTTATCAGGGCCTGAGGGAGAATTTAGGACTGTTATTATGATGTCTGGGTCAAAGAAAAGGGGGTCTCGGAGATGACCCTGAGGCCAGCAGCCTAGGCGACTGACACAGTGGTGTCGTTGTCATAAGTAAATGAGCATAACTGTCTAGAGCAGAACACAAGTGACTCAAACCCAGCTTTCCCTCCTGGCTGGGTGAGCACGCGAAGTTATTCAAACCTACCAGAACTACAACGTATTTACTGTAAAATGAACAAGATTAGGCCATCTACTTCACAATGTTATAGGGGTTAATTCACTTAATTTGTTCATTCCTTCAAAAATATACTCTTGAAATGGGAAGAGAAATGCATGAAATACTGTAAGCAGTCAGTTCGTGTTAGGTCTCAGAACAACACAGGAAATTGAGACACGTCATTGGGAGGGGAGGTCGTTTATCCACTTCATTTGCACTTGGCCAACAACAGGGCACTTTCACTGTATCACTTCACTGAATCCTCCAAACCGTGGGATCCAGGTACTGTTATCCCAAATCAGCTCACCTATGGTCTAGGCAAAAGATGGGGATGGGAAAAACATCTGAAACCATGACCCAGAGAGAGCTCAGGTGGGGAGGGGGTCAGGAGGGCTGAGAAAGGAAATGCTGTGTAGACAGAGGCAGGTCTGTTCTCCAGGTGGGAGTGCAAGAAGCCTGGAGAGAGGCCCGTGGGGAGGGATGTAGGGTCCAGACTCATAATCCCAAGGGGCCTCCTGCTGCTTAACACAACCATTCCAGATCCCCATCCCTGAAAGCCCAGCACAGTTCACTTTCCATGAGGCCACGGATTTCTTCTCTCTTGTGTGATGCCTCCTCTTGTGTTCTGCTTCCTTCCGCCAAAGCTGCCTGTGAAATGGGACACATTGACACCCGGGGAGGGAGTGTGAGATCTTTACCATATGATACCAATTAGCAAAATAACCAGACAATCCCCCAATCCCTGATGGGCTCTTGTTACCCATCTAGACAATCAGAACTGCCAAACAAAGACAGTTTTATTCAATAAGAGAGAAGCTCACACATAAAAGAAACTGATGTAATCTCTGTGGATTGCACATAAGGCTTGTATTAAAACAGAGCTTCTCAGAAAAAAAAAAAAAATAACCTTCAAAATCTTAGGTCAGCGCACATCAGAGAGAGCTCTGAAGGGAAATACTAAAGAAGCCACAAATGTCTCGTTCATTATTAATGGTTTCTGAGAGCAGGATGCTCTACAACTCAATGTCAGACCGTGACATGGAATTCTCTGGAAAACAGAAGTCAGCACTTACTGGAAGGTATCAACAGAGAGTCACAGTTGGGCAAACAGAGTTTAGACGATATTTACTGGACAACCAAACTTCTATGTGTCTGTCAGGGAGGAGGTAAGTATGTGTTTATCTCTGTAGGTAAAGATGACTTTCCACCCTGACTCAGAAGCTTGTGATACCCACCCCTGTTTTCGAGGTGGCACCGATGTGGCCTCACCATTCCACCTAGCGTGGCAGCGTGAGTTACGCGACCTTTCTTTCTTCTCTCATTCTGCTGTTGGGTCTAGTAATCAGCAGCATAATTACCCAGGGGGAGACTGTGTGATCTTTCATCTTCCATGCAAATAAAAAAAGATGTGTTTTTCCTGGGAAGCCTGACCTGCCAAATAGAGCTGGCATCACTGTTTTAGGATTCTATAATGAGAGAAATTGGCCTCAAGCTCAAAGAGAAAGCATCTTTAATTGAGCCACCTTCAGATGGTGTTCCACTGCTATACTTCAATATGTTGAACCAAATAAGGGTTCTTGAAAAAATTACTACTTAAATATGTATTCAAGCAATCTCTCAATAATTAAGAATTTAAGTGTCTGCATACTGAATGTCAGAACTTGAAACATGAAGATATAAAAACTATTTTTTCTGTCTTTTCACAAGGTTATTTATCCTACTCAAGAAGTATTTACTGAGATACAATTATATCAACTATGGGCTGGGTATTCCTCTAGATTATAATAAAATGACCAGATTAGAGAAGTCAGGCTACATCTTTATTCTCATGGAGTTCACAATTCTATCAGGGAAAGATACATAATAAACAAACATATGACAAATATGTTCAACTACAAATCCATGACAGTGTTGATTGAGTCTAGTGGGATGTCTCCCCCTAACATTGGCCTGACAGAGCCTGGGAACTGTGTCACACGTTGTGAGACCCCGCATCTTGCTTACAGGTGTCTCCAGAATCCATGTGGGAGAGGGGAGTGAGGCTGGTTCAGTGGGATCATGGCTCATTTGCTGGTACAGATGCCATAGGCTGGGCTTAGGCCTGCAGCTGCCAAGAACAGTGAACAAGTGGTATTTTGACACAAGCTTTCTTTATTACCTCTCCAAAATGGAAGATCACTAGATATTTAAAACAATTATTTTATCTGTTTGGAAAATATTGTTCATAATGTCAGAGATCCCTGGGAAAACAGTGACTATTTACATAGGTTGTATTGTAATGTGAGTTTTCAATCATTTTATCTGCTTGGAAAATATTCTTCATAATGTCAGAGATCCCTGGGAAAACAGTGAGTATTTACATGGGTTGCATTGTAATGTGATTTTTCCAAGACGCGTTTTACCTATACCTTGATTAGCAGCCATTCACACTGGAGTCGCAGGGGCTCTAGATCCTGGTCCAAATCAGGAAAGGTCTTTTGAGCTACTTAGAAAGCCATTCTGACCCACTTATTTTAACATCTTTTAAAAGAATGGTGTAAATGAGAAAAATAGAAAGCATTTTGGAATTCACTATGGGGTGAATAGTGGAGGAGAAATAATCCACTTTCAGTCTAAAGGGCTCTCAACTGTGAAGGTGACTTAAACCATTTCATATGTGAAATCCTTAGGCATTATTATTTCCTTGATAATCTTAATGCAATTTGACTTCAAAATCCTGTTAAAAGTCCATTCCATCTACTTGTGAATCTCTCTCATTCCCTCAGTACGCAGACGTATGCTTTATCTCTTTAATAAGGCCAAAGAATTATTATCTTTATAATAATCAACTGAATGCCTCATCATCCCATAATGCTAAATAAAACTTAAATCTATTATGTGTCTTTCAGGATGATAGGGTATTCATTGAAGCCAACATCAATTGAGGTTTTGCTTGAGATTCATTTGCTTGAGATTCATCTTTGAAAATCCATATAAAAATAAGTGTTTTAAGAGGTTAGCATCCCAACACTTTATTTCTTGGCTAAATGAAAAGCCCATTTGGAACTAAAATCTTTGGCAAGCTGGCAGGGAAGTGGGCTGAGCTCTTCCCCTGGCATTGCAGGGATACATTGCATGAGACAAAATGCAGCGGAGCATGAGGAGCCCCCTGACATCCTTTCCCGCTGGGGTCCTTATCCATTCCCTCTCTTATTTTCTCTGAAATTCTATCTGGCTGCAAAACATGGCAACTGAGCAGTTAGAGGCTCTCAGGTCAATCTTAATTTAGCATGAATGTACTCAGGAGGAAGTCATCCCAGACCTTACCGCCGGAAATAAAATCCACAGCCCAGACCCTGGACTGAGCCAGGCCAGGTAGACCAGACTGCTCCGCCACACACTGACGTCTTGGCCAGCCCCTTCCAGGGCACATTTCCAAAAACATCTGCCAGCTAGTTTCAAGAGTCCCAGGCTGCAAAAAAAGTTGCATTTACTCTGGCCCTCATCCTTAAAGTGTAAGGATTCACTCTTTTTTCATTAAATCTTGATCTGCACTACTCTAAATCCTAGTCCTCAGTAAACTGTACTAAGAATTTATCCAGTATCTCTCTCTCTCTCTCTCTCTCTCTCTCCTTATCCTTATTTCCTTCCTTCGCCTTCGTTCCTTCCTCCCTCCCTTTCTTCTTCTTCTTCTTCTTCTTCTTCTTCTTCTTCTGCTTCTGCTTCTGCTTCTGCTTCCGCTTCTTCTCCTCCTCCTCCTTCTCCTTCTTCTCTTTCTCCTTCCTTCCTCTTCCTTTTCCTTCCTTCCTCCTTTCTTCCTTCCTTCTTCCTTCCTTCCTTCTTCCTTCCTTCCTTCTTCCTTCCTTCCTTCCTTCTTCCTTCCTTCTTTCCTTCCTTCCTTCCTTCCTTCCTTCCTTCCTTCCTTTCACCTGCCTAAATATATCTCCTTCTCTTTGGGGAATACTTTGTAGGATTTAATCATGTCCTCAGAAATATTGTAAAAATCATGAAATGACTGATTGTGTTTGACTCATAAGCCAAGAGTCGACAGTGTTCTTCCAGCAGCTGAGTTCTAAGGGGTCCAACAATGTAAGGAGGTTATCATTACTTTGCTCCTCTGCTTTTTTTTTTTTTTTTTGATTCCAGTAATTCCAGCTTTACCTTACAATTTCCTGTGTGGCTCATCATTGTTTCCTACTCAGCGATACTTGTAAGAGAGCTGTGTTCTATGCCACACAGCTAAATGAATTCAATTCCGTATGCAGCCATCCACAAAGCAGGAGCAGAGAAGGAAGAGCCAAGCATAAGCAATCAGTGTTGCAATGAAGGGACACCCCAGGCTATGGAGGGAAGGACACCTGGCCTAGCGGGGAGGTGGCTTGGGTCACAGAAGGCCTGATCAGTAACTCAAGAAAGGCCACTGAGCAGAAGAAAGGCTGCAGGGTGAAGATTGGTGCTGAGCATGGAGAGCGTGCCCCAGTTAGGGAAGCAGGGTCTCGTGGCAGCGAAGTGTCCGAGTTAGACTACAGTCTAGGGTCTAGGTCTTAATATCAGCCTATTATCTCAAGCAAGTGTGAAACAAACCAAAAGTGCAAACATAATATACAAACATCCCCTGAGGGCATTACTAATGTAACTTGGCTGAACACATGATGGAAACAGAAAGTTTATTCTTCAGGCACCAGAATAATAGTGATTTAAACATTCATATCTGGAGGCACCTGGGTGACTTAGTCAGTTAAGTATCTGACTTTGGCTTAGGTCATGATCTTGGGGTCCTGAGATCGAGCCCCACGATGGGCTCTCCACTCAGCATGGAGTCTGCCTCTCCCTCTACCCCTTCCTCTGGCCCGTGCACGCATCCTCTCTCTCTCTCAAATAAATAAGTAAAATATTTTTCAAAAGTTTGTATCTGTATACCTAAACACAAAACTGTAATATATTTCAATACAGTTTTATCCTGTTGTATTTTAAATAAGAAAAAAATCCTTGAGACAACCCCACACATGTGAAAGTTTCTTTTGGTGCTAATGCCCTTGAAGCTGTTTCTTAAACAGCAGACACACTCCCCCAACACAGGTTAACCTCAGGGACTTTGCACTTGCTGTGTCCTCTGCTTGGAAGGCTCTTGACCCAGAGAGCCACATGTGTGTTCTCTCTCCTTCTAGGGAAGCCATCATCAGTCACCTTATCTAAAATGTCAGCCCTTGGGGCACCTGGGTGGCTCAGTCAGTTAAGTGTCTGCCTTCGAATTGGGCCATGATCTTGTGAGTCATGGGATTGAGCCCTGTGTCGAGCTCTGTGATCAATGTGGAGTCTGCTCAGGACTTTCCCCTCTGCCCCTGCCCCACTTGTGTGTTCTCTCTCTCTCTCTCTCTCTCTCTCAAAGTAAATAAAATCTTAAAAAATAAAAATAAAAAATAAATAAAATTCCAGCCCTCATCCTATTGCTTCTTGTCACCCTTCCTTGCATTATTTCATTCTTTGCATCTGTTATAGTAACATATCATATTCTGTTTGTCTTGTTTATTGACTATCTCAACCCACTAGAATGAAAGCTCCATGTGAGCAGAAACACTTATCTGTTATATTTCTAGCACCTTGAACAGCCCTTGAAGTGTAGTACATGTTCAACCAAGATTTGTTTTGATGAATAAATCTAAGAAGAAAACTGGCTTTAGAATACCCCACCTGAGTTTGGCTCCAAACTCAGTATTTTCTACTTACGGCTTCTGTGAACTTAGATTCCTCCCTCAACCCAGCTCTCTGAGCTTCAGTGTCCTCATCTATAATATGAGCTAATAAAACCCACCTCTCTGTGTTGTAAAAAGGATAAAAAAAACTGTTATTGACATGGGTGGTGAGCCTGCAAGGAGCATCAGCTGCTGTCCTCTTTCCCAAAGGGCCCTTCCCGACTCACAGACATTCTCGTCAAGAAATCTAACACATGTTAATAAAGGTCCAGAAAAAGTCATGTTAGGAGCTGCTCCTAAGCGTGCAAGCTCCACAAATGAGGAAGGAGTAGAGTGAGTCCAGGGTGGGCTCCGTGCTGGAGGCTGCTCCAGGGCAGTACTCTGCCCTCCAGAGGTACCGACAAACCACCCAGTGAAGGCAATACCTGGCATCCCGAGGGATTCTGCTCTGTTTTTGGAAACTGCTGTGTCTTGAAATGTTACTATGCAAATGTCAGAGACTCAACAGCACCATCAGAAAGCCAGGTGCATGGGCTTTAACGCTGCCCAGCTTCTCTGAGGACCCGGCACTATCTTTCCCTCTGTTACTCCCTTGAACACAGTTGACTCCTGCCTGGTCCAGTTTCCTCAGCTGTACAATGACCACCAAGCCGGGACACTGTCTGGTTCAAGAAGGAAGACCATCCAGAACAGGCAAAAGACCCATCACTCACCCACCTCTGAGTTTCCCATGGGTCATCACCTTGGGATCTCACCTAAGCGAGCGTGGCTGCTTTCCCAGAACCCTTGGCTCTTACTGCAAACCACAAACTCCACAAAATGTTTCAATTTGAAAAAAGCAGCATTTTATTGAATCCATACATCTGCTCTTACCAACCTCATTGTGTGTTAGCTGCCTGTACAATGAGATTATTGCTATCAGCTTTTATCTTAAACTTCAGCTTGGCCAAAAGAATCTGCAGTAATGCCCCCTTGGCTAAGGACCCACCAGACCCCAGGTAAAGAGAGTGCATTTCCATCCTCTTGGGTAATTAGCAGTAACACGTCAGGATTCCGTGAACTTGCTTCAAAGGAAGTTCATATGTCAGCATATGCAGCTGTTTGGGACAAAAATCAACACTTAGTGCAACTTGCCAGCCATCTTAACAAAACTTAAGAATGATCTTCTATTAGATTTACTACCTCATTTGCCACACCATCTAAAACCACTCAACCATTTATAAATAGTTTATAGAAATCATTGACACAAGGGTCTGGATATATGGGCATCATAACTCACTTTAGTGCCCCTGGTATGTTATGGGATGGACCACCAAGGCACCACAATTCTACTGGTTTGCTGTGATCTGAACCACACTGGCGAATCATGTCATCCTCCTCATCCTTCCTGTCCCTTGGCCTCCATTCCACAGAGAGCCCTGATCAAAATAAAGGCTGCACAAAAATTGCCCAAGTGGATTAAAACATATTTAGTTCCAATAATGTCTTATATTCTTGAGCTAAGAGAAGTAATTGGTGAGTCACAAAACAGACTTGGAGTCACAAAACAGAACAGAAACATACCTGATTCATATTCTGTTATTTCCACTGATAATTTTAAGGGAAGAAGGGAATTTTCAGTAGGATGTGTTCGGGTGCCAGTTATTTGAAGCATGAAAACTACCTGTAGGCCTTTAGTTCCTACTCAGTTGCTAACTTTTGACAACAATGCCTTGACATATATCAAATCGTTAACTATAATTTTAAGCATAGACACAGAACATTTTGGGTGCCTGGGTGGCTCAGTGGTTGAACATCTGCCTTCAGCTCAGGTTGTGATCCTGGGGTCCCAAGGTTGAGTCCCACATCAGGCTCCCTGGAGGGAGCCTGCCTCTTCCTCTGCCTATGTCTCTGCCTTTCTTTCTGTGTCTCTCATGAATAAATTAATAAAATCTTTAAAAAAAGAACATTTTTACATGGACTGTTTGTTTTCTTATGGCTAAGTTTTTAGAGTTCTTTATAAATTCTGGACATGAGTCTTCTATCAGATAGGTGATTTGCAAATAATTTCTCCTTGTCTGTGTTTTTTATTCTTGTTTTCTAAAGAGTGCTTTTGAAAAAGCAAAATGTTTTCATTTTATAAAATACAGTTTATTAATTTGTCTTTTTGTTGTCTAATGAATCTTGCTTAATCCAATAATCACAAAGGCTTTCTCCAGGGTTTTCTCCTAGGGGATTTATTGGTTTAGATTTACACTTACATTTATGATCCATTTTGAATTCATTTTTGGATATGGTACAAGATATTTAAAAAAGGGTATTTTTCCTTCTTTTTTCTTTTTAATCTATGTGTATTACTATTTGTTTAAGAGTATCTTTTCTCCATTGAACCAACATTGCAGCATTTTTGGAATTCAGTTGTCCATGTATGTGTAGGTCTATTTCTGGAGTCTACTTTATTCCATTGATCTGTTTATTTGTCTTTACACTAACACCACATTGTCTTGATTATTGTAGCTTTTTAATGAGTCTTGAAATAAGATAGTCTAGTTCTCCAACTTTATTCTTCTTTTTAAAGATTTTACTTGTTATTCTATTTTTTGAGCATTTTTTATTTGTATTTATTTTCTTATTGAAGTGTAGTTGACATACATACATTATATTAGCTTTAGGCATACAACATAGTGATTCAGCATCTACATATACCAGGAAACAATCACCATGATAAATACAGTTACCATCTCCCACCATACAAGGCTGTTACATATTTGCTATTCTGCTTTTTTTCATATTTGCTATACTAGATCCTTTGAAGTTCCATGTAAAATTGAGAAACAGTTTGTCAATTTCTACAAACTGAAAGGATGCTTGGATTTTTATTGGAATTAAGTGAAACTTGTAGAGCAATTTGGGAGATAATTTCTGATCCATGATCATGGTCTGCCTATCTATTTATTTAGGGCTCTTAGAATTCTTATGAATCTTGTTTAGTTTTCAGATCTCTCACATCTTTCCTAAGATCTTTCCCTAAAAGTTCCACATTTCCAATACTATTGTGAATAGTATTTTTTAAATTTCAAAATCCAACTGTTCAATGTTAGAATATGGAAATAATAATGGACTTTTATATACTGATCTTTTAACCCTGCAACCTTATTGAACTCATTTGTTAGTTCTAGAAGTTTTCTGGTAGAGTACACAAGATCTTCTACATAGACAATCTTGTAATTCAGGAATATACAGTTTCTTCCTTTCTGATCATACTGTACTTTATTTCTCTTCTGTGCATCATTGCACTAGTTACACCTCCAGAGCAATGTTGAATAGAAGTGGCAGAGAGGGCATCCCATTCTTGCTCCTCAACTTAGGAGGAAAGCATCCAGGCCCTCCCTACTGAGGATGATGTTTCTTCATAGGTACATCTTTATCAAGTTGAGCAACTTCTCTCTATTCATAGTTTGCTGAAAGTTATTATCAAGGGTAGATGTTAGATTTTGCTAAATAATTTTCCTGTATATTTTGGGATTATCATGTAGTCATTCTTTCTTAGTTGGTCAACATGACTTATGTCAAACAAACCTTGCATCCTGGAATAAGCACTACTTGATTATGATACATCACTATTTTTAATACTGTTCTACTAGATTTGCTAGACTATTGTCTAAAATGTTTGTATCTATGCTCATTAGTGATATTTATCTATAGCTGTCTCTTCTTGTAATATGTCTGTCCGATTTTGATATCAAGATAATGCTGGCATCATACAATGAGCTGAGAAATATTCTCTTCTTAAAATATTTGATGGACAGTTTCCCAAATGATACATGGAGGGTCAATGAGCATGTGAAAAGATGCTCAACATCATTAGTCATTAAGAAAATGCTAACACATTAAAACCCAGATGAAATGTCACTACACTTAGATTAGAAAAGCTAAAATTTGAAAAATAATATCAGCCATACCAAAATTTTGGCAAGGACACAGAGCAAATAGAACTCTCATTTACTGCTATTAAAAATGTAAAATGTCACAACCACTTTGGAAACAAATGTGACCAATTCTTGTAAGGTGTAATACAACTAGCATATGATCCAGTCATTCTACTCCCGTATATATTTACCCAAGAGAGTTGAAAGCATACACTCCTACAAAGCCTGTACACAAATTCTGATCCTTACTTTTTTAAAAAATTAACAAAAATTGGAAACAGCTCAAACGCCCATCAACAGGTGAATGGATAAACAAACTGGAACATCTTTATAACAATATACTACTAAGCAATGAAAAGAATGGCCCTACTAATACACAACTTGGGATAATCTCAAATTGTCTATCCTGAGTGAAAGAACCCAGACAAAAGAAGCATGAATATTATTTATGACTCCATGTATATCTTATTGTAGAAAATGCAAACTGATCTAAAGTGACAAGGTGGCAGAAAACAGAGGAGTAGGACAGAGGCTGGAAAGGTTGAGAGGGAGGGATTGCCGAGGGGCATGAGGAATCCAGTAATGATAGATTTTTTCATTTCTGGATCGTGGTCTCAGCTTGACTAGTGTATTCATACATCAGAACTTTATCAAATCGTACACTTTAAGTACATGCAGTATAATGAACGTTGACAATGCCTTGTAATGCTGTTAAACATAAATAAATACTATTTGTAAAGATTTAACTTTTGTGTAATATCTATAATTCTTTGCTGACCAAATTTAATGTGTCCTTATTGTAGATTTGGGAAAAAGAAAGTGCGAGGAAGAAAATGAAAATAATCCATCACTAAACCATTCCAAAATAATCACCTTTTAAAAATTCTATATACTTTCTTTTCTTTGGTTGTATATACATTTTTAAAAAATTATCTTATTTTGAGAGAGAGAGAGAGAATATTAGCAGAGGGGAGAGGTAGAGGGAGAAGCAGACTCCCCATGAGGAGCCTGATGCGGGATTTGATCCCAGGACCTCGAGATCATGACCTGAGCCAAAGTCAGACACTTACCTGATGGGGTCACCCAGGTGCCCCTGTATATACATTTTTCCTGCAACTTTCAGATTATAAAGCACAGGCTGTTATGTAATCTACTCTTCTAACTTAATAAACTAAGCTAAGCATTTCGCTATATCATTAAATCTCCTACAATGCAGTTTTTAATGAGTTCATAATGGACTGCTATTTATTAAGCCAGTGTTTTATTAGATCTAGAAGTTGGGTCTAATTTCTGTTTTTAAAAACACTGTAACAAACATCTTTATGTATATAATTTGGAACATCTCTAATTATTTTCTAGCATAATACTTAACAATTTTCTCCATGTTTAGGAAAAAAGTAATTTCTTAGTTAAATAGATAGTAGGCCTTTTATATCTTTTTTTTTTTTTTGTCCATGGTACCAAATTTCCGGGGGGGGGGGGGTATTTTTGACAGAATTTGTCCTTTTCCTTGTTAAAAATCAATGCATGCCCATCCTTTTTTATATTTTCGGGGTCACATATGTCCAGGAAAAATAAAAAATTCATTTTTAGAAAAATAAAATAAGGGACGCCTGAGTGGCTCAGTGGTTGAGCGTCTGTCTTTGACTCAGGTCATGATCCTGGGGTCCTGGGATCGAGTCCCACATCGAGCTCCCCACAGGGAGCCTGCTTCTCCCTCTGCCTGTGACTCTGCCTCTCTCTCTGTGTCTTTCATGAATACATAAATAAAATCTTTTTTAAAAAAAGAAAATAGTTGATTTAGGACCATTTCACTGCTTAGTGAAAATCAAGATCATATGTTAGAAAAAGCTATTATTTTTAAAGAGCTACTTATCATAGACCCGAAACCCAAGAATTAATTTCAATATCTAGTTGTTGCTCTTATTGTTATTTTTTTTTAATTGCTGTAAAACCCATAAAAGGCTCACACTGCTAGTGTGGCCTCATTAACACCATCTCCTGACCAGCGGACAGGGACGGTGTCTTCAGTTCCTTGAGTCGACTGTGATTTTCTCAGGACTGGGAGGAAGCGATAATGGATTGTTAGGGAGCGTGCTCTGAGACAGCGGTGGGACACACAAATAAATTAGCGTCAAGGCCTCAGGCTGAGATACTAATTGACTCTGGCTGTTTCTGCTAAGCTTGGCCCCTAAAACCTGACTTCACCTGGCTGGACACTCAGATTCGCCCCAAGTGGAGGCCCTGCCTCGAGGAGAAGGGAGAGAAGTGTCATGACCTCTCCTCCCTGAAGAGCCACATGCATCCTTAATTTAGTGCCTTTGTTTAATCTGCCAAGGGAGGCAGGGGGAGGGGAGGGAGATGCAGGATACAGAAGGGCAAGTAACCCAGGTCTAACATTCCAGTGGTTGCCATTGCTCTGTCCTTCTAGAAGATGCTGTGAGTGCCATCAGAAAAGTCTGAGAGGAGGGTACCTCAGGAGGCCCTCCTGCAGGTCACGGCATACACAACCGGTCCTCCTAGTGACCTGGCCTCCTTGGCTACCTGTCCCTGTCCAAACAAGGTTGTCCATCAGAATCCCCAGTGATCCAAGGGTCTTCACCAACCTCCTCTACTCTTCGGGAACATATTCACCAGAACCTGGGCTGCACACAGCATTGGTCTTGTGTGTATGGGTGTCGCTGAGCAGTCCAAGCAATGAGCAGAATTTATTTCAGGGCCTATTTGTGCAAGCTATGCATTCTGATTTACACCTGATCCCTGCAGCTGACGGCCTATGATAGAAGGCACGGAGCACTGAGTGTGAGGCCCAGAAGATTCTTTATGGGGTAAAATGAAAGCAATTGTCCAAAGCTAACCCCAGGGTGACCTAAGGCCAGCTCAGATTCTACTGCCAGGGAATGGGGAGCAAAGTTGAGTGGCGATCTAGGGACGGATCCTGCAGGGGTTCAAGGCAGGTGCTCCCAGCCTTAAGTGCAATCAAGGATGTCCTTGGGGGAGTCAACACACCAGACAGGAAGACCATCTGTCAAGGCTGTGTCTTCGTAGCCAGGGAGCACCCACTTGCTGCTTTGCAGTAAACAGAGGAAGGAGGAAGCGGGACTTCAGCATTTTCTCCCGCTGATGCTCAGGATGTCTTCGGAGGGCAGCCTCCAGATACAGATGCTCAGCTAGCGGTGTATGTAGATCTTCTCTCTGAGGAACAGTCACTCCTCCGATGTTGGTGCAAGGATTTACATTTCTCGTTGCCTGCAGTCCCACATGGATATAGACGCAGGATGCTGTGTGCAATTAGGCAGAACTCAAGCCCACTTTGAGTGGGCTTCCTTTCAAGCTGCGTGCTTAGCCTTTGTATTGAGCACTCAAAAGGGCTGTGATTTTTTTTTTTTTTTGAAAACAAGAGAAAAAAAAGATGTGTGTTTTTTTTTTTTCTTTTTGGATCATTCTGCTCTGGTTGAACTCATTTAACAACTTTATCTGAATCTTTTATTGAAGGTGAATTAGACTGGATACTTACACAACTGTAATAGCCCAGAAGCAAACTTCCCGACTCCCAGACACACTTGAATGGGGTGAAGTAGGCTGATGCTGCCCTTAGGTCCCCTCGCTCGGCTCCCAGTGACTTCCTAGGGACCCTGTTTATTGTGCTCAGCTTAAACTGCTCAGGTCTGAGCTGGAGCCCACTGGCTGACGGTCGATGCCCAGACCTCCAGTACTTGACCTGGTCGGCTTCTCGGTCACCACTGGCTGCAACACCCAGCCCAGCGTGTCTGTCCAGTGACCACAACGACCGAGCCAAAGCAGACCCCACGTTAGGTGTCATCCACTGTTACCCTCCGCTGGGAAGTTGATCCGTGTCAGTCCCTGGGTCCCTTGGCCGGCCACAGCTTAAACCCCCAATCAGTCCTGCCTAGGGGAGAAAATACATCTGCAGCCTTTCCTCAGTTTCCCTTCAGACCCCACAGAGCTCTGATTTGATTATCTGCACGTGAAATTTATCACAGGAGTGACAAGAGAGTGGCAACTCCCTCTTCCCTTAAGTTTTGCCTGGTTTCCCAGCTCCAGCCTAGTATTCTGGTCCTATAGATTTAGGGATCGGCATTTAAAGGGCCTGCCTCTCTGCACCCCGGAGCCCGCTGGAAGCCCTAGAACTGGAACATTTCCCCAGAGCCTACGGGCAGATGAAGTATTTCCACCAGCCCGGCCTGATTGCTAAGTTGGACCCTGGCAGCATGTAGTTTTTCACTGCAGCCCTCGCTTCTGGGAAGGACCTCCTGGGACCGGCCAGCAAACCCTCATCAT
The DNA here is from genome assembly GCF_048418805.1 of Vulpes vulpes. Lineage (NCBI taxonomy): Eukaryota > Metazoa > Chordata > Mammalia > Carnivora > Canidae > Vulpes > Vulpes vulpes. The sequence goes on along the minus strand of NC_132782.1, from coordinate 65,936,280 downwards.
CATTCCTGCCTTATCTGTGCCTTCCATCTCCCTGGTATCTGCTTCAGAGGCCACCTCCAGGCCATGCACCCAGCCCTGCCATCCCAGGCTGCTCCCTCCACTGGCCCTGCTGAGGACTGAAGAGCTTTGCCCCTGATGCCCATGGGAACCTGGCAGTAATTGTACCCAGAGGGAGGGATGTAACCCTAGGACATCCGGGGACATGTGTAAATGCAGCTTTGGGAACAGCAAGCCCTGCCTTGCCTCTGTTGCCAGATTAACGATAAGTCATTAGAGGAAATCAGTCTGGTGGGAAGAGTATTTTCTAGTCTGTTGGTGAAAGGCTTAGGGGATCCATCCTGGATCTTTCATCTGGGAAGTGATACACAAATAAAACTGCTTGTCAATTAAAATGCCATTGGATGAGCCTCGAGTTAGAAACAACTCAGGAGCTGCTGAGTCAGCCCGGGAGCAGAGGGTATTTGCAGGAGTTGCTGCTCTGGGCACCATCTCCTCCCTTGGCTTCCCCAGCACCGCTCTCACATTCTCAATCTCATGTTTTCCTTTTTCCTCTCTCCACGCTCCAGTGTCATCTTCCTCAACTTAAGAACTCGACCACCTTCTCTGTCCACACCCTGATAAGGAGCACCCATTCCTATGCCCTCAGAGCTTTCCTTCGCGGCAGCTCTGGACTTGAGGCTCCTGTGGGAATATTCCCCCGACATCACAGATACCAAGGTCAGTCTCTGCCACTACGTGGCCCACAGCTCAGTGGCCCCACATCCAGCCAGATGCAGGAGGCTGAGCTCTTGCGGCACCCCTGCCTCCTCTTTTCCCACAGGGGGTCGGTTACCAAGCCCACTAGTTCTCCTTGCACGTTGGCTGCCCTACATCTCCTCTCTGTTGTCCCAGCCTCCTCGCCCCAGCCTTGGGTCAGGTGCTCCTAACATATCGCTTTCATTACCACACGGGCCTCAAACTGATCCCCGACCCCCACTCCCACGCTCTTCCACCAGAGTTAGCTTCCCACAATATAAGCTGCACTCAAGACTCCCCAGACAATCCCCTTTGCCTTCTTCAGAATGAAGTGCTCATACATGGGGATGGCCCAAGGAACCCTTCATGGGGCCCTGGCATTCCTCTCCAACTCTTCAATTAAGCAATGCTTTTTAAATTAAATGAACCTTTTATTTTAGGGTAATTTTAGAATCACTGGAAAGTTGTGAAGGATGCTGTGGGTACAGCCCTCACCCAATGTCCCCATTGTACCTTATATGCTAAGACACCTTGGAAAAAAAAAAACAAAATGAGCATTGGGAAATTATTATTAACTAAACTTCAGATTTTATTGGGACTTCTAGATTCTGTCCCTTTCTGTTCCAGGCCCCCATCCAGCCTCCCACTGACCTGCTATGTCTCTCCAGCATCCTGTTGCTTCCTCGTGGTTTGTGACCAGACAGTCTGGAGGGAATAGGTCAAGGATCCTGTAGAGTGTCCTGTATGGGCTTCCTGATGTTTCCTCGTTAAACAGAGGTGATGGATTTGGGAGAAGGACAGGGTGCAATGACCACCTCATCAGCACACACCATCGGTGTGACGTCCACACGACACCAACAGTCATGTCAATCCTCATCACTTGGTCAAGTGGTTTCAGCCAGTTTCTCCATGGAAGTCATAATTTTCCCCTTCCAGACTCCATTCCTAAGACATGATATACCTCTCAGTCCAAGACCTTGTCCAGCAGGCTTTCCATTGCCTAGAAAAATGCCAAATCGATGGCAGCCATCAAACTCCTTGCCTTTGCAGGGACGTAGTTCTGCCCCTGCTCTGGTATCCATGAGGATCCTAAATTGTCCTCACTACTGCCCACCCCTCAAGGACTCTCACCCCTGGTAGGTGGGACATAGCCAGGGCTGAAGTCTGCTTACCTTGGCCCTTCTTCACACCTTCCCTTGGAAGTGGGGTGGACAGAGGATCATGCATGCTCCTCCACTCCCAGGCCCAAGCCATCAGCAGGCCTATAAAGGGGTAGATCCTCCTATGTCCAGGCCCATTGCTGGGAAGACCTTGCTGCTGCATGCACGTGGGGAATAAAGCTGGCACCGGGGTCACTTTCTGACTCTCCCTTCGGCTCGCTTAGCTCTGAACTCAAGCAGAAAAGCAGAGGTGAGGGGCTTAGAACCCACCCAGAGATCCACCATCTTTCTGGACTCAATGGTTCTACTTTGAGGAGCTGTCTTAGGGAGACAGGAAGAGCCAAGTTTGGAAATGTCTATTCAAGAATGCCTCTTCCCAGTGTCATTTATAACACGTAAGAGATGGGGGCATCTCTTGTCCCCCATGCCAATACATTCGGCAAATTACTAAATCCTGGAGATTGTGTCCCTTATACAGTTCTTATCTGCTACTCTCTCTACTCATGGCTGCCTTAAAGTTTCCCATCCTAATCCCTTCCCGAGTTCCTGTGGGATCTCTGACACCATTTCTCCCTTCGGATCCATGCTGTACCTAGTTACCCACTGCCCTGCTGCATCTTCAACACTCCCCGTTGTCTAAACAGAACAGAGTCTCTGATGTTAAATCTCAAAAAAATAAATAAAAAATAAAGGAGGACACCTGGGTGGCTCAGTGGTTGAGCATCTGCCTTCTGCTCAGGGTGTGATCCTGGGGTCCTGGGATTGAGTCCCCCATCGGCTCCCGGCAGGGAACCTGCTTCTCCCTCTGCCTGTGACTCTGCCTCTCTTTCTCTGTGTCTCATGAATAAATAAATAAAATCTAAAATAATAATAATAATAATAATAAATAAAAATAAATAAATAAATAAATAAATAAATAAATAAATAGGAAAAAAAGAAAAGAAACCCTCCAACATGGCTGGCATAGTCCCCCAATCCAGCTACAGGGCAAGACAAGCTGAATATATTTGGATATTTTTCCAAATATCTCTTCTGACTAGGAATAACTTTTATAAGAAAGCATTACTCGTGATATTTTTCATGTAGTGATTGATTATATGCTCTTCTGTATATTTTCTTACATATATTTCCTGTATATTTTCCTCATTTTCTACCATGAACTTTGTAGTAATTACTTTCATGTAAAGAAAACATTTTTTAAAAAGAGTTAATATGACCTACTTAGGGGGAATATAAGGCATTTTTAACTTAATCACTTTTTAATGTTTTTCTTGAAATATAATTAATATACAGTGTTACAGTTATTTTAGGGGCCCAAAATAGTGATCCAACAATTGCACACATTTCTCAGTGCTCATCACATGAATGTCCTTTGACCCCCTTCCCTATGTCATCTACCTCTTCCCACCTCTCCTCTGACTTAATCATATTTTAATAGTAAACACAAACACACTGGCCCAAAGTCCAGGTGGTAAGTACAGAAACCATGTGATTTCTGTGCAAAGTTTGACTCTTGGCAGAGGGTGGTTCAGGTTTTGACCTCTCGGATGGAATCAGTGCTCTGAGCACCTGGAAGAGTTCGCCCGCCCGTCCACTTGTATGATAAAGTGTGCTGGGGCACGGCCACCCTTCCTTGTCAGTGCCTCTAGGGTTTGCTTAGTTCTCTTTACTTTCATTTCTGATTCCATGGGGTCTTGGAGACGGCCAGCCATTGCCTGTGGTTTCCTGAGTCTCATTTGCCCCCACAAGGTCCTTCTCTTGCACTTCATGCTCTGTCTGCTGCCCTTGGAAGGTCCCTGCCTCTGGAGGACGATGCCCCTAGCTCATGTCTGCTCCTCTGAGAGCCTGTGGGGGACACAGGCCGGCAGTAACCCAGAGCCCCAGGACCTTGCACAGAGGCGGTCTGCTCTCCACATTGAGCCAGCCTGCAGTCCTCTCCATCCTGTCAAGGGGCAGGAGGACCTGGAAAAGAGATACCATATAGTAAGGTGGCAAGAACACTATGGGGCGGACTTCTGGACCTGGGAAAGATCACTCCCAGACCACAAGGTCTGTGCCTTGACGGCACCAGGGCACTGAAGTCCCCACTGTGCTAAACAGCAAAGGAACCACTAGCCACCTGGGGCTTCTTGCATTTATATTGAAGAAAACTAAATACAATTTAAAGTGTAGTTTTCCTTTGCTGCTGTAACAAATTATCCCAAACTTCGTGGACAAAACAACACAAATGTATGATGTGCAGTTCTGGAGGTCAGAGGCCCAGCCCAGATCTCCCTGGGTTAAAATCACCAGTGGGGCTGTGTGGCTTTCTGGAAGTTCTGGGAGAGAATTCCTTCGGCCCCTTCAGCTTCCGGAGGTACCCGCATTCTTGGGCTTGTGACCTCGGGATCTCCAGGGCCCATGGTGACCAGTGGAGGCCCTTTCCCCCGGCCCCTGGCCTGCTGCACACTGCAGGACCCTTGTGATTGCATTGGGTCCACCTGGAGAATCCAGGACCAGCTTCCATGATAAAGGTCAGTCCAGTAGCAACTTTCACTCCATCAGCTTCCTCAACCCTCTTGGCCACATAAGCTCACAGCTTCACCAGCCATCAGGACAGGTGCATTGTTGGGGAGGTCACTACTCTGCTCACTGCAAATTCTCAGCCATGAGCCAGATTGACTGGAGCAGAGTAGGACCTCACCGTGATTGCAGAAAGCTCTAGTGGACAGTGTGGCGCTCATAAAGTCACTCTGACAAGAGTTCCCACAAAAGCAGTGAAGACAGTCTGCTTGCTCAGTGGGATTAAAGAGCACGAGGAGAGCTAGAGCAAGGTCAAGGTGGAGGAGACACCTGCTGGGGGTGAGGGGATGCAGAACACCACCCTGAGCCCCACTCACAGCCCCCCATTCTATTCACCTCAAGAACAAAGACTGTCCTTGACCAAACTCAGACAGGCTGCCCTGAGCTCTCTTTTCACTGAAGGCTCATCCCTGGGCCTCCACCTGCCTCCTCCACCTGTAGACAGAATCCCACTAAGTTGTTGAGCAAGAATCCCCAGCCTTGACACCTGATCTGGTCCCTCAGCAACACCTTAGGGGCTGTGTCCTCAGCTGGCCTTTGGCAAGAGTCCCGTCCAGCAGCTTTAGAAGCCCCGGCCTGGATGTCCCCTCTATGAACTGTCCCATCCCTGAGCCTCGCTGGCCCCTGGCAGTGAATCCCCAGCTGCATCCGCTATGTCTATAGTGGAGGTCGTCTTCCTGAAGCTTCCTCTCCCCCATCGCCTGAACCCTGGGTCAGCACTGTCTCTACTGCCCACAACCAGTGTCCACTCCAGTCCTTTGGCCGCCTCAGCCTCTCTGCCTTCAGTGTCCAGAGTCCTAGCCTGGTGCCCATCCTATCCTGCCCATGTCTACAAATCCTTAAGTAGCCCTCTGCTCTCTTCCCTTTACTGATACGCCATGAAACCAAGGCTCAAATGTTAATTATCCGTGACCTCTTATTGAATAAAGTTTATTTTCTTTATTCTATATGAAACTGTTTACACTTTCTGTAGTTCTAGTTCTCACCAAAAAAGATAACAACATGAAGTAGCTCTTAACTCATATTTGGTCTCCAACTTATATTTTCAAAAATGTAGATCAGCATAACTACATTTAAAAAAGCAAAGACAAGGAGGCACCTGGGTGGATCAGTCAGTTAAGCATCCTGACTCTTGGTCTCAGCTCAGGCCTTGATCTCAGGGTCATGAGTTTAAGTCCCACATTGAGCTGCATACTGGGCATGGAGCCTGCTTTAAAGGGAAAAAAAAAAAGCAAAAATGGAACCCCAAGAAGGATGACAAATAAAGTTGTGTCATAAAGCAACACAAAGAAAGTAACCTGAGGCCGACCCTTGCAAGCATACGGGCTAAGCCTGCCACTACATTTAAACCTGATGCTCTCTTTTAAAGGTGCCTGTTGTCCAAATGCTTAAAACACATAGCATCTTCGTGGTGGGAACAAATGTGTCCCCTTCAGCAAACATGATAATAAACCCTATCTACTTCAGAGGCAGGATGTAGGTGGAGCACAGACAACCATCAAAAAATATTTAAAAGGTGTAAATGAGAAAAGGACACTAAATACTGCCCATCTCATGCATATTACCATTCTCAGGGTGGTACATATCATTAGGAATAATTATCACGCTTGATTAGAAGCAGAGATCGAAACTTGTCATATCGCAGGAAACGGACGAAGGAAGTCAGACAGAGCACAAGGAGGAGGGAAGAAAAAGAAATAAAAATAGGAAAACTCTAGATCTTCATGTATTACCAGGAGAATTTCATTTCAAAGAGAAAATCAAGAGCTTTCAAACATCGAGTTGCTAAATGCATATCAAGAAGGGCATTAACATATTTTCGTTATGACACTGCTCTGAGTCTCATTCAAAGTATGCGTTCCTGAGAAAGTGGCACGCTAGAACGAGATCATAATAACTGGTCAGTTGTACTTGACATACACTGAATGAAATATCAACAAATGGTTAAGCACATAGACTAAGAACAACGATGCATGAAATGCCCACCTGGAGATCACAGATTTATTTAAACCATATATAATATACAGACTATAACAACACTGTCTACACTTCAATACTGCCAAGTGGCTCTGACGCTTAGCTTATAATTATGCAGAATCACTGTTCCTTTATGTTGCTGAGACAGCACTGGCTTTATTTATTTTTCTTTTTCCAGCACCAGCCTTTTTAAGATTTTCTAGTGGAAGGCTCTGAGCAGCTGCTAAGATTCACCCCTATAAGTATTTACTAAGTGACAGTACTATGCCAGGTTCTACAGTGATTCCAAAGGATGTGAGAGCGTAGTTTCCAGAGTTCATGATCTACCTGAGAGTCGCCAGCAGAGAGAGACATCAGAGGTGTCATCATCACATGGCTTATGGAAGGCCCTGTGGGAGAAGGTTGTGCTGGTTTGCTCACAGGGATGTAAAGCCAGTTCCCCTACCAGATGGGTCAACAGACCCCTGCAAGGGTGCAGTGGGAAACCCATCTTGAGCGACAACACTGGGGTTCAGTAGAAGGAAGGAATGGCTCATGTGCAGTGTGTCTGTGTGTGTGCGTGGACTGTCTGTCTTCTGGGGGTTGTGTTACTGGGCAAGGGTGCCTTGAAACACTTGACCTGATTCCAGACTCCAAGAAGACAGCAGCATGAGATAAGAAGGAATCGTGTACTAGAATTTCAAAAAAGACTCACAGGGCTCCGTTCTTTGATATATGTCAACATGAGGGATACTCTATATAGCCAGGCAAGACTTGAGGAAAGAATCTTATCACGAAACTATGAAACAGTGGGAGGGGATCAGTGGCAAGAATAATCTTGAGAATAAACTAACATTCTGCAGGGCAGCAGGTCTTTCTAACTGGGCAAAAATATCTGGGTTTGGTCTATGAGTCAGTCCAGTTAAACATTCTTGAGTAGAACAAGAAAGTTGGGGCAGAGCCAGGAGCCAGGAGCCAGGTTCCTCCTGGAAGGGAGCAAGGGCACCTTGGAGAAATTTGTAGGGATTTGGTGAGTGGAGGAGCCATGGGTGACATGCAGGTAGAAGCACACAGGCAAAGGTGGCTCCAGAAATCCTTATGGCAAAGGGGGTCGAGTCTGGCCAGCTGGACACAGCCACAGGAGCCCCCAGTTTTGGATGTTGGCAGACCCAAAACCAAAACCAGAGGTAGGAGGGACTTTTGGAGAAGCATTCACAGCAAACAGGCAGCTGAGGGAAGAAAGGGATCATCGGAAAACTCATCTCGGAATAAGTATTTCGCTAAATCCCGGTTGGTTGGAAAGGACAGGATAGCATCACAGTTCTGGATTGGACCTGAGTCCTGCCATTTACAGGTGTTGACTTTCTACGAGTTACATAGCTTCTGACCTTCCAGTTGTTGGAGATAATAATAACCCTGCTGTAATGTTATTGTGAGGATGAAATGCCTTTGGATTTGCACAATGCCCAGTCCACAACAAAGATTCAGTGAATTTAGCTGTTAATGAAAATAAAGCAACAGAAAGAGAATCAGATCATAAGCAGAAAAGATAATGTCCCAGAAGTCCATCAGCAAGCTCAACTGAGCTGGCTCACATTCACCAGTTGGCACTGGCCATTGTGTGCATCCAGACTCTTCCTCAGCTGGATCAGCTGAATTAGTGAAGCTCAGTGCAAAACAAAGATGCAGGGCCCCTCGTTCAAAATATCTTAGAATTTCAAGACAGCACAAAGACATATCCAAGGAGATAAACAAATAGAGTAAAAGCAAATGGATGGAACCCAACACGACAGTTGGTGACTGCTAGGCTGGATTTTTAAATTCAACTACATGCTATATATAAGGGACACATCTGAACCTAAAGACATGGAAAAAGGTGGAAGTAAAATGACAGCAAAATATAAATAGGCAAATGCTAATCAAAAGAAGGCTGAGCTCACTGCAGCAACAGCTGTTAAAGCTTTAAGGCAAAAGTATTTTAGGCCTAGAGAGAATCACTACTAAATAATTTTTAAAAATCAGTTCAATAAAAGCATTTAACAATTTTAACCTCTATGAAGCTTGTAAAATGTCCCTAAATAATTTTTTGAAGGTATAGACATATATACAGGGAGGAAATGAAAAATCTACCCATACAATGTGGTCTTTCCACATTGTTTTCAATCATCGTTAGGTCCAATGAGGAGAAATCCCCAAAGGTATGGAAGAGTTGAACAACACAATCATGATGGGTAATTTTATGTCAACTTACCTGGACGAAGGGGTGCCCAGAGAGCTAGTACATTATCTCCAGGTCTGTCTGTGAAAGTTTCTGGAGAAGATTCTCACTAATGCAGCAGACTGGGCCAACACCTGCCCTCAGCACCATGCGTGCACAGCATCCAACTCAGTGAGGGCCCTGCCAGAGCAGGAAGCAGAGGGAGGGTGAATTCTCTGCAGCTGGCACGTCCATCTTCTCCTGCCCTTGAACATCAGAACTTTTGGGTCTTGGCCTTTTCGACTTGGGGACTCATACCAACAGCGTCCCTGTTCTCAGGTCTGGAGGACTCGGACTAAGCTCCACCACTGGCTTTCCTGCATCTCCAGCTTGCAGACAACAGACCCAGGGACTTTTCAATCTCTATAACCATGTGAGTTTCTCCCTTTGTATATATAAATATATCCCCTATTGGTTCTGTTTCTCTGAAAAATTCTGACTAATGTAACAATGAACCAGCATGTTTTAATGGACTGTGCAGAATTCTGCACCCTACAATTAAAGAATCACATTGACCTCAAACTCACATGAAACATTTACAAAAATCGGCCATGCACAGAGCACAAAACAAGTCTCCACTCTCCACCGAGCTCAAACAATTTATGTCTGGCAGATCATGTTGCATGATGCAACTGAGCAAGAAGTCAACAGGATAAAGAAAAAAAGCCTCTACGTACACAAAAAGGGGAGGTGGAAGGGGGATGGGGTGATGGGCATTGAGGGAGGCACTTGACGGGATGAGCACTGGGTGTTATACTATATGTTGACAAATCGAACTCCAATAAAAAAATACAAAAAACAAAACAAAACAAAAAAGTAAAAGACCTGGTTTTAAATGATTTGTAGGTCAAAGAGGAAATTGAATTTAGAAACATGGAGAAATGAATGACCAAGAAAATATTCCATGAGGGATGCCTGGGTGGCTCAGTGGTTGAGCATCTGCCTTTGGCTCAGGTCATGATCCTGGGGTCCTGGGATCTAGTCCCGCATCGGGTTCCCTGAAGGGAGCCTGCTTCTCCCTCTGCCTGTGTCTCTGCCTCTCTTTCTGTGTCTCTCATGAATAAATAAATAAAAATTTTAACAAAAAAAAAAAAAAAGAAGAAAAAGAAAGAAAGAAAAGACTGAGTATTAACAAGTAAAGCATCCAGATTTAAAAGTTAGAAAGGCCAATCATTGAACAGACCCAAATAGAGCAGATGTGAAGAGACAATAACGGGGCAACAGAAATCAGTTAAATAAATAGTGAATAGAGAAAAGAGAGTCAAATGTTGGTTTGGCGGGAGGTTAATAAAATAGACAAATATAAGTAAAGCTAATTAAGAAGATAAGAGAGAAACACCAATAAAAAAAAAAAGAAAATGTGCTGTGTTCAGGAAAAAAAGATGTAAATAGCACATAACAATGAGTTAATAAACTAAGCATATAATACCGTTCAACTCAATGCATTTAAACCACTTGCATTTTGTTCCTCTTCATTAAAAGCCAAATTATTCTAAGGCTTTCATACTCAAAAAGGAAGAAGAAGAAGAAGAAGAGGAAGAAGAAGAAGAAGAAGAAGAAGAAGAAGAAGAAGAAGAAGAAGAAAAGAGAGAAGGCAAAAATAAGCTGTATTAGGAATGAAAGTGGACAAACCTACACTTCTAATGCATATTGAAATAAAACATACATAACTATGCACCAACAAATTTGGAAACTTGAAATGGAGAAATTACAGAAAAGTGTAACTTGGCAAAACTGAATCTAGAGGAAAGTCTGAAAGCACCAGGATTACCAAGTAATCTGGAGTAGTGTTCCTGCAGAGAAAATACCAGACTCACACAGTGTTACAGGAAACTCCTACCAAACTTAAAATCTTATGCAAATTCTCCCAGAGCATAGGAAAAAATAATATATTTCCCAAGTATTCTAGGAGACCGTGTGTCTCGACACTGAAGTTAAAACAGGAGCAGTGCATTAAAAAACAAAAACAAAAAAAAAACAAAAAGCAAACACAAAAGGAAAAAAAAATCACAAGCCAAACTCACTCCCAAGCCCTGTTTCAATATCCTTTAAATAAAATATTAGCAAACGGAATCCGACAGTATATATAAAATGATAATTCATATGTATACAGGGCACTTACTGCAGGAATTGAAGCAGGGTTTGATGGGACAAAGTCTATGAATAATACTGACGACATTAACAGATTAAAGGACAAAACTGAGTGATTTTCTCCATATGTTGGGAAAATCACCCATTTTCCTAAGGTAACAATACATAGTGATTCACCTTTTTTTCCACGTGTTTCTGAGGTTCTGTTAGATTTAATATAGAAACAGGTATTATAAGAGTTGGGACAAGGTTTATTAAAACTCCTCCCGTGTTTCTGTGGTTGATTTAGAATAGCTTGATCAAAGCGATGTCCAGTATAAAGCAGATAATTACATCTCCTCGTTTCTCTGTCTCTGGGACACAGGGGCTCCACGGTGGGCACCAAGGAGCTCAGGACCAGTCCTGGGGGTGCCGTGCCATCCTGTGTCCCGGGACCCACCCCTGACCTGCACCCCAGTGCCCTGCTGTCCACCTCTGCCAGCGTCACCCCTCGGCTCCCGCCAGCAGCTAGAGTGGATGGAATCACAAGTCCCTGCAGGGTGACCTCTGCCTCAACCACACCTGTAAGGAGGACAGTCCCTATGCAGCAGAAGGCTCTGCGCTCTGCCCTCCTGCCCCAGGGTATAGGGAGAAGCCCCAGGCCACCACTCAAAAGAGTCCCACTCCTCTCCTGAATCACAGGAACAGCATGTTCTCCTGAGCCACTCACCATGGGCTGTCACCGGGAACATCCAACTGTGTGGTTTAGGAGCTGCAGCAACTCCCAGTCAGGAGGGCCAATGCCCCCCCCCCCCCCCAGGCGCATGGTGTCCCAGCAGCAGCACAGAAGCTGCTTCCCAGGTGGAGGATGCCAGCAGAAGGGGGCATGGCCCTGACCCCAAACCCGAGGGATCGAAGCAGGGGGCTTCACAGAGCCCAGTGCGGCACCTCTCTGCCCACTCACTGCTCACAACATCGGGTTGGGGGGCTCATTCCGTGCAGGTGCAGGAGGACCCTCAGCGGGGAACGGGGTGGATGGGCTGGGCGGCCTGTTCTTTCTCCAGGTCCTGCTCAAAATTGCGGGAAAAGCAGCCAATGAAACAGAAAATCAATAAAACATGTAGAACATCTGATGGAGGTAAGCTCTATGGAGAAGGGACAAAGAAGGCTGGCAGGGGGTGCGGGTGAGTGTCAGAGGTGTTAGAATCGGGAAGACTGACTTGGACAAAGATTTGACCTCAGTGGAAGGACAAACTGTGCATGTTGGATAAAGAGCGTTTGAGAGGAAAGAAAGAAAAGTCTCCAGGTGTTTGCAGGATTCGGGGTGCTGCTCCCCCAGCTTTGAGCTGCCCGATAAACCTGTAATTTTTCTAATGTCCTCAAAGTTCCCAGTTTTCATGTACACCAAGGGTAGGCTGCAGATTTTATATAGTAATAAATCTAAGCTGCTACATTTTTCTTCTTCCTTAGAAGAGTGTAACTCCTCAATAAGGCATTTTAAATTTAAATTTATTTCGAGGAAGGAGCTTTCTCTAAAAGCTTTTATACTCCTTCAAGCAACAGGTTAGGAACAGCCACAGTGATGTGATAACCTACATTTTCTTCCTTGAGCGATAATGGGAAAGGCTTCTTATCCCGATTCTCTCTGCACACTCACCATTTGCTCTGCACCCAGAGGACCGTGGATGAAACAGGGAAGGAGAAAACTGGAAAAGACACTTTGGACTCAAATATGACGTAAAAATCTCCGAGGGATACAAACACAGTGCAGCGATGAGGGCTGCAGCAGGGGGTTCATTCCAGAAGCGGAATGCAGCTGCTGACAGTCAGCTCCTGTGGAGTGGAGGAGACACACCTCTCAGGCATCAGCGGCCCCGACAGGCAGGAGGACAGAGACCCTGTGTCTATGTGGCTACCTCCCCGCAGCACACCCCCCTCCACCCAGGCTGAGGTTTCAATAAGTCAACGTCATTCCAATTCCTTGTTGGCCAGAGGCCAGCAGCAGCGAGTCCCAGACTGAGGATCACATTCCTCCTGAAATCATTTCCAGCCATAGTAAAGGAGCAGACGCCACAAAGCCAACCTCCCACCTTGTCCCAAATTCCAGGAGCCTCATATATTGAGCTGGACTCACGTGGACTCCACTGGGAGCCACGTAGCAGCAAAGCCTCCCCTCTTCCAGTCATATTTCAAAGAGCTACTGCAAGATGCAAAGATAAAGGTATCAGTGTTAATATATTAAGAACAAATTTGGGAGTTGGAAAGTTAAAAATAAAACTCCAAAATGCATTAAAACCATGCATGGAGGCGTCCATGGTAGTTAACGGAAGTAACTAAGGTCCATATTGCATTTGGAGGGAGGGCTGAATAACGAATAACTCGTTGACGTGTATACACACGCTATATATATAGGGTAAACATCAAACATAGCGAGTACAAGAATCGGAAGGTGTAGCTACCACATGAGGAGACCCAAAATCTTTATTCACCAAACACATTTTTCTCTGTCTGCAAAGAATCAGATAGATCAGTAAAATTGCTATACAAATGTAAGCATGCAAACACCAGTTGTACTTTTGTTTTTACGAATAATAACCAGTTACAAGGTAAAATACAAAGAGAAATTACACTCACAGCGTGGGTTTGAGGAAGTAATCCAGTCGCTGGTGGGCCAGCCTTCCTGTGCTTCTGGGCAGCCACCTTCCCGGCGGTCACTGCAGTTCAGAGATGCTGGCAAGAGTCTCAGGCCCTTCTAGTATGTCAGAGGTCTCTGGTGGGCGTGTCACCTCTCTGTTCAGAACCAAGACTGGTCAATAAGACAAAGCCACCGATGCCCCCTCTGTGGATTTTCTCTTATTCTCTTGTTAAGCTTCAGTCTTTTTTTAAAAATATGAATTCAATCATCCAACATACAGCACATCATTAATTTCAGGCAGAGAGTCCAATAATTCATCGCTTACATGTAACACCCAGTGCTCATCCCATCACATATCCTCCTTAATGCCCATCACCCAGGTACCGCATCCCCCCTACCTCCCTTCCGAAACCCTCACTCGGTCTTTTTTTTCTGCTGGCCACTTGGGTAGGGCTATTCTGCTCCCACCTGGCACCTTCTCTGATTTCTGGAAGCTTCCAGAGCTGAAGCTGCAGGGTGTCCTTTAGGGAGGAGGCATTGTGCTTCCTCTTTCAGGGCTACCCTCAGCTAGCTGGCTAGGACATCTGAACAGTCATCAGAGAGAGAAGATCTTTCTGTAGAGCTGCACTTCTCCCTGCTGGGACAGAGGAGTATTTACATTTCAAACAGAATACTGGGTATTAGTACTTGACTTTCCAAAATACAACTTAAGGCTGGATTTGCCCTTGATAATAAAGGAGTCATCATCTTATGAAAGGAGAACAGGGCTCCTTTAAATGTTTTCTTCTCAAATGTTTTGAGTTCATTGACAGAGGGAGAAATTAAAAGCTGAAAGATTCCAGGGGGCACCTGGTTGACTCAGTTGCAAGAGCATATGACTCTTGAACTTGAAGTTGTGAACTTAAGCCCCACACTGGGTGTGGAGATTGCTTAAATAAATTTTAAAAAAACTTAAAAGAAATTTTTAAAGCTAAAGTATTCCAAATCGCTGTTGATTACATTTATCAAGAATGATAATGAAACAGGAAAGGAAAGTAATAATAAGAAGGAGCATGTCTCTATCTGAATTTTTTCTTCAGTTTGTTTTACTAGATAAAATCTAAGTTTGTTAACTTGACTTTCTGGCTCAAAGTCAAACGCCTGATGATGCAATCAGACCTTTGCATTTCTCCTTTTACCTTGACCATGTCAGCACAGGCTCAAACAAGGTGCATTGGCTGAGGATGCACCAAGCAATGGACAGTGTGGCGTTCTCAGAATGATGGATCCCGATGACCACTGCTGCACCAGGGTAGTTGACCTCCTGCCAAGGCCCTCCCACAAGCTTTTCACTAGAGGACCAGGTATCCTTCCCCAAATCCTTGCTAGCCCTCTTTGCAGCCAGGGCCATCAGGAACTTATAGGCTGGCCATCCATGCCATGATCTAGGTCACAGAGCCCCCTGCGTAGAGCAAGGCATGGTCTGGTTTCACTATATTCCTGCTCAGCTCTTGAGTCTTCTAATTATAATGGATCACATCAGAGGTTGACAATGGCAGATACTATAACATTTGCTTGTGATGCAGACATGAATAAGACAGCCATGGCCTCATGTTCAGAGCACGTAGGGAAGCACAAGCACATGCCCAGGCTGAACACTATGCTGTAAGAGAAGCATGTTCAATGCCAATGGAGCTCAGAAGAGCAAGTCTGGTCTGCTTAGGGGACCAGCAGTTCTCTCCAGAAGGACGAGCTGGTGGGTAAAGAAGACACAATGTAGGCAGGGAGTTAACACATGTATTCACTCATTTATCCATCATCTACTCAAAATCACTCGTTGAGTGCGTACATGAGCCAGGCACTGTTCTAAGTGCTCAGGCTGGGGAAACAGGAGAGACAAACTCTATGTCCTCATAGGCATTTCAACTAGTATATCTACTGCTGAACTACTTACTGGTTCTTCCAAAGCAAGGGGACTGCTCCAGTTAAAAGGTGGGGGTCAAGCTGGCCAGTCTAGGGACCATAGTAAGTGTTCACCAGCACGAATACTAGTAGTTACAAACTGAAGCCCATTGGGTAAAATAGGAATCCATCATCCTACACCTTCTAGACAGAAGAAAGAGTAATGCAAAACCCCAAGACTAGAAGGAATTTGGCATGCTTAAGAAAAACATGAGGGAAAATGTTCACATCTGATGGGAGAAGGAAGTGTTAATACCTATAATATAAGGCTCCATCCAAGTCTATAGAAAGACATGATCTAAAAGAAAATATGAATATAACTAAGTAGCTCACAGGGGAGAGAATACAATGGGAAAATAAAACATAAAATTGTGTTCAGTCAAATTAGTCAGAGGTAATCAAATGAAAATCAGAGTTGTTTTCTTTTTTACCAAAACATTATCAATTTTGGTTATACGTTAATTAAATGTTTATTTTTATTTCACAGGAGTTTTTTTTAAATATTATGTTTAACTTCTAGATACTATTCTCTAGATTGTGCTCTGTTTGCAGAGCTATAGAGAGGCTGAGAGAGACAGAGTGATGGGAGTCAGGGAGGAAGTGAGAGAGGGAGAGAAAGAATTTACAAATATTGTATTATAATTGACAATAGTTTTAACACATTGAAAGCCAGACTATCAAAAGGCTGAAAATTTTACTTTCAAATACTTTTTTTGAAATATACATTGTTAAAATTTTTTTTGGTTAATTTGAGATATTCTTTGATGTTTTTTAATTTGGGGGACTTGGGAACCATGAGAATGCATTATTTGCTCATGTAGATTACTAAAAAAATATTTTATATACTATAAAAAATAAAAACAAACTCACAGCAAAAATAAATGTTTTCATAAAGATATATTTTCTTTCCACAATTGCACTCTAGGATTCTATCTTAAAACAATATTCATGTATTTTCCCAAATATAAATGCACAAAGATTCCATCACACCAATGTGGTAATAGCAAGAGTCTAGAAATAACCTGCAAATTCACCAGTAATCGGCTATTAAAATATGCTAGCACATTAAAATTATAGTTAAGATACTACTTCACACCCACCAGGATGCCTATAATTTTAAAGAAAGAAATGAAAGATAGTAAATGTTAGCAAGGATGTGGAGAACATAGAACCCTCTCGTACCTTACTGCTGGAAAGGTAGGATGGTATGGCCACTGTGTAGACACAGTTTGACCATTCCTTAAATGGTTAAACACAGAGTCAGCACGAGTCACCATTCCACACCGAGGTATAGATCCCAAAGAACCAAAAACTGGTACATATAGAGTAGAATATTATCCAGCCAAAAAAAGGAATGAAAAAAAAAAAAAAAAGAATGAAGTTCTTCCTACCTGCTATGGTGTGGATGAGCCTCAACAACATGGTGCTCAGTGAAAGAAGCCAGACACAGAAGCTCAGCCATGGTATGGCTCCATTCAAATGGACATACAGAATCGGTAAATCCATGGAGATAAAAAACTGGTGGATGCCAACCAAGGGCTTTGGGGAGGAGAGAATGGAGAGTCACTACTTAGTGAGTTTGAGGATTTCCATTGGGATGATGAAAATGCTTTGAAACTAGATGGGCTAGGGGGTTATACAATGAGTGAACGTACTAAATGCAGCTCAATTGTTCACAATAAGATGGCTCATTTTACGTTCTGTGGATTGCACCTAGAGCACACACCCACACACTCATCATAATAGGCTCCTGATTGCATTAAAGACTGGCCATTTGGGGCAGTCCCAGTGGCCCAGCGGTTTAGTACCGCCTTCAGCCCAAGGCCTGATCCTGGAGACCCAGGATCGAGTCCCATGTCAGACTCTGTGCATGGAGCCTGCTTCTCCCTCTGCCTGTATCTCTGCCTCTCTCTCTCTCTCTCTCAGTCTGTGCCTGTCATGAATAAATAAATAAAATCTTAAAAAAAAAAAAAAAAAGACTGGCCATTTGGAAAAGAAAAAATCAGAGGATACTCGATGTACAAATATGTAGAAATGCACAGGCTGTGTTGAAGGGCAAGGTTAAGCCAACTAGACAGTATGATCCCATTGATGAAAACCCTGCCCCATGTGTGGTAGATGTACAGACATTCATACACCCGCTTAAACACATTTATGTGTATGCAAACCAGTCTTGCAAAAACTGGTTACCATGGGAAACAGCAATGAGGAACTTCAGGGAAGGTGAGAAGGGAAACTTTCCCATTCTACTTTGTTGATATCTGTAATGTTTTGTTTTGTTTTGTTTTCCCTAAGAGAGTGAGACCATGGTTGGGGGTGGGGGGAGAAGCAGAAGAGGGAGAGAATCCCAAGCAGACTCCCTGCTAAGCGCGGAGTCCAAAGTGGGGCTCGATCTCATGGCCCTGAGATCATGACCTGAGCCGAAACCAAGAATCAGATGCCCAACCGACTGAGCCACCTGGGTGCCCCTGTAATGTTTTTACACCATGTTTTTTTTTTCTTTTTAATCTAATTTTAAAAATTAAAAATTTGAACAGTAAGCTGAGAAATCATAAATATACCTCACATACCATATATGTGACATAGATACGTTTTATATAAGTGTTATCTATCATGCTAAGTCAGATTCTCTTGCCGCACCCCACCCCTTAGACTTAGCAATATACAGTCAGTTCCCCCTCCAGACTTCTCCCGCGTCCTGGGAACGAGTGTGTGGGACCGTCTCCCTCCTGGCCTGGATGCGGGAACTTGGCCACAGTATCCATTCCTTATACACTCGTGCCTTTTCAGGATTAGCACACTGCCTGATGCATATCACATATGGAAGCGTACACACAGAAGGAATTACTTAACATGGAAATGAGTGCATCACATTTTTAATAAGTCAACAGTACCCAATTAGGGTTTGCCGAGTGTGGCGCTCCCTTGTAATACTCTAAAGATACCCTCTAGCAATTTCTAAATTTCCACCAAACTGAATAAATTTGTACATTGCAGATATTATTTTAAGAGCCACAGCTTTCATCTCAAACACAACTAGAACCCGTAAGTATTGCCACAGTACAGTATTGGCAGCAAACCTTGGTCATTTCTGCGGGAAGGGCTCTCAAATTTAAAATCAGAAGAGTCTTCAGTTAATACCCCATGTTGTCCAAAAGATGCATTGTATCCTTGGCTCAGTAAGCAAATGAACAGGATATAAATAAACCTCTGAGAATTACAGATTAGCATTTATCACTTGTCACCACAGCATCATCTGTGAACTCTCACCTGGGCAGGATCCAAGCCATGGTGCTCAGGTGACATCAGCTTCCCTGTCACACCTCAGGAAGGCCCTGTGAGTTCCAGCTGTGAACCCATGGGACCCCTCACTGGAGAGTGAGTGCCATGCGAGTTCTCATTCCACCTGGCCACCCCAAAGCCTCATCATTGCCACGAGCCACACTTCGGGATTGGCAAAGGAGCCCCAGTCATGAGACTCTGGTTCCCCATGTGCATTGTCTGGTCAAAATAAAACCCTTCACTTCTATCAAAAGGTGTGGAGTCAGTTTTGAGGGGCGAAAGGCAGCAGGAGCCGTGGCCGGTGACCACACAGGTGAGCCCCCGCCCCAGGCAATCCACAGGGACACGGAGGGCCCCACCCGCGGTGGGCGGACAGAACCTCGGCGGTCGCGGACAGGACGCACAGCAGAGTCCTGGCCCCAGGCCCCGGGGTGCCTATCGCCTCTCCCCCTGCTGCTCCCGTCCAGGGGGTGCAAGGCCAGCTCCATGAGCTGCCGTTTGCCCGAGCTTCCCGGCTCTTTCCAGGCTTCTGGTCTGTGGTCTGCCGACATTACTTTCCGCTTAGAGATAGCGGGTCACTGCTTACCCATCCCTCGATACGCGCCGGACCTGCCACCGCCGTGGGGTGGGAAGCATCGATGAGGGGGTCACGTCCGGCTGGGAGGGGAAGCGATGTTGGGGTTAGTGAGCAGAAAAGGAGGAAGTTAATCCACTGCGGCACCTGCCTACGACAGCAGGGTCCTGAGGAGAGAAACAGAAAGTGGGGTGGGGGGACACTGAGCCCAAGGTTGAGAGCACCCAGGAGCCGGGGGTGGCTAAGTGGACGTGAAGGTTGGGGCAGAGGTGACGTCAGCCCCCAGAGCCCAGTGGACTCGGGACCCCGCACCCACACCTGAAAGCACACATGGCCACAGGCGGGATTACTCACGGTCCCCTGGGCTGAACCAGGACAGTCAGCAGAGGTCGGGAGCTCTCAGCCAGCGGAACCAGGGATGTCACACAGAGAAGCTTCGAGGCTCCTGTGTGCTGGAGAGGCCCAGCTCCTCCTGCTGGCAAGGCTCTCAGTGTCCGTGCCGGCGTCCTGGGGTGCCCCCTCTGGGCCCACCGCTGTCCACGTTCATCCCCTTTCGGTGCCTGGACCTGAAGGGGTGGCTGCCCACATCCGGGGGCTCGTGTGTGACGGAAGCCCGAGACAGAGGCTACCTGGAGAGCTTGCACTGTCCCTGCCGTCCGGCTCACAGGGCAGTGGGAAAAACAGGCCTCCATGACCACGTCCTCGCAGACTAAAGTATTGAGATGCCATCCTACAGAGGACGAGGCACAGAGGGGCTCCCCTGACCACGGTCACCCAGGAAGGACAGAGCAGGGCTGGGAGACGTGCGCTGAACAAGCAGGTAATCTAGCGACTGCAGCGATGATAGCAAGCACCCCCAGAGTGCTCCCTGGAGGCCAGGCCCTGTCTGGAGCCCGCACAGATCACTGCATCGCTCACAACAGGCTGACGACCACGTTCCAGATGCGGGCCCGGACTCACGCAAGAATAAGCCACCTGCCCAGGGGCACACGGCTCGTCAGGGAAGAGCCCTGACACCAGAACACGCAGGCCCCGGCCCTGTCTATCTGTGTGAGTCACTCCTGGCACCATCCCCCGAGGGTTCTCCAGGACTCGGTGGTGTCAACAGCCCTGCCACAGCCTTCCTGATCCTTCTATGTATGGGGATCTCCGGCCTCACCACCCACCCTAGCACAAGGAGTCCTCCACGCAAAAAGAACACTTGCAAATCTTCCCTTGCCCTTTCTTAGCCCGGCCCTGCTCACCACTGTGTCGCGCAGCCTGCAGTGGGGCAGGACGGAGGACGTGCACACCCAGGAGGATGCCCCTGGCCTTCCTGTCCCCTGACTATCAGCAGCACTCCCTGTAGCACTGACAGGTCCCAGGGAGACTCTGCTCCCCCTGCTGTTGGGCCCTATCCCCCATCCACCCCTGAGTGAGGTGTAAGGGCTGTGGGATTTTCAGTGAGGATCCTTTTCCCACAGGGCGTCCCAGAGCCCACAGGGAGGCCCTCTGGACAGGCCCAAGTGATGACTGCACTTGGACATGGGACTTACACTGGCTATTGTCCAGGCAGGGCATGGGGGTCACCTGGGGGCCACTACCTTCTTCTCTTCTAGCTGTGCTCAAGATGGAAAAGACTCTCGCCTTTGCCCTCATGTCCCTCTACCTGCAGAAAGCCCCCCTCCAGGGCTAGACAGATCATAACTAACATGGCCTGGCTGCCTTGCTCAGCCCTAAATTGAAGGACTTTTGCATATGAAGTGTTTGCAGGTAAGAACTTGACCGTGGTCCCCTTACTCTGCAGAGCCAAGGAGTCACAATCCCATGACCTCTGCACCTCGTTTTACCTTTTGCCTGGAATGATTTTATAATAATCATGATCTGGTGTAATTTATTTGTAAAATAGAAGAAATAAATGACAACATGAAGAGTACATAGACAATGCCTCTTCTGTATCCTTCTCTGAAAGGTTTGGTCGTCCAATAAAGGCATTTACATAATCACATTACATTTATTGCTCACAAGGATAAACTAACAGGGGAAGGAAAGCTGTCTAGTAGATGCCCAACGATAGAAGTTGCAGCAGGAGGATAAACATAAATGTTTTCATCACTATTCCAGGGGCAAGTGCTCTCCCCAAAGTCAAATATTAGAAGAGTTGGTGGTGGTTCTTGATTGACCATTTTTTACTCTAATCACTCACTCTCTATAGATTACCTTCATAGGTAATCTTTGGAAAATCAATCCCCGTGTGGCTGAGAACAGAGTTCATGTTGCCTCTCACTTTGTGCCTGATTTTAAAGGGATAAGGCTGGAAACTTCTCATCCAGAGGTGTAGGTGGCAGGAGAGTGGGAAACAGCACTGAGTGCCGCAGAGAAGCACGGGGCTGTCCTTGGGCACATGAGGCCAAGGCTGTACCCCTAAAAAGCATTGTGACCTGAGATATAAAACGTACCTGGTGGCTAACATCGTGCCTCCCATCTGGAATCGTGGAGATGACAGTAGTTGCCACCCACACTCCTCACGAGGATATGGGAAGAATGAACAAGACAGTGTTTCTGTTAACGGCTCTTTGTGGCTCAGGGCTGTGCTACCTAAAACAGCAGAGCTGGACACATTTCCCAGGTTAGATTCATGCTGTGCTCCCTCTGTGTTGTGGCCCTAATGTATGCACATTGCACTAATCTCTGGGGACCTAAGGGAGTTCTCACCTGTCTTTCTGCATCTTGAAGAGAAGCTATTTGCATAAAATCACTCAGTTCTGCTGGACAGAATCAGTACCAATATGCACCAAATAAGCCTTCTTCAGACGGGCCTTTCAACAGTCCGAGTTTGTGTTCTGAAAAGTGCTGGTCTGCTTTGGTCTCCCTGCCTGTGCTTGTCCCCTACTGTGCATCAGAGTGAGGGGCATCAGAAAAAGAGACAGAGGGCTTTAGCCCCATTCAATCTGGTTTAATGCAGGCAGGCAATCTGACAAACACAGAATTTGGGTTAAAACAATGCACTCACAATTGTGAAGAGTCTTTTATTCCCGGGGGCACCTGTGTGGTGCAGTGGGTTGAGCATCCGACTCTTTGTTCTGGCTCAGGTTGTGATCCCTAGGTCATGAGATCAAGTCCTATATTGGGATCCAGGCTTAGCGCAGTGTCAGCTTCAGATTCTCTCTTTCTCCCTCTACCCCTCCCATATGTGTTCTCTCTCTCAATATATAAATCTTAAAAAGAGAGAGAAAGAGAGTCCCCTGTCCCCTCTCCTACCTTTCCACCAGGACAAGTCTCTATTTTACAGAGAATAGGGAGCCACCAATGGGAACAATTATTGACTTTTGGTCTATTGATTTATCAACTGTTGGGCTATCCAGATGTTTGGGGGCCAGGAGAAAAATAAATGATGAAATTTCTACAAAGCCCTGTCAGTAGGAAAGGAAAAGGAGGTGAAATAGATCAGAAGCTGGGGAGCATAAAGGAGTCCGGGAGTCTTCCTTGTACAGGAGAGTCCAGAATCAAGCTGGGTCATGCTGCATGTGTGGTGTGTGAGGCCATGTGCCATGTGAATTCTGTTCTCTATGCTCCTAATATCACGAGTTCTCACGCCTTTGGGGGAAGGAGAACAAGAAGCTCTAGGAAGAGGCATATGAACTCCTAGCCCCAAGTTTTCCAAGTAGAGCACATGCTCATACCTCCACCCACAAAAATTCTAATTTACAAGTCAGCAGGTCCCACTGACACAAACCATACAAATCTCTGGGGACAGTGAGTCTGCAGTGATCCCTCTCTGATCATATGCTCTATCTAGTGGTGATGGTACCGAGGACTTTCTGGAGGTCAGGTGCCATGCTAAGTACTCAATGCACACTGTCTCATGCATGCTTCCTGGACACCCAGACCCAAAGACGCATGGCTCACAAGTGCCATAAAATGTGTTTGAATTGGACCCATGTGATTCTAAAAACCAAATAAACTCTTCCAGATTGCCTTTAGACTGACAGGGAGGAGGACTCAGTTGATGTTGTTTGCTCCCTCTGAGATTAGGGACTGCAGCCTTCCTTCTTGATCAGTTTTGTTCTCTGTCCAAAGTTTCTCCCTTGACTTTGTTTGTACCTTACATCTCTGACTTGCATCAACCACTTCCTCCTATAATTAGATCTCAAGACTCACCAACACTCTCCAAGGTTGTATTTTCACTAGATCACTGAGGTTAGGTCTCCTTAGGAGTATGGTGTTCTGTGTTTATTAATATTAATATTTTCCTTGAGAAGAACTTTGTACATGCTCATTGTAAAAACATTTTGGAAAATGTACACAAAGTTTAAAGGTAATACAATTCACACACATTAACATATGTACAGTCTCATATTCACATACACACACTCATACTCCCCCCACACACACACACTCATGCCCATTTAGACACACATCTGTGCACTATCACACGCACACACTCATACATGACACACACATACACATTCACACATATACACACACATACATACTCAGGCATATTTACAAATGAGATCATATCATAATCTTGTTTATATGTCAATCTTTAGCCTATTCTTATATAATGAAGTATTTCCATGTTATAAATGTGTGTATACATATATATACATATATAGTTTTACTATATATTTTATTTTTTTAATGTTATCTCATTTTATAGATATATCACATCTTATTTGTTGAATGTGCCACTTTTGGACAAGAGGTTTTTATTTAGTATTGGCATTTGTAAACAAAGTTTTAACGTACATCCTTGTAATGTGAACTTAGTTTTCTTTTCATTAAGAAAAATTCTAATGAGAATAATTAGACTGATGAGAAGCCACATTTTTAAACTTGAAATATATATACATATAACAAAACATATATATACATTAAATAAAACATACAAATAAAATATATATATATATAATAAAGGGAGCCACGTTATACTCTCCTGAGCATTCTATAAGATTCCCTCTCTTATCACAAGTTCATCAACAAGGGACTATCACCATAGCCACTGCCAAATTGAGATTTAAAAAAAATGAGATTTCATTCATTTTAAAACTGTATGGACTTGTTATTGAGGTGAAAATTTTTTTGTTTGCCCTATGGCCATCCAGATTTCAACTTGTCCAGAAAGACCATTTCTAAATGTCACCTATGTTTTTGTCTCTTTGTGTGTGTGTGGCTAAATATGTCTTCATGAGTCTTAAAAACATTTCTAATAAGAAGAAAATTAACCCTATTCCTCTGACCCAGTGATACACTGCAAATGCTTCCCCTAGTTTGGTTTTTTTTTTTTTTTTTGGCTTATTTTCTGATTTATTTCTGGTGAGGCTTCTACTTCCAGTCTGGATGGAGTAACACACCCTGGGTTTACTCTTCAGGGTGTGTTACTCCTCTCAGAGGAAGAGGGCCAGTCACATATATTAAAAATTGTTTTCAAACACTGGCCTTGAGGCAGCCCAGGCCAGGGATATCTATGAGACAGAATGCAAATGGGGTGAACCCTGTGATCACTCAGTTTCTGCCCAGAGAAGGCACCCAGATGTCAGAGGGGCTCAAGGAAGTCAGGACCACTGGAGTTCTTGGGCAAAGCACCACAGAGGAGAAGACGTGGAGGTGTGCAGAGGGTGGGCTCCATAAATTGAGTGATGATCAGCACATGTGTGTGAGAATACTACCAGAAAGAAAGGGCAAGGGATCTGTAGGGCTGAGGAGAACACCCCTGGGTCTCTCACAGACCAGGTACCAGCCGGAGGGGAAAATCTCATCAACTATGGGAACAGTCCTGCTAAGCACAGGGGAGGGGAAACTGACCCTAGACTCAGTGTTGTGCTGGTTTTCCTGAAGTCAGCTAACAGGAAGCTCTAAAAAGAACCACACTGTGTCTCCAAGAACACAAATCAACAGTACTTACAAGAATGCAAAAGTATTCAGCACCCAAGGTAAAATTCACATCTGGCATCCAATCAAAAACCACCAAGCCAGCAAAGAAGTAGGAAAATACAAATTGCAAAGAGGAAAACTCAGTCAATCAGAAAGGCACAGATAATAGAGTCAGCAGACACAGATAGTGGGAGTGGTTGTGTGACTGTGCACCATATGTCCAGAACTAAGGGAATGATTGAGAATGTTGGGGAGAGACAAGGAAGTTATGGAAGGCAGCCCAATCAAACCTCTAGAGATGAAAAGTGCTAGGTATTATATTCAAAATACAAAGAGTGTTATTAATAAAAGATTAGACATTGAAGAAGAAATAAATAGAGAATCTAAAGATAAAAAAATTCTAACAAATGAAACCCAAAGAGAAAGGAAATTTTTTTTAAAAAAAATTATTTATTTATTCATGAGAGACACAGAGAGAGAGAGAGAGAGAGAGAGGCAGAGACACAGGCAGAGGGAGAAGCAGGCTCCATGCAGGGAGCCTGACATGGGACTCGATCCTGGGCCTTCAGGATCCTGCCCTGGACTGAAGGCAGTGTTAAATCCCTGAGCCACCGGGGCTGCCTGAGAAAGGAGAATTTTTAAACAAATGTATGGTGAGACAGCCTTAAATAGCCAAATATACCTCTAAGTGGAGTCTCTCCAAAGGATGTGGGAAGTGGGAGTGGAGAGCAGAAAAATGATTTAAAGTATTAGTGGCCAAAAATTTTCCAAATTTGATGAAAACTGCAAACCGACAGATCCAAGGAGCAAATCTTAAAAGCAGCCAGAGGGGAAAAGGCACTTTATATACAAAGGAACAAAGAAAAGGCTGACAGCAGATTTCCTATCAGAAACTGTAAACTATAAAGCAGAAGAGAAGAATCTCTAAAGTACTAAAAGAAAATTGTCAACTTAGAATTCTTTATTTCCTGAAAATACCTTTCAAAAATTGTGGAGTAATAAGGACTTTTTCAGACATACAAAACCTGAAAGAAATCATCACCAGAAAACTCACTCTACAAGAAATGTTGAAAAGATGTCCTTCAAGCAAAGAAAAATGCTATTAGGTGGGAACCTAGGTCTACACTCAGGCATGAAGAGTATCAGGACCCAACAATTGCACTGCTGGGGATTTACCCCAAAGATACAGATGCAATGAAACGCCGGGACACCTGCACCCCGATGTTTCTAGCAGCAATGTCCACAATAGCCAAACTGTGGAAGGAGCCTCGGTGTCCATCGAAAGATGAATGGATAAAGAAGCTGTGGTCTATGTATACAATGGAATATTACTCAGCCATTAGAAACGACAAATACCCACCATTTGCTTCCACGTGGATGGAACTGGAGGGTATTATGCTGAGTGAAATAAGTCAATTGGAGAAGGACAAACATTATATGGTCTCATTCATTTGAAGAATATAAATAATAGTGAAAAGGAATAAAGGGGAAAGGAAGAAAAATAAGTGGGAAATATCAGAAAGGGAGACAGAACATGAAAGACTCCTAACTCTGGGAAACGAACTAGGGGTGGTGGAAGGGGAGGTGGGCGGGTGGTGGGGGTGAATGGGTGACGGGCACTGAGGTGGGCACTTGACAGGATGAGCCCTGGGTGTTATTCTGTATGTTGGCAAATTGAACACCAATAAAAAATAAATTTATTATTAAAAAAATCCTTTACCTCAAAAAAAAAAAGAAGAGTATCAGGAATGTTAATTACATGACTAAATATAAAGATTATTTTATTTATTAGTTATATCTCTCAACGAGATAACCAATTACTTAAAGTAGCTACTGTGTATTGTAGGGGTTATAACATTATGTAGAAGTAAAATTTATGCAAAGACAGCTCAAACTCCAGGAGAGGAAAAAAACGAAAGTGTTCTGTGTAAGGCAGCAGAGTGTTTCCTAAAGTTTGACTATAGGTAAGTTATTTTCCTTTTTCCTTTTTTTTTTTTTTGCCTTATTTTTGATTAAGTAAATACTTTATTATGCTTTCCTCTAGCATCTTCTCTTTTTTTAAAGACTTATTTATTGATTTAAGAGAGAGTGAGATAGAGAAAGAGCATATGAGTAGGGGCGGGGCAAAAGAAGAAGCAGGCTCCCCACTGAGTAGAGAGAGCCCAATGTGGGGCTTGATCCCAGGACCCTGGGATCTTGACCTGAGCCGAAGACAGATGCTTAACTGACTGAGCCACCCAGGCACCATCCTCTATTGTCTTCTTCATTACATATTCTTTTCTTACTCTTTTAGCAGTAACCCAAATTAAAATATGCATGCCTGACTTACAAAAAAACACTTTTTTTTTTTTTTACTACTTCCCTGATAAGGGAATTCAGAGCTAAGAATTCAACTCTCCATCCACTTTCCTGACATTCAGAGTTATTGTTGTCCAGCATTTCCATTACATATGTGTTTTAAATCCCACCAGAATGCATGATTATTGTTTATACCATCAGTACTCATCTATATATTCATTATTCTCATAATTCACCCATTACTATTCTCCTGCATTTCTTTCTGTCCTGCAGGCTTCCATCTATGATGAGTTTCCTTCTCTTAGAAGAACTTCCTTTAGAATTTCATTTAGTGAAGACCTGCCAGTAATTACTTCTCTTCATTTTGTTGGACTGAACATATATTTATTTTGCCTCATTTAAATAAAGATTTTACTTATTTATTCATGAGAGACAGAGGCAGAGATATAGACAGAGAGAGAAGCAGGCTCCTCACAGGGAGCCGGATGTGGGACTCAAGCTCCAGACCCAGGATCATGACCTGAGCCAAAGGCAGCCGCTCAATCGCTGAGCCATCCAGGAGTCCCTGTTTTGCCTGATTTTTAAAGGGTGTGATCCCTTGGTAGATGATTTGAGGTTAGCAGTTCTTTTGTTTCAGGATTTCAAGATGCAGATGGATTTCCATGTCTTCTGGCTTCGAGTGTTCCTGTTGAAAGCCTGCCTTCCTTCACCCCCTCTCCTTGGGGGAAGGTGTTGGTATATCTCATGCTTTTGTGCCCCTCTTGTGTTTCTGCACATCCTTGTATCACCTTCTGCTCCCTCTCCTCTCTGGGAGCCATTTTCTGTATTTGCCCACTTGGTTGGGCTTTCTCCCCTACACTTCCTCTTCCCTCATCACTTCCTACAGAGCCTCAGGATAGGCTCTAGAGTTCATGTCCTGAATCTGGCTGTTTATTTGAGATTTGTAATATTCCTATATACTAAGTATATACTATAGGTGTGTGTTATGAGTGGTGTGGTCTGATTTTCTTGTGGAATCGTATTATTCTATTTGAAAGTGTGTGGACAGTTTGGATTTCAATGACCATCAACATTCTATGGTCTCTCTTCAACCAGACACTCAAAGTGGTTGTTGGGAGTTATATCAAATAGAAATATCCAAACTTGTTTATGGGCAAATATTCCTTTTATAATCTGTTGCTGTTTTCATTATTATGATTGCCATTATGTTTTGATCTCAAAAGAATACCCATCCTACTCCCTCAGAACTCTCGGTTCCAGGGCAAGTCAGTGGTCTACAGCCTATGTCTGTGTGCCCTTTCCTCAGATGCCACTTTCTATATATAATCCATAGCTCACACTCTGGTGTGCATTCTAATCTCAATTCACTGAACAGCTCGTTTAAATGCTAATTCTTGGACTGTATCTCTAGAGATTATGATTCAAGGAGGCTGCTGTGGGGGCTGAGAATGTCTGAATTTCTAATAAGCATCCCACACGATTCTGACTCAGGCAGCCCTGGGACCGCCTTTCTAAAAACAGTGATACAGATGTACCTCATAGGCCCATCATCAGGAAAGGAAGATCCCCACTGGATGAGATTCATGCCAAGATAATGTCATTACAGCAGGACCCAGGGCACCAAATAGGCAAGAAGGCTGAGAACATCAAACAGGATCTAACATTCAGGAGCATAACTGTGCAAACAACTGGTTCTCAAGGAACACAGGCAGGTGCTTTATCAATAATTTCACAACATATCATCTCTCTTTCAAAGGTTAGAACGATGGGTCAGAGGCACTCACCCAGAACCCAGGTATGATGCCCGTAACAGGTGGGCAGAGGCACAGTAAACAATAGGAGTCAAATTACTAGATCAGAGACTGCAGATTGGAACAGAGTCAGAATCCGGTCCAGTCAAATTCTCTTGATTAACGAGCTATGTCCTGAAGCCAAGAATGTCCCTGAGACACAGGACACAAGAGATTCCCTCTGCAGCTGCAGAGAGAACACCCAAGGAGGACATGATAGTTGTCTCTTCTTATCAACTCATTTTCTTTGCAAAAGAAGGTCCCTTTCATAACCCTCTGAGACTGTTATTAAGCTTCAAATTAGTAGTGACCAAACAAACATGTTGGTGTGCAGGTAGGAAGTGCCAGAAGAAACAAAATGGATTGGTCATCCTGGGAGGGAAACACCTCATGAGTAAAAAATCCTCTTCCTTGAAGAAGAAATGATTTCATGCCTTCCTTTCTTATTCCACAGAAGTAAAAACTGTGTTGGTCAACCAGGTGGTTCAGCTTCCCAAGCTCCTTGCTCTTGACCAGAAGCCAATTATTACCAAGGCAGTGTGTCTGCAACTTGCTGTCCCTCAACACATTTCCACTGGTGAGTGTGCTAATTTAACTCATCCGTTGGAGATCACAAAGCATCGTCTAAGACAGGGCCTTTCCCACTAGACAGGAAATGAATAGCTTAGCAATTTGGGGATGACTAATAAAACCAATAGCCCTTTAAATGCACAGCTACTCTCTGGGAAAAAAAAAAATTACAAAAGGTATCTTCATTAGCAGTTGATGAAAATCTCTCAAGCTTTTTCCGTTAAAGTGTGATGTGAAGTGCACTTTGCCAAATCAAGCAAGGTCTTCTAAAGAGAGATCAAGGAATTATGCCCACAGTGTTTGAACAAGCTTGTGAAATAGTTTGTGGACCTCTGTTTGTTCATTCTCATACTGGGAAATTAAATTTTACATACCTCTTAGGTTATACAGAAAGTTTTCATTGTAGAACTGAAATTTCCTAAGTTCCAGAGATAATTTTGATTCAACTCAAATTATCTTTGATTACATTATAATGTCACCTTTGGTCTTTCCTTTGTTCCTAGCAAGAAATCATCATTTCTCTTTGGGATTTGATTCAATTTCTTTTTACAAAGGAACTTTAAAAAATAAAAAAGGAGGGGGGTCAAAATTCTACATCACTGTGAAAATTTAAACTTGACTTAATTGTATTGCAGCTATTGTTATAGCTTGGTGATAGAATCAAAAAAACAACAGAGTTAGTTATTTATAGTGCAAAAGCTCAACATGCTCTGAATATTTTAATGAATTACTCCTCCCAGAAGCATTATAAGGTGTATTTTCCTCTTGATCCTTCAAATACACATAAGGACAGTGTGTCCCAGGGAGGACAAAAAGCCTGACCCCAAATCCAGGGGACCTGCACTCATAGTCCTCGATCTTTGAATCTTTAGATTAACATACTGGCACATTGGTTCCTGGAGAAGATAATAGCCCTGAACATTGACGCCGTTCAAGACAAATTAGGCCCAACTTAGTCCCAATTTCAGCTATAAAAAGCTGACAGTAAGCACTATTTGTATGTGGTTAACTAGTAATTTTCGTAATGCCGCTTTTTGTTACTATTCAGGGCTCTATAATTAATACCATTCCGGTATATTAGTTTTAACTCATATTTCACTTGAAGCAAAAACTTGGCAGCCATGTTAAGGGTATAAAAATAAGCAAAGGGATAGACTATTTTTAGAATGCCAAGAAGTTTTGAATCAAATTCTGGGATGATTATGTAAAATATGTAGCAGCAGTCAAGACCACCAGACCCTCACACGCCCAGGGAGTCATCGTCAGCATGGCTGAGCTCACCTGGACGCCAACAGCAGTGGAAAGAGCCCAAGAAAACAGTGCAGAGACTAGACTTGTCTACGAGGGATACATTTTCCAGACTGTCAGGATAAGCCTAAGGGAGGTCCCTGAAAGGCACTAGCACCTAGAGACATGGGGTGTGTAGTAGGAGGGATGTGCACATTACACAATGAGTAATGTCCTGAAATGGAACATGGAGAGGTTCGATGCATTATTGACGTGTTAGGTGTGAGTGTGGTTGGCTGGGATGGCACAGCTGGCGCACTGTGGGCACTCAAAAAGTACTGATGGAAGGACTGAGTAGGAACAAATCCAGAGTGGTGCCTGAGTGGCTCCATCAATAACGTGTCTGCCTTCAACTCAGGTCATGATCTTGGGGTACTGGGATCGAGCCCCCCATTGTGCTCCCTGCTCAGTGGAGGGTCCTTCCTGCTTCTTCCTCTCCCTCTGCCTGCCTCTCCCCCTGCTTGTGCTCGGGCCCTCTCTGTCAAATAAATAATAAAAATCTAAAAAAAAAAAAAAAAAAACTGAAATAAATCCAGAAAGCACTAGAAAGGCTGATTGGGTCTTGGATATTTTCTGTAATGAACAAAGGGTTAGCCTCTCATGGATTAGGCTGAGATTAAGGTAGGTTCTAAGAACAGACCAGTGCCCAATTATGTCCAAATGCTCTTTGGGTGGGGACCTGGATGGAGGCACAGCGCAAAATTGCTATCTATTTCCTTGGATTTTTCCCAGCAACCATTGTTATTCCTAAAAATGTGACAGGGGTAAACATGAAAAATAAATAAATAACAAAAATGTGAGGGGGGGGTGAAGGCGGGAGACAGAGAAGGAGGAAAGGAGGGAGCAGGGAGGGAGGGAAGAGAGGGGGGAGGGAGAGAGGGAGGGAGAGGCTGGTTCACGTGGGCTTCCGCATTGCTCACATTGCTCTGGGGTGCTAGTAGGCCCGGCTACCATTCTCAGCTGACCTCTGTCCTAAGTGTGGTGCCTGCTAAAATGGAGTAAGAATGAAGGAGTAAATGGAGTAAAAATGAGCATTTTCATTTATTGAACCTAAGCACTCTTCAGAAAAAGGAATTTCTTTGTATCCACGGCAGAGCACAGCTCACCTAAGCAACAACTAAGCTTCGTGTTTCTTTTGGCCAGATGGATTTTATGTAGCATCTGTGGGTAATTCTGTTAGTAGATACCGACCCCTCCATCTGGATAAAGCTTAATTATTACCAAATCTACTTACAGAATGAGAGAAAGACAAGGAGGACCAGGGGGAGAAAGGGAATAGTTCACATCACATGTTTTTGAATTTCATTTTTCTTTTCCAATAATGATATGGTTCGGTAAGAAAATAAAACTAGATTAAAACCAGGTGGGCTAAGTGGAAGAGTCTTGAAATGGAACACAAAGCGATTTCTTCTTCCAATGAACCACACATTATTTTTCAAGCAGGTGATATATTTGGTTGAGATTTTGGTATCCTCCGTGTGTGTCCAGGATGCACGAGGCTCTTTCTGAACGTGCACTGAAAGACATTTATGTTTTTGATGTGAAAAAGTTTTATCTTCTTGGTTTTCTTTCCTAAATCAGGAATAAGTTCCCAAACTTCTAAGACATGCCTATGCTCGAAATACATCCTCTTCACATGCACACGCACACAGACACACATACCTCATTTGCTCATCGGACCAACGTTGATGGTACTGACATTTGGGGTTGGAGAACTCTGTTGTGGCAGCTGTTCTGTGCACGGTAGGATGTTAACCAGCACTTTTCCCTGAGCATCATGACAATTAAGTGGACTTCTCTGCCTCCAGCCCCACAGAGGTGGCCGTGAGTGGCACACCAGGAACACGGACACTCTGGGTCCCCTGAGCTGAGGTCCAGCTGGGAGCCTCACTTGGTATTTTTTGTGCTCTTATCTCTGTGTCCCCCTTGGGGCTCAGACTACTGCTGGGAAAAGGTTGATTTGGTTTCTGAACACCCTTTCTTCCATGACCTATCCTCCTTCAAGGATTTTTGAGCACTTGTCGAGTGTCTGACAGGTAGAGATCCCGAAAGGCATTGGGCTGGCGTCCTAGGAAGCCGGGGGGCCTGAGCCACCCACCCAAATCCCCACCCCAGGCTCTGCAGTGAGAAAGCCACCAGGCCCAGGAGCTTGGGTCAGGACCCCCCACCTCACGGTCACCTGGAAAGCCAGGGGAAAGGAGGGCTTTCCATTCTGCTTCCAGTCTGTGGCCATACACCCTGTCTCTCAATCCTTTCTGCCAGCCACTTAAAAAAAGAAAAAGAAAACTTTGCTGTTTTGTAGCCCT
Source organism: Vulpes vulpes (assembly GCF_048418805.1). Lineage (NCBI taxonomy): Eukaryota > Metazoa > Chordata > Mammalia > Carnivora > Canidae > Vulpes > Vulpes vulpes. Next base: position 65,903,001 of record NC_132782.1, on the reverse strand, counting down.
CTCCCGGGAGGCACAGAGCCAAGTCCTATATGCTGCTAAATAAACTCCCACATGAAGCATATGCTGTGCATTCCTGTGGCGGCTGTGGGTCTTTGTTTTGGCAGTGTGAGCCCGTGTGTGCCTGTGTGTGCCTGTGTGTGCTGCACGCCGAGGGAGGGAGCACGGGGCAGGGCAGCAGGGCACCCGGAGGATGGTCGGAACAGCCTGGACCACCAGGATCTGCCTCTCACCTCCCTGAGGGTGCAGGGCCCTGCTGCTGCCCCTGCGGTTGGGGAGGGATGTGTGGGTGTCTCATCACTGCAGGGCTTTCGAGGGATGCTCCAAGGTGCTCTCTCTCACTCTCTCTCACACACACAGTCTGGATACTGTATTACAGTACACATGCCCCGCTCCCTGCCTTACTGTGTGAAACTTTGAATAAATGACTAGCAACAAAGCACATACACAGACGGAGCCGCTGGGCCCCGAGACACACAGGCCTAGTAAAAACGACCCGGGAACCAATGTGAGGGGAGGCCTTGCATATCTTCTGCAAAAACAGTAAGACAGACTCAGACTCACGGCCTCTGCCGTCGTGGGGGCAGGAGGGAGATTCTCCCGATGCCCTCGCCGTGTGGCTGTGGGCACCCCGTGAGGCCCCGGGTCCCCAAAGATGTGATCCGGGAGGCGGACACTGCTCACTGGGATTCATCTCCAGTGGATTCTTCCAGTAGTCCAACTACAACTTTCAATCCCATCATCAAGAGTGAGAAAGCCGTCTTGTCATGTGTCTGTATGGCTAGGCAGGAGAGAAAGGTCCATGGCCAAAGATGGGTCTGAACAGGTCTGAACAGGTGTCACGGTTCAGAAAAATCCAGACACAAGCCTGAATCTAAGGTTCAGGTGAGACATGTGGGGCGATCTCTTCCATTCCCCTGTGATCCATCCGCTGACGTGTCAAGGTGCACTCCCTTCTTACACGACTGGTTTGCTCATATAAATGACAGAGGCGGGTGGCAGAGGCGGGTGGAGGGAAATAGAATAATGGGAGTTTAAAAATACAGCATGACAAAATTATAATGTAAGTCGAAAATGTGTCTGGGTTTAATTTAGGAGACGAGTTCCACTTAGACACACATGTCCCAAGTGTCTCTGATTTTCAACTTTCTTCACCGTGAAACAAAGCTCCCTGGTACCCCCTGCTCCGCCCCTGAGCATCATGAAACACAAACGTTCCTACAAAACTCAGGACGCCTCTATGGCCCGTTACTGGGGAGATGGGAGCTACCCCAGAAGTGTCCTTCTCGGCTTCTCAGGGCACAGTGGAACCCACTGAAATCAAAGTAAGTGTCGTGTGCAGCTGAGAGACATGGCTGGTGGGCCCTTGACTCAGGACCAGGTTGAGATGTGTGGGGCGCCCCAGTCCCCTCCCTGGGTGGGTCAGGGCCCCGCATCATCCTGTCACTCTGGCTCCTTCCACAGCACATGCACACACACTGCGCCCCCCAGGCCTGGTGCTGCTCACCAACCTTGAATCTACCCCATATGCCCCACACTGAGTTTCTAGAACACTGTTCCCATGGGCTGCTGCACACATCGCCCAGTCCTCATCCTCCCAACACTATCCGCACGGCCACGTCTCAGAAGCGGCTCCTCTTCACCTGTGAACATCCTCCCTTCTCTTCTCCCATTTGCTCCCCTCTTTGCCAGGCCACCTTCATCCTTGAGGACTCCATCCATCCAATCATCCTCTCCCCTTAGTATTTCATTCCCTCTCTTAATAAAGAATAGGCTACCTCACTTTGCAAATACACTCGAGTCTTCACATCCTTTAAGTCAAAAAACATTCTCTCATCTCCACCATGGTTCAGGGTCTGAGTACCCCAAATGCCAGCCTCAATCTCGACTTCCAGTTGCAGGAACACTTGGGGTGCAGGACTCCAAACCAGCAGAGGAAAGGGTGCAGGGGCAGGAGACGGACATCCTGAGAGCAGCTCAGGATGGCCATAGTGAGGAGACTCACTCCCCCAGGTCACCCCTTGATGCCCAGGCCCAGGGCTTCGGCCGTGTGTGAGACGGTGCCGTGCATGCGTCTCTAATTCGAAGAGCATCCAACGAGGGGGGAGTCCATCCTTGCCAGAACGTGGTCTCCCAGATGTCACCATAAGGATGTCCTCCTTCGACCATCCCTACCCACTGTGGGGCAGCTGTTTCTGGGGAGGGTATGTGGCGCTATCAGCACAGGCCCTCCACTGTGTCTCTATTGCTAGGAAATTAGGTTTGGGTCCAGAGAAGTGCTGCCCACATGCCCCGACGGGGAGTAAAGGCGATCTTTGTCTTCTCTGATCCTCATTCCTCCAGTGGCATAAAGCTGTGGATGGCTCTGTCACCATCGCTTGATTGAAACTTCTCTCTTTAGGGTTTCAGATCACCCAGAATTGCTAAATTGCCTGTATCGGGGGTGGTTTGCACCATGACCCCTCCCTCCCAGCCCTCCCACCACCGTGTCCCACTAGCCCTCCAGCATGCAGGCCACTGCTAGGCGTCTCTTCTGGCTCCTTCTCTCCTGCCATCTGTTATGAGCATGGCAGCTAGAGACCAGGTGTTGATGAAGCCATGAGTCTGAAGGGCTGGCCAAGAAAGAAAATACAACTGAAGAGAATATAGAAGTCTGTACTGTTGCCAGTGGAGGCAAGATAGAGGTCAGGGCACCCACATTTGGAGATGAGCTTAAAAGAGAGAGAGAGAGAGAGAGAGAGGTCAAGAATCCTTTGACCTCAAAGTCCTTGAAAGGGAAAAGAAAGGAAAAAACATAATCTTCAGTGTTCATAAAATCACAGTGAGCAGATGTCACAAATAAAGACAAAATACAGAAAGTATAACCATCACAACTTAGGACCTGGTTCACCATATCTTCTTTTGAAGCCTGTGTATTCAGGTAGGGCAAGCAGCCGTCAGTCTGGCAGACACACACGCAGTCCCGCGGAGAGCTCAGAGGACGTGTCTCTGAGGACGGAGGGGATCCGAAGACAGCCCCACGCGGTCCACCCGGGCCACATTCGCTCAGAGAGAGGACATCGTGAAGCGGGCAGGTCTCAAGCACTGCCCTACACGCGTGTCCTTGTCGAGCGCAGACGCTCAAGGTCACCCAGACTCCTCGGGTCTCCTCTCGTTAGAAACAGTCTGGGACTAATTTAGGAAGAGGGTTGTGCACAAGGATGACGCAGAGATTTCAGTGAAGGGTAGGGATCCTGGGACGGGAACAGCTAGGCCACTGAAACACCTGCCTGGTTAAGCATGAGGGACCCTCCCCCACAGGTGATAGAGCCACATCAGAACAAGCACCAGCTGTGCCAGTTTGGCCTCACAGCTGGCATCCTGACGAGCTCTCACGTTCCCTTGCAAGCCTGTACCCCAAGTGGAGGTCTGGACCCCAAATTAATAGATCATGTCAGATTAATTAATAGAGTTTCCTCAATCCTGAAAAGGAGCTGAGCACTGGCCTTCTCACACTGGGGTGTAACCCATGGGGCCCAGAGGAGCCAGGGGTGGGCGCAGCAGAGAGCTTTGCAAGGGCAGCAAGTTCTGGTCCTCACCCAAGTGCCTTCCTGCTTTTACAGATGTGAATGAGGGCGCCCCTTCCGCTGAGATCTGCTCCGGACATAAACACCGAATCCGTTATGATCTGTTACAGAAGGGAGGCCCAGGAAGATTGATGTGTCCAGGCAGGCTAGGAATCAAGCCAAGGTCTCAATATACTCGTCCCTACACACATGCTTGTGCACAAACACATTACATGTGCATACACAGGCCCACATACGTGTACACACAGATGCATGTATATACACCACGACAGAACCCTACCTGTGAGCTCATAACATGGACGTACGGACACACACGTGGCTTCATACACACACAGCTGCCCTGCTGCATCACATGTGTAGGGACACACGCCTACTGCACACACTCAGCATGCACACACACAGACACAGGCTTCTGAGGGATGTTAGTCAGTCCCAGTGGCTGGAAGTCAGGACATTCCAGATCCCTCCCCTGCACCCTGAGAAGTGCAGGCTTGCCCCCTCCCTGCACCACCCCTGGGCATCATAGACACCTGCCTCCCTGCTGAGCCCCCCTTCCACCCCCCAGCGCGGGGTGGGGGGGGGAGTGGAGGAGGGCAGGGCCTGCTCTCTCTGCCCCCTGAGCACAAGGCCCAGGCTGGTGGGGCGGGGGGCGCGGGTGATCTCCTGGGCGGGCACAGTCAGCCACCCCTTTCACAACAAAGCAGTGTTAAAAGGCTGCAGGGCCAAAGGCAGCCCAGGGTTCAGGCCGCCTCAACCAGAAGAGACAGTTGTCCAGAAGGTACGTTTACAGAGCTCAGAGGGTTGGCTTGATAGAAGGTCCAGTGTCATTGCTCAGAGTGAGGACATGCAAGGGGTCCCATTTCTGATGGTCTGGAAAGCTCTTCTCTGGGTTATGGTTACCCCTGCGCCTCCCAGAGAGGGTTGAGCTCCATTAGGTAACCCCCCAAAACTCCACGAACATGTGAGGCATAGAACACGGCTCAGCGGGCAGGTTCCAAGCACCGGAGCCCGGGTGCTGCTCCCACGGGCCTCTGGTCCCCTTTATTCAGCATCTCTGGTCTCCCCGATGCCCAGGCTGCCAGATGCTGATGGGGCCTGAGCTGCAACCGCATGGAATACATCATCGCTGCCACCGCGACAAGGCAAAACCAACCCCCAGCCACCACCCGCACCTAGTGCCAAGGGGAGCCGTGGACACTGCCTGATTTCCCCCTTGCTCCCTCCTTCTCTTCCAAGTCTGAATTCACCGGTGCTTCTGGGGTCTCGGGAAGGTCTGGGATGAGGCCCTAGATCATTCTGACTGGTGTGCTCATGCGGGGATTCCTGTGGCACCAGCCCTCACCCCAACAACGTGGGTGTCAATGGCTCCTAGGAGGTGCGTAGTGGGCTGGGTGATGCAGACTCATGTTTTCTTTCAGAAAATGTAGGCTCCATCCATCCATCCTTCAGGGGCAGCCTCAGCTGAATTGTCACTGCTCCCCTGTGGCTAGTTAGGGACCCAGCACCGAATGTGTTCCATGGAAGAGCTGACAATTTACCCGACATAAAACCTCCCAGATACTCGCTTTTCATGACCATCACAAAGATGTATATGCACAAGATCTAGAATTAAATTTCCCCGTAATCAGGAAACATTAGACTGGCAGCCTGGAATAAATATTCCGGAGAAGACCAAGGTCCCTGAGTGGAGCTCACCGGTGCATTTGCATATCTATTCCTGACAGGATGCAGCTTGTTTCCTAACAAAGCAGGGACCTGCAGCCGCATTGCTGGAGAACAGTGTCTGAGTTCAGCGCTGGGGAGCCTCCATGGGTCCTCACACAGGCCTCAGGTCTCCGTGCAAGGCCGCGGGCTCCGTAATCCTGGAAGGTTCTGAAGCTCCTGGAGAAATGAATGATGGATGAAGAGTCACAGATTGTCTGTCATCTGTGGGAGAAGGCCTGAGCTGTGATTCAGCAGAGAGCTGGCTGAGGCTCGCACCCCTTCACCCCAGGAGATATGAGAGCCAAGGTCAAGCTAAACCAGCTCCAGGGTCAGCTCTGGGCAAAGAAGCAGGATCTCGGCTTGCTCCATCCTGAGCCAGCTTCCGGCCCAGTGTGCACCCTGCTCTGGGGCCCTGGCAAGTGTCCAGAACATTTCAGGGGGCAGAATGACCCTCCCATCTCACTGCTGGGATGGGCACCCTAGCAACCATGCATGCAGCTGCCCTCACGGCAGCTGAAAGGCAGGGACTCGAAGAAGGGGGAGGCCAGAGGAAGGAACAGGAGACAGTAAGAGAAGCAAGCAGCAAGAGGATGCTCTGGTGTGGCACCGGCCTCTGCCCAGGGTCCCTCTGTCCCGACAGTGGGGACCCAGGACGGGGCACAGGGCGCAGGTGGGCCTGATTGTGTCTCTGCACCTTTATGCTCAATGTTCTGATGGGAAAACAGTCCAGAAGGATGATGGATGAAGGATTGCTAGACCTGCAAACACATCATGCAGGATGGGGTGTGAGATCACAGGGCACAGGGTGTGTGGTCGCAGGGCACTGTTCCTCCCGTCCTCGTGCCAGGCGCAGATGGCAGTCCCAAGGGCTGGGCTTTGTGTCTGTCTGTCCCTCCCTCACTTAGTTTAGTCTCTCTGCACATCCATCATCCATCCCTAGGTCCCCTCAGCATCAGCCCTGGGCCATTCCTCACTCCCTTACACCATCTGAGTCTTAGGGGGCTGGGACGTGGGAGCAGTCACAGCAGAGACACCTGTGGTGTCCAGGTAGATGCAGGAATGAGGATGAAGGAGCCACTGCACCCTGGCTCTGCACCTGTCCCCTGGCCACTGGGGTTCACCACTGCTCCCTGCCTCACCCCTCCCTGCCAGTCCCCTCCCTCCCTGCCTTTCTTCCTCTCTCTTTCTTTTGCTCTTTCTTTTTTATATGTAAATGTAATTACTTAGAGCAGTTTGGGGAAGTACAGAGAGTTCCCTCACAGCATAGATCTCCTGTCCCCACAGGCACAGCCTTCCCGAGCACACCCCCCACCCTGCCCATCCAAGGCAGCAAGTTTGTGACAGTGGATGAAGCCACATTGCACGTCATCACCTCCCCCAGCCCACAGTTTGCATGAGGTCTGCACTTGGAGTTGCACAGCCCTTGGGCTTGGATAAATGTGTAATGACATGACTCCAGCATTATAGTGTCGCCCAGTGTTCTCACTGTTGTAAATTCCTCTGCCCTCTACTGGATATTTACCCCAAAGGTTCAAAGATAGTGACCTGAAAGGACACCTGCACCCCAATGTTCACAGCAGCAATGTCCACAATAGCCAAACTGTGGAAGGAGCCTCGGTGTCCATCGAAAGATGAATGGATAAAGAAGATGTGGTCTATGTATACAATGGAATATTCCTCAGCCATTAGAAATGACAAATACCCACCATTTGCTTCAACGTGGATGGAACTGGAGGGTATTATGCTGAGTGAAATAAGTCAATTGGAGAAGGACAAACATTATATGGTCTCATTCATTCGGGGAATATAAGGAACAGCACAGAGGATCATAGGGGAAGGGAGGGAAAATTGAATGAGAAGTCATCAGAGAGGGAGACAAACCATGAGAGACTCTTAACTCTGGGAAACAAACTGAGGGTTGCTGGAGGGGAGGCGGGTGGAGGGATGGGATCACTGGCTGATGGGCATGAAGGAGGGCACGTGGTGTGATGAGCACTGGGTGTTATATGCAACTAACAAACACTGAACTCTACCTCTGAAACCAATGATGTACTATATGCTGACTAATGGAATTTTAAAAAGTAAGATAAATAAAATAAAATAAAAATAAAAATAAAATCTTCTGTGCTCCCCCTACTCATCCCTCCCTCCCCAAACCCTGGCAACCACTGATCTTTTTTTTTTATCTCCATAGTTCTGTGTTTTCCAGAATGTCATAGAGTTGGGATCGCCCAGGATGTGACCTTTTCAGACTGTCTTCCTTCACAGAGTAATAGGCATTTATGGTTCCTGCACGTCTTTTCTTAGCTTGACAGGTCATTTCTTTTTAGTGCCACATCTTCCACTGTCCGGATGGACCCCAGTTCGCCTCTCCATTCACCCCTTGAAGACCATCTTGGCGAGTTCAGAACGGCCTGCCACAAACACAGATCTGTTGTCCACCCCACAGCTCTGCCCTCCACGGCACCTCCGCACCTGACTTCCCCGGCAGCTACACATGGGGCTCCCACCCTGCACTCCATCCCTTCCTTCTCCCTGCAGGGCAGAGTCCTGAAGTGACTTCCTTAGTGAGGCCCTCCCTGACCACCCAGAGGAAAGCTACCCTCTGGCACAGTTTCTCAGGGTCCCCTCTCGTTTTCTTTGGCAGGACTCATGATCTCACAACTGCCTTCTGCCTGTTGATTTCCTGTTTGTGTCCCCTGCACCCTGGCTCTGTGCCCACGAGGACCTTGACTGTGTCAGGCCTGTGGCACAGGTGCTGTTCGTGTCCAGGCACACAGGAGCTGTCCACAAGTGAGGCCCGAGCAGAGGGGGGGGGGGGGGGGGATGAGGCCTGAGTGCACGCCACGAACCTTAAACCAACAGACCAAGATTGTGTTTATGAATGATATTGAACGGGTGCTGTTTGGCTTACGGGTCTGATGGTTTACTGTGTTTACACTTTGAGAAAACCCCTCGCTCCAGGATCACACACCCCGTCTTCTGGAGGGTTCCGTTCGGCAGAGGCAGGTCTTGTCTTCCCACAGCTCCTCTCCACCTCTGAAGACCTCAACAGCAGGAAGATTTGACCTTGCACCTGCGTGGTGGTGGAGGCCAAGCTTGTCTTGAAGTTTGCAATTGTAGTGTTTTTCTGCTGTTACGGATGCGAGTGCAAGAAACAAGGCAGGCACTTTGGGCCTCTGAGGCTTTAGATTCCATCTGGTCCACCTTATGCCATCATTTAGTCCCCAGGCAAGGTGTTCCACTGGCCCAAAACCTTGGGCCAAGGCTGTCCTTTGTAGCAGCACGACGTCCCCAAACATCTCCTGACATCCACGCAGGCCAGTTCCTGCAATCCCCAAGCCCAGGGATTCTGCCTTAGGGAGAAGCTTCCTCCTGCCGTGTGAAAGCCCAGGCAGGCTAGTCAGAGCTTTCCAACACCCCTCAGTACCAGAGGCTCCAAATTATCTCCTTGGACATGTGAAATGGCTCCTTTGTTTCTACTGCAGGTGTTTATGGCATCTAGGGGTACCATGTGACTGGTGGTCCCGCCCAGCCTGGACTGAATTGAGGTAGAGGGGTTTGGTGGCACTGCACAGTATTTGACTCACATTGGATGAATGTTTATTTTCCTTTATCTAGGAGAATCTGGACAAGGCAATTCCACCTGTGGTCATCGTTTGAAACAAATCAGCTCATTTCTGGGTCCAGGGGCCTCATGGTGGACTCAAGTCCTCACCCCCCACCCCAGTAGCACCTTGGGTAGGTGCAATCTGCTGCTAATCAGTCTGTGGTGGGTCCAGAAAGGGCCAGCTGGCTCCCGGTGCTCCCTGGGTGGCAGCCCCCTCAGGACCCCCAGGACCTGTCTGGTTTTCCTAGGGCTGGAGAGTAAAGAGAATCAACACATCCCGATATCATCACACCCTTTGGATGCATCTCAGGGCTACGTTTAGTGAATTTGCACACCGACCTCAGGTTCTGGGTAAGAGGGAATCACCATCTATGCAAAGTGCCCAGCACTCTGTTCTCACAGTACAGGATGGCCATGATGGCCTTTTCACTCCAAGGAAAGACCCGTGAGAGCGATTGGCTTCAGTTCACTTAGTTGATTGAATGAGAGTATCATAGCCTAATCCAAAGGGCATCCTAATTATGTAATCATCTTGAAATTTAGTTCTGTTGGGTGTTATTTGACGTAAGGAAAGTATTAGCTATCCTCCACCAACCTTGGCTTTCCTGGGGGGTTGTATATCAGCATGGGCTGATTGATGGTAGAGCTCGAGTAGATTTGAAAGGTGCAGGGTTCTCACTGCTCTAAAAAACCTGCCTTTGCCCACATGAGCTCACAGAAGGAGGGTGACCCATGGAAGATGTGCTCAGACTGTGAGTAGGGTGACACCAGCCTCGGTGTCTTGAGGGAGTGTTTCAAGACAGAAATAAACAAGGGAAGCATCCCTGGTGGTGGGAAAGATCAACACCTTTATAACAAAGGAGGGAGAAGGGACAGGCATCAAGAGTTCCTGAGACCTCTGGTTACGAAGAGCTGGTGGGTGCCTCTTAATAATTATATTCTTTAGTCCCCCAGGACCCCAGGGGCCAGGTTGCTCTACATGTAAGGCTCAGGAGGATCTGGTTAGATGCACCAGGTCACACAGGAACTCCTTGGCAGGGTACTTGCAACTCATTCTTGCTGTTTCAGAAGCCATGTGCCAGGGACTGTCTGCAGTGGCACTCAGGCCTGGCATGGCAGCGAGAGTCAGGCTCGTGTTGTGCACAGGATGTGGAAGGTTCTTCTAAATTTAAACCTAGGGCCTCAGCCCTGATGGTCCAGTTCATAGGAGTCGGACAGCCTCCTGGACTCACTGTCATGGGCCGAAAAGGACACCTGCGGGGTCCCTCCCTCTGGCCATTCTGGGCTCAGGGTTCATGCAGGAAAGCTTTCCTATGTAGGTCATGTCAGTGCCCTTACATGGGCATAACCCAACATTTATGGGATGCAGCAGATGTGCCATGTGCTGTGTCATACTTCTCGACATCCTCACCCTTGGTATCTGCCTGCACACCTTGTCAGGTGGTGGTCTCTGCATCATTTCTACTACTACTGAAGAGAGTAACATCAGTGCCTCATAGTCAAGTAGTTTACAAGCTATCGAATGCTTTCCTTACTGCTCTCTTTGCTATAAAACTCTTCCCTAGTTTCAGATCCAGAATCATCCTTCATGAAAATTGGTGATCTGGGCCAAAAAGAAATGATCTATAAGAAAAAAAATAGTTATTAGTGTTGGGAGCAGAACCTTTGAAAATGTGGAAGTTTTTTATTGCTTATGATCAATAAATGGGGTTTATAATGTTGAGTATTGGAAAACAATATTTACCAAATTACCATTTTTTACTTTGGAAAATTGGGCTTTCATTTTCTTTCACACCAAAATGTTCAGAAAGAACAGGCCTTGAAATGGAATGAATCAGCAGATGAAGCACATAAAGCAGAGAAGCTTTTACAGCAAAGGCTATTTTGGGAATTTGGTTGTTTTCCTTTGTGAGGATAATTCATCATTTGTTTTTTCTTTTTTTTTTTTTTTGGTGCACAGCATTTTGTTAAATGGCATTTTGGTAAATTGCTGGCTTCAGATGTGATTAGAAAATGATTGTTCTGAATTATAACCAGCCAAACACCTTCACCGTGCAAGAGGCAGATGAATAGTGAAGGGGCAGAGGTAATCATTGATGTAACTGTGGCCAGCGTCAGTTGGCAGTCCTGCCCTGGCTCCCGGTCCACCAGGGAGGAGGAGGTCTTGTGCATTTGCATGCATCCCCCGCATTCATCTACCCCTGTTTTTGCAGTGGCTCCTGGGCTAAGGGATATGGAGCTCAGAGGTATGCAGGCTGGAGACTTTCCTGTCTTCTTACTCGTGCTATGTGGAGCTCTTGCTTAGCCTGGCAGGACAAGTGCAAACCCGAGCTTCTCCCATCTCAGTGTCCTCCAGGTCAAGGACAAGGAAGCATGGCCTCCCCTGGGAGAACTGTGCTGCCAGTTGCTTCTACTACTTTCTCCATAAGTGAAAATAGGGCTGCCCTTGGGTGAAGAGAGGCGCTTGCGTATGGATGAGACTGGTGGATGCTGGGATGTGGTGCCCAGAGCCACCTTCTGGAATGAAGACCTCCCTCCTCAGATGCTAGGCATGCTGGTGGAGACAGCCCACCTGGGAACTGCCTCACCAGAGGGAGGTGCCCTGGCTGAGGTCGCACCCCTTCTTGTGGTGATGGAAACTTGACGTCTATTGCCAGTTTCAGGATTTCCCTCTGGTGGACTGGAACCCCCCCCCCCCCCCCCCCGCCAGGGATGGCATCACATCCTGGTTTCTCCCTCAGCCCAAGGCTTCCCATGAGTCATGATTGTAGGAGCCCCACTAATAAGCTTGATCGTGTGCTAATCTTCGCCCAGAGCTGGCTTCTGGGGAACCCGGCTGTATGAATGAATGGGCCTTATAGCATCGCCCTGGCTCCAAACTTGGGGTCTGCCCCTCAAAAATGTGGTCCTCCAGGCAGTCCGGGTGGAGACCCAGGATCAAGTCCCACATCGGGCTCCCTGCATGGAGCCTGCTTCTCCCTCTGCCTGTGTCTCTGCCTCTCTCTCTCTCTCTCTCTCTCTGTCTCTCATGAATAAATAAATAAAATTTTAAAAAAATGGTTCTCATCTGGTTCCCAAATGTACCTTAATGATATTTGCAGAATGGTAGTTTGAGCATGGTATCCTTTACTTGTCATCTTTCACTGCTTTATCTTATATAAGAGACCGGGGGTCCTGGGATTGAGTCCCATATCGGGCTCCCTGCAGGGCACCTGCTTCTCCCTCTGCCTATGCCTCTGCCTCTTTCTCTCTGCGTCTCTCATGAATACATAAATAAAATCATTGGAAAAAAAACATAAAAATAGTCTAAACATTGAAATAACATGTACACTAAGGGGAAATTTAATCTTTTATTGACAATATTACATTAAAATAATATTAGCAGAATAATTATTTTTGGTATAGATTCACAAAATGTATTAATTATTTAGCATATTTATTGCTACTATTAAGTCACTAATATTTTTCTGGAAATTGTGTTTTTAATATGATCTTATTTTTATAATATTTTCAAAAAGTCAGCTGTAATAGTCTACATAGTTGCATTTTATTATAATAAGTTTGAAGTTGTTGATGTCCTTAAGTGACTCATACCATTTTTAATTGAGTAAATATTCTTCCTACAGATGAAGACATACATGGTGAACTCAAAACAAATGACTCAACGAAAGAGGGAATATGTTTTTTAAAGATTTTTATTTATTTATCTGAAGGCAGGTGCTCAACTCCTGAGTCACCCAGGAGTCCCAAAAGAGGGAATTCTTAATTTTTATTTTGAAACACATAAACATTTCAGGACAAATGCTGACATTCGTTCTCTATTCAGAGTGTTCTTCTTTGACAAATATTTTTTAAAGATAAAATCTTTTAAATAAATCATCTCTATTTATGAATTTTTGAAATTGTAACAAATTTTGACATCAGAGATTTGTTTTCTTGCCCTACGTTACTGAGTACTCAGATTTAGAATTTTCAGTTTTGTTCCAAGGACTTCACTCCATCTTTTTGCAGGACACTGATGATTTACAGTGAGTGCTTCAAAGGCACAGTTATTTTTGTGAAAACTTTTTCTTGACATATGTCATATTTAAAGTGGATACATTTTATACATACAGCTTGATCTTGATGATTTTTCTGTGAATTAACATACTTGTATACATAGCTCCCAGATACAGATTAAGAATATTCTCTCCACCAGCTCCCCTCAAAGCCCATGCCTCTTCCAGTCAGCAATGGTGTCCCTTATTTGGCCTCTATTCCCACATGGGGAGCAGAAGAAGGGCCTGCAAAGATGTTAGGTCCTAATCCCTGGAATTTTGTAAATATGGTAAGTGATATGCAAATAGGATTCAGGTGCAGATGGAATTAAGGTTGCTAATCAATTGACCTTAATGTGGGGAGATTAGCCTGATTTCTGTGATGGGCCCAGTGTGATCACAAGGTCCTCATCTGTGGATGACAGAAGCAGAAGAGGCACAGTGGAAGTGATACCATACGTGAAAGACTCTACTGGTGATCCCTGGCTTGGAAGGTGGAGGAAGGGGCTGGGAGCCGAGGAATGCAGGCAGCTTCTAAGAGCCAGAAGAAAATGCATCCTCCCCTTGAGTCTCCTGGAGGAAGGGCAACTCTGACAGCAACTTGATTTTTAGGCCAGGGAGACTCATTTCAGACTCTGACCTCCAGCACTGAGATGACAAATCTGTGTTGCTTTAAGCCACTAAATTTGTGGTAATTTATTGCAGGAAGAACAGAAAACTAATATACCCTGTCTTAGTCTATTTGGGCTGCTATAATGGAATACCTTATAGAAGGGGTGGCTTATCAACAACAGACATTTATTTTTCACATTTCTGGAGGCTGGGAGTCTAGGAGGAAGGCACCAGAGGATTCTGTGCCTGCAGAGCTCCTGCTTCCTGGTTCACAGCTGGCAGACTTCTTATGTCCTCACAGGGCAGAAGTGGTGAAGGAGCTCTCTGTGATCTCTTTCATAAGGGCACTGATCCCCTTGTGGGGGCTCCACTCTCATGACCTAATCACCTCTTAAAGGCCCCACTCTCAATAACATCACAATGGGGATTAGGTTTTAACATATGAATTTTGGGGGGATGCAAATATTTAGTTTAAAGCATATCTCATGCATGCAATGGATAGTATTTTTGCTTTCTTGTCGAGGTATAAATTAAAGTAAAAGGTACAAATCATAAGCGTACATTTTTAAAAAGTGTATTTTTAAAAATTTTATTTATTTGACAGAGAGAGAGAGAGAGAGAGAGAGAACGAGGAAGGGAGTGGAAGAGGGAGAAACAAGCAGGGATCCTGATGAGGGGCTTGATCTCAGGACTCTGGGATCATGACCTGACCTGAAGGCAGATGCCCAATTGACTGAGCTACCCAGGAGTCCCTAAAATATTTTAAAAATAAACTCTACCTCCAATGTGGAGTTCAAACTTATGACCAAGACCAAGAGTCACATGCTCTACTGACTGAGCCAGCCAGCCAGCCACCTCTACAAGCTACCATTTTTGTTGAAAGTTGACAATGGGATAAATGCCTATGTAACCAATATCTCAATCAGACAGAGAATATTTCCCTTATCTCAAAAGTTCTCTCAAGCTGCTTTCCAGGTAATCCCCACTCTAGTCCCCAGAGCCTACCACCACTCTGACATCTGTTCCTGTGGATTAACTTGCCTACTGTTGAACTTCACATAAATGGAATCGTAAGTCATAGTGGGCATTCTTTTATGTCTGGCTTCTTTTCCTTGGCATAATATTTCATCTGATCTCCTGTTGGTGAATGTTGGATGGTTTCCAGTTTGGGGCTAATATGAATAAAACTGCTATGGATATTATTCTATAAGTCATTTTCTGGTCATACATGTTCATCTCTTTTGTATCCATGCTTTGGAGTGGGAACACTGAGTTGCATGGTCAATGTGTGTGTAACTTAAATGAGAAACTGCCAGCCTATCTTTCAAAGTAATTATGCTCTGTAATTTAGGAGAGATTCAGTTGCTCCAAATTTACCATAACAGTTGGTATTATGAGTTGTTTTAACTATAGACATTCTAGTGGGGATTGGAATATGCCTATCCCTGAAAAATAAGGATGTGGAGCTCCTTTTCATGATTTTACAGACCAGCAGATTTTTCTTTAGTGAGTGGTGGGTTCATATCTTTTGTCTCTTTTTAAGGTTAGGGTGTTTTAATTATTGATTCGTTGGGGTTTAAAGAGTTAATCTCTGGATACTGTCTTTTGTCAGATATATTTATTGTGAATATTTTCACCTGCCTATGTCTTGACTTTTTCTGTGTCTTCTGAGGAGCATGCATTAACATAGTACTGATGAAGCCCGACCTATAATTTTTTTCCCTTTTCTGCTTAGTATTTTATGTCCATAAGTTATTACGAAAATAAAAGCTTACGTTTTTTGCTAGAAGCTTTAGTTTTACGTTCAGATCTGTGAGCCATCTTGAATTAACTTTTTAATACAGCATAGTGTAGAGGCCAACATTTATTTATATTTCCGTGAAAGTTTAGTTGTCCCAGTACCATTTCTTGTATTACACACTTTTTTACATTTGACACCATCCTTAACCAGAGCATATGTGTTTTGGTGCCTCTGTGCATATGTTAAAAATGTGTACATCTAATAATGAAGCTCCTATTTTGACTAGTGGAATCTCTCATCTGGCTTGAATGCAGTTATGAATTATGGATGCACCATAATCAATTTGAAGTGAAATTCTGATTCATAGAATTTTATTTCAGTAAGAATTTTGTTTTTGCCATAATATTTTGCTCCATCAAAATTTGTGTTCACATTATGCAAAACAAATAGTTCTATGTTCAGTGTTGAATATACAAGAACATTAACAATAATGTTTTACCTTCATCAGTAAATTTCAGAAAGCTTTTCTCTGACTCAGTGAATTGCATAAAATATTTAACAATTATTATAATTATCTGGCTTTCTATTTGAAGCATCTGATGACATTGACACTAAACTGCGTCATTTAACTGTGAAGTGTTTCTGCTTTGCAGCCAAACTATTAATAGATATTTCTTCACTTTCTGTCCAGGCACAAGAAAAGTTGGAATTGAAAATGGATAAAATTAATTTAGAAAGCCATCATTTGATTTAAAGGTCAGCGAGTCAGAGGGAAAGGTGACTTCACCTTCTGTGGTTGCTTCTGTGAAATTGGCACCTTCCAGAGTCATCTTGTTAAAATTACTGATAGTTCCCAGGGGGTTTGTGCCTTTGAGATGGATGCACGCTTGGGCTGTGATGTCCCCATGTCCTCCCTGGGCAGGGTGTGTGGCAAATATTGACCAATAAGCCATACAGATTACAAATTTATCACCAAGGTTCCTAAAAAACAGGAATGATTTCTCACCAAACATGCACTTTCAATGGTTAAGTTATTGCTGCCAAATGGGTTTAATGAAAACAAATCAAATAAAATAAATAAGCAATTGTAGATTTTTATAACATATCAGAAAGCAGCAAGAGCATCTCAATGTTCTAGGCTGGACCATTGTACCTCCATTTCCTGTACCCTCAGCTGTGATTTCTCACGTTTACCACGACCCTTGCTGATGGTAGCCTGGTGACAGGCTGCATCTTACAGGCTTCAGCAAGCATGTGACGAAATTGGCTAGTAAATCAATAGATGGCAGGAGAAGCAGGTCTAAAAAATGTTCCCATTAGCACTTGAGAGAAGAGGGACTTAGCTGCTTGCGGCTGCGAGCACTAAGCATTTTCATCAGCAGGTGCCCTGCTTGCTGCCCTTGAAAGGAAGGTCATGCGACTCCCACGTGCCATTAGGCTGGCTCGTGCTTGTAGCTGGAACTATGAAAAAGTACAAAGTGCTGGTACAACCAGCAATAACAGTACTTGCCTCAAACCCGACACCTTAGAGACAAACACCAAGTCAAATGGGAAGACAGCGATCAGGATCTTCCCTCGCAGCCGGGATAACGGGTAGGTTACAGCTTCGCGGCTTCTGGCCCCTGCTGACATCGTCTGCTTCATCACAGAGCACTTGTCACCCACGAGTGGGCCCCTAAGTGCGCACTGGGTCCTGCCCGCAGCTCTAGGCGGCAGCTCCGCGGCGCGATCCCAACAGGAGGCTGCAGTGCACCCGAGGGCGGGCCCGTCCCCGGCCGAGAGGGAGAACACGGAGGCAGGGGTCTGCACTGGCGGGGGACAGGGCACCCCTTCGCTGGGGATGTGTGCAATACACTTTGCCGGAGGCAGGAACGTGCAGATGCTGTCCAGGGACCAAGCAGTACACTAACAAAAATGTCTGTGCCTTTTAAGAATTGTTCGTTTTCATTACTTTGTGTCCACTTATTGTTTTGTGATCCTAATACTTGAATAGTGATGAGGGCAGCAGGTCAGGTTCTAGGGGAAATTTGCTCCAAGAATAATTGAAATCCGTAGTCTACTTATCTCCTACATCCTACACACGCACACACATACACATACACACATACCTATGTGCAAGCACATACATATTACACACCTATACCTACACACGCACACATATACACATCTACACACACCTATACCTACACACACATACACACCTACGCATACCTATGCACACATCTACACATGCCTATGCACACACCTACACATACGTATACGCACCTGCACACACCTGCACACACATACACACACCTATACATTCACACATATGCACACATTTCCACACACCTATATACACACCTACACCTACACCTACACATATACACACATACACACAAACATTGACACATCTATACACATACACAGAGATACACACACATACATCTATACACAGACACATACACAGAGACATACATAGATCTATACATACACACATACATCCACACACCTACACATATACACATAAACACAACACACATACATATCTACGCACTTATCTATCTATACATACATACATACATGTACACACAATACACACATACACAGTAATTCAGGCCATTTGATAAGATGGTGGTATTCCAGACATAATTCTCAAAAGATTTATACTTCCTAAGCTATTTTCAAAGTACATATAAATATAAATGTGTACATATAAACAAACATGTATTTTTTTAGGTGATGTTCGTATGTGCTGTGTTAATAAATTAACTCTGAAATCCCAGAAAATCAGATGCAAGCTTTGGGGCATGTATGTATTTGGGGAGGACGATAGCCTTGTTGGCCCACTTTCAGCCTTCCAAAATATTGGATCCCAAGTTTCAAACATTCACATGTTTTTTGAGGCCAGGATTAGGGTTCATGGGGCTATATCATTCATGCCAACACCTAATGAGCTGCTGGTCTGTTTTCTGTAAACATCCTCATAGTTGCTTTCTAGGCTGTTATAGAAGGACCTCACCAGACAGGCTGAAGCAGCTAGGAAAGAACCCTGGACCATTGCAGTAGGGAGGATGGAGCACAACTCAGCATATGGCAAGCATATCTGGGCCATATTTTAAGATATTTCAAGTCAGTGGCTGGAAGGAGAGAGTCCACAGATGGAAAGTCACTAACAGGAACTGAGTAGGTATCAGGGGTGGGGAGATTGTCCCTGAGCTGGCCCCGCAGGACTTGGGCAGGACCTGGCTGAGAAGCAGGCTCAGAAGAGCCAGGGAGGCTTTGGTGGGTCCTGGTTAGAGCATAGATCTCACCCGTGCTATATTTCTTTGCTACATCACCCCATAAACTTCCCTCTCCCTAATTGAGGCTACCTTGAGGCTGTATTAGATTTTCATCTCTCAAAGTCTTTTTGAGGCCTCATATTTTTCTAGAACCTAGAAATAATCAGGTCACCCAACATTTCAAGGGCCCCAAATTCTGGACTCCCATGATTCTCTTTCATCTGTTCTTGCAAACTAGTCAATTCTTTCTGGGCTCATTTGGGTTTCTTGGAATACCTCTCTGGACCCAAGCAATAACCAGTGCACATTACCACTTTTCCATTTGACAATATGGATGGATCCCCATCGTGTTCCTTCTGGAATCAGCTCCTGGACACACACCGCTCTGCCACTAAGTCAGTGTCACATTTGTGGGGCTTTATTTAGCAGGTTTCCACCCTTGTACCAGGGCTTAGATTGTCGCAATACCATTATGTCCTGTGGGGTGGCAGACAAATCCTCAGGTTACACTAGTTGAATGCAATGAAATTTTATATCTTGCCCACATCACAGACACTACACAAGAACAGTGAGATGGTGTCAGGGGGATGGTTGTGAGGTGTCTACAGAAAGAGGATCTGCCTGCAGGTGGCTGCACTTGTGAAACGAATGCACCTGAGTGGTCATGGCTGGAAAGAGAACGGGACATTTTGGAGTGGAATTGACACAGTCCCTTGGGTCATGTGCTATTGACCAGAAATGGCTCCATGGCTCAGAGAAACTGGGGGCTGAGAGGTGTCATGTAGTAAGTGGACATGTGGTGCACAGTAAATGTGTCTGCACACTAGGTTTCAAAATTATTTTAAGTGAGTAAATATACCTATAAGTGTGCGTACTTTGTCTCTTTCTCTGTCTTTCAAGATAACCTTTATGTAAAGGCTATATCTAGTCAATTCTATGATGCCTATCATTTCACACTTTAATGCTCATGGCAGATTGAGTTTTTCAAGGATGGTTGTAGGAGCTCCTGCCATCCCACCTGCTCTTTTGCCATGTCTTTTTCCTCCTCCTCCCAAAAGCCAGCTCTAATTCCTTGTCCACACCTTCAATGGAAGCCGGTCTTCATGACTCACTTGTACCAACAGAGGGGACAGAAGAGATGCTTTGTGATTCTCAAGGATATATTAGAAACACCCCTACAGCTTCTGCCTATTTCTCTGGAAGGTTCACTCTGAATGCTTTCTGCTATGGGCTGAGTGTTTGTATCCTCTCAACATTCATGGTTTTGAAGCCTAAGTTCTCAGCGTGGTATTATTTGGAGGTACAGGAAGTAGGTTTGAAGATGGAGCCCTCAGGAGTGGGATTAGCCCCCCTGTTAAGGGAGGGAGAGATAGAGCTCTCTCTCTGCTCCCCACCCTGTGAGAACCCAACTAGAAGTTGGCCACCTACAAATCAGAAGGGGATCTCATGAGACAGCAGGTCTGGGGACACCTTGATCTTAAATTTCCAGCTTCCAGAGCTATGAGAAATACTGTCTGAGCTGCCCAGGCTGTGGTATCTTTGTTACAGCATCCTGACCTAACTAAGACACTTCCTTCCAGAGTGACCCACCTCAGAACCCAGCCACCATGCTTTGAGAAGCCCACGCCACTTGACAAGGCCATGTGCAGTTGTAGCTGAGTCTAGCCTTTCCCTCTTCGCAGATCAGACTCCAGGCCAGGAAATAACCTTCCAGATTATTCTAGTCCCTGGCTGATGGAGTCACTTCCAGAAGCTCAAGTCTTCTCAGTGGGGGCTTCGGATTGTGGAAAGACATACTTTTGCTGCCAAGTTTGGGAGCATAGTGAATGGGGCTCAGCGTGTGCCGCTGAGTGTCTGTGATTTGTTGGACGGTGCTAGACAAATGGACCAAGGTCTCTGAAATTGAGCTGAGTCTGAGAGTCAGTAGCGCCTTTCATTGTAGTATTTTAGTATTTTAACAGCTCTGAAGTTAGAATATGTCTTGGATACGATGAAATACGGTGACAAATGAAAGTGAGTATACTTCCCATGCAAATCTAATGAGACATTTCCTTTATTTTTGTGTTCTTCCTGCATCATATTACAATTTCATTATGTAAGTGTACAAATGTACATATACACTCACGCACATATTCTCTCTATATAAAATCAAATTTCCCTGGGTGAATCTCTCTGATTCTTTTCATCGACCATCCATATGGGACAAGCTGTCCCTGGCCACTGCTGGCCCCTCTGGCTGTGAGCACTATTTATTATTCGAGTTTGCTCCACCATCATGAAGAAAACCTGTAAGGCACTGTAACGTCATGACTCCATGGGCCACTGGAATGAGGTCAGGAAACTGTGGTGACACGTGAGTGCAAAGTGCTGGCCCTTCCGGGCAGTTGGGGGTTAGCCCAGGGAGGGAGGTTCGATGCCTGGGACATCGCAGCCGGCGAGCTCCCGGAGGTTCCAGAGTCTACACTCTTCCTCCCCAGAACGTGTTCGGGCAAGCTAAGGGCTCCTCCTTTTTAATGGAAAACATGCCTTAGCAAAGGGTGCACATCTGGAGGCCTGCAGACCGCCAGCGGCTGTGAGGAGGCACCCTGGTTCCCGCAGGCCTGCTGCCCTCCCCAGTCCTGGGACCCGCAGCCCCAGAGGGGCTTGGGGATTGCAGGAACTGGCCTGCGTGGATGTCAGGAGATGTTTGGGGACGTCGTGCATGTTTGGCAGGATCTGTGAGGACGATCTCTGCAGCACCTCTAAGAGCTGAGTGTAACACGAATCCCAATTGTCCCTTTCAACATCGACATCACCGACAGCCCAAGAGGAGCTTGCTGCAAGCAAAGGCGAAGAAAGACATTCCCAGTTCCTTTCTTACCACACCCAGCTCCCCTCTTGTTTAAAATAATTGCTGTCCATCCTTGGACCTGAATTATAGTGGCTTCTCAAAAACCAAAAGAGTCCTTTAATAAGGGAGTGATCACATAATTACATGTATGAATGATCACAATTTTAATTTTTTAAAAATGGCAAAACTGATCAAATGATAGTAATAGGAAGGTATATATATTTTAAATGTTATTTATTTATTCATGAAAGACACAGAAAGGGAGGCAGAGACACAGGCAGAGGGAGAAGCAGGCTCCTTGTGGGGAGCCCAATGCGGGACTCGATCCCAGGACCCTGGGATCACGCCCTGAGACGAAGGCAGATGCTCAACTGCTGAGCCACCTCGGTGTCCCTAGGAAGGTATATTTTTTCAAAAAATAAAACTGGCCTTGAATACTTTTTTCTCTTTGTTTCTGATTTCTAAAATAAATTTAATTCTTGGTATCACCCTGCAACAAGCATTTTTGTAAGTGGACACTGGCTATAGGGTCTGGAAGAAAAATCCAAGCCTGGCAGTCAGAGAAACACACCAGGAGTGTTCTCTCTGATTCCTTGCAGGGCCAGAAAACCAAAAGCTGAAACACAGTAGCAGGATCCCCAGAGGATGGGAGTGAGGGGCAGTGTTGGAGGCAATTGGGTCTTCCACCCTTAAAACAATGCCTTGGATATTGTCAAGGCTCAGTAGAAGTTGTGTGACTAACACACAAGTAAAATAAAATGAAGTAAATTTAGTTTTTTATTACCAAATGATGTACATGATTGTGTTAAGTTTTCCATAAGCAGACAATAAAGTGGAAGAAAATAATGACAAAGTATAGATACAATGTCTCAGAATATTGTTTTTCTTTCTGATGTTTGTTCCATTCATTTTCTCCTTTTTTTTAAAAAAAAAAAAACATTAAATTCTATTTTGACTACTGTTTGGTAAGCTTTATTATTTAATATGAAACAAACATTTTTCACATCATTAAGAAGTCTAGTAAAAAAACCCAACTGAAATCATCAGATTAAAATGTATTCATAATCAGCCTACGAAAGAGTTCTGCTAATGTCTTCTGGAACAATGAGCATCATTACGAGTGAATCAATGTGGGCACGTGAAAAATACGTGATTAATGAGCTGTAGGTGCTTTTCTAACTCTGAGGATGAGTCTGGAGAACATTTGCTATGTACACACACCTCTATTCTACTTTCCAGCACTAACATGCACCGGAATGTAAGGCCCTTGAGGGGTGTTTGCTCAGAGCTACCCAAGGACAGCTCTGGACCATCACAGGTACTTGGTCAACGCTTGCTGGATGCACCTATTCATCACTTCCAGTGAGCAAGGGCACCCCAAGCTTCATTGTCACATCGGTGACTAGTCAGTTGTTCATCAATGACCAGGCACTTCAGCCATGGAGAATGTGAATGGGATGATAAACAAATCTAATTCTGTGAATTCTTTGAAGGTTCTTTGAACATCCTGGGTTTCTAAACTGCCACTGAATCAGCAGCTGCCTGACTACACGATCCCCTCTGGAGCCCAGCATCCCTGCAGCTGTGTCTGGTTGGTCACTCGAATGCTGTTTAGTACCCTATGGTGTGCTTCTCTGTGGTGCGGCTATACCCAGGTGCTTATCTGTTATACCGAAGGAGCACTGTTTCCAGGTGTTGACAGATGTACATGGTGTTGAGACTGTGGAGGGTTGGAGTACTAAAGTGGTGCACCTCTGCATTCCTATCCTGAGGGTGCAAGACAGCCAGGTTCCCCACATCTTGCCAAATTTAATTCTGCTTTATCTTCTTCTTTTTTTTAATTCTAGCACCCAAACAATCAGCTCTTCTCTTTTTATTTTTAAAAAAGAAAAAAGAGAGAGAGAGAGAGAGAGAGAGAAGCAAACCATAAAAGACTCGACTATAGGGAACACACTAGGTTGCTGGAGGGAGGGTGGTGGGTGGTTGGGCTAGATGGAGATGGGCATTCAGGAAGGCATGTGCTGTGATGAGCACTGGGCATTGTATATAAGCAATGAATCCCTGAAATCTACTCCTGAAACTAATATGACACAGTATGTCAACTAACAAGAATTTAAATAAAAATTTGAATAAATGGGAAAAAAAAAACCTAACTGGGATAACGTTGCACTGATCCTGTAGAGCAATTCAGAGACAATTGACATCTTCACATTCCATCCACCCGTGAATATGGCAGACAGCATTTATTTAAGCTCTTCCTCAATTTTACTCAGGAAAGTTGTATGGATTTCAAAGTATAGGCCTTTTACACCTTTTCTACTATTTCTTCAATTCTGATTATTCTCCTTGTGAACAGAATACAGTTCCATTTTATTTGTTATCCAATCTGGCTGTTCAAAGCTTTTCACTGGAGTGTTTAGTCCATATACATTCAAAGGAATGACTGATAGATTTGGTTCTACGTTCCACCATCTTACTTCTTTTTTTAAATTTGAGAAACACATTTTATATTTTATTTGATATCCTTTATTGTCTACTTTTGGATTAATCAAATACGTCAAATGGTGTTGTTTTCCCATCTACTGGATTAACAATTAAATATTCTTTTAGTGGGGGCAGCCTGGGTGGCTCAGCAGTTTAAGCACCTGCCTTCGGCCCAGGGTGTGATCCTGGGGTCCTGGGATCGAGTTCCATATCGGGCTCCCTGCATGGAGCCTGCTTCTCCCTCTGCCTGTGTCTCTGCCTCTCTTTCTCTCATGAATAAATAAATAAATAATCTTTAAAAAATATTATTTTAGTGGTTACTGTAGAAATTATAACACACATCCTTTTAACTTTTATTTATTATACTTTTAACACTACCCCAACAGTGCCAGAATCTTAACATTTTTAACCCCTTCCCACTTTATTATCATCTTGAATTTAATTCAACACATATTAGATTCCAAAAGACAATATTATAGTTACTTTATGCAGTCAAAAATCATTTCCAGTTATTCACATATTTGTCTCTTCACATGCTCTTCATCTATTTATACATTTCTATACTTATAATTGCAACATTTTCCTTTTGCTTAAAAAACTCTTTTAATATTTTTAGCATGTATTGTTGATAACAAATTCCCTTAGTTTTTATTTGTCTAGAAATATCTTTATTTCATGTTCATTTTCTCCAACACCTTATTATGAAAATGTTCAAGCCCACAGCAAACCTGCAATAATTTCACATTAAACACTTATATACACACCCAGCTTCTACTGTGAACATTTTATTCTACTTGATTTATCACACATATAAGCTTTCATCTATAAACTTACCTTATTTCATTACATTTTAGAGTAAATTTTAGGTATCAGTACAATTCCCCCAAAACACTTTATTACTGATATTATTGTAAGAACTTAGTATTTGTTAAGTTTCTCTCTTTTGATGTAAAATGTATATACCACAAAATACACAAACTTAGGGGTACGTTTCTGAGTTTTGAGGTGTGCATTCCTGTGCAATCCAACACCCAGCAAGATAAAGAACAATATCACCCCCAAAGTTCCCCACATCTTTCTCATCAGTTCTTGTACCAAGCCACAAAAGGTAGGCACGTTTCTGCCTTTTCAAATCAAATATTAATTTCCTCTTAAAAGCCACAAAATATTGCTAGATGCATTAAAAAAGACCTATATGAATGGACAGATAGACCATTTCTGTGGATCATAAACTCAACATTAAGATGTGTTCTCTCCAGTGTGACCCAGAGCATCAATGTGATTCCAATAGGCTGGTAATCTAAAAATTGACAAGCTGATTCCATAATGTACATGGAAATACGAAGGACCTAGGATGCCCAACCGCCCATGAAAGAAGCTCAAAGCTGAATGACTTGCACAACAAGACTTACCATGAAGCTATAGTAAGTAAGCCAGTGCAGGACATACATGAAGACAGACAGATTGATCTACAGAACAAAATAGTGGATACCAATTGAGATCCATCTTAAATCGTCACTTGACTTTTCAAAATGTTGCCAAGACAATCCAAAGAAGAAAAATCAGTTTCAATAAATGATTCTGGAAAACATGGATAAAAAAAGACACATGGCTCCCACCTCATGCCATGCAGAATAGATCTAAATATAGAAGGTAAACTTGTGAAGCTTTCGGAGAACATAGAGAATAATGTCATCACTGTGATAGGTAAATTTTCATAGGTAGGTCATATGAAGCAATAGCCATAATTTCGTCAAATCACCAATCCTGGTGATTAAAACTCATCTTTAAGGAAATAAGGACAGTAGCCACAGAGTGAGAGAAAATATCCTCAAAATCTTTAGCCGGTAGAGAACTTGCATAAAATATATAAAGAACCTTTATTTTCAATAGTAATAATAAAGATAATAAAAGAACAATCCAATCTAAGGGCAATTTTTTAACAGATACTTCACAAAAGAAAACCACAAATGATTAACAGGCTCAATACAGACGTTCCAGTATTATCAGCCCTCCCCTCGTGAAGTGCAAATGGAAACCATGAACAGATAGCATTTAACACCCCCTAGAATGGCTAAAACAGAGGTGACTACACAAATGCTGGGCAGGATGTGTTCTGGCGGGAATCCTTGGGCATCATCACTGGCAATGCAAGATGATACAAACCCTTCAGGTGAAGACCTGGTGGTGTATTTCATAAAACTAACTGTACTCTTACTGTGTGATCTCATAATTACACGTCAGTGTTTTCCAAAGGAAGTGAGAACAAATCTACACTATGTTTGATAAGCTCAGTCAACCTATTTTCCAGAGTATAGACTTTATTCGAGTGCATGTTTCCTGAAGACACACAGGTTTATTATCACCACAACTATGGATTCCCCACTTCGCACAAAGCAAAACGTACTTGCATCTAGTAGCCACCCAACGCATATGGTATTATATATGCCAGTGAATAAATGGTAGAGTAGAAATCATCTAAATGATAGAAAGTCTTAATGACTTGGTCTTCGCTTAACTGCTCCTTTCACAGACAGTGTGTGTGTGACAAGGCGTGGGATAACCCACGTAGTTCCCAGAGCAGTACACGTGGGCGTGCTCTCCTTTCACTGTCCAGACAATTGTCAAGCAGCCAGTGAGGACATCTGTGGTTTGTTCTGGTGCTAAGTCCTAACATTGGCGCTTGGCCAACAGCTCTACACTCAGCCAAGGCCAGCAACTTCCACCTGCCCAAAATGTGATCTGGTACCATTTAGAAAAAGTCTACTAGGAGGAGGATGTGAGGATTTATTCGGTCAAGACAACTGCTCATATGCACCTTCAGTTTTCCAAAAGGTTTCAGAGTTGAGTTGAAAATGGAACAGCATCCTTTTTTTTTTTTTTAAGAGTTTATTTATTCATGAGAGACACAGAGAGAGAGAGAGAGTGAGAGAGAGAGAGGCAGAGACACAGGCAGAGGGAGAGGCAGACTCCATGCAGGGAGCACAACATGGGACTTGATCCCGGGTCTCCAGGATTAGGCCCTGGGCCAAAGGCAGACGCTCAACCGCTGAGCCACCCAGGGTCCCTGGACCAGCATCCAGATGGCAGAAGTCCTCGATGCTATGACGAAGGGTGGCATCATCCGCTCCGGGCTCACTGGGTTCACAGCTCCCATCACTGAATGACAAAGGTGGCAACTTCAAGAAAAGAGGCCTCTATTCGCATCCCCAACATGGAGAATGATTTGGGAAATAGAATTTTTCTTTAAGTCAGCAAGATAGCTTTATCCCATTTAGATTATTCTCCATAGTACTAATAATTAAAAGAAGAGAAACCTTAATCTTTAAACTTAAAAAATAACTCTACGAGTAGAGAAATTCCTTGAAAGAGCAGTCATTTTCCCACCTAACGTATTATTAGCAAACACTTCAACACGCTAATTATTTTCACGGGAACTCATGGAACACAAGTGAAAATGTCACTGTTAATGTCTTTCTGAGAGAATTCAGCACTGAAGACAGTTTAATTGGCTATTACATTCCTGAAATAAGATGCAAATTATGTAAATAGTTACAATCCTCAAAGTATACGCAACCACACTTTAAGTGAATTGCTCACAGTGAAAAGGTCCGGTTCCCCAGTGGGGTCCCACTGCAGCCTCAGACACTCACATGAGGCCGGGGAGCAAGAGGCCTGGACCAGCGGCATCTGGCCCACCATCCCTCTCTGAAAATGGGGCTGTTCGTTCCTGCCCCGAAGTCCAAAGTCTTCTTTGAGTTTTCAAATCTCTTTTTTTGACTGCCGTGGAGCAGATTATAAGTCCACTTAGGAACAAGATGGAGGGAACCAAATAAAATTAACATCATGTCCTTTCTCTTAAGCTAGTTTCAGTGGGTTTCTATTTCTTACTCCACCCAGTCCCAGGCGGAGCTACTACTCAACGATGTTGGTTTCCTCTCTGTCCGCATCTACTCAGAGAGCCACAGGGGAACAGAGGTGCCGTCATCTTCCCCAAGGTGTCCTAGGGAGTCAGGAATGGATCTGGGCGTGGGACCAAACTCTCCTGACCTATTAACCAGACCCATTGGTGTACCTCACATTTATTTCCTATGTTTTGATAATGAGAGAATACGTTCATTCAACAGGCTATTAATTATTTTACTCAGCATGAGCATGGAGTAACTGTATCACCTTATAAGAACAAATGAGTATGGGGAATTTCAGAATTGACCTTGTAGCTACTAATTGTGCCTCTAAATATTCAACAGTACAGAGTGAATACTCATCCATTTTTTAATCTCAAATTTAAAAAAAAAAATCTTTGATCTCCAGTGAACCAAAAAGCTCATACTCAGCATTTTGGAAAACAATGACGTTAAATGAATAATGAATAGCCACGGTACCAATACAAGCTCACGTTGGGAGCTTACTGTGTGGCATTTTATAGACTGGGCACAGAAATGAACTAACTTGCCCTGTGCACCCAGCAGGTAGTAGCAGAACTGGGATCTGCACCCACATGCCTCGGGCATGGTAGCCTCTCTGGTGTCTGACTCAGGTCCTCTTCATTCGACTGGTGCCCACCTACCAATGCTGTGAGGGTTGGCTGCTAGTGGCACCTCACCCAGAAGCTATGTCCCCCAAACTCTGCGGCCACAGCCAATGGTTTACTGGTTTAAGTTACAAAAGACTGCCCCCAGCCTCAAAAGGGTCGCACTTCATGGTGTGATTTTGGATCCAAAGGCTCCCCCCATCCCTGGATCTTTCTCTGAGACCATAGCCTGCTCAGCCTTCTCCTTCTCTGTCCTGAATTGCTTTGTCTTTCACAGCCTTCCTTCCTGAGGAGCATGGCTGCTACGCCCATGTGCATCTGAGCCTCTGTCTCAAGACTCTACTTCTTGGAAACGTGAGCTCACACGATTGGTGCTGTGTCATCAAAGTCATCTGGAAGTCAAGGGGGAAGAAGTGGGGAGGTCCCAGCCACCCACCCCCCCAGGGACCCACTTAGAGGATTTGTATTACCTCCTCAACAAATTCTGGCTCTGTGGCCAGTCTTCACACAGGGTGCAAAGGGCCTGTCACCAAGAGAGGTGATGCCACCCATAGGACACAGGGCGAGTCCTCCTAAATGTGAAGCAAGGTCTGATACCTGGGGCTCCTCGGGCCAACAGCCAGCAGGCACAGAAGAGAGTCACCTCCTGGCCCCAGGGGTTATCTCCCTTGACCACCATGAGGTCAATACAATACTGGTCCCCAGGTAATCCAGGTCTCGTTGGCGTCCCATGCACAGTGTAAACAGTAGTCGGTAAGTGCAGCAACCGAAGCCTGATACTGGTGGGTCACCAGGCTCCAAGATCTGGATGAAGGTCAGGTCAGCACACCAGCCATCCACATGAACCAGCCTTGCTAGTCAGCGATGAGAAGGATTCCGGGTCAGCAGGAGAGGAGGGAGCGTATTCAGCCCAGGCTGTCTGTGGCAGTGCTGAGTACGGGTTAGTCTTGGGCCTCCTTTTGGTAGTTTTCCCAGACTTGCAACCAGAAGCAGGAGCAGAGTGAGGTTAATGTGGGAAACAAATGGGTTTGAGCACTGCATGGAGTGGACTGCCACAGGCAGTGTGGGCCCTACCCAGACCCCCACCACTAGGCTGCCACCTGTATCCCCAGCTGCCAAGAGTATTAACCGGCAGCTCACAGCCACTCCGTCCCTGAAGAAGAGACCTCTGCTGACCAGAACTGTTCACTCGGGAGGTTACCCAAGCCCCTCCCAGGTGTGGCCCATCACCAGCAAGTCACTGATATGGGGAAACAAAATCTGGTCCCCTTGGCTCGAGGGGGTGCGACTCCACAGTTGACATGCTCCTGAGCGTCCCTCCCACTGGGACCACACCAAAGCTAGATTTTTATCCTGTGAGCCCATCCATGGGCCTCTCCCCATCCTCATTCTACCTAACTCCCTTCCTTCCAGATTTTCCAAGGGGGCCATTCCTCAGCAAATTATGAGCACACAAACCTCTTTGTTTGAACTCTGCTTTTGAAGAATTCAACCCAGGTCTCCAGGTGGTAGATAAGTCCATATTCAGTTACCATCAACCCTGTAAGGAGAAAAACACAGCTCCTGGTTTGCAGTTAGTTTTTAGAAAGCCACCTTAAAGAGTTTTCTTGGGTCTAATACAATGGCACACTATGGCCACACACAGTCTACACGGGCGTAGGACATAATGTTTGGAACAACTGGGATGGTAAAATTAAAGTTACCAGCATGATATAATTGCTTCATAAAAAAAAATGAGTATCTGCCTACACACAGCCCCAATTCATCAATAAATGGCTGCCTAATTACCCGAGAGTCTAAATGGATTGCTTTAATTCATTCTTGTTGTCACTTGCTAAAATTCTACCCTATTTGAGGGATGGAATATACTCCAGTCCATCTTCTCAAGAGAAGACTCCTATTTCCAATTGACAAGATTATTTTCTTCATGGTCTCCAGGAACTTGCCATCAAAACTTGAAAAGAAACATTTTCGTTATATTTCTGAAATAATTTACCTTGTGTCAACCATAATTGTGACACCTTGTCAATGCACATCATTTTGCTCAGGATTTAACAACATGCCACCTCTGCAGAGAGCCTTCCAGAGAACCAGGACATGAAGTATTGGCGCAGGTATAAATCTGTTTCCAAACCGTGCAGATCAAAGTCCAGAGGGCTGTGTTGGGTACCCGCGACCTTATCAATGGGACAGAACCAATGTCACAACACTGAAGTTTCATTTCAGAGAGGATCTTAAAAGGGCCTCTGCAGCCTGAAGTCTCCAAGCCGGCCTCTCCATCCCACCCTGTCCTTCATCATTTCATGTATGTGCCTTTCAGGTATTTTTTAGTTTGTAATTTTCTTATGTTGTGGCAAGCACACTGCACATGAGAGCTGCCCTCTTAAGTTGTTGAGTGTATGACGCTGTGTTGTTGGCCGTAGGCACAGTGTCATACTGGGCACTGGAGCTTGCTCAGCTTGTGCAACTGGAACCTTAAACCCATTGATTAGGAACTCTCAGCACCCCCCCCCCAGCCCCTGGTGACCACCATCCCATTCCTTGATTCTATGAATCTACTTTAGAGATGTCATTTACGTGGAATTGTGTGGGATTTGTCTTCTCGTAACTGGTTCATCAATGTTGTCTCCTGGTGCAAAACCTTCTTGTCTAAGGCTGAGCGAGTATTCCATTGTATGAGTAGATCATACTTATGTCCCCCCTTTCTCTGCGGATGGCCATTCCAGCTGTTTCCATACTTTGACTTCAGTGAATAAAATGTAATAAACATGGGAGTGCTGACATCTGCTTGGGATCCTGATTTCAATGCTGTTGGAAAATAACCAGTGGAATTTCAGGATCTTGTGCTGGTTCTATTTTTAGCTTTTTGAGGAACCTCCATACCATTCTCCACAGTGGCTGCTCCAGTTCACATTCCCACCAACGGTGCATAAGGGCACCAGTTTCAAGGATAATGTACTACAGTGCCTGGGGGTTGACAGGGGATCATAAGACAAGGCAAGACCTGAAATCTCTGACCTTCTCCTGAGGTCAGCATTTGAAGGTGGAGAACGAAAGCTAAGAGTACTGGACACACAGAATATATAATGTACATTGAAAATAAATTCATTTTTCTAGCTAAAGCCATCAGCGCCATGAAATCAGTCACCCCATGTGCCTGTGTGGTGCCTGTCCCCTCACCAAGGCCTGGGAAGAAGAACACACAGCTGTGTTGCTGTATCTGGTTCAAATCACTGCTGAGTCATTTTCAGCCATTTTGTGGATCCGAAGAACAACCACCAACATGACCAAGGATTTGCAAAGAGCCTAACTTACGTCTAATTCTAAGAAGAGAAAGAAGCTAACCCAAGTATGTTGGAACTTTTAATATTCCTCTCTTTGCATATTTTGGAACATTTTAAATATGCAAAAAAGAGGAGAAAAAGACAGCCAACACCCACTTACTTATTCTTTTTTCTTTTCTTTTTTTTTTTACAGATCATTCTTTTAAGAAATATTGAAATGTTGACAAGTTACCAGAATTATATCAGATTTTGTTTAAAATATTTATATATTTTGGTCTCATTCATTTGGGGAATATAAAAAATAGTGAAAGGGAATAAAGGGGAAAGGAGGAAAAAAATAGTGGGAAATATCAGAAAGGGAGACAGAACATGAGAGACTCCCAACTCCGGGAAACGAACAAGGGGTGGTAGAAAAGGAGGTGGGTGGGGGTTGGGGGGTGACTGGGTGACGGACACTGAGGGGGGCACTTGATGGGATGAGCACTGGGTGTTATGCTCTATGTTGGCAAATTGAACACCAATAAAAAATAAATTAAAAAATAAATAAAATATTTATATATTTGCCACCAGCTTTTTATAAGTGCTCTCTGATCCCATTTTTTTAAATGATTTTATTTATCCATTCATGAGAGACAGAGAGAGAGAGAGAGAGAGAGAGAGAGAGGCACAGAGACACAGGCAGAGGGAGAAGCAGGCTCCATGCAGGGAGCCCGACGTGGGACTCGATCCCGGGACTCCAAGATCACACCCTGGGCTGAAGGCGGCGCTAAACCGCTGAGCCACCAGGGCTGCCTCTGATCCCATTTTTAAAAGTCACCACTTTTCTGAAATTTATATGTATCATCCATGACATGTAAGGTTTTTATTTTATATGTTCACATACACAAATAATAGTGATCTTCTGTGATGTTAAAATTACATGAATAGCAAATTATTCTGAATGTGTTCTTCTGCAACGTGTTGTTTCCATTCCAATAGAATAGAAAATTACTTTTTTTTTCCATTAATTAAAAATTTTGCCCACCCTCCACCCCCTGCCTCAGGCAACCACCAATCTGTTCTCTGTGTTTATGAATTTGATTTATTTTTTTCAGATTCCACATATAAGGAGATCATATGGTATTTGTCTTTCTGTGTCTGGCTTATTTCGTTAAGCATAACGCCCTTGAGATCCATCCATGCTGTTGCAAATGGCAGGGTTTCCTTCTTTTTATGGCTGAGTAATATTTCATTATATGTACATATAGCTATAGAGAGAGAGCACATTTTCTTCATTCATTCAACCATCCATGAACACTAAGGTTGTTTTCATTCTTGCCTGTTGGAGATCAAGCTACAATAAATATGGGGATGCAGATATCTTTTTGAGTTAGCGATTTTATTTCCTTCAGATAAATACCCAGAAGTGGTATTGCTGGGTCATATGGTAGTTTTGTGTTTAATTTTTTTGAGGAACCTCCACACCATTTTCCATATACGTGTGTGTGTGTATCTCTATATACACATACATACATATATACATTCTAATTAATTTTATATAGATTTTTATTTATCATTTTACATTTATGTATTACTGAACTGGGTTTCCTAATGTATTATTGAGGGTGTTTGATTCTGTGATCCTGGGTGATACTGGCCTTTCCTTTTTACCTATATTCTCTGTGTTTCACTTAGTACGGGGGGTTATACTAGCCTCATAGAAGGAGTTGAGACATTTCCCTGCTCCTCCAGAGTTCCGGAACAGCTTGCGTATGGTGGGAGTCATCTACCTCACGAAGGTTTGGCAAATCACTAGGAATGCCATCCATCCCTGACACATATTTGCCAGGAAGTTTCACGAATCATTCAGAGCTTAAATAGATGTTTACCTAATTGGGTGTGTCTATGGCAGTATCTTTTTTTTTCCAAAAAATTGTTATTGGCATAGCATTTTCTCTTGATATTGGTTTATAATTTTTAAGCTCTGTTCTATCTTTAGCTATTTCCTTATTTTTATTCTTAATATTAATTTATGTACATCTTGTCTTGATGGGCTTTGCCTGAGTTTGGTCAAAGTTCAAACCTTCTTTGTGAAGCACAGGTTTTTATGATTGTTATTGACTTTCTGTACTATATATTTATTTAATTTCTTGTCTTGTTTTTATTATTTCTTTTATTTAATTTATTCCACTATTGTTTTCTTTAATGTGATTTCAATACTTGGGTCATTCATCTTCCAACTTTCTTCTTTAATGATGTATACATTTAAGACAATAAAGTCTCCTACAGGAATTTCCTAAATTAAAAGTTTTAGTACATAGCATTTCCATTATAACTGAGTTCCAATTTCTTAAGTTTTATTATGATTTCTTGTCTGACCAATGAAATATATAAAAATGTTTTTAATAGTTGCCTCTAAAGCAGTGTTATTTTTATCCATGTATTATTTATTGATTTTGAATTTTCTTATTAGCAAGAGTCAGAGAATGTGTTTTCTACACTATCCAAAAGGCTGCATGCAGTATTCAGGCAATGACAGGATTATTGATAATCACCATATTAATCTTCAAAGACCTTGAAAAATACAGAGCAACCTCAGAATTTTCTAAAGGCTTAGTGGAACTTCAATAGAATAAGTCACATCAGACAGCACTTAGAGCCTGTAGCAGGCAGAACCAGTGGATAAAAGTCATTATTAGGAGCACAAGAATGAGGCCATACTGTAGGCAAACCATTTTAAATAATTATTTTCAGTGCTGTCCTTTTAAAAAGCCTTGGGCCTGAGAAATGCTTGAATAAAATTACTTCATTGTAATGCATCTCCAGCCAGGATAACATTTATCTTGGAGTTAAAATATTAGAGATTATGTCCAGTGAAACTACTCACCAGTGAATAGGATACCACCCGTCTCGACCACAGTCCAAGCAGTGGGCGTGAGCAGGGCAGCTGAGTCTCCAGGCTCCTTGTGTTCTTGGATGGTCACCAGTGAGCTGCTTGAACTGCAGGCAGACCAGCTGCTCCAGACGGCCACAGCCCATGGCCACATGAGGAAATATCTGTACAATTGGTCGTTTAAGGACAAACTAGTGCAAGAACCATCCATGGAAATGGGGCTGTCTCCTCCCAGGAACTTTGGTGTCTTCCTCTCCCACTTTTAGCATAAATCAGCTGCCTTACAAAGACAAGGAACATTTCTGGACTCTCCCCCAGAATAGATACAAGAGACAGGATCGACATTCTCATAAGGGAAGAAAATGAGACTTAAACATTTGTTAAGGGCAGAGCCATCCATCTTGCAGGAGAGTGAGCATAAGTGAGCCTACACACTCCACCAGCGCAGACATCACTGTGTTGGTCCTGGGGGTACAGTAGCACGCCTCCTCATGGGGTCTACCCTGAGTATCTGGGGCTGCTCGACCCACTATGGTGATCTGCTCTCTCTGGTATTCATCAAAACATGGTTCAGAAATTAGTTCATGGGATGAGGTAAAACTATAAAATTTGGTTGCATAGAGTAGATTGTATCTAAGAGGAGACATTCTGGAAATATCTGCATTTAAAATTTTAAATTTACATTATACTTTATTATAAGTATTAAACTTTATTATAAGGTGCTGTCTAAGTAAGCACATAAGAGTAGATAAGAGGAGGGTTGGAAATGACTTGAAGGAGCCTGTTCCAGGAAATAACCTTTTCTTCCTGATGTCATGAAATCCTCCAAGCCTCCTCATCCTTCCAAGGACCCCCTACTCATGCAGGAGGATTGCCTGGCCATTACCCTATGAACAGGCTCCATATGAACTTGTTTCTCTGCCTCCAAAAGCCACCATTCCAGACTGATCCCCAAAATCCAGAAAAGTCCTTGCCCAATCTAACACCTGGATATAGAAAACAAGACTTCCCAAGGTTTCCCTGATGCTAAGACTCCCCGAAGTGGTGTGCTATAGAGAGAGAAGTCGTTTAAATGGGACTTCCCTTCACTTCCTTCTCCTCTCCCTGCTCCTGGCCTCTGCTCTCTCTGTGTGCCTTGCTCACAGCACCCTGCTCACTCTCCTCTCTAATCTCCATCAACCCCCTGGGGACTTTCAGCTCAGCTGAGAAACCAGCATTTTCTCGGGGCCTCCAGTACACCCCAGAAGATATGTCCACCTGGAACCTCAGAAAGTGACCCTAATAAAATAGCCTTTGCAAATGTAACTAAGGTAAAGATTTTGAGATGAGATCATCCTGAATGAAGGTGGGCACTATGCCAGGTGTCCTGACATGCGACAGGAAGGGAAAAGATGCAGAGAGGCAGAGGCCATGTGACAGTAGAGGCAAAGACTGGCATCTGCAAGCCATGGGCTGCAAGCCATCACCAGAAACTGGGGACATTTTTCCTTACAGCTCTCAAAAGGAACCTACGCTACCCACACCTGGGTCCTGGAGTTCTGGCCTCCAGAGCTAGGAGAACAAACATCCATGATTTCAAACAAGCCATATGTGGTCCTTTGTTATGACATCAGTAGGACGATATGCACTGTGCTTCCCCCATGGTACCTCTTGCCACCTGTTTAAACACGGCTCCCTCACATTAGTACCTGTGCCTTCCTCACGGTCATCTTCCCAGATTGATGCATGGTACATCCTGGGTGCTCAGAAGATGCCCATGAATAACTGCCTTCACCGCCTCAGGCTCTGTTACATTAAAACCACCCTCTCCTCTAACCTGCAGAGCACAGAGGCGGCCCTTCTCATTTATGGTAAACTAACCTTGTGTCTGGCATTTTGCAGAAAGTTCAGTGCCCCCCTTCATCCCTTTCAACAATTCACATCAGTTATTGCTCTCCCCTTTTTGCAGATGCAGAAACAGAGAAGCCCTGAGATCAGATACCCTAGCCAGAGTCTCCTAGCGCTGGGCCAGGGCTGGGTTTGAGTCACACTAGCTCAGTTCCTGACTACGTGGCTCCCAGTGCTAGCTGGAACTGATGACAGGATTAATGAGTCCTGTTCACCACCCAGCACTCAAAACACTTTCACCTGCCACTTTGTCTTACATGGACTTGGCTACGGTGGGCATGATAGGAGGAAGATGGAGGGAAAGTCTGTGCACTGCACTAGCAGGAGCCAAGGAGGGGTAACCAGAATGGGAATGTTACCGAGCCCTCTTGACACCAGATTGCTGACATCACTACAGGTGCATCAATTTCTGGAAAGCCATCACAAAATCTAGAGATCTGCCCCATATACAAGCACAACTGGGCATACCCTCCCTTAGTCCTTCATACCTGGGAGCTGCTGTTCACCTTCCTGTCTGTCTTTCTGTTGTAATCCTGCACCTCTTGGAAGTTTTCTTTTCTTCATTATTATGTATGTGTCAGACTCTGTCTTAGGTGTAGAAATCTCAAAGTGACTAATGGGATCCAACACAGAGAAATCAATGCCTTATGCATTGTTTGCACATCGCTTATAGAGAGGCAGGCACTAAAACAAAGCATTAGCCAATATTCTTTATTAGATGATAGCCAGAGTGGTAAGAAAGTGTATTTTAATTTCCCTTCTTTATGAGTTTGCAACCAGATAAGGAAGGGCTTGATCTATCAAGCGTGTGCGCCTCCACCTCTTAAATCCCCACTCGCACATTGCTCCCTCTCTGTCTCTGTTGGGTGCAACGTGCCTCGATGGTACAGCTTCCACTCCCGTCCTGTATGGATATCCTGGGCTCCCAGCAGTGGCTCTGGAAGCAACAGCCACAGAGTTCCCCAAATCAAAGAAAAGGATCCAAAAGGAAGGGTCAGATGACAGCTCTTGTGGAGGGTCTGAGTTCCATGTGGCCATTATTTTCCCTATTCTTATCACAGCAATGCAAATGCCACTAATTTTTATTAATGCTTCCACACAAAGCCTATTCCATTCTAGCCACAGGCTACAAAGCCTCTTTTCATCTCAAACAGACCAAGAGGATCCATGTTGACTTTGCTCTGCAGGAACTAGCAAACAGCTCTTGTGCCAGATTGCCAACCCCAAAAACACCACCCCAGGGGAGCCGACACTTCAGGAAGCTACACAGGGCAACAGATGGAGTCATTCCTGAAGCTGCTCCACACCTGAACATCAGTTTTGAGTTCCAAACACCCAGGGCCCCTTTGGGTCTGACCCATGCTCCCTTGTCCCCAATGCACATTGCAGTGCATGACCTCTAGCACTACCCAAAACTTGAAGGGGCTACACGGGCATGGACACTAGATTGTGACCCAGTGGTTCGAATGGGGTAGTTCGAGTACACCGGCTCCACATGCACACTACCCAACAAGCATTGTCACCTAAGCTATCCGAGTAAGGAGAGCTGCTTTGATTTTTTAGTCCAATTCATCCCACCCATTGTCCAGTTCTTCACTTTACTGAAAACAGTCTTTAATTACCAGAAGTCTTTCAGAGCAGGATGCAGCAAGGTGAGGACATGATTGCTGTGCTAATGGGTACTAGATATCTTTGCTCAGGAATTTCCCATTTCTTACTTAATCTACTCTCGCTAAAAGAATCAAATTATTTTTTGGAAAGATAATGAAGTGTGGGGAACCAGCTGCAGAGCCTATCTGAGAAGGGAATCTCACAGTCCTCGGCACACTGGGGACATGGGAAATCCTGAGTCAGCACACTGACTCTTGACCGCATTGTTCTCCAGATACAGCTCCTCTGCTCCCCGCTCCTGGAGTTGATAGCTTATTCTTTTACCTTTTGAAGTAAACAAGTTTTTCTCTGCTTCCCAGAGTTCATCATTCCTATAGCCAACCTGCTAGCTCTCTTAATAAAAACTGGAGGAGACAAAGCTTCACAGTCCGAGTCCGAGTCTCCGCCCTCCTGCCCCCCAGATTAAAATTCAGTGAGACTCTGAGTCTTTCTTCATATAGTCGCCTCCAACTCTCCTGGATCTGTGGCAATGAAGATGAAGCTTCTGACTTCGACTGTTGAATGTTTAAGATGCCCCAAGGTTGGACAAACCAGTGACTGCTTATTCACATGAGCTTCTCCCAACCACCCCCTTCTGACCTCCTCCAGGGCTCGATGAGCCCTCCGCTCCTCGCTGTGCTTTGGTCCTTGGACACTGGCCTTACAGGTGTCTCTTGCTCCTTGAGAAAAATCATTCTCTGGAGCTCTATTATTGTCCTCGGCCTTATCACCTTACACCATCATGAGGCCAACACCCTGCTCTACCCCACCCAGGTCTGCTCGTCTTTCTCACCTAGGAAGCATTAATGTTTTGAATCATTGGCTTCTTCAGAGTTCAGGCCAGGAACCCCAATGAATAAGCCTAAAGAAGTGAGCCCTGGTTGAGGAACATCAAACACTCGCTGGCCATGGCCATTCCAGTTCTCTGCTTCTCCTCCATCCCCTCCACTCCAAGTCACAACCTGCAGATCCCTGCCCATAGTCAGCCTAAACAGAAGACATCTATCTGCCTCTCTTATAAGGGTGGGTGGTGGTCACAGTAGGAGTTTTGGTAGTGCAGTTGTTGACTTTTTCCACTCAGGCCCAATTAGTAAGGAGAGAAAATGTTCTCATAACCAAGAGAGCAATGTTGATGTGTGTCAGCAGGCTGCCTCCCCTCTCCATACATGGCAGTTTTGTCTTCCTTCTGGCTCCATTTCCCAGCTTTTGTGTCTCTAACCGCAACTTTGTAGGCACCACCATCCCCAACTTTCTTCTCTCTGGACAATGCTTAGGCCTTCCAGTGCTGGGGTTCCTCCAAGGGCTGCCCAACCCTGCAGAACTCAAGGTTATAAACAATGACCTTCAGGGGCTGTGCATTTCTTCCCACCCGGTGCTCCAAATCTTGAAATAATTTCCTTATGTTTAATACCAACAGTGTAAATATGCACGTTTCCAGCTTTACTTTGTAAATAGAACATTAGGCAACCCTCAGTCTCAAAGTCCACGTGGCACTAATTGGCTGGAGCTGGTCACTTGGTGTGTCTCACCCAGTGCAGACTGAAACCCTCCTCTGCCATAAGTGGCCACTGTGGCTTAACTGTGGAATGCTTGGATAGTCCCAAAATCCATGTGGTAAATTCAAATCCTCAGTGTTGTGGCATATGGAGGTAGGGCCTTTGGGAGGTGATCGCATCATGGGCGTAGAGTCCTGAAGAATGGGATTAGTCTTCTTACAGGAAGAAGACAGAGACTAAGTAGCTCTCCTTTTGCCATGTGAGGACATGGTGAGAAGGGTCTACTCCACCCTGGAAGAAAACTTACCAGAACCTGATCATGCTAACACCCTCTTCTCTGACTTCCAGCTTCCAGAAATGTGAGAAATGAATTTCTGTTGTTTATAAGCCACCCTGTCTATGGTGCTTTATTATAGCAGCCCAAACTAAGACAATAATCAAGTCACCAACCAGCTCACACATAGATGACCCTTTGGGATCATCTGAGTCTTATAAAACACTATTGCTCTGATTTAATGGGTCTGAGATGCAGTCTGGGCATTGGGATTTTAAGTGGTCCCCAGGTGATTTTAAAATGCAGAGAGGAACATGACTCATGGCCTTGAGGATTACTTCTTATCCTGGACAGGAGTCATGTGGCCTCTTGAACCCATTCTACTCTAAGGCTCCACTATTGTCTGATTTTTACCCCTAGTCTGTTGGGCAACTTAAAAGAAAAGCAAGTTACCCTACATAGTTTAATACATACTTTGATTTTTAATCAGTTCGAAGAAGCCAAGTATACTTTTTTCACTAAATTTATAGAGATGTAATCAACATATAACATAGTATATGATTCAGGTGCACAATGTGTTGACTTGATACACTTACATATTGCAAAATGATCACCACCACAGGTAACAGCTCCATCACCTCATATAATTACCATTTCTTTTTTGACATGAAAACATATTTCTTTCTGAACTAGAGAAGTTAAAACCAGAGAGGTTAAAAAGAAAACAAAATCATTGGTGAGACTAAAACTCCAAGCAAGTAGAAGTAGCATTTTTATTGCAATGGTAGCACTGAATTGACAGTTTGGGATTAATGATTTGAAGGGAGGAAGAAGAATTTCTTGCATCTTGATGTAGCTACCGTCAATAATGACTAGAATTTGTGACATTTAACAACCAGGTAGAGCTTTCTTTATATGGGGGGAAAAACACCTCCATTTGACGGTGACAATAGGACAGCAAATGATGTATGGAGGAG
Source organism: Vulpes vulpes (assembly GCF_048418805.1). Classification (NCBI taxonomy): domain Eukaryota; kingdom Metazoa; phylum Chordata; class Mammalia; order Carnivora; family Canidae; genus Vulpes; species Vulpes vulpes. The sequence goes on along the minus strand of NC_132782.1, from coordinate 65,862,183 downwards.
ACAGTTAAAAAACACATTTCTTTATTGTTAAGTGATGGATGAGTGTTTTTCTGTGGGTCATCTCACTTATCTGCACACCACCACCAAGATAAGGGTACTGGAATTACTCCCAAATGGCAGATGAGAAAACAGAGAACTTGAGAGGTTCAGTAATTTATCCAAGGTTACACAGCCAGGAAGGGACAGAACTAAAACTGACCCTCCCAAACAATGAGCTTTGGACAACTGTGATTCTCCATCTGCCTGGGGAGCACAAGGAGAGATCTGGATAGAAGTCCCTGCGCTCAACAAGCCACCCAGCTGGCATCACTCAGTTCCACCTGCTAGCCAGGGCCATGACCAGGAAGAAGCATGCCAAAGCAGATTCCAGGGACACATGAAGGGCAGAGGCCACAGGGAGAGAAGCCAGCCATGTTCACAGGATCTGTTTGTCTCCCTACCGTGTAAAGATGGCTTATTTATAGTTCATCCCCTGCTCTTAGCAGGATGAGAACTTCATGGAGAAAGATTCATCCCAATCACACTTAGCTGCCCCTGTCTTGCAGGCTTCTGAAAGCTGACTTCACACAGATGGCTCTGCCTCCCTGCTCTCAGTATCGCTCTGTGCTCAGTACCAGAAGTCTGAGAGGCGGCCAATGGCCATCATGTACCACCTGGACATCCCCTGGCTCATCTTGAAATCCAGCCATCTGCATGGCACCCCCCTCATGCATCCAAAAGCACTCAGCAATGAGTATGGGGATGAAACATGGTGGCCTTGCCTTGGATGAAGCAGCTACACAGCCACTGTGTCTTGAGAGACAAGGCGAAATATGTCACACTGGATAATGTCACTTGTGATAGAAGGTGTTGCTTCTCAGCATATGGCTGGCAAGCATAACACAAGGAACTTTAGAGGACACAGCAAGCTGCCCGCAGACACTGTCTGGGTCTCTGCACAGCAATCACATTAGAAGGATGCACGGAGTACACGACGAAAATATAATGAATGTAGGCACAGCTTGGCGACCTATTTATCCCTTGTGGTGGCAATTCAGTAGAGCAGATGGGAAATTTCCATATAACTAGTAAACTCTGTCCATGTTAGGGAACCTGGTTTGGGCTTGGAACCCAGGATGTCTCTGAGTGACCAGTAGGAGATGAAGCAAAAAGGTGGGCAGAGCCCAAAGCATGAAACTCTATGTGCACACGGCATCCCACTCACTCACTCCTCAGTCTTTTCTTCTGTTTGTTCATGAATGCTTTCTGTGATCTGACCATCACATTTGTCATGGGTGTTGTCTCCAGTTCCTCCTTCTCTTGAATATCTTAGGTCAAGTAGAGAATTGTCACTGATTATCTGGTATGTGAACAAGACCTCTACAAGACCACATATTTGGTTGAGGTTTTTCAAAAAAACCCTCTATTAATCTCAGCAAACCATATACACCCCTTCTGTGGGAGGTCAGATGGGAAGCTCATGACTGTGCTTCAGAGAAGGAGCACTTTACAGAAAACTTCGCTCTCCCAACCACCTCACACTTCCAACCCCTGGGCTCCAACCCTCTTAATCCCCCTCCCAGATCCACATGGACTTTGAGGTGTGAATGTGCATCACTATTATGTGATCAAAGATAGATCAAAGATTATTTATCTGAGGGAGTGGGGGAGCAAGAGGGAAAAGTAGACTCCACACTGAGCAAAGAGCCTAATTCAGGGCCCCATTCCATGACCCAAGCCGAAACCAAGAGTTTGACGTCCAGCTAACTGAGTCGCCAAGGTGCCCCCACTACTAAATTGTTCTTGATCCCAGTCCTGTTGTGGAGAATTAAGATAATTATGGATTTTGTCAGCCAATATTGTGTTTATGTCCTTCTAGCTCTCTCATGCATAGGAATACTATGAGAGTATTGCTATAAAGAATGAAAATGGGGTGGGCTTCCAGTGAATCATGCCCCCCACTGCTAGTGCTTTCATGAGTCCACTGTATTTAACCACTTTCCACAGACACAAGCACTGAGTGAGTCCTTCAGATAAACTCCAGTGTGAGAAACCTGCAGAAGCCAAGGGAACCAAAATGTTGCAGAGGTCATGGGGGAGGGGTGGTTACTGGAGTTGGGAAGTGAAAGTGCCATCTCTGGGGACACAGATGTGATTGCCATATGAGAAAGAAAGAGACTAAGTCTCTAGCACACTCATTCATCTCTTGACTGAAACCAAATTCTAAAAGGACATCATTTGCTTCCATGGGCTCACTATTTACCCACATGCACAAAAGATCACATCTCCTATCTAGTAACTATCCTTTTTATAGTCCAATTGTAAAGCTTTATCCAAGGATAGCACGGGTAGGAAAACTAGCTCTGAGAACTTTATCAGAGTTCAGTTTTCCCAAATGGGTAATGGAGTTCAACTGATCTCTTTACTTAGGAAATTAGTAGAGTGTTGGGAACCTTCCCATAGGCATGTCAAAAAAAGAGTTGACAGCTTGGTATCCCACCTATTCAAGGCCTCAAAGCTCAGCTTTAGGGAAGAACACAACCACCATAACCACAACAAAAACGTGCCCATTTCCAGAAAGAGCTGACAGCCAGAGACCAAAGCAGCACCTAGGGCGGCTCCTCACCTCTCATTCTCTCTCCTCACCATGGCACCACCTGACTTTCCATCTTCTCAACCATCATTTATGGGACTGCACTGAGAATGTCACTGCAGCTCACAGTCCTTCCTCTGACCAACCCAGTGGCCTTTCCTCAATCTTCATTCCCCAGCTTTAACACTGTCAGCAATGCCTCCTCCTCAACAGAGAGCAATTCTCTCCCATCCACTGGGTCCTTCTGTCACCATTGTGATGGGATCCCTAACATCTACTCTTCCCTTTACTCTGCTCCTGCACTTCCCATCCTTCAAATCCGAAGGTCCTACCATGGAATCTCTCTCATAATTAGTCTACGTCCCCAGCTTTCCATTGTTTACTCCACCAATGTTGCACAAGCATGTCTAAATTCAGCAGGCTGGATGTTGAACTTAGCATTTCCCAAGTTACTCCAAATAGTCCTATTTTCCACTCCTTTTCAGTTTCACAATTGAAAGGGTTTCCTTAAAAATTCTCTCTCACATTTTTACCAGTTGATTTTGGGATCTCTTCTTTTAAAGTCTCTTCTATCTGCATTTTGTTTCCATTTGCACTGCCATATTCATTACTCATGCATGGACTTTTGCAATTATATTCTGTCTGTATCCCCTTCCCCATCCAATTCACTTTTCATACTACTGCAGAACTAATCATTATAAAACCCTGCTTTGAGCAAGTCACCCTCTGCTGAACAACCACCAATGACTGTTCTTTGCCTGTCAGATAATGTGTAACTCCCTACCATGAACTCATAAGATGTCACTGAGGCCTCTCCCGTTATGTTATTTTCTTTTCATTATCCCTTCATTTATTCCTTTAGTGCCTACTGCATCCCAGGCACAAGGCTACACACTGACCATTTATTATTTCACCGAATTATCACAGCAACCTGCCAAGATTGGTGCTGATGTTCCGTCTTGCAGATGAGGGTATGAGACATAGCAAAGCCATGCAGCTGCTGCAGTCACATGCATTAAGACCATCCCATGGGTGTGGTCTTAACCACAATACATGCCATCATCCATGCCATCAATAGCTTCTTCCTGACGTCTAAACATATGGCTCTACGTATGTGGCTAAAGAAGAGCTCAATGGATTTAATATATTCAAATTAGTTGCAAACTTCCACTCCAGTTCACATTGTCTTCGCAAAGATGCTCAGAGCTATAAGTTCACTATGCTCATTAAACCAAATGTCAAAATTTTCTTCTTTTAAATGCTAATTAAGTCCCTGCAATTCCCCAACTTCCTATAATTAAAGGGACTATTTGGTAACAGACAATAATGAAAACTGTAGCCACAGAGTTCCAGAAAAGATGTGGATGGGAAATAAGCCTGAGGAGGTACAGTCAAGATGGGAAGGAAAAATCTGAAGAGTCCACGGTGTGGAAACCAAGAATGAGATAATTGTATCAAGAAGGGGGCACTGACTTCTCAAATGCTGCACAGAGATTGAAGCCGGTGATAGCTGAGAGTAGGTTCACAGCGGCCATTCTCTTAAGTCAGACCAAGCCCACAGTGATTTTTGGAACATTTATTGTTTCTATAGTTAAGTCATAACAAATATATGGGAACAATAAACAAATATAAAAATTTGACCTACGGGGTATACTTTCCTACCTGTGAGAGGCTAGAAAAGTAAAAGCATGATCCATTGACTATTCCTTTGTCAAGAAATTCCTTTGGCCAGAGCAACGCCTCTTATTTAGCCAAGGGGACCTGTTGCGTGAAAAACAAACAAACCAAAAACAACCCAAAAACCAAAAAACAGATGAGTGCTTTGGGATTCTATACATGTCAGTTCTTTCCCCTTAGAGTGAAATCCCCTGGAGGATCCCAAAGGTGACTAGGGTTTTTGCAGAGAACGTTTTACAAGATGATTCTTACAAACTCACTGATTATCTTGCCTGTGCCAACATGTTGCCTCTTGTTCATGTGACCACAAATTAAGGATGTGATTATTTAGCACGAGTGGAAAGAAGGGAAAATCTATTTTTACTTTACTATCTTCATTTAAAACCTGTACCTAGGGGATCCCTGGGTGGCGCAGCAGTTTGACGCCTGCCTTTGGCCCAGGGCGCAATCCTGGAGACCCGGGATCGAATCCCACGTCGGGCTCCCGGTGCATGGAGCCTGCTTCTCCCTCTGCCTGTGTCTCTGCCTCTCTCTCTCTCTCTCTCTGTGTGACTATCATAAGTAAATAAAAATTAAAAAATAAATAAAATAAAAGCTGTACCTAATGAGGCTTAAACCAACAGGGAAGTGGATTTTGTCAGATTTCTATTTGCAGCCCTATTTCTTAATCTCCTACTTGCTGCCATCCCCACCCACCATATTAAGGCTATCCTCTGAGGTCAGCTTCACCAACAACCATTAGTATTTCCAAACTTTCAGTGCCATTCAGATGTTCTTTTGTTTTTGCTTAATGAAAGAAATAGCCTCACCTTGCACATAGTAGACTGAATTCCATTTTAAGAAAAGAGAAAAAGCATGGGATATAATGAACACTGGGTATTACATAAGACTGATGAGAGATGCCTGGGTGGCTCAGTGGTTGAGCATCTGCCTTCGGCTCAGGTCATGATACTGGGATCCTAGGATCAAGTCCCACATCGGTTTCCCTGCAGGGAGCCTGCTTCTCCCTCTCCCTGTAACTCTGTCTCTCTCTGTGTGTCTTTCATGAATAAATAAATAAAATCTTTTTTTAAAAATGTGCAAAAGGCTAGGAATGTAAGGACCAACTCCCATCCAGCTCTCTGGGTGGCTGGCGCCTGTGCTGTCCAACCTGCTCCTCCCACCTTCAGTCTGGTGACAACACTCAACACAAATAACCTTAAAACTGGGGCTATATATTTATATATAAAAATGTGAACAGTAATCTCTCTCAATAAAGTTCCAATCCTCAACTGCCGGTTTTGGAATCTGATGTTGAGTTAATGTTAATATATGTTTTAAACAATTTTTTCTAATGGAAAAACTAATACGTATTTTCATCGTAGAAAAATTGGAAACTATAGCAAATAGATGAAATTTAAAATCACTTTTATTTTTAATATCTAAAATGAACCACTGCTAACAGTGTATATATACATATGTATATACACACAGCATATATGTGTACATATACATATGTACATGTATACACATGTAGATATATACATATAATACACAAAATATGTAATAATACATACTTTACATATGTACATGTATATACATAAATATGTGCAATAAAATATGCAATACATACATATATACACTATAAATATATGTATGGAAATAAAACAATAAATGTTAGCAGGAAGTCTCTTTATATACATAATACATATAGTAGGTATCTACAGATATCCATTATTAAATTTTCTCGCATGCATATGTGCACACCCATACATTTGTCTGAAAATAAAATCGTGTGTTACTTACCAAACTAAAATAACCTCTTTCCCCATGACTGTGAGCATGTTGCCATTCCACAAAGCCCCCGCATCGCCTCGACAATTCTGCTTTGCTGAGCCCACCTCCCTCCAAACAATTGTATCATAGCAATAATAACACCTAGCTGCACTAGAGCTTCTGTGGGCTGACATTGTTCTCAGCAATTCACATGCATCGGTTCATTTAAAGCTTAAAGCAACCCTGCGAAAATGTAAGTGGGGAAACCAAGGCACAAAGCCCAAAGGTACACAGATAAAATGTGTTAGGCCGTTGAGACGTTGTGATAAAATCTGACGCATATACTGGTCTTCTTCTCCAGTCCCCTGCACAGAGCTCCTACAACCCTTGCATTTCATGAATGTTAAGAGCATCTAAAAAACAAACAAACAAACAAACAAACAAAAAAAAGAGCATCTCTTGTTCTAACGTGGTGACTCTTGATGGCCTCCAGGTAGCTTCCAGGTGGACACGGTCATCAGAAAGACCAAACTTTGATTAGACGCTGGGAACGTTCAGCCCCACCCACCTTTTTCAGGGGGAAGGAAGAAGGACTGGATTTTGGATTAATAATCATTCATCATTCATGTGATGAAATCAAAACATCCCTGAAAGGGAGATAGAACATGAGAGACTCCTAACTCTGGAAAATGAACTAGGGATGGTAGAAAGGGAGGTGGATGGGGCTGGGGGTGACTGGGTGAGGGGCACTGAGGGGGGCACTTGATGGGATGAGCACTGTGTGTTATTCTATATGTTGGCAAATTGAACACCAATAAAAAATAAATTTATATTTAAAAAAATCCCTGAAAGACAGGGTTCAGAGGGCTTCTGGGTGGGTGAGCCCATCCCTGTGCCTGGAGGGGGCCGCGCTGCAGCTCCACAGAGACAGACCCTCCTGGACCTCGCCTTGCGTACCTCTTCATCTAGCTGTTCATGCGAATCCTCAATGACATCCTTCCTAATAAACCCATAAAAATAAAGTATTTCCCTGAGTTCTGTGAGCCTTCACAGCAAATTGTCAATCTTGAGGCAAGGGGAGTGGGGGCCTCTTCTTTAGAGCCAGTTGATCAGAGCCCGGGTGAGAAAGTGAGATCTACAGTTGGTTCCAGAAGTAGGGACAGTCATGGGACCGAGCCCTCCACCTGTGGGCTCTGCGCTAACTCTGAGCAGTTTTGTGCCGGAATTGAATTAAATTGTAGGTTGCCATCCACAGAGAATTTCAAAATTGCTTGGTGTGGGAAACCTGTACATTTGGTAGGTTTTCCTATCAAAAGTCATAAACTCATAGCTGTCTCCAATTTTATTATGAAAAATGATACAATGAACATCTTTATGGCCAAATATTCACATATATCTGTGAGTCTTTCTCTAGGGTAACATTTTTTTATAAGCACAATTGCTGAGCTTAAGTGTATATTTATTTTAAAGACTTACCTGTGCATCTCCCTGAATTGGGCTCCATTGTGTTTCTTAATTTGTGGGCTGGTGAGGGGGACAGGTTACTCCTGCTTTTACTCATATTATTATGTGCCACAGTGAACTCCTCTCCAAACAAGTGCTCCCTGCCAGGGATGTGAGGTTCCTTCTCTTCCTGAGCTTCTCAGGGTAGGTCAAGCTGAGTCAGCAATGTTGCTCATCAACAGCACAGGGCACTGTGCCCTCTGCAGCCCGGGACTGGCCCTTGACCAGCATCGTGTGCAAATGCACCAGCCTGGAAGCTCCGCCAGCTTGTTGGGAGGACCCGCCATCGAGGTCTATCAACGGCTTTATTGGAAGAGAGCCCCTTGCTCGGAGCGCCTGTGGATGGCGGCTATGAATGCAGATCGATATGTGAATGGACACCAAGTCTATTTTCATCCAAGCTCCAGCATTCAGGCACCTGTTCAATTTATGGTCCTGCTCAGCAACCCTTTTCTTTCATTTCCCATTTACCAGAAGCTTCCAAGTATAATGCGCTCTGCACTGAATTCAATCAATATCTACATTAACATCCTTTCAAAAGCAACAGCCCATCAGACAAAGTTCTCACTTCCTGTGACCTTGGTCTGCATGCGGCTGGGCACGTGCTCAGAGCCGTCCTTATGACTCCCCCTGCCAGCATGGAGTGGGCATCATCTCGCAGATAACACCCAGGTTAATTAACCTTTAGGTGAAAATGCCGAGGATCCCTGTGATACTCACTTCCTTCTCGCTCATTACATTCAGCCCGAAAAGCAGCAAGGAGCTGCAATAAATGCATTAATTAGGAAAATGATTAAATGCAGTTGCCTCTATTACCTTGGCAGTTACTCTTCTCTGCAAGGTGCTTGAAAAGTCACCCTCATCGGGGGGGCGTCCATGCAGAGGAGAGGCAGCTATGAGAAGCTCAGGGTCCTTCACTCTCTCACTAAAATGAGCTCAAGATCCTACCAGTCTCGCAAAAGCCCAGCCCAACACCCAAAGAGCATATTTATCTGCTCTTCTCCCAAGCCGCCCTGTTGAGAACGTCTCAGAAGAGGGCATGGACCTTCATCACCTTTGCACAAAGTACGGACCATGTCACCCACAAGTGAGAACGCTCACTGGCGGTCTAGCACCCCAGGAGGATGGATAGAGACTTCCGTGTGTAGCTTGAGTGGAAGTTAATAACAATTGGTAATTTAGGGCAACGTTTCCAAGCTGACAGATCTCCTTAACAGGAAGACACGGTCAAAGCTCAACAGCATTCTTCCAGAATGATCCTGCCTTGTAGCCCCAGATGGTGTGTTGGAAGCCAGTCTACGTTGCCCAACCAGGAACCCTCGCCAGGATCCAGCTCATTGCACCCAGTGGACAAACCGTCCAGGGTACCACTTTCCCTCTCTGGGTGATCCTAGACCTTGTTTAGAAACAAAGTCCTTGTAGATACAGTAAAACTGAGATGAGGCCACAGTGTGCCAGGGCGGGCCCTGATGCGAGATGGCTTGTGTCCCCTGAAAAGGGTAATTTTGGACACAGACACACACACACAGTGAGAACACCATGTGAACATGAAGGCAGAGATTGGGGTGATGCTTCTACAGGCCAAAGGACACCACAGCTGGCCAGCAAAGCAGGGAACCCGGGGGTGAGGTCTGGAGGCCCCCTGCTCACAGCTGCCCAAGGACCCCCCTGCCCACACCTTGGCCATGGACTCCAGCCTCTAGAAGCAAGTGATGAAGAGCTGCTGCTTCTGCTGACCCATCTGTGTGTGTGGCCACTGCGGCCCCAGCGAACTAACTCGGGGCTCTGCATGAGCCTCCTACCCCGGCTTCTCCCGGGCTCCGGCCCCGAGCTCCCAGAACAGGCTGGAGGCTGTTGTTGCCACTCGGCTGCGTCTCTGGAGCACAGCCATCCTGTGAACCTGGCCTGAGGGGTCCCTGCCACTCCAACTGCCATCCTGGGGGCTTGGACAGAAAGGGCAGTGGGGGCCCCGAGAAGGGAGATAGCATGACCCCAGGAGTGCTGAGAAGCCAGCCCGTCCCTGCCGCCTCTCCGGGACAGGGGGATCGTCCTGTTCCAGGTCGCAGAGCCGGCTGCAGGCGGCAGGCCCCTTGGTCTCGTCTCCATCACCGCAGCTCAGCCCCTCCCGCCCTGACTGCACCCCCAGTGCTCCCGCCTTGTCCTAGCTGCACCTAGTGGACATCTCTTCCAGGAGTTGGGGCATCAGGCCAGGCAGCTGCTCAGATCCGGGCACTGCCCACAACCAGGAGCCTCCATGCGGCCAGGGGGATGCTGGGTCTGAAAGGCAGGAGGTGAGGACGGCCCTCTAGCCCTGCCTTGGAGCCCCGGGGCCCTGAGGAGGAGGTTCGGCGGGTCTGCGGTGGGGGGTGCAACAGCCTCCCACCCCGTCAGAGCAGCCAGGGGCTGCAGCTGGACCCCAGGCCAGGCCGGCGGGCCTGCTCCCTCTCAACAGGGCCCACTGCCACCTCAGAGACCCTTCTCTCCCCCGGGGCCAGCTCTTCAGCCACAGGAGGCTCGCAGGACTGTGGCCTCCGGGAGTTCCCCTTGGACAGCGAGTGCAGGCTGAAGCAGCAGGAACATGGCACCATGGGCGTGTGGGAGGAAAAGGGGCAAAGCTGGCAGGGACCCCGGGGGGTGTCCCCACAGGGCCCCCTGCAGGCCCTGGGGCCCCCTGGATCCTGCTCTCCATCCAGCCCAGCTGTGGCTCAGAGCCAGTCGAGGACATGCTTCTGCTTGGGACCTTCACTTACCAGGTCCCTAAATTCATTGCCTGGGCATCCTCTTGGGAAATATTTCCACCCCAGAACTCACCCCAGCAGGAACATCACAGGCTCCACCTCACCTGGCGCTGGGCCGGCAGAGCTATTTCCCAAAAGTGTTAATTTTTTAATGTGTACACACATTCAAAGTGCACTCCTGCAGCCGCTGAGTGGCGGTGTGGCCACCACCAGGCCCTGGCACGAGTCCCCACTGGGCCATGGAGCAGGTATGCGCTGAGCCTGCTGAAAGGGGCGCAGACCTTTAGCCCCCAGCCCAGGGAGCTGGAGTCGCCCCTTTCTGCCTCCTCAACCCCAGGGGGCCCCAGCCCGGTGGTGAGGTCTAGCTGGGCTCACTGAGCTGGGGAGACAGCTAGACGGGGTGCATGGCTGCATGGCTGTGGACTTCTGGGGCCCTGCACCCCATCTCTGTGTCCTGGAAGGGGTGTGCTCCCAGTGAGCACCTGTCTTAAGACGACCTGGGCTCGGAAATGAGCTCTTTATCACTCATGTGAGCCAGTGTCACTGCGCCGCGGCTCTGACCTTCCCAAGGCGCTGACCTTGACACTGAGCCATCTGGGCATCAGTCACCCCACACGTCCCTGTGCCTTCCACGTCGGGGGAGGCTGTTTGCAGCAGACCCGCCTGAAGGCAGCCTTACTTCTTCCTGGGAGTCACACCTATGTATTTTTGACATTCTAATGACTCTTAAATATGCATAATCATTTTCAAGAAAGGCATTCCACACTTTATAGTCACTTGCATAAACCAACCAATTTTGAGAGCTCGCCCCTGAAAAGGGGGCACAAGTGAGCTGGAAATTTAATTTGCTCTCACATCTGCTGTCATTACGCTGGGGCCTCCTGGGCTCGATGACTGTCCAGGACTCATATGTTCTAACGCCTCGTTTTTGTTGTGACTGTTTTTAATTATCAGCGCTTCCACCAGAATGAATCACCGCTCAAAATTCCAGCGGGGGAAGTCATTTCTTTCCGCTGAGCTGAACGGAACCGAAGCACATCGGGCAAGAAACGCAGATGCTCAGACCGAATCCATGACACGAGCGGTCCCTGCCTGCTGCCGGGTGTCTGGTCCCGCACAGGGACGGCCGGCCCAGCTCTGGGACTCCGACTGGCCCGTGCTGCCGAAGTCTTCCGAGAGCGGCTGTCAAAGCTCGAGGAGCCGGGCAGTTCCAGGGATCCAAACGTCCCCTAGGTTTACACGGGCCACCTCTCTGCTTGGAGGCCACACCTTTCCCTGTCTTTGCTCGGCAATGAGTTGCAATCGACGAGTCAGTGTCCTTAAGACAGGTGCCCACTGGGAGCACACCCCCTTCCAGGACACAGAGACGGGGTGCAGGGCCCCAGAAGTCCACAGCCATGCAGCCACGCGCCCCGTATAGCTGTCTCCCCAGCTCAGTGAGCCCAGCTAGACCTCACCGCCGGGCTGGGGTCCCAGCCAGAGGATCAGGTGTGGGAGCACAGCCCCATGGACTAGGTAGGGAGCACCCGCCCCTGGGGCGGTGGGGCGGGGCTGAGGTGGGCTTGCAGCCTGGAGCCCCTCTCCCCATCCTGGGGGGTCTGAGAACCCAGACTCCTACTGGCCTTCCTCAGGTCCTTAGAAAGCACAGTGGCCGAGACTGAGGGAGAGGATGTGTTTTGCTCAGCAGCTGTAACCCCACCTGCCCTGGATTATAACCTGCTCTGACTGTGAACCTCTGCGGGGCCTTGCCAGGTGCCCAGAGCCCCATGGCTGGCCCGCCCTGGCTCCTCCCAGCAAGACCTTCTCACAGGGCTTGTGTGAAGTCTGCAAAGAAACCAGAGCTCTGGGCGATGCCTGGGTGGCTCCGTGGTTGAGCATCTGCCTCTGGCTCAGGGCAAGATCCCAGGGTCCTGGGATCGAGTCCCACGTCAGGCTCCACACAGGAACCTGGTTCTCCCTCTGCCTGTGTCTCTACCTCTCTCTCTGTGTCTCTCATGAATAAATAAATAAAATCTTTAAAAAAAAAAGAAAAAGAAAAAAAGCAAGAGCCCTGGATCGTAAAACAATAAACTGAAAATAAATTCTTGTTTAAGAAAAAAATTTTAAAAATAAAAAGCACCAGAGTGACCCGTGTGTTTTATATGACTGAGGGGGTGTCACTGTTTTCTTTGACAATACAACGTCGAGGGTTAGTAAGGAGAAAAGGTGCTGTTTGGCTTTTGAGGGATAGTTTGAGGCTCCCACAGAGCCAGAGTCCTGAGAGGAGATGGCAACCCTGCTCTGCTTCGGTCCCTTTGACATTTATATGGTTCATTCCTTATTCCTGCACACTATCTGGCAGCCCTCCTGGGCTCACCAGATGCTGGGGGCATGCAGACAGCAGCAGGTTCCCTGGGAGCTCCTGGAGAGGAAACATGATGTGGCCGCAGGAGCAGCAGCAGCTGCCATGGGCTGGAAAGGCCATGAGGCCGGTGGCAGAGAACAGAGTTGAAATGGAGTTATGGTGGAGGGTTTGGTCGTGTGGCTCGGTGGAAGATGAGAAGCTTCCAGGGGCAGCTTCTGGTAACAAGAGCTGAGAAGAAGGGACAGGCCACAGGTGAGCGCAGACACAGAATCTAATCCAGGACGTTGTGGATAGAAGAGGTACAGCTGGAAGTCAGGATGGAGACAAATTGCGATGGCTGTGGCTAGCCCACGGAGGATTTTGGAGCCTCTGAGGCTGCGGGCAAGGGCACAGTGTGAGGGAGGTGGTGGTCACTGTGATCAGCTCTACAGGCTGTGGCCGATGAGGAGCTGAGCAAGAAAGGGAGGCCGTGGCCACCAGGAGGGCCCGGCATGGGCCAAGCCACTGCCCAGCAGCCCAGCGCGCCCTCACATGGGGTGACCACTGTGTCCTCACACCTCCGAAAGTGCGCGATGCCCACGTTAGAGACAAGCACACAGCACACCAGCATTTGCCCTTGGGACGTTCTTCCCCAAAGACCATTTCCACCAGTTACTTCACAGTGAGGTGTTAGAAATTAAAAATACAAAAAAAAAAAAATTAAAAATACTTGGGATTCCAGGGTAACTTAGTAGTTGAGCGCCTGCCTTCAGCCCAGGGCCTGATCCTGAAGACCCAGGATTGAGTCCCGGGTTGGGCTCCCTGCATGGAGCCTGCTTCTCCCTCTGCCTGTGTCTGCTTCTTTCTCTCTCTCTCTCTCTCTCTCTCTCTCTCTCTCTCTGTGTGTGTGTGTGTGTGTCTCATGAATAAATAAATAAATTTTTTTAAAAAGAAATTAAAAATACAGGTGTATTCCTTCCTGTAGGACTAGGTGATGCGTTAATCTGGCAGGTAGGAGAAAGAAGGAAAATAAAACATAACTGAAGTTTGAATGTCACTCGTTGCATACAAACATGGAGGTTCAGGGCAGGGATTTATTTGGGGGAAAAAAACAAAAGCTCAGTTATTAGGCTTATGAGCTTTATGATTCAAAATTTAAAAAGAGCATCCAAGATGCTCAGGAAATAAATTATGTGGCACAGGGGGCCAAGGCTTGGAGATGAGGGCATAGAGGTTATGGGTGTAGGTCTGTGCAGAAAAGTGCTGCCAAGGTCAAGAACCTCAGGAATCAGTTTCCAGAAAGAGGGAGCAGTTCATTTTATCAAATGCCTTAGAGATCTGGAACGTTAAAAAATAAAAATAAAAAATAAAAAATATTTATTTTGGTAATTTTGCTTTAACCCAAGTAGAAAGAATCCATGCCTCCCCCACCCCCCTCACCCCCGCAGGTTAATTAGGACCCTGCTAGATACCATAGAGGAAACCAAGCAAGCAAAGGGCTGCCGGTCAGAGTTCTCTCCCTCCAGGAGCCAGTGCAGCCCGGCCCCCTCCTGGGCCTGGGCTGGATTCAGTGACTCACCTCTGAAGAGTGGGGAAGGGACCCAGGTGTGAAGGGCCCTGGGCATCACCCCCTGCCCCCAATCCCCAGGGCGTCTCCCATCAGTAGGGGACAGGAGTGGCCAGCTTGCTGCGTGAGCAAGGCCGAGGGGCGCATGGCCTGGGACCCCCTGCAGGGCCTCCCCTCCCTGCCCGCCCCCTGCTGCACCCATGCCAGGGGTCCCCAGAGAGCAGCGCCGGGGGACAGCAGTCTCCTCCGGTTCCCTGAGCCAGCGCCACCACACACACGCGCTCCTGTGCAGACACAGGTGACCAGAAAGTGGGGCCCACCCAGCTGCAGGTGACATTCTGCAACCAGATAGGACCTGTGGCACTCAGGGCACTTCCTCCGCCTCAGTCCCTGCAGGAAGCTAGAGGGCAGCAATGCCTGGTGCGTCTCCTCCCTCGCCCCTCACTGTCATCCCCAGCTGTTCACTGACGGTGCTGGGTTCAGCGAACCTTCTATAGAGGGCTCCAAAGACCCCGCCCACAGGGGCACCCAATCCTGTGCTTCTGTGCCCATGTCACCTGAGTGTCCTGGATGTTGTCACTGCCTGCTTTTCTCAGGCCGTTTCTCTTGGCCCAGGGAAAGCCTGGGTGCTGAGGCTTCGGGCGAGCCCATCACGCGGAGGACTTGGGTGCGCAGCTTTGCTGGGCCTGCACCCCTGAGCCGCCCCCTCCGATGACATGGCTTCCCCACGCATGTGCATCTCACTGAAAGCTGACAGCTCTGACGCAGAGCAGAGTGACTTGCCTGGTCACAAAGCCGAGAAGTGACCAGGCCACTGCAGACCCCTGTGGACCAGGCCCGGCCGAAGCTGCGACTTCCCGCCTGTCCCCCCGGAACCCCGCCTCCCAGAGGTAACCACTGTCCGCACTTTTGTAAACGAGTCGTGGCCCAGACTCTCTCCCCTATGACTATGTGCACCCACTTTCAACAAAAATACCATACTGCACAGATTGTGTTTAAAAAAATAATTTATTGAGGTGAAATTCACATAACACAGTTAGCCATTTTCACGTGAAAGATTTGGTGGCCGGTTCGTACATTCATTGTTGTGCGGCCACCACCTCTGTGTGGTTCCAGAACATCTTCATCCTCCACAGGAAAAGCCACTGGTCATTTAGCATTCTTCTCCTGCTTTCTGACAACGAGGCTACCTTCTGTCTCTGCAGATCATCTGTATCTTCTGGACACGTCATACCAGCAGAGTCATGTCACATGCGACCTTTTATATCTTTCTGCCTTCAGCTGGCACTACACGTGAGAGCCTTCGTCCACTTTACAGCATGGACCAGTACCTCATCCCCTTCTATAGCAGAATAAGATACCATCATGCGAGTCTACTGCCTTTTATTCAGTCGTCTGTCGGTGGACATTTGGGCTATTTCTACCTTTTGGCTTTGTACATGTCCTGATGGCCATAAACACGCACTTGTCGTTTTCAATCTTTTTGAGTCTATCTCCAGGCAGGGAGTGGTGGGGTCACGGGATAGCTCTGTGTTTGACTTTTTGAGGAACTGCCAAACTGTTTTCGACAGAGGCCGACTTATTTTCTCCCCCTGGCAATGTGCAAAGGCTTCAATTTCTCTACACCTTCACCAAAGCATGTTCTTTGCTTTTTCTTTTCTTCTTTTCTTTTCTTTTTTTATAATTACTACAGGCATACTGGAGGGTGTGACATGGTATCTCATGGTTTTCATTTTCATTTGGTAACTACTGATGTGTTTCTTCACATGCTCAGCCATTTGTATGTCTTCTTTGGATAAATATGTTTTCACATTCTTATGTTTTCACTTTCCTAATTAGGTTCTTTGTCTTTTTTGTTGAATTCTAAATGCTCTTTACATATTTTGATGTATATATCAATGATCAATGTGTAATTTATAACCATTTTTTCCAGCCTGTATATTGCCTTTCCTCTTCTCCATGATGTTCTTTCATGCATGGAGTTTTTATTTTGATGAACTTCAAATCTTCTGGGATTTTTTGTTGTTCAATTCTTTTGGTGTCATACCTAAGAATTACTCCATTGCTAACCCCAAGGTCCTGGAGATGTACCCTGATGTTTTCTTCTAATAATTTTATGATTTTAGCTCTTAAATTTAGATGATTGGTCCATTTTGTGTTAGAACCTGTATGTGGTGTAGGTAGAGGTCCAACTGTTTCTGCATGTGGAAATCTAGTCATCCCAACATCACTTCTTCAAGAGCTGATCCTCTCCCCCCAAAGAGGTGACTATTGAACGGTCTTGGCAACCTTGCTGAAAATTAGTTGACCACAGGTGTATGTATGGGTTTATTGTACACTCAGTTTCATCCCATTGGTCTGTCTACCTCTATGCCATTTTTATTACGGTAGCTGCATACGCTGCTTTTTAAACTTTTTTGGCTTTACTTAATAAATAGAATAAGTTCTGCAAGAAGATAACTGTAAATATTATCCTATAATGTCATCAACCAACCTTTTATGTGTAAGTTGTCCACATGTCTTTATTATCAAGATCAACATCATAAACATGCCTGCAGTTGCAGAAATGAGATAATCCGCAATTATTCCTCAGGATAACTTCCTCCTGGTGGGATCCCTGGGGCCAAGAGTTTGCAAGGCTCCCAGAGCTTGAGTAGCTGTTGCTGCATTCCCTTCCCAAGAAGCTCTGCTAACTTGTCCTCTGTCTCTGGACTGAAGCCACCAGCTTGAGCCCTGTGTCTTGCTTTCTCTTTGCCCCAGCCAGACTCCAAGGATAATTGTCCCCTCTTTCCTTCTATTTCCAAATCTGTTCCATATCATCTCTTCTCTTCATTTTTAAAGCTAATCACATGTTGGAAACTGTAGCACTCTCTTCATACTTCTTTAACCCAGAGATTGAAAAAGTCAGCTCTCTGGAAAAATCCCGAAAGCCCCATTCCAAATGCAATGGCCCAGCAAGGATGGTGCTTCGTCACGAGTGCCAATTGGCTGTTGTGAAGCCACTGGGTGCAACAGGAATGATGGGTCCTCGCCTCCCTATCAAGCAATATCAGCTCCCAGTAATAGCCTTTAGAATGGAGACGATGGATTAGGGACCAATGGTGGAAACCATCTGGCATGAATAGTTACTAGTCTCAACTGAATTACGCCTGCTAATAGAGCCCTCGGGAGCCCACTGGGCAGGGATGACTCAACAGAGAGAAAGAACGCCTCCTTCAACACCAGAGATTCTCCCTCCTCTGTGTCCCTGAAAAAAAAACACAATTCTGAAAACTGTTGTTCTGTGGCTGACACCTTGTCAAAGCCACATGGGCTGTGAAGTTTCGCCGGAAGGGACGTGTTCTTTGTGACAAAGTCTGAGCAGGGTTTGCTGGACGGCAGGGGATAGAGAGAATACGAGAGACATTCGAGTGCCTCCGCTCTCAATGCTCGGTGTGCTCGGCGGCTGCATCACCAGTGTCCTTTACTGACCACAAACACCAAAATACTCCTCTGTTCAGCATCGAGGTGCAGAAGGGGTCACCATGCCAGGAGGCTCCTCACAGCTGAGTCATGAACAACCACAAAGAGAGTAACCCCAGCTGGACCACCTCTGCCTGGCCGGGCACCTGTACAGACCTCACCAGCAGATCGGCCGACCCCTTGCTCACCGTGTCCTCCCCATGGCACTGCAGGACGCCACCATGGCCACGGCCGGCCCACACACCGAGGAGTGCAGGTGGCATGTGCTGGCTAGATGCTGCCTCTCTGGGCTGTACAGGATCACATCTCTCCTCCCCCTGTCTCTCTCCTCTTATCCCTTTCCCCAAAGGGACACAGGAGGAAAGAGGGGACAGCAAGGGGAGAGCGGTAGATCTTAGTACGTTTTCTTGTCCTGATTGTCCACAGGGGACAGAGACGAGGATGGGCTCGTAGGCAGCTCTGAAGGGAAGCTTTCCCGTCTGGAAGGAGACCATCCGCTTGGATCAAGTGGGCACTTTTGCCCAAGACCAGGCTCTTTAAAGGCTATTACACAGAATAAATAAGAAATTGGAAGTAAGGGGAAATGGGAAAGCAGCTAGGAGTAAGTAGGGTAAGGAGAATGTGCTAGACGGCAGGATAGAGGCGTGGGCTGCGATGAACTCAGGAAACGAGTAAATATAGACACAGTTTCCGTTTATAGGTTCACCTCACAACACACTCTAAAAACTATCATCTCATCATCTGCTAACTACAGCTCCGAGGCAGAAGGCATCGGGCCTCTCCTCCAGAAGAGCCAGTGAGGGGAGCCCCCCGTGGCCCGAGCAAGGTCACCCAGCTCATTAGCGGCAGGCGGTAGCTGCCACAGGCCTCCCGACTCCTGTTGGCATAGCAGTTAATGCCAAAAAGACAAAAGCAGAAGGAAGAACACCTTTAAGAGCCGGGATATAAAGTAGAAGGGATTTAGCAGAATGATGTGGAGCAGGGGCCCCGTTTATGCACACCGAGGAGAAGCGCTCTGAGCAGAGGAAGAGAAGCGGAGGGTGGGCCACGAACAGGGCCGGAGGACACAGCCATCCATCCGCACGGCCTCTGCAGTTGAAAGCACGGAAGCCAAGTCCAGAGAGCAGCACACAGCAGGCAAAGAGAAACCTCCAGATGGAGCAAAGAAAGGACAGAGCTCCTCAGACGACCGTGCCAGGATCCTGGGCAGGCTCAACGTGGGAAACGTCGTGGGGCTGGGGGGCCACTGAGGCAGAGGTGACCCACCTCTGAGACTCTGATCACAACTTTATGACCCTTTGGGCCAAAGGAGTCTGCTGGTGTGCCCTGTTTAAAAGTCCCTTGAGAGAAGAATGTGAAAGTCCACCTGAGGATTTCCACTGGAACCCTCTGATGGGGGAGCACCTGCCACAGCCAGTGTTTTCATTTTAGGGCCTTGCATTCAGAAAACATGGTGATTTGTTTCCCTTGGAGAAAGATCAGAACAGAGTGGCTTTTAGGAGCCATTAATCTCCGAGACCTCATTCACTATTCTGTTCAAAGAGGGCAAAAACCAGAAACAGATTTCAAAGGAAGGCTCTTGTAATGAGCGGAGACAGAGAGGCAGCCAGGGAGCAATAAGCCCTGAGCCCGTCATCAGCCACAGTGTTAAAAAGTGTCCCCAGATAAGAAAACGCTCTGAGTCTAAGCATGCACGCACCTTCCCTGGTGCGGCTCCCTCTCTCCAGAGAACCCCGTCCCACCTGTAATTTCTTGTTGTTTTCTGTCCCTCCCTCCCACTAAGACCCAAACAAGAGGTTCTGGGAATAAGAGGTCTGTTTATTTTATCTCACCCCGTGGTTCTCAAGCAGAGATGGCCCCCCACACATACCACTCAGGGGACATTTGGAGTGTCCAGAGATGTTTCTGTTGGTTGTGCCTGGGCAGAGGTGGAGTGGTTCTATGAGGTCCGGTGGCGGGAGGCCAGGAATGCAGCTCACCATCCTACAATGTCCAGGACAGCCCCTAGGACAATAACCCAGGCCAAAATGTCCACAGAGCAGAGATGGTGTCAACTGAAAAAACACGAATACACCAGAGCTAACCACTGCCGCTTCTGATGTCAGAACTGGTCACACTCAAGTCCTGGGGTCTGTCTTCTTTCTGCCAAGTACAGGATTCCAATATTCACACGTCCAAACAGGGACGCGTGTAGGTGTTTGTCTACAGCTGAAACATCATCTTCCTGCTCAAGGTGTCCCTGGTGGATAAGGTAGGCCTTCATCACGCTGTGATCTGGGTGGGGACAGTTCCAGAACATGTGAATGCCTGGGGGAGGGACGTGCTGTAGAGAACTAACTTCAGCAGAGCCCACACATCAGCTTTTTGGACAAGAGTCCCAGAGGCCTACATTCCTCCCTGCCTCGTTCGCTGCCCTGCTTTACCGAAGTCAGCTATCTTCTGGAAGCCTTACCCTGTCCTGATTGGCAACAGGATCCCAAGAAAACAAAGGCTTTTCTTTAACTCCAGGCAAGAAGCTACAGGGAAGTTGGAGTCCAGGATGTGTCTACAAGAAGAATGAGTTGTGTTTTTTTAAAAAAAAAATCATGGTGAAAAAACAAAATAAAGAGCTGCTAAAAATAAATAGAAATGTAACAAAAGGCTAAAGGTAGAAAGCACCCAAATATTCATCAGGGATGGATGAGTGAGCAAAAGCAGCCTGTCCACATCACTTCCTGACAGAGAGGAACAAACCCCTGACGTAGGCTGCAGCATAGACAAACCTTGAAAATCGGACACTAAGTGAAAGAAACCAGACACAGAGGCCACGTGTCATAGGATTCAACTTATATGAAATGTCCAGAGTAGGCAAAGCAGTTGAGACAGAAATGGATTAGTGATTGCCAGGGCCTGGGTGAGCAGGGGTTGGGGAGTGAGCGTGAACTGGTAAGGGTTTCCCTTTGGGGCAATGAAAATATTCCCCAACCAGGTAGAAGTGATGATGGCACAGCATCGTCAGCATACTCAAAACCACTAAAATATAGACCTTCAAGTTGTTAAATGGTGGATTTTATATTTTATTCACTTACCTCAATTTTTAAAAATGAAACACGTTTTGGGACCCTTCATTTGGGAAAATCTGATGCAATGAGTTCTCCTGAATGGGAGGCAAGGTAAGTATGAAAAACCATTCAGAAGCTGTTGACTTGTGAAAAATAAAGCCAAATAAATAGCAAAAATGATCACAATGCCAGGTGTTTGTGGATGGTAAATTCCATCATCCAGTCTTGGCACTGGTTTTCCCAGTTTTGGGACAGTATAAATGAATAATGTCAATGAACATAAGTCAGTCCCTGATGACTGGCCCAGCGTATTGTTCTGTCATTTTCATCTTTAATTGCTCCATGCAGCTTTATTTCACTGTGACTCAGAATTGAGTGTGATGACGGTCCATGCCAACCCTCGGCACAGGTTGCAAGCCTATCCACTGGGACCCGGAGACCTCCCTCCCCAGCCCCATCTCCATCCCTGGCATCAATGAGTGTCCAACTCTGGAGTCGAAACCTTATCTGTAGATGGTCCCAGGGAGGAGACACAGTGCAGTGAGATGTCACCTGTTAAGCTGCCGTGACCCTCATCAAAGTGAATAGCATATGGGGCAGGTAGCCAGCAGCTGAGGTACCTAATCCATACTGTGCTTCCTACAAAAGCCTGGGTCAGGCTGGAGACCCCAAGAGCCTGCATAGAAAGAAGACAAGAAGGAAAGTCATAGCCATTCTGAAAACGAGGTGGTTTTCAACAAAAGAAAGTAGGAATGGGCTAGGAGGCATTCCGAGTGGGAGGTGATGAAGCCCTGAAAACCCGACCTGGAACTCAGTCTCCTGTCATCCTGTGGTTAGACCTGAACTTTGTCTACACACTCTAGCACCTCCCATTTTTGCTAATGCTTCCTGGAACATTCAGAGTTCCAGAATATTCTAGCAAATTGTCAATCCCACAATCAAATTCACAGGGTCAGTCATGGAAGAAATGTGGAACCTATTTCGACCAAGATGTTCTCTGCAAAGGAGAACAGGTGTGTCCAGACAGTCAGACTTTAGGCAGAGTTCTTGCTCATTTTTATACCTCAATTGTATGTGAATGTGTTTTTGGCATTTGGCAATGTTAGAAGATTAACTGAGGCCTATTAAAATGTTTAAGAGTTTATTTGAGCAAAAATCCATTCAAATCGGCAGCATCCAATCTAGCAGCTAGAAAGGAGTTCCAAGGTCCTATAATAAAATATTTTTATAAGCAGAGGGGAGCAGAAACAAGAAAGTTATACTGACAGGAAAAAAAAAAAAAAACGGGTTGGTTATTGCAGCGTTGCTTTCCTTTAGGGGATGGAAGGGATTGTAGAAAAGGGAAAAAAAATCTCTTCTACCCTCCAAAATTCTTCTAGCTGGTCTAATAATGAGATTGACATGACACAGATTAACAAGAGAAAAAAAACCCAAAGTTTTATTACATGCACTCAGACACCCAATAATGAAACTGAGACACAAAGAACTGACCAAGGCAGATAGTTTCTAAACTTTGTAGACAGACAATAAATCTGTGAAGAATTGAGAAGGCAAAAATAACAACTTTGGGAGCTTCAATTAGTAAGGAATTATAAACAGAATCTGGGCTTTTACTTTTAGCCAAATGTAACAAAGGGTGTTTTATACAGTCTTTGGGGATCAGAGTTCCAATATCTCTGGTGGTTAAGGGTGTCTCTTTATTCCTTCTACCTTGCACACGGGAAGTTTATTTCCTGCTGTCTGAGGGCAAAGTGAGGGTTAGAGTATTCTTTTTATACTAGCTGTTCTTAAGTATCTTAATTCAAAACAAATAATCAGTATGTCAAAGTGGTGCAGCTTGGGGCAGGGTCTTGGACCCTACAGGGTGTATTGCACCCATCGCCTACCGAATGCCAAGGCACTGATTTCTGATTGACTCACTTAAGCTTCCCCTTCTGGGAGAGCCCAAACTAAGTAAGTTAGTTCTTGGTTTGGTGATGTGGGGCTTAGCATCAGCAACTCCATTTTGCGCTATTGTCTTGTTTTCAACAACAGGCTCGGTTATTTTTTTCTGGCCTGGAGCAGGGTTTAAAAATTACCATAGCCAACTGGAAGTTATCCAACCATAAGAAAAAAGTTTCTATCTTATGATTGTCTTAAATGCTAAAATAGGTTTTGTTTTAAATGTTCAAACCACAGCAGAAGGCTTTAATGAAATGGAAAAGGGAAACAAACTAATATATAAGAGTTCAAAAATCAGAAACTGTTCTAGGCTCCTCAGGTGTGGGCCCCCATGCTTGTCTGAAAAAACACCTGGGAGGGGGGGAACAGAGGGCCAGCCACATGCTGCATCCAGCTGCTTCAGTGATTCGCTGTCTCATAAACACAGGCAAACACCTTGCTTTGGGAAATGCCCAGTCCCGTGTGCTGAGAGAACACAGCAGGGGGCATTCACACTGCACAGACCCTCCTGCCTGTGTTCACACTGACCTGAAACCCCTCACTGTCGCCTTAACTTCCTCCTTAAGAAGGAAGACTGGGATCAAACATTCAGTCGTGCACTGGAGCTGGGGTCAGAAGACTTCCTCCAGGTACAGAGGACAGGACAGTGTCAGTGTCCAAGCCTGGGCCCTTTGCTAAGGGGTGAGGTCACCTGCCACAGGGCCCTGCTCTGTGATGGGAGGACCTTGGCCTCTAGAGCCGAGACCGGAAGGGAAGGGGGTAGGCTAGTGTGTAAGCTGCAATTGACAGGTTGAGGTGGATCCCAGGCTGCTCCCTGCCCCCTGAGGAAGGGGAGAGGAAGGTCAACCTAGACTTTGGGGTGTAGGTGGGAGCATGTAGGGACTCCTTTATATATCTGGAAGATGTGCGTGTGCATGGTGCCCCTGTGTGCACCTGTTTACATACATATATAAGCACATAACTAAGGTGGATATACTACTTAGAGTCAGCGAGAGCTGTTGTGCAAAGTACCATGGACCAGGTGGCATAAACAAGAGAATTGTATTTTCTCCCCTTTCTGGAGGCCAGAAGTGCAAGATCAAAGTGCTGGCAGGTTGGCTCCTCCTGAGGCCTCAAGGAGACTCTGTCTCGTACTTCTCCCCTGACTTTTGGTCTGCAGGCCATCTTTGGCCTTTCTTGGCTTGTGAGCACATCACCCCAACCTCTGCCTTCATCCCCCCTGTGGGCATGCCTCCCCTCCTTTTTCAACATCTGTCACCATACAAGGGTACAAAGTTTATTCTGTGATGAGAATTTTAAGATCCACCCAACAGTAACTTTCAAATATACAATACAGGATTGTTAATTATAGTGACCTTACTGAAAATTACATCCTTATCACTAATTTATGCTGTAACTGACCCTCTTCAGTCTGCGCACTCCCCACCTTCCCATAGGTATTTAATGCTTCAAGATATACTCTGACAGTAGCTTTACCTAGATTCGGATATGTTGTATTTTCATTATCACGATCCTCATCAAAATCGACAATTTTAATCTGTATTTCCATTTGGACCCAAGATTTCTTTAACAGCCTCAGATAGAACCAATTTTCCAAAGCCCCCCCATTCTTACAAGGAGGGGTCAGGAGCCCATCTACTCCAGGACGATCTCGTCTTAGCTAAATACACCAGCAAGGACTCTATTCTTCGATAAGATCACATTTTGAGGTGCTAGGGGTTACTATGTAGAGAGATGAATTTGGGGGAAGGGCACAATCAACCCATAACACCTCCCAACACAAACCCATTCATTCACAAGCACAAACACACATAGTCAGCCATATACTATCCTCATGCTGTCTGGTTTTATTCTAAGAAACATGTATTCCCACCATGGGCACGTATCTCTTCTTGACCCTTCGGAGATCCCTGTGCTCTGGGGCTACAAGCTGCAAATGTCTCCGAGAAGGACAAACTTGGATTAATCCAGAAGACCACAACTCACTTCTGGCTTTCTTTTCCATTGCCATATGTCAGTGTATAACTGTCCCCACGCCATCCGAGCACCAGTCCCTGGGGTTTCTTCAAACCCAACAATCCTGGGTCCCCTGGAGATGGGGGTGAGGAGATGGATGGCCCGGCCTCTGGGGTCCTGGATGCACACCCTTACTCTACTATGAATTAGTGGAAAGAGAGTCATGGTCTAACTTTGTGCTGTGATTTCTTCTAAAACTTTACTTGTGCCTTGAATGGAATCCATCACTCCTGCATGCATTTAAAATGCTCTAATATGTGCCTTGTGGGCCAGTTACCACACAGAGAACAGGGCTCGCAGAGACCCATGGGAGGTAGCCCTGGGTCCTCAGTCTTCCATTTTCCTTCTCCCTCTCAGACTCAGTAATTCTAAACCGGCTGACAGCACAGCTCATCGTGTTTCTGACAATCCTGCCACGTGGAGGACACAGCCATAGGCATGCATGCTTTAAGGCCTGCAGAGATGTCTCTCCATGCAGAGACAGACACATACATACCAGCCCACACCCACAGCCCGTGCAGAGGTTGGACTCGTTGCGGTGCACAGAGGCAGGACAAAGGCCGAGGGTGCTACATCTCCAGCCCACTGGGCGCTTACTACGCAGGCCTTCTGTTGCCTGCTGTCCGTCGGCCTCCCCACCACACCTTGTGGGCTGTGGCCACAGGGTCCCCTGGTAAGCAGCTTCCCTCTAGTCTCAGCGCCAGGAAGCACTGGCAGGAGATGAGACGCAGGAAAGAGGGGTTGTGTTTTCTCCATTTCCTGTGCTAGACCATGTTTCTGCAGGGACTGGGGTCCCTTCATCGCAGCTCCCACTCCTGCTCAACTCAGATAAAACCCTCTCTTCCTTTTTTATTGATGGGGAAAATGATTCATGATACTTGTGAAGATGGCAAGGTGGGCTTCACTCAGAGGGACTCTTGTAATAGCTCCAGGAACCCCCACAGTGGGTTTTTGTAGTAGGAGAAGGAGTTTGGGCTCAACTCTGAATACAAGAAGGAAACGTGGGAGTCTACAGCCAAGGAGGGATTCCAGCTCACCTAGACTGACAGGACTTTTTCTGGAGGCAGGCCAGGGGGTCTGACGTCACTGGGACAGTGCAAGTAAGGAACCAGAGCAGATATTGGGGGTGACCAGACATGCACAGTGGGCATCTGACTAAACCAACTAACAGGACTTTTGCTAAAATTATGTGATGCAGACGGACACGGAAGTCCGCAAATTGGGGTCCAGTTGGGAAGAGGGCTCAGAGAGCCCTGACTGGAGTGTAGTCAAGGAGGGACACTTCACCACCTTGGGCCTCCGGGTCTGGGGAGTAGCGGTGATCTTCCCTCATTGTTTCCTTCAAAGAAGCCCACACATCTGAGAACAGATCTCTCCTCAAGGTTTTCCGAACCATCTGACTTGGATTTTTTCCCCTACCAGGACCCCAACTGATCCATGTCTGGGAGCAAGTCCTGTTAGCATCCACTATGGGCATCATCACTGGCACCCAACATGAGTCACTGTTTTGTGTCTTGTGTTACCCTTCAACAGAAATCTGAAGCTGTCCCAACAGTAGACAGATCCCTCCTTCAGAATGGAGGCCCGTGAAACGTAGATGCTCCCCCTCAACCACGGGGTTGCCTGTGTGCGCTCAAGGCCTCCAAAATCAGTGGCTTGTGGATAGGAAAGATTCATCACTGTCATCCCTGCTTTTGAAAACAAGTCTGCACATCATATCCGAGCATTCCAGCTGTGGAGAGCAAAGTCAGACGAAATCAGACCCTGAAGACAGCTGGGAAGAGGCTGCCCGGCCTTCAGAGCCAGGCTCGCGCTCGTTCTTTCCCTCATGAACACGGATGGCCTTCAAAGGCGATCGTTCTGCTCTGGCCTGGGGTGCCCACACTTCCATCCTGAGCCTCCTTTTGTCACTGACAACAGCACAAGCACATGGGCTCAGTGCTCAGAGTGACCCAACTGGTCTTGCTGAGAAAAACTGCCGTGACACACAGGTTAAGTAAATCAGAATTGGGTAAAACATGGAGGTGGATGCTTGCTGCTCTTCTCACAGTCAAGGAGTAAAATGATATCTTTCTTCTGCTAATCTTTCTTCATTGACTCCAGAGATCAACAATAGTCAAACTAAGTTAAGTACTTTATATCCTGGTTGTTCTACAGCCAGAGACATAAACCATAGCCAAGAGCTCGGTGGGGCCCTTCCTTCTCCACCCAACCTTCAAAGATACTTTTCCAAAGGATGTGACAAGGACCGAGGGCTTTCTCCATCCTCCTGGTCATTCCAGCTCCATCAGTCTTGTCCCCTGGGTGGCCTGTCTAGTTCTACTGCACTTCCTATAACACAAGAGCCCAGCATCTCCCTGCTCCGTGATGACAGCCACCCTGGTTGCCAGTTGCAAAAACACTTAGCCCCCCACCCTCTGTCCTTGTGCAGTGAGAAGTCGGCCTGCAGAATTCATGCTGAGCATCTGAAAGACAAACCACCTTGAAAATGAAGACACTTGGAACCTCCCGAGGTTCCTCTGTGATCTAGAAATCCAACACAAAGCTGATAGATGCCTGCACTAGAGGGAGAAAAAAATGTGTTTAGTGGAAGGCTTACATGAATAAAAGCCTCAGGTTCTCAGCTGGAGCAGAGTGCTGGCAAGACACAAAACAACATCCTCACCCACGCGCTGGAGCTGATCCAGCACTCACATGTCCACGGCACATCTGCACACCAGACAGTGTGACCAGGTGACAGACCAGAACTGTAGCGAACCATGGCCTATGAGCCAAACCCATGCTGCCTCCTATCGTTGCTGGTTGTCCATTGAGTATTTTCAACCATTTAAGATAATATCAGGCTTTGGTCTTTTGGAAAACTGGTCTAGTGTTCAATAGGGGTCATGAGAACACTGTTTCTAGATGAAACCAAGTTCCACTTACAAAACTTTTCCTCTCTATTAAATGTGAGGATGTCTGTTGAGGCTTGGGATTAACTCAGTGATCTATTTACAAATAAAATATTTTTTCATATATACTATATTAGGCAGGTTCTCCAGAGAAACAGAACTGTAGGAGATATGTATAGACAGAGAAAGAGAGAGAGATTTATTTAAGTGATTGGCTCATGTAATTGTAAGGCCTAGCCAGCCTGAAATCTTCAGAGAAGGATGGAAGGCTGGAGACCCAGGGAAGGGTTCACACTGCAGCTCAAGCCTGAAGGCCATCTGCATTCCTTCTTCAATCTTTCCTCCTACAGCATTCACCTGATTAGATGAGGCCCACCCACATTAAGTAAGAAAATATACTTTAACCAAAGTCTAATGATTTAAGTGTTAATTACTTCTGAAAAGTACCTTAATAGGGACATCTAGACTGGTATTTAAGCAAACATTGGGTATCATGGCACAGCCAAGCTGACACATTAAATTACCAATTACAGGACGCCTGGATGGCTCAGTGGTTGAGCGTCTGCCTTCGGTTCAGGTTGTGATCCTGGAGTCCTGGGATCGAGTCCTGCATCAGGTTCCCCTCGGGGAGCCTGCTTCTCCTTCTGCCTATGTCTCTGCTTCTCTCTCTCTCAGTGTCTCTCATGAATAAATAAATCAAATCTTTAAAATAAATAAATAACCAATTACACATACACACATATACGTAGGTAAAATCTAAGTAGTAAAAAATGTCCATAGACTGTGACACTTGTCTACTTGCAGCTGGTAACATATTTGAGTTTTCTGGACTAAAGTCCTATTAAATAAAATCAAAGTCAATAACATTAGACATTCTTCATTCATAAGAATAAATACTTCTATGTACCCAAGTTGTCCTTTCTGGAAATTGAGGTAATTCAGTTTGCACAAGATGCTTTAACCAAGTAGTGTAGTGCAAACGGAGGGCACAGGCTTTAGAGCCAGCCTAATCTGAGTTCACACCTTGGCTCCTTTATAGACTTCTTATATGATTTTATACAACCAACTTAATCTCTTTGGACTCGTTTCCTAATCTGTCAGGTAAGCAGAGAAGCATATAACTCCCAGAGCAATGTGAAGAGGTATGCCTGAGATCCACAAGGGAGCACAAGGGAGCCCACGACTGTGGCTCAGCAAACAGTAGCTCTAAAAGTGAGCCGGAAAGGGTTTCAAACCTTTGTCTACTGTGTGCAGTGTAACAAAGGTAGACCCAGGTGAAGGATATAAGGATATCTGAGCAGTAAAAGTATCTGAGCTTCAAGGAGGAAGGATGGAGCAGTGGTGGCCAAGACTCTGCAGAGTTTCTAGGCAGGTGAAGACATGGAAAATGCAGCCAGATGGTCCAGTGCCAAGTTTAAGGGGATGACCATCCCCATGCTGATTTCATAGGCAGTTAATAGCAGAAAACACAATCAAGTTGGCACAGTATCTGAGTGTCATGAACATTCTAGAGCAAAAATACTGCAGTGCTGTCATGAGAACTGTCTTTTTTAGCATGATCATAGCTGCACAGAAGGCAATTGGCAGGTAGGTTCAATTGCTTTCCCATGTATTATATGCAAAATTTCTATGAAATAGATTTATTTCATAAATGATTAAGATACTGCTATACAGGTGAGCTCCAGCTCTAATAATACCAGACTAATCCTTCTCAATGAGAACAACCATAAAATCTGAGAAAATATTGTTGAAATGTATTTAAAGTTGTCATAAAACTAATACAGCAATAAAAAATTACAGAACCAAAGCATCTGGGTGGCTCAGTGGTTGAGCATGATGCCTTTGACTCAGGGCATGATCCCAGGGTCCTAGATCAAGTCCTGCATAAGGCTCCCCATGGGGAGCCTGCTTCTCCCTCTGCCTGTGTCTCTGATTCTCTCTCTGTGTCTCTCATGAATAAATGAATAAAATCCTTTTTAAAAATCATAAAACCAATGTTTGAGAGAAAAATTAAACAGGTGAGTCTAGCATTTGGGGACATTTACCCTAGAAGCTTCTATGAGCAGCAGAACACGTAGTGATGACCAGAGCCTTTGACAGATTCTCAGGGATCAAGACAGAAACTGGAATTCAAGGCACTCCAGGCACAGAAGATGGTTCTGTAAACACCTAAGTATCATGTTGAAACATCGAAGACTTAATACCTAGGAATATAAGTGGGGCACCTGTGTGGCTCAGTCAGTTAAACATCCAACTCTTGGTTTTGGCTCAGGTCATGATCTCAGGGTCCTGGGATTGAGCCCAGTGTTGGGCTCTGCACTCAGGGGGGTGTCTGCTTTAAGGATTCTCTCCCTTTCCCTCTGCCTCTCCCCCTGCTCACATGTTCTGTCTCTTTTTTTCTCTCTAAAATAAAAATAAATTTTAAAAATACTAGGAATAAGGGTAAACTAGAAGTAGACTGACCCTCAAAAAAAGACAGTAGTCAAGCCTTTATCTATGTATGCCCCTGAGAGTCAAGGTAACCCTAGGTTTGAATCCCCTTCCCTAGTTATGGTCCTCTGTGTAGGAAGAAAGCATCATACAGAGACTCAAATTATCTCTACTACTTTTCAAATACAATGCCTACACCCAGTCAAAAATTACTACGCATGAGGAGATAAGGAAACATTATTTAAAACAGAGAAATTCAACCCACAAGGGATCCAGACAATGGCATTGTCACACACAGGCTGAAAAGTAACAAGACTTAATGTGCTTAAGGAATGAAAGAACAGGCTGAGAATTTTTGCACAGAACTAGAAACTATTTTTTAGAGAATTTTGTAAAGAGACACAAACCATTTTAAAAGCCCAAGTGGATCTTCAAGGACCAAAAACCTACAATGACACCATGTTGATGAGTTTAATAGAAAATTATGAAGAGCTGAAAATGGAATTAGCAAACTGACAAGTTGGTCAGAAGAAATCACTCAGGCAGCATGATGAAGATGATGGAAAGAACATAAGAGGGGCAGGGATATGACAAGAAAGTCTCCATTACCTGCAATTGAAGATCCAGACACAAAGAGAAAAACAAAGAGGCAGAGGAAATTATTATAGTTTTCCAAAACTAATGAAAGACCTAAAGCCACATATTCAATCAGCTCTACAAACACAAACAGGGTAATTGCAAATACCCCTCACCTAAATACAATGTAGGAAAAGGTAGAAAACTGAGAGAGAAATCAGGTGGAGAAAAAAGACAAATGACTTTTAGAATGGTGGCAGTAAGAGCTACAGCTGACTGGTTTCTAGAAATGATGGAAGCCAAGAGAAAATCAAGTTCTCAACAACAACAAAACCAAAAATCTATTTATTTATTTATTTATTTATTTATTTATTTATTTATTTATTTATTTATTATAGATATAGAGAGAGAGGCAGAGACACAGGAGGAGGGAGAAGCAGGCTCCATGCTGGGAGCCCGACGCGGGACTCGATCCCAGGACTCCAGGATCGCGCCCTGGGCCAAAGGCAGGAGCTAAACTGCGAGCCACCCAGGGATCCCCCCTCACTGATATTTTCACTCATTTTCTCTCCTTTCTCTTCATTCGCTTTCATTAATTTTTATATTCCCCAAATGAATGAGACCATATAATGTTTGTCCTTCTCCAATGGACTTATTTCACTCAACATAATACCCTCCAGTTCCATCCACGTCAAAGCAAATGGTGGGTGTTTGTCATTTCTAATGGCTGAGGAATATTCCATTGTATACATAGACCACATCTTCTTTATTCATTCATCTTTCGATGGACACTTAGGCTCCTTCCACAGTTTGGCTATTGTGGATATTGCTGCTATGAACATTGGGGTGCAGGTGTTCCAGCACAAAAACAAAAATTTAAATTAAAGTTCTAGGAAAAATATATCCCACGAATGAAAGTAAAATTAAAACATGTTGGAACAAAAATGGACAGAATCTATCAGCATGAGAACCACCCTGATGGCAAGGCTGAAGGAAGTCCTCCCAGTGGGAGAGAATGACTCCAAGTAAGACCTAAGACACGCAAGAGGAGGGTAAACTTCAAACAAGTGAACAAATCTAAACAGAAGTGTCCATGCCAAGTGTGAATAATATACAAAGTAAGTGACAACAATAAGACCGGTGGGGCAAGGCTACATGCTGTCAGGGCTTCCTACCTTTTCTGCTGTGGCTGGAAACAAGTAAAAGCACTAATTTATATTAGACACGGTAAGTCACAGTGACTGTCGCATTCTCAAGGGTGATCACTGGTTTAAAAAGAGTACATAATGATGAAGATAATGAGGACAGGGGAAGGAACAACTTAAAAAATACTTAACCAGTTTAATAACAAAAAAAGAGGCAATCTTAGAAAGAAAAACATCTCTTCCAGATATCCAGGAAATCATTCACCAATGAACTGCCAAACATTGATTATAGAGCAGGCATGTCATTGGCCCAGACACCAGTACCTGGTAAGAGGATGCCAGGTTCCCTCAACAGTTGGACTCTGTCTCTTGACCACTACCAGAGAAAGGTCACATAGAGCTGATAATGATATGAGATAATTATATGTATATCTCTGCCATACTCTGCCATTTATATGCGGGTCTCAGGAAGTAGACAAAAGAACATGGAACTTGAAATCACAATGATCATTTAGACCCAGCGCAACCATTAAATTACATTGTTTTAGAAGGCATTTTAACAAGAAAGATCAGGAAGAGATAATATGAAAATGATATATTTATCATTTTTAAAAGATTCTATTTATTTATTTATTCATGGGATAGAGAGAGAGAGAGGCAGAGACACAAGCAGAGGGAGAAGCAGGCTCCATGCAGGGAGCCCGATGTGGGTCCCCAGGATCAGGTGCTGGGCTGAAGGAGGCGCTAAACTGCTGAGTCACCCAGGCTGCCCCAGTATTTATCACTTTTTAAAGTCGCAGGAAACATTACAATTTTATGGTCTTATTCATATAGATTTTAAATGAAATGTAGATGGTTGTATAGTCAGAAATCCCATCAGGGGTGGGAGTGGATGAACCACAGAAAAACAAAAATCTGGTAAGAAATCGGGTGGGTCAAATTCTCCCCGAGAACCTGTCCTAGATTTGGAATTTCTGAGATTTTGAGGGACTGAGAGTGTCCTCAGAGAGACAACATAAGGAGTCTCAAAATATCCCGTGGCTTTAGGCTTTGAGAGTAAGTATGTAAAGTTGGCCCTACTGGTGTCTACTCAGGAATCACTGCCCTGGGCTCTTTTGCTCTGGTCCGTCAGAAGAAGCTCTGTTCAGTTCAGGAAAGAGCAAAGCCATGATCAGCAATATTTGTGCCTCAACCCACTCTTTCCTCAGGAACTCTTAGAGAGTCCATCTAACCTCAGGTAGTGTAAAGCACTGGGATACTCCTGGTAGAGACTTGCCTGTTAAGCTCCCTTCATCTTCTCTCATCCTCCTCTGTGCATTTTGTCTCTCAGTCTCAACCTCTCCTCTCAAGAGGCCATCAGACAGGATGGCATCCTGACTTCTACACCACACATGTGAAGATAGTCCATGAGAGGGCCCTTCCAAGAGTCCATGTTATAGCTTTTCTGAAAGAACTGTCTCAAACAGGAATAAGACTGCATTAAGGGATTTCCAAGTCTACTAACCAGGCTCATAATAGTGACTAAATCCTAGGGCTTGAGGCTTAAATTTGAGTAAGTTCTACAAACAATGATGATCACCATCATTTCTGTCCTTATCTTCATTACCATTGACACCATCATCACTACCATCACATCATCATCAATACCATCATTACCATCTTCATCACCATCAGCTCTATCACCATCACCATCATCATAACCACCATCATCATGTCACCATCAACACCATCATCGCCATCACCACCATCATCATCATGTCACCATCAATACTGTCATCATCATTCTGGAGCCGGTACACTATTTCTTCCTTCTTTGTGTTTTCAACCTCCCACATTCCTGAATGCTCCCCCTCAGACCTCCGGAATCCAGTGTGCCCAACCATGCCCATCCCAGAGGCGCTGGCAAAGTGGTATGCTTCCCGTCCCCGGCCACGTGAAAATGGCAGCGATGCACATCAACAGCCACTGTGTGAGCCAGACACACCATGGACAAGCCTGAATACATGGCTTTGAGCTCGGTGGACACCGAGCAGGAGGACCCCAGTCCCAGGAAGCAGTGTGACCAGATGGCTAAGAATAAAGATATTAAGAAACTGGCTGCCTGTGATCTTGAAAGTGCAACTGACTCATGGCCATGGGGAGCCTTTTTCCAGACTTTCGCCTTGATGTTTTGAATGGAGCTCATTGTGATGCATGGCTGCTCTGCTTATTTATAGTGATGAGATAAAACCCAGGTGAGTTATTTGGCAGCAGGGAATGCTGCTGTTTTTAATCAAAGCAAATAAAAAGACAATCTCTTTATTGGAAAGATGTAACCTCCAGGCCTTTTACAGACTGCAGATGTGTGCACCTTAATCTTACATTCCTTTGAAAAGAGAATGCTCTTGAAAAGCAATCTATATATTCCTAATTTCACAAGGAAATACTTGAATAGTTCTGTCTTTCTGAATCAGAAAAGAGAAGAAAGGGGAAAAAATAAGCTGGCTGTGACATAGGAACCATCTCATGTCACCAGCTGGAAAGCCACATGCTGGGGGAAAACCAAGTTCAAGGCCACCAAGCCTCAGGCTGCTAAGAGGCAAATTCGATTTTGCAATATAAACATGACAAGTCAAGACAATGACTGAAATGTGGCGATGCAAAGGATGGACAGACCAACAGAACCCAGAGTGTCTGGGGCGATAGCTGCAGAGATACATACTGTCCGGAGACCGCACTCCCACGATGAAAGGTGAGGTTGCACACCACCCGGTATCTGCTACGCATCGTCAGTGGGTGATGGAGGCATGTGGGTAATCATGCTGGAAAGCAATAAAAAGCACATCAACTTCCGTGCGCGCTCCCAGGGAGATATGTGAAAGGACAAGTGCCCCGGCTGAGCAGACAGGAGCAGCACAGTCTCCTGCCAAGCAGGGCAGAGGGATGAGCTGTCTGGTGGTGTTGCTAAGGAAAAGCTTTTACTCTTAATTGCTCACTTCTCATGGCTTTCTCGATGACAGTATAGAGAAAGCATATCTTGTCGCTGGGTTTCTAATGTGATTTCTTCATCCATCCAGGCTAGAAAAAAAAATAGTATTTCTAAATTTCTCTTTATTTTTTAAGAAACTGGTATCTGTGAGTGTAGATATAATTTTCCCATTCTTCTTTGGTCTTTTTACTATTCTTGCATGACTCTTACTACCAAACCCAGCGATACCTCAAGGAAGTTTTAATTATGGAAACGATGTCAGCCCAGCAAGATGAGCATAGCTGAGGGGCACCAGGACTCAGAGTCTGAGCTTGAGAAGATAGGTGGGCATGTACTTATAAAGTATGTACTGGGCAGGAGAGTGTCTCCCCAAAATCTACATCTACGCTGAACCTCACAATGTGACTTCATTTGAAAATAAGGTCTTTGCAGAGGTGCCATTATTCAGAATGAAATCATTCTGGATTGGGCTGGGTTCTACCCCAATGACTGGTACCCTGACCAAAAGACAACAGCCACAGAGACACATGGGGAAGAAGCCATGTGACGACAGGCAGAGAATGAAGTAACATGTCTACCAGCCCAGGAACACGGAGGATGGATGGCCACCACCAGAAGGTGGAAGAGGCAAGAAAGATCCTCCCCTTGAGCCTTCGGAGGGAACAGGGCCCACCAAACACCTGGGTTTCAGCCTTGTGGCCTCCAGCAATGAACAGAATACATCTGTGTGGTTGGAAGCCATCCAGTCAGTGGTACTTTGTTACCGCAGCCGTAGGAAGCTCATACCTGGGCCCTCAGCCATCTGGAAAATGGAGTCCACACAACAGCAACTTCCAAGGACTCCTACACACTGAGCATTCAGGTGCTCTCTCAATCTGTGAAGGGAAGAAACTGCTGGAGTCGACTAGGAATCACCATCTTGAGTGACTCCGCCAGCGCCTGGAGTCCTGACAGGTGCCCTGACCTCTACTTCGTGCCACCATCTGCCAGGCCTCTGCGGGGGACGCATCCCGTCCAGTCTTGAGCAGGCTGGTGGAAAACGATTCTCTAATCATTTAACCTGCAATTCCAAAAGCCTGGAATGGCTTTTGTTCCACAGTCAATGGTCTTGAGCTGGGATTCTGGAATTTTCAGCTAGTGTTTCAGGCAGCCTCTGCATCTACTATTACTTCCATGCTGTCCCTCCTTCCCTCTCTCCTCTCCCACCCCTGCCCCTTCTGCTCCACTCAAACCTAGCCAGGCCCCTCGCTCTGTCCGCAAGGCTTCTCCATCCCCCTTCTCCCCCTCACACCTGCTCTGTCCCATCACAGCCTGGAGCGGGGTTCGTTTCCTAGGGCTGCTGCAACACAGAGCCCAAAACTGGGACCTTAAACCAACACAGTTCTACTCCCCCACAGCTCTGGAAGCCACATGTGTGCAGTTGGGGTGTCGGCAGGTCCCTGAAGGCCCCAGGGAAGAATTGCAGGCCCCTTCCTGGTTTCTGGCATTGCCAGCCATCCTCGGGGTTCCTTAGCTTGTGGCTGCATCACACTGGTCTCTGCCTCTGTCATCAAGTCCCATTGTCCCTGGTGTCTCTCTTTGTGTCCCTCTACAAAAGAACATCTGTCCAAGGAGTAGGGTCCAACCTACACCTGCATGGCCTCCTCTTAATTCAGTTACCTCCCCAAAGACCTCATTGCCAAATAAATGCACATTCACTGTGCCCTAGGAGGGTAAGACTTGGACACCTCTTCCTGGGGACACAAGTCAGCTGACAGCCCCGAGCTGATTGACACGGGGGGGCCAGCTGCCTCTCTCCCACACTGCCACTCCTCCCATCACAGCTTCCTGTCTGCAGGTCTGCATCCAGCCCAGGGGTAGGACCACTGAAGGCTCTGTTTTCAAACTGTGCTCTTGCTCGCACAGGGTCTAGCCCTGGCTACCTCTGGGCCCCCTCACTGCACCCCACCTGCCCTGCTGTTCCTGCATGCTGACGCAGACCCCCACCTCCCCACCCACCCATACGAGAGTCCCTGGCTGGTGCTTCTCCTTCTGTGCTGTGAGTCTCACCGAGGAGAGTCCCAAGTCTTTGTGGCCATGACATGTCGATGTCGATGCTAGCCAGGGCCTCCCTCACTCAGAGCTGTCCCAGAGCCCCTGTGTCGTGACTTGCTGACTTCACTTGCCCAACTTGAGCAGGTGAGGCCAGGGAAAGAACTCCTGCCACCGCAGGGCTGCTCATTTGAGAACTAGGCTTGGTCCGCTCAGGGGCTGGGGTCAGCAGCTGCATCCTGCGTCCCTATCTTCAGAGTATTTGCAGTGTGTAGGGAGTTCCCTAGAGAGAAACAGGACCTGACGCATAATAATAAAAGCTAAAAATAGCCACTAGTTATGGAGGGTTCGTGAGGGCAGGGCAGCACTGTAATGACCTGAGCACATGCCTGCGCTACGCTGTTAAAACCTTGCTAGAGCCTGAAGGGGGGGGCCTCTGGATCTGATGAGGAAGCTGGGATCGAGGTGACGTGATCTGCTCAGGCTCACGTGAGTACTAAGGGGCCCACAGTGTCTGATCCTGCACCCTCAGCCACAGCGCCCCTGTGCCTGCATCCTCAGGCAATGGCCAGCTCTGGATGCTCCTATGTCTGCATCTGTCCCAGCTACAGGGAGAGCTTCCAGTTCAACTGCATACCCATTGCCTCTCCACCATGCTGGCAGCACTGGCCGCCGGCTCTCCCCGAGGCAGAGGCTGCAGCCAGACATGCCCCAGTGGATGGGGTCAGATCCGGGTGACAGCCAGAGCCAGAGCTGCAGACGGAGGCTCACTGGCAGCCAGCCCCGTTGCTGACCCTCGTGCCAGTGGCTGTGTGGTTCTGGCATTCTGAGACTCCAGGCACCTGCTAGTCCAAGTGGGTGGACATGGCCTCTGGGCTGCTGTGACTGAGCAGGTACTGGAGTTACCATCGTCCTCCTCAGGACCAGCAAATCACAGCACCCATTTTGACTTTGAAGAAGAGTTCTGGGATCCTCATGGTCCTGAATGAGCTTCTATCTCACCTTCTGGGCCTCAGTTTCCTTCTATGTAAAATAAAGAGACTGGATGATGTTATATTTAAGAAGCTTGCTGCTCTTTTCTGGTCTTTTGACTATAAAATCTCCATCAAGACCAAAGCTGACTTTGTCCCAAATAGGGATGAACAAATGCAAACCATGTGCAAGAGACTCTGGGCCAAACACATGCTGGCCTCCCCCAAACTCTGGCCTCCCTGCATGCTGGCCTCCCTGCTAGTCCTTAAATTTGCCAGCTCCACCTGAGCCTCGACACCTTTGCCTCTGCTCCTCCCCCTGCCTGGAACACACCGCCTTGCCCCTGGATGCAGCATGCCTGGCCTCTGGCCCCTCCTCTTCCTTCAGGGTCAGGGGAGCTGGGCAGTCCTGGGGAGGAGTGGCTGTAGTTGGGATATATGTCAAGGACACAGCTCTCAGGACCTGCTGAGGGACTGGGACATGGAGGGTATGAGCAATCAGTGTGCAATTATTCTGAGTTCCCTGGGCCCGGGCAGTGGGCAGGATGGAGCTGCCGAGTTCCATGATATGGAGAGCAGGGGACAGGTAGCAAGGGCATGCTCAGGGGTTGTATCTGGACATTTCACAGCTAGGATGCCACTTGGACTCTCTGGATAGCCACTTAAGAGCTGAAAGTCTGCAGTCAACATATAGGTAATGGCTGGAGGTGCAAACTGGGAACCAAGAGTGAATGTGTGACATTTAAAACCAGGAGAATGAAGTGCCAGCAGAGAAGGGAAGAGGCAGGGAGAGGAAGCGAAGGCACAGAGGAGACTGGCCAGGGGGAGGGGACTGGAGCTCCAGCGAGCACAGGGCATGCAGAAAGACAGGAGCTGGCAACTCATTTCACCACCCCCTGAAGTGCTGTTCTTTCTTTAATTTGAGGAAATAGGCTAAGTAGCTTGCCCAAAATCACTGAGCTGGTGAGACATTGATTGGGGATTCAAATCCAGGTCCTGCAGACCTGAGCAACACTGGCCTTTCCACCACAATATCCTTACTACTTAATAAAGGGTGGTGCATGTTATATGGTTATCACACCGTATCTCAGAGGCTTGGGCTACCTAGGCCACTGTATCAGTCACAACACTTCAGCTGCACTGCTTTTGTGGATTTTCTTTGCTTTTATACAGTGCTTTATGTTTGTTTTTTTTTAATCAAATATGGGAAAATGAGTCCTGACGTGCACAGCTAGACAAACATCACAAAGTGTTGATTACCAATGAGCTTCTTGTATCTGTGAGTCAATGTCCTTCATTGGGAGGACATTTGGGAAATGCTCAGCCATCACTTGTTTGAAGATTGTTTCTGATCTGATCCAATCTCTGTTTTCACCTTCAGGGGTATTGATTCTATCAACATCCAACCTTTTCATTATGCTGCTTTGTCCCTCTCTTCTTTGCTGTATTTTCCATTACTTACTCTTTCTATGATTCAGTCTGGATATTTTCCTTTTCCTGTCTCCAGCTCTCCCACAGTATTCTCCAACCCGACTTTTGATTCTCAAACATGTTCATCACAATTATTTTAAAGTCTATGTCTGCTAATTCCAATATCTGGAACCCCTGTGGTTTGGTTCCTGCCACCTGGCTTATTTGTGTCACCCCTGTTTGTTTTCATTACACTATCATTCTGTGGGGAAGACAGCCTCTCACTTTGGCCCAGTGGCCAGGGTTGGGTGAATTTGAAGTGAGGCTCCTTATTCAGGAGACCTGAATGGTTTCTGGTCTTAGCCCTACTTTTCCATGCTGTCCTGCAAGATTCTTACCTGGTAGGCTGGGGGTCATTCCAAGGACTTCTTCAGGATAGTCTCTGAGATCCCCAGCCCAGGAAACTGTTGAGAACACTACAGATGTTCAGATGTTTGGCTTCCAAGCGTCTTGGTGGGAAAGTGGCACCTGACCTCAGGGTTTCCTCAACACCTGCCATCCTTCCAAGGTCCCAGCCCTCAAATCCTGGGGCTTTGGGAGCTCTACAGTGGCCACAAACAGAGAGACCTTTTTACTTTTTATTGTGTTCAGTTTTCTTAGTGTTCTCAGTTGAAAGGTTGGTCTTCATTATCTAGACTTCCATTCCCAGAAATAGAAGTCTCTTCTTCGCTTCTTACAGCAGGATCACAGAGGTCCTCCTGTAGGCATTCATAGCCCATCAGCATGGCAGATGCCTAGAAAGACACAGCTCACGGTACCATCCCCATAAGTAAAAACACAAATGACTACATGCAGTGCATTAAGTACATCCTTTCAAGTAACTTCCTTAATGAAGCTTTTTTCCCCCTGCTTCCTTTTGTGTCAGAAAGTGCCTAAAGATTTCATTTCTTATGAAACTAGTAGATCTCTCTTGGGTTTTGTCTTGTTGGGTTCTTAGAAACTGTCCACCTCTCATTAAAACATGCTGATTATAAGTTTCTAAATAGCAGTTGGGGCAGGATATGGAGTTTCAAGATGGACAATCTAACCTCAAACTTAATGAATGTATTTTCAGGGGGAATAAAGAACTCTAATTAAGAAAGTAAAATGACAGATAAGAGAAATAACATCAAGCAAGTCGATCCTTCATAGCCTAATTTACTACCCATTTCTTCTTGAGATGCAGTGTGGAGGATGAGAGCCAATAATTAGTTTGAGTCAAAGCCTTGTTCAGAGTCTCCCTGTGCTCATTCCCCCCCCACATCAGGCCTCATCACTCTCAGGACCGCACCCCCAGTCTAAGCATGAGTGCTGGGAAAGGAAACGCAGAAGGGGTGCATGTTGTGCAAAGTAGAGATGGGGCTGGGGGAGCTGTGTCTGTATAAACAAGCAAAGATATGATCACAGATGCATGTGGGCAAGAAGGGGAGAAAAGCCTGCACACTCCCTGCCTAATGATTACTTTAGGTCACTTAGAAAACATACTCTCAAAAAAAACATTTATCTCATGTTCCAAATCTTATCAACGAGCACTGTGTAGAGAAACATTCTGAGGCTGAATCAAGGTCAACGGCAAAGGACACTACGATAAGGAGTGACATCAGCTACAAGCTTGTAGTGCACAGGAATTTCTGTATTTGCCATTTCTCCCATTAAAATATGTGTACAATGACAATTATTCCAGACTTGCTGTGGTGTGTCAGGATGCATCATTATTTTTTTCACTTGTTTCTAGAACAACCTCATGATGTAGGTAAGACAGGCATCATAAATCCTATTTACAAGTAAGAAAGCTGCAATATGGAATGCCATTGGATTTGACCCCAACACCCCCAGCTCCTTACTGACTGTTGCTCCCATTTCTATTCAACTTTCCCACAGCTGTAAGGAAGACAGCCAGTGCCTGATAACCAGGGCATCATGTAAAAAAAAAAAAAAAAATGGACCAGGCAAAGATATTCACAGCATTGGTCTCAAAGAACACAATAAATATTCTCTAAAGAATAGCAAAGAATTCTACCCATTCATGATTTTTTTTGAAAGATGTATGCACTTACTTAAGAGAGAGAGTGCATGAGCCAGGGGAGGGGCAGAGGTGAGAGGTATAGGGAGAAGGAGAAGCAGACTCCCTCTGACCAGAGAGCCCAACATGGGTCTCGACCTCACAACCCTGGGATCATGACCCGAGTAGTAATCAAGAGTCAGATGCTCAGCAGACTGAACCACCCAGGCATCCCCTGTCCATTCATGTTAAAAAATTAAACATGTAATTCAGAGTCTATTATAAAACATAATTAAAATATAAAAATTATGAATGATCATGAAAATAGTCTTTTTTCATATTGCTGATGGAATACCACAAATGGTTAATGCTCCAAACATATAAGAAAATATAAAAGGTGCCATCAGGATTGAAAACTTTAGCTGCTAATCATTGTGCATACCCAAAAGCAAGGCAGGAAAAGAGCAGTTCAACTCAGTAAAATAAATATTTAATTGACCATATGGAAAATGCATAGGATATAATCTATGCATAGAATATACTAGTGTATAATCTAATATGGGTTAGATAAATGTACAAATAATTATAATCCAAGAAAAGACATGATACATGATGTTGGAGAGACACAGAGAAAATATCACAGGAGATCACTGAATCAGATTTTGAAATAAGCATTCAGAATGATGACTAAATAAATGAGCATGAATTTCACTTTTATAAATATTTAAAATTTACTTTCAAATTCAAGAAGGAAAAAGAGAGAGAAGTGTTTCTTTCAGTTCTGTGGATTAAGTTTGCTCCTATTTTCTTTTTCTGGATTCCTTAGATGGATATGAACAAACCAGGTTGCTAATGTATTCACATCTACACCCAGGAACCTTTGTAGGACTGTATGTAACAAGCATTCAGTAATAAACCAATTTATCTCAAAACTCATGACATGGATTTTAATTTCTGCTTATGGATCTTCAGAGGTTAATAAATGGGACAAAGGCTTCTAGAAATGAGCTATAGAAACCAAGAATTGATATAATTCCTTCCACCTTAAATAGAAATATCTCTAGACTATTCAGCATGGACTATTATTATCCACCTTATTTTATAGCTGTCCTGGAAACAAGATATGAGAACCCCTTGCATCAAGCGTTTTGGCACTAAAGCTCCTTTGTGTTGTGAGCTCTACTTTTAAGGCTGAACACATGTGCACCAGACATATGGAGAGAAACTCTAGGGCCGCATTACTAACTTCTAAAGTTTCTGATCCATGGACTGTCTCGACAGTGGGATCTCTGTTGTGTCTCCCCTCAGACCTTCCCCTCAAGTCAGGCAGGCTGTGACTGCTTCAGTCAGGCAATACGGTGGAAGTGACACCACCTGACTCTTGGAGGAAGGTCATGTAAGTCATGCAGCTTCCGTGGGGCCTCATAGAACCCTCTCTTGGAACGCTCCTTCTCAGAGCTTGGTCCCATGCAGTGAGAAGCCCATGCCTCATAGAGAGGCACTATGCGGGCACTCTGCTCACCATCCCGGCAAAGCCCAGCCTTCAAGCCACCTCAGCCCAGGCACCAGATGTCTCAGTGAGGAAGCTTCTAGATGCTTCTAGTACCAAACTCAGGTCACCCCAGCCATTCAGGTCTCTCCAGATGAGACCCCTGACCTTCTGTACTCTGTACAATTTCCTGACCTGTAGGATTTGTGAACATGATAAATGATTGTTGCTTTATGCCACTAAGCTTGGGCTTGTTTGTTACGCAGCACTCAGTAGCAAGAACACACACCATGATTTTGGCCATGTCACTCCAACTTCTCTGGTGCCCATGTCACAACCCTTATCTATCCTGAGCTCATAGTCTCTGTCAATCCTTATTCAACTTTTCCACCTCACCACTCTCCCAGCCTGCACTAATTTTCAAAATATTGTCATATTCTGTTGTATTTATATTTTCATTTTTAAAGATTTTATCTATTTCTTTATTTTAAAGAGGGAGAGAGAGCATGTATGACAGCAGGGGGAGGGGCAGAGCAAGAATCTCAAGCAGACTCTGCACTGAGTGTGGAGGCCAACGCAGAGCTTGATCTCACAACCCTGAGATCATGACCTGAGCCAAAAACAAGAGTCAGACACTTAACCAACAGAGCCCCCCAGGTACCCTTATTTTCATTTTAAAAACCATCCTATTATTACATTTAGATTATTTACCATCAGATGCACTTAGGGGTGATGCCATCATGAATAGCTTTTTGTGTGATTTTGTGCTTGAGTTCGGGATTGGTTTTATAAGGCAGATTTTCAGAAGTTCAGTTACTAGGTTAAAGAGGATTAATGACTTAAGGCTCTGGAGGCACACTGTCAGATCTATTTTCAAAGAGTTAGAACAATTTAGAGTGACACCAATAATACATGAGCATATCTGCATCACTGTACCCTCTCCAGCTAAATTAAGTTTTAAAATTAAGAAAAATATTAATTTGAAGCATCAAATGCACAGATTAATTTATCTCTCCAACACAGTAGATGTGAAAAAACAACAAGAGCAGCTAGAAAAACAGGCACATTGCAGTGTGGGCTGAAAACCAGATGAAGTAGGAGTTAGAAGCGAAAAAAAAAATAATATAATGGCAATTGTCAGATCTGAGGGAGAGAGAGAAAACAAGAGGGAATAATGTAGCAGGAGGGAAACTCAGAGGCCATGGTGAGATCTCCGTGCATGGGGAGAAAGAAAAAAAATAGAGAACTCCCAGCAGCTGGGTGCATCACTGTGTCAAGTAGGATTCTGAGGCTCCGTGAGAGCCCCTGGGGGCTGAGTAGCAGGGCATGCTAGACAAGACTCAGTGTTGGCGGGGTTTTCAGGATTGCTGTGTCTGAGGAGCAGCCCAGGTATTGGAGACACCCAGACAAGAGTCATTAAGAGAAGAAGAGAAAAAATGCCAATCAGTGGTGTCATTAGGATAGAATTCCCACCTTGTTTGTCATCCCATCGCTTCCTCGGAGGGTAGTTAGACATTAGAACATAGGCTTTAGACAAGTAGCATTAGGAGAAAAAAAATTACAAAAAAAGATTTGGAATGGGAGTGAATTTGGCCAAAAATTCAATTCAAATACCCTTACCATTGTTTTCCAACTAGCAGCTCATCTTCTTTCAGGTAAATTTAGCTCCTAGAATGAAGGAATTTATGAGAATATTCAAAATAGCATTTTAAAGAGTGTGTTCCTTGAAATCCCACTGTTTAATGGCCAGCG
Source organism: Vulpes vulpes (assembly GCF_048418805.1). Lineage (NCBI taxonomy): Eukaryota > Metazoa > Chordata > Mammalia > Carnivora > Canidae > Vulpes > Vulpes vulpes. Next base: position 65,817,884 of record NC_132782.1, on the reverse strand, counting down.
TGCTGCGCTGTCCTATTTTTTCCCGGATACCAAGGGTGTGTGATAAAAACATCTGGTCTATGTGAGCTGGGTTTTGGCAGTAGCACATTATGTAAATAAATATCTGCTTAAAATGCATCACACCATTGCAACTCATGTCATCAGCTACCCAGTTTCCCAAGAACAATATGAAATAAACCACCAATTAAGCCTTCTCAACAGGAAGAGAACAATAGATAGAATATAAGCCAGTCGTTCTGACTCTGTTCTGCGCTGGCATGCAGCACCCATGTAATTCAGGGCACTCGATGCTACTGGACTTGGAGAAAGAAATGCATCTTCCCCTGGATCACATTCATGTCCTTGGCACGCACAACTCACATATACAAATGAATCAAAATTTTTTTTTCTGTATGGCCAGGAAATGGGTAAATTAAATATTCTAGTTTATAGTGTAAGGTCTATTTATATATCGGGTGTGCGTGGATGGTCCATTATCGAAGATCATTTGTATTTGTACACTGATCTATGGTATGCATGGCAATTTCCCACTTGTTATCCCATTTCGTTAGCACAATTCGACAAAAAAAAAAAAAAAAAAAAAACCATTAATATCTCCGCCTTTCAAAACTCTGGTCCTGGATGTGTCCAACTGCTTGCTCACATGTGGGTAGCCAGTGATGAGAGCAGAAATCATGCCAGCACCAAAGAATGTGCTTTCAAATCTATGTTCTCCCCATGTACCCAAGCCCTCAGCACCCCAGCCACACCTAAACCCCCAGGACCCCCACCACATCTGGCCTCCAAACCCCAGCCACCCTCTGGCCCCCAGCCCCCGTCACACCTGGTCCCCCAGATTCCACCACACTTGGCCCCAAGACTCCAGCCACACATGGGCCCCCAGCCCCCCCACCACACATGGGCCCCCAGACCACTGGCCCGAGCCCTTCCACACCTCCAGGCTCAGTGGAGATTCTGTGCTCTGCCCAAGAGCCCACTGGGTGGGCAGCCCTCACCCACCACTCTATTATGACCAGGTGTCCCTACAGGTTCTACCACCTGCAGTTCTCCTGGTGAACCTAACACAGGCTTGTGAAGAATAAAAGATCTCGTAAGGTCTCAGGGTGCGCGAGGCCAACCTTCGACATCATTTTCTGAAGAACTCTCTGGTTTACGTAGACCCTCCTAATGGACCAGAAAGGCCTCTCTCTCAGTCCAGAGCTCTTTGATGAGATTATGGGTGTTCTCCAAAGAGCTTTCTTCTCAGGGGGAGGCATTCTCTGTTGGAGAAGCACAGGTTCTCCTCTGTGGGCCTTTGAGGAGAAGGAAAACAATATGGCGGCTTAACGCCACTCGGCTAGAACGTGTGGGACGCACTGGCTGGTGCCAGGGGCCCGGGCTGGCCCCTCAAGCAGCCAGTTAGTGCACCTCTCTGGGCTCCTCAGCAGACCTCCACACGTGACCGGGTGTGGAAGGGACAGCAGGACAGAGAGCAGCAGAGCAGGCTCAGTTCTGGGCTCCCCTGCCTGGAGCTGGGCAGCCTTTGGTGATGTGTCCAGTCGGGTTCCCGAGAAGCCGAGCTGAGACAAGGAGTGATGTGCGTGTGATAAGGAGGAGGGCAAGTGGAAACTGGTGCCAGGGCCAAAGCTGGACATGGGCAGGAAGGAGGCCAAGCAGAGGGAGATGTCAGCACAGTCCCTGGAGGGCAGCTCAGCCGACCCCACAGGGAGCCAGGCGCCCGTACCCAGAGACACTGGTGACAGTCACCTTGGGTGCGGTGGCAGGACCTAAACTCCTGGCACTTCTACTCTGTGTAGAAGGAGGACAGGTCTAGCAGCCTGAGTCCAGAGGCTTGAGGGGGAGCCCCGGGTGCTGGCCACTGAATGGACACTGAAGAGGGGACAGGGTAGCACCAGATGACCCAGTGCCCCGATGACTCAGCCTGTGGCTTCTCCACATCTGTCATATCTGTTACATGCCTTCCTCAGAGCCCTCTGCTGCCATGTCTCTGGGCCCCTGAGCACTTGACTTTGCCTGAGCCACAAGGCACCTCCAGGTCCCCCCGGGGCTCCCAGGTTACTGCCCAGAGGCCGGGTCCTCTCCAACATCATGACCTGCCACCACTTCCAGAACTGACTAAGATGCCAACACATGGGATCTATACCCCAGCAGCTGCCCCAGAGTGCAATCTCATTAACTTGGGGGATGTTTGCCGATGTGAGCCAGGGTACGGGAGCACACATTTCTCTCCTCTTCTACCGCCTGTGGTGATTTTGCCTGGCGCCATCCTGGAAGCAGGTTCACCTGTGCACACCTACCTGACCGGGGCTCTCCCTGGCACTGCTTCCCACCTGCTACGGACTGAATGTGTCCCCCTCCAATTCATATGTTGAAGCCTAACCCACAGTGAGATGGTAAATGGAGATGGAGTCTTCAAGAAGTAAATAGGTCTCCACGAGGTCATGAAGGTGGTGCAACCATGATGGGATTGGTGTCCTCATAAGAAGAGACACCAGAGAGGTTGCTTCCTCTGTGTTCTCTCTGACTCGCAAGGATGCAGCAAGAAGACAGCCACCGGCAACCCTGGAGCAGACCTCCCTGAGTTTGCCAGAATCTTGATCTCCAGAATGATGAGAAACAAGTGTGTGTCATTCAAGCTGTCTGGTCTTTGGCGATTCGTCATGGTAGCCTGGGCAGATGAAGACAGAACCCCTGTGCTCACACCCCTGCTCCCTCACTCCCCAACACCCATAATCCAGCAGCATGTGCTCCTTTCCTCAGGCTCTGTTTTCTGGAGAATACAGGTTTGGTTTCAAGTATTTTGCTTTTAAAATGGAGGCCAGAAGACTTGCTGTGAGGATGGAATCAAATGTGGAGAAGCCAACACCTACTGTGCGCTAGCTGTCTGCTGATACCGTACTAAGCATTGTACAATCAGGGTCTTCAGTCTTCGAACAATCCGTGACAGAGAATCCTGTTGCCATCCTGCTCACGGAGGAGGGAAGTGAGGCAGAGAGATTTGCAGAGATTTGGCCAAGGTCAAATTTTGAGGTCAGGGGTTCCACACTTGCTGTTCTGGCCTTGGGATGACACCTTTACCACTGTAGGTGGTCTGTAAAGCCAGAGTGGTTAGTAGGTGATGGCTTCCCTTCCCTCTGTCTGTGTTTGCCACTATGTTAGAACATCAGCTCTCTTCAGTTCAACATAATTTTGTTACCTGATAATCCCCAAATGTGTGCTTCTAGCTCTGGGGACAGCCGTCCCCAGGACACCTCCAGTGAGCACTGTTACCACATTGGGAATGGAGTCTCAGAAAAAAACCCAAAATGAATGGACTGTAGAAGGGATACCATTAAATTATTCTGCAAGATCCTTAAACATGCACAAGTGCCCATCTTGATAAATATTTATTCTCAGAAGCTGGTGTGATTTCTGAAACCACTTGCAGCATATTGATTTTTATTATAGTACCGAAAAGTTATGCAATTTTATTCTATTTGGTTCTTTTTGACTTAACGATTTTGCAAATGACTTTTTGATCCGGGAAAACAGATGAATTAGAAATCGACTATAGGAACGGAGCCCCTTGCGTTCTTTCTCCATATTATCTGCTCGTGCACCGCACAAGTGTTGCACACTGTGCCTCTCCTCTCACTCCTTTTCCTTTCAACTGTAGAAGAAATGTGTTACCGCTCATGGGAAGCCGGCACGGTATGCTATTTCCAGACAATTGGAGAAATTGATGCCAGCTATTTTCTGTGATTCTGGGACAGTCTTCAGGCACAAGCCTAGCCCCAGGCCCCCACCTGCAGAGAAGAAGGTGCTTCTCCCCACTGGGAGAGAAGCAGGTAGAAGAAAGAAGCAGACAAGGGTCTTCATGCCCGAACTGAAAGCAAGGGGCAGAGCTCCCCGGCCCCCCAGGCAGTGGGACAGCAGCCTCCTTGGGAAGGCTGCACAGGGTGAGCCTTCCATTCTTGAGAAGCTTGGTACTTGTCCAAGAGACTGAAGGGAAGGAAGTCCCAGATTCAGGTAACATGAACAGAGCCGTGGGAGATGGAAGTGCACCCAGGTGGGTGTTCACAATGCAGGTGAGTGTGAGAAGATGAGGCTGGAGAAGCAAGGAGCAAATAATGCTGGTCTCCCCGTGGGCCCACCAAACAGCCAGAGTGGCAGGTAAGTGGGGGCAGGTGACCCCTCAAAGGCAGTGGAGTTAGCATACTAGCAACCAGCAGGGAAACTGAAGCCTGGAAGGAGACTGAAGGCTGGTTGTGCATCATCTCCAAGGTGAGGGGAGCCAGAGGATGGACAGGCTTCCTGGCCCCACCTGGGCCCCATCTATCTAATCTTTGAAAAGGAGGGAAGAAAAGAGGAAGTGGGGCATTGGCGACAGGAGTGCTTGCACCCCCTGGAGGACAGCAAGGTGGGGTCCATCAGGGTCTGCAGCTAGCTGGGTGATTTCATGTCCTTAAGAGGAGTCGGAGATCAGGTGTTGCTGCCTCATTTCTTTCTAAGCCCCCAGCCTTTACCTTCCTTTGGCTCTGGAACCTGTGGCCTATCCCAGTTTGGTTGCAATGGTCCTCTTCAGCTCTGTGCTGATGACAACCCTGCATCACCAGATACTCTGAGGCTCGCGGGCTGCAGCTGGGCCCCATCTTGGGATTCCGCAGTCCACCTGGTGCACCCCGTGCGAGATGGCATATGGTGTGGCTCACAAGAGGCAGTGGTGTGACTGTGGAAGGAACTGCTGATCTGGGATTAGAAGCAAAGGGCTTCATACACCCTGAGGGTGAGGGGATGGGGGAAGTCATGAGGGTGAGTGGAACCATGTGCATGCCTTGGGTTGGCGTGGACCAGGGTGGCAGGGTGCAGGCAGAGTGGACAAAGCTCCCATACCCATTCACTCTGGGGTTCCAGTCACAGCCAAGCAACTAATCCTAGGATGGCCCTGAGAACTGACATTTCCCCCACCTGGTGTGTTCACACCAGAGGAACCAACTCTGTGATTGCCCTCAGTAGACAGGAGCACATGGTGACTAAAATGCCCACAAACCCAAGATGGAAAGGTTACAGTTCCACAAGTCTGTGGCCAACCACTACTTTTCACTGAGGAAAAGATGAACAGGTACATTGTGAAGGAGGATGTGATGAGCAATACAACACACTGCTTTAGGGGATCTGGATTCAGAAATAGGAATGTCCCTGTCTCCAAAAACGTCTACCTGAAGACCCCCTCATCGATCACTTCAAGAATGTATCCTTCCAAATAAATGACCTTTCATACCAGGCCACCTGCTTCCTCTGAATTGGGATGCTGTGCTGATGTGTTAGTATGGGTTCTCCAGAAACACAGACCAATAGGACTTATATTAGTAAGGAATATGTGGTTCTGTGTCTCTGAAGAATCCCTATATGATGGATGAATGGATGGATGGATGGATGGATGGATTAGATAAATGAGATAGATAGATAGATATGGATAGATAGATCTTTATATATCTATAGATAGGTAGATTCTATCTTTAATTCTATCTATCTATCTATCCACCTATCTATATTGTATCAGTTCAGTCTCTTTAGAGACACAGGACCAAGAGGACATATATTAGGAATACGTAGTTCTGCATCTCTGGAGAATCCTGACTAATGCACTATAGATAGACGATAAGTAGATGACAGATAGGTACGTATTAGCTTCAGATATATCTAGATATGATATGTCTATACATATCTCTGTATACTATACAGTTATTTACATAGATAAAGAGATCATGTCTCTCTATATACATACCTACACCTATATATCTATTGTGGAGCTTAATCGCATTTGGAAAGTAACCTTCACAGCAACAGGTAAACAGGTATTTGATCAAACGACTGGGCCCCACAGCCCAGCCAAGTTGATGTATAGTTAACCATCCCAGCTGGCATGTATCTCCTTCCTTCTAGAACTTCCACGGGGCAAGAACAGCCACCCTTCCCCAGAGAACACACATGCTGCTGAGTCTATCAGCCCTGGGTCATGAAGCAAAGAGAGCTTAGGTGATAGGAAGCCAAGGAGGGTGGAGGGCCTGGGGGGTGAGGGGCAGGCAGAGCGGTGCTGCTGAGGGTATTCTCAAGATCTGCTCCTTTTCCCCCCCTGTAAGAAATTTCCCTGAAGGCAACTTCACAATTCAGCTCTGCTCTCTCAGCCTCAGGAGTAGCAAAAGTACCCAATTTCACACAAAGAAAATACATCTTTGGGGATCCCTGGGTGGCTCAGCAGTTTAGCACCTGCCTTTGGCGCAGGGCGCGATCCTGGAGTCCCGGGATCGAGTCCCATGTCGGGCTCCCAGCATGAAGTCTGCTTCTCCCTCTGCCTGTGTCTCTGCCTCTCTCTCTCTCTCTCTCTCTCTCTCATGAATAAATAAATAAAATCTTAAAAAAAAAAAGAAAATACATCTTTAATGTGATTTACACACACTGAAATGCTCAGATCTCAAGTGGGTCATTCCATGAGGTGCTGCAATATCCACTGAGACACACAGCACTTCCCTGAGCAGTTCCCTCCTCCAGACAATCCATCCCTCTTTGAGGCATGCACTGATCTGATTTCTATGATCATAGGTCCCTTTTGCTTATTCTAGAAATTTGTACCTACGGAATCACACAGGATGTACACTTCTGTGGTTTTCCGCTCAGCCTATCACTTTTGAGACTTAAACATACTATGTGTGTATGTGTAGTTCATGTCTTCTCATTGCTGAGTAACAGTCAACTGTGTGAACAAAGCATGGTTTATCCATTCTGTTGATCATTAATCCAGGTGTGACTATTATAAATGTCTTATTAAAAGGTTTCCATAGACACATACATTTATTTTGGACAAATACCTAGAAGCAGGATTACTGTGTCATAGGACCTGACAGTTTGACAAACTGTTTGTATTCCTGCCAACAACATGTGGGAGTTGTGGTGTCCCTTATCTCTTCCAGGCTTTGTTGTGGTCAACCTCTGCACCTTAGACATTCCAGCACAGCATGGATATCATTAATATCATATCATAGGCAATATTGCATTGGGTTTCTAATGCGCAATTTTCTCAATGATTAATAAAGCTGAATAGTTTTTCATGTGCTTATTAACCATTTATATGTTTTTTTTTGTGTGTATTTGCTTTTATCACTTTTGAACTATGTTGCCTTATTATTGAATCTATGAGTTCTTTATATATTCTAGATACAAATATTTTGTCTTCTGAATATATCCTCACAGTCTGTGACTTGCTTATTTATTTTATTGATAGTGTCTTGTGATGAAGAATTTTTTTATTTTCATGAAGTCTAATTTATCATTTTTTAAAGTTTTATGAGCATACCTTTTGTCTTGTAAAATATCTTTGCTTATCCTAAACTGTGAAATTTGGCCTTCTATGTTTTCCTACTTTCTTGTTTGAGTTTTTACATTATGGTCTATCTCAAATAGGATTTTGTATGGAATGAATTCATGATTGAGGTTCTTTTTTTAAAACATGGATCTCGTTCAGGGGTGCCTTGGTGGCTCAGTTGAGCATATAATTCTTGATTTCAGCTCAGGTCATGATCTCAGGATTATGAAATCTAGTCCTGCTTCACCTCCACACTCTGGAGCCTGCTTGAGATTTTTTTCTCCCTCTTCCTCTGTCTCTCCTTCCTGCTCATACACACTCTCTCCCTCTATAAAACAAACAAACAAACAAACAAACAAAAAGGATCTTGTGCAAAACACATTTTAAAACCTGAATTATAAGGTATTAATATAGAGCAACTGTATACTCTTTCCTTAATTTGGCAATTAACAGATTTTGACCACTGGCTTTCATATACCTGGGGGCATTAGAGGACCCTGAGATCTGTGTGCTCTTCTTGCCTTTCCAGCTGCTCTTCATGGCTGCCCGGACCTCCCAGCCACACTCATAATCACAGTCAGTCTCCTTGCCATCAAAATAGCACTTTCTTTGCATCTCTGTGTTGTATAGCACATCATGTGTGTGGCCATCTCCAGATGGATTCACCTTCCTTGATTTGTCTATCTCCCTACTTTGAGTGCACACACATATACACACACACACACACTTATAACGTCTTTTATATTTATACAAATATGTACCTTCTCTGGTGCTCTTCATTGCTTCCTACAGATTCAGAATTGGACCTATTTCTTTAGCCTGAAGAAATTATTTTTAGTGTTTCTTGTAGAGAAGATTTAATACAGAGAAATGCCCTTAGCTTTATCTTCTCTTTATTTTGCCCCTATTTTTAAGTTAGTCTTTTTATTTTGAGATGTTAGATCCACATGCGATTTTTTTTACATGCAATTTTAAGAAACAGATTCCATGTACCCTTTACTCAGTGCCCTCCAATGATAACATGTTACCAAAACTGCCTATACTGCAGCAGCCAGGATCCTGACACTGGTGCAGTCAAGATACAGAACGTCCATCCTACAGGGATCTACTGTAACACCTCACACTCTCTACCCCCCACCCCCTTCAGTGACCCATGGTAACCACTAATCTATCTCTCCTTTCTGAAATGTTATCATTTCAAGAATGAAATTGTACAGGATTGTACAATTGAAATTGTAACAATTTGAGATTGCTTTAGCTTCATGTTTTTTAAGCTATTTTTCAGGATATGGAATTCTGGGTTGACAATTGTGTACATGTGTGTGTGCACACATGCGTGCATCCTTTGTATTTTTCCTGATTGGCTTTTTCTGAGCATTTTAGAATTGTGAGTTGACATATATCATCTATTTTAGACTATTCAGAGCAAATATTTCATTAAACATTGGGCATCCCCAGTAGCATAGCAGTTTAGTGCGCCTGCAGCCCAGGGCATGATCCTGGAGACCTGGGCTCCTTGCATGGAGGCCGCTTCTCCCTCTGCCTGTGTCTCTGCCTCTCTCTCTCTCTCTCTGTGCCTCTATGAATGAATAAATAAAATCTTTTTTTTTTTAAAGAACCAATTCATTAAACATTTATTCTTTCTCATTCTCCTTTCTCCTTCTTGGATTACGATTACACACCTGCTGGACCATTTGATATTGTACCACAAATTAAGATACACTCTTATCTATTCTGCTTTTTGGTTTTGTTTTGCGTATTTTTAAAATGTTTTTCCTCTTTGTATTTCAGTTTGGATACTTCCAATTAACCTATCCTCAAGTTTACTGATTATTTCCTTTGCTAAATCACTCTAATATTAAACTCCCCAAAATATTTCTCTTATTTCTAGCATTTCTACTTGATTTTTTATAGTTTCTGTGTCTGCTAAAATTCACCATCTCTTCATATCTACTGCATACTTTTTCCAGTAGATCACTTAGCATATTTCTAGTTATTTTAAAGTTTTTGTCAATTCCAACATCTAGACCATTTATGGATCTACTTCTATTTACTGTTTCCTTTCTTCATCATGATATCTGAAAACAGTAGAGACTGAAGTAAATAATAACTCCCTCTAGACAAGGGTACTTCCCTTCTGGTTCAGGCCACTGGTTTGGAGCGACCAAGTAAATGTGTGGGTTTTTTTTTTAAAGATTTTATTTATTTATTCATGAGAGACAGAGAGAGAGAGGCAGAAACACAGGCAGAGGCAGAAGCAGGCTCCATGCAGGGAGCCCGATGCAGGACTTGATCCGGCGACTCCAGAATCACGCCCTGGGCCAAAGGCAGGCGCTAAACTGCTGAGCCACCCAGGGATCCCTATAAATGTGTTTTACAGTTAGGCTAGCTCTGAGCTTTTTGGTAAGTGTAGTTAATTCAGTACTATCTTCAAATATCTTGAGCATGGGTTTAGGATTTTCCATTCTGCAGTGCTTGGGGTCTGGGCAGTAGCAAGATTTCCTAAATTTCTTCATGTTACTCCAACCACCACTTTCCCATACCATGAGATCTTTCTGATTTATAAGTCAACCAATAGCTTTGTACATAGTTGGAAGCTCTCTTTGCTTTCTGGTGCAGCCACAGGCCTTGGGATATGTGCAAAGATGTTGTTGCACCTGGAGTGCATGGATGGGCTTCTTCAGCTCTCCCACCCCACCTGCAGTTAATGTCCATGGAGAGAATCCTCAGGTGTCTTGCTCACACCCAGCCCTTGGCAGCTGAAAATCCAGAGCGCCTCTGACTCATTTACATCAGTTCTCATGCTCAGCTTCTCCTCTCCTTTTGCAGGTGGTTGTCTTGAAGTTAGAGGAGGCACCATGACCTTCAGGGGACATTATCCAGCTTCCTGTCCAACCTTGATCCTGAACACTTGATTAAGGCCTGTGGGAAAGACTTGCTCTGTGACTGGGGGTCCTCACAGTTCTCATCTGCCAGCCTGGTGTGGCCATTAAAAGATTGATAAAATTCATGCCCACTTGTTCACATCCCTATCCATGGAAGAACACTTTTTCTCTTATTATCTATATCAACAATGAGAATAGCTATGGGTCTCTTCTAACCTCTGAAAAAAACCTGCCATTTTCTGGAGTTCAGTGCCTTATGGGATTTTTTTACATCCTAAGGTCTCTGATTGGCTTAGAAAGACTAGGATTTGGGGGTTTCTACATCTTGTTTGGGTTACTGAGAGCAAGAGTCTCTTGCGAGACATCTTCCGTGTCTCTTACCTTCCATTTTCTACCATTTTGTGGGTTCCTTTCTGTGATTATTTGCAGAGCAATCTTAAGCCAATATCTCATCATTTGTAACTAATCTGCTTATATCCTGCCTCCTGGCTTTATACTTTGAAAATATATACATGTGTGTCTGTATCTTTTCATTTTTAGAAGTTCTATTTTGTTCTTCACATCTGTTGTCTGATGAAACTCCATAATCTCGTTTTTCTGTTATACTTTCATATTCCCATCCAATTTCTTTAAGATATGAAGTATCCTTATTGTATGTAGCCTAAATCTGGGAAATAAGACATATACAAACTCCATAAATCTGACTAAAAGACCTGGTTTGTTGTTTCTGGAAGTTCCCATTCATGGGATGGGTTTTGTTTTTGCATTTATTTAGTAATTTCATGGGTATGAGTATGAATTCATGTTCCTTGAAACTTTACCTATGGGAACTCTTTAAGGCCTGGGCTTTAAAAAAAAAAAATCTTTCCTCTGACAAGAATTTGCATCTGACTCTTCCAAGTGCTCTAAGTACAACTCAATTGGGATCACTGTGCAGAATCTGGAGGGACGAGGGCCATATCAATGGTGTTCATTCCTGTCCATGTTCACACGAGGGCTGGACTCAGGGTAGAAATTCTGCGTGTGTGTGTGTGTGTGTGTGTGTGTGTGTGTTTCTCCTAGTTCCACCCATAGCCAGGATGGATAGGGCTTCTGTCCCTCCCTTCTTCTTCTGTGGTTATCTTTCTTGGCTTGACCCAGAGTTTCATCCCTACCTGTGTCCTGGCTTCATGGGATGTGGTTATTGCCAATGGACTTTCTGTTCTTCTGGCCCAGGCCTTGTCACATTTACCCTCTTCTGTGGCCTGTAAACCTATTTGCCATCCCAGACTGGTTGACTCCATCCCTTCCTCACCCAGGCACATGCTGCAGTCCATCCCTCCCTTGTGGATTTCTGCTGCCTTGTCCTGTCACACCTTCAGCACATTTTCTGGTTACCACTTCGACTGTGCATTTGATTTTAAATGTTTTCTTCAACATTTTTGTGGTTGTGCTATACTCATCTACAATTCTACAGGATTCTCTATCTTTTACTTCTACTGGCTTTCCTGACAACCAGTGGCAAGTCTGTGGTTTCCAGGGGCCCTCAGTAGGGCCCCTGGAATTTTTATTTTTATTTATTTATGTTAGAGAAGGTGGGAGGGGTAGAGAGAGGGTGAGTATTTCAAGTAGGCTCCACACCAAGCATGGAGCCCAGTGCAGAGCTTGCACTCATGACTCTGAGATCAAGACCTGAGCAGAAACCAAGAGTCAGACACTTAACTGACTGAGCCACCCAGGCCCCCCAGGAGCCATAATTTTAAGGCACACTTCAGGATTTCGGTAAGCACAGGGTAGTTGTGAGTACCTCTCAGACAAGGTAGCCACACACTCATCTGCTGCCCACCTTGCAGAGCTTGAGGGGAAAGCCTGCTTCTTCCTCAGGCCACTCGCCCATTTCAACTTGAAAAACATTGGGTTAAAGCGACTTTTATATTAGTCTTTGTTTTGGCAGCTGTAAATGTTGAAATGAATGCAGATATTACTAAGTTGAATTGTAAATGTATGATTACCACAAACTTACTTTCAGCCAAATTAAATTTCAACAATCCCTTATGATTTTAAAAAAATGCATAATGATAATTTCTAATTTTAAATTAATCACTGGGCAGAAACACGTACTTCTAAATGAGGACTGCAAATCGTCCAGTGTTAATTGCTCTTAGAGATTTTTCTGAGTGAAAGGTGGAATAAGTCTGTGCGAGCTCAACAAAGGGAAGTACATAATCAAATCTGGAATGACACAGAAATGCCATGAGTCAGTCCAGGGTAAAGTGGAAGCAATCTTGCGATTCTTAGCATGCACTGCTTTTCTCTTTCTGCAAAGAAGAAACACCTCACGTGTGGACACACGCGCTGAGCACAGACAGTGGGCCCAGGCATCAGAAACAGCAGGTTCTAGACAGAAGCCATGGAGACTAGCCTGCAAGTCATCTCTGCCGCTGTGTGGCCGGGTCTGGGGGCAGTGGGGCTGAGAGCCCTCTTGCCTCCCTGGTTGTCTGGCTCATGCGGCCCTGGCCTTCCTGCTCTGCTGGCCAGGGCACACCCGCATCCCCCTTCTTCCAAGAGGCATCAAGAGACAATGGGAGTGGCTAAAACTAGGTCTGATCTTTCTGACACCTTCCGTCATGCTTTCGTTCAGTCCACCTGGTGAAACCCAGGATGCAGGAAACACCTTGTCCATGACCATGGACCTTCATGAGGCTGCCAGAACCAGCAACGAGTTCCTGTCATTGTGCCCAGTGCTCTTCCCAGCCCACATCGTCACTGAGGTTGGGTCCCCTTGCCCCTCCCCCGCCCGGCTCTGGGAGCAGCTTCGGTGATGGCCAAAGCTGAGTTCCATGCAGCCTCTAAGGAAGACAGAGATATCTAATATTCCTCCATTTTAAAAAAGATTTTATTTATTCATGACAGAGAGAGGGAGAGAGAGAAAGAAAGAGGCAGAGACACAGGCAGAGGGAGAAGCAGGCTCCATGCAGGGAGCCCGACGTGGGACTCCAGGATCACACCCCGAGGCTGAAGTCGGCACTAAACCGCAGGGCCACCAGGCTGCCCATATTCCTCCATTTTAATAAAAGTAGTTTGTCTTGAAAAACTCTCTACCAAAGCAAACATTTAAAAAATTCAATCAAATGCAATTAGTGGCACTTAATTATTTCAATGGGTAACAAAGAATACTCTATTTGGGTCTACACTTGAACACTTAAAGCTAATCTTCCATCCCACTCACCCCCCCCCCCCAAACAAAAACAAAAACAAAACCAGAATCAAGGTGATCAACAAGGAAGGGAAAAGAAAGCAATGAAAATAATCCTATTCCGATGGTGAAAGATTACTAGCTGCCAATTACTAATGCACAGGATCCTGGCAGAAAGCTGTCGGAGGATCAGTGACCTTTGCTAGTAAAAGCGATGTTTCCTGGGTGAGATGCCTCCGGAGCTCAAACCCTCAAGACCCGAAGGGACATTTTTCAGGGGCCCCGTCTTTTCTACAGAACAAGTTTGAAGGCACACCAACATTTCTCGGGGGACTATTGTAAAGATGTGCCTGGCAGCGTGCATTGCTCATGACAGCAGAGTGCAGGGCTGCCCTGGGCCTCAGGAAGTCACAAAGGAATAGAGACACAGCGCACTCCCCCTCTGCCTGAGAGGCAGCGCGGATTCCCCGCCCGGGGCTCCAGGGCAGCTGCCTTGGGATGGGCTTAGCAGGGAAGGGCCAACTCCCAGCCCCCCCCCCCCAGCCCCCCCCCCCCCCCCCCCCCCCCCCCCCCCCCGCTCCCAAGCTCCACAGACGCACGCCTGGGCTGCAGTGTGCCCTAGGTCTGGCTGTGTCTCTGCTCTCCTGAGCCCCAATCTGCGGCTGGGCTGGTGTCCGGCGTGGGGGGCCTGCAGGCTGCTGGCCGGGGCAGCGCGCCCCGTCCCGGGCAGGCCGGGCACTGCGCTTCCCACCACGCCACCTGCGCTGGTCTGTTACTAAACCCCCAGCACAAGGGTTTTCTTACTTGAAGATTTTTCTTCTCCCTGCTCGGCCACACCATGGAATCTGGGTGACCGGGAATTCCCAGGTAAAGGGCCAGAGGTAAAAACAAACCATTCACCCCAACATCTCCCTTTTCCAGAGTGCGCCACAACAATGGGGGTGCGCCGCTGAAGAAAGCCAGAAATAAAGCCACGGGAACGGACACGTCCTCGGGTTGTAGTGATCTTCCTTTATTTTGTTTCCAATGCCAGCGTTTCTATTTAGAAGTCAAAGTTATACATTTCCAAACTGCATCAGAATCCAGAAAACTAATTGCCTCATCCCTAAACAAACAGGCTTTATGAACAGAACGACGCACGGAGATCTTGCTCAGGAGGATCGCCACGGAGGATAGGACTGGAACCAGTTCCAGTCTCCTCAAAAACAAACTGGAAAAGGTCAGGAGTGAGCGCTTGAAAACCTGTTTTCTGCTCCAGCTCCAAGGCAACAAACAGATTTGCAGTATTTGAACCAAAGCTGGCCCCGTGCGGTGTGGACTGTGGGACTCCCCACTGAGGCTGTCACACCCCTCTCCAGCCCAAAGGCTGCCCCTGGGGTCTCTGCGGGAAGGTGACTAGAACAATGGCATTCTGGAGATTGCCGGCTCATTTTATAAAGCATTTCCTTTGCATCCTTGGGGGGGGGGGGGGGGGGCAGGGTCCTGTTTGCTTTTCTCCATTCGTCTCTCCTTGGACATCTCCAGAAGAGATGGGACTCTCGAGCAACTTGCTGCCAATAAAAAGGACCCCAACTCTGCTTCTCTAGATGATTCCACAGGAAGGAGACTCTGGAGGAAGTAAACACCCTACAACTGGCATGTCCTCCCCCCGGGGGTCTCTCTGCTCTTCCCCCCAGAAAGCAAATGCTGCAGATGAAATCATGAGAACCCTCGCATTACTGAAGAGGGTGCCCCCCCCGCTCTGCAGGCACAGGGCTGTGCAGGCATCCCCCCTGACCTTCCTCTGCCCAGGGCAGGTATGGGGGCTGGCAGGGGCTCCCCTGTACTCTAAATGCCTTTATTTATTTATTTATTTATTTAATTTTTATTTATTTATTTAAGATTCCACACTCTTGGTCCACAAACTCATTTTCTTCCGCAAAGGAGAAGCACTGTTGAAAAAGTATATACAGGTCAGGAGACCTTCCTGCCTGCATTAGCAACAGCAAGCCCTTACCAATTCTCATGAAGGAAGTTTCTGCAGGTCACATGTGGGTCGTCCAAACATTTGCAAACACAACTGCTGTTTTCGATTAAAGTAGGAGTCCTGGATTTTATCTGCTAAGGTCTGATGGGCAGGTGGGAGCAGGTTCCTGTGCCCCTGGGGTCATGAACATGGAGAGGGCCTGGACAGGGCACAGGGCACAGGCCCTGGCATGTGCGGTCTGGGCCACGCTGTCCCCTAAGCTCCCGACCCCCGCCCCCTTCAAGGTGGCCTTATGCACAGTGTGGAAGAGACACTCAGCTGGTTCACTCAGCATCCAACACACCTATTGCCTCCAGACTCCAACCCCCAAAACATCACTAGGGTTTTATTTTAGAGGATTGTCACCACACCTCAAATACGACAATTCCTCAGAAGTCAGAATGGTTCCTTCATCTGGGGGGTGCCGCCTATTTTTTAGGGTCATTTGTAAGAATCTTGTGTTGGCTTGGACGTCAGGGATCCTAAAACAGGATCCACCCGAGTGAGGGGTTCAGGGGTAAGTGTCACCTGTGTGAAAGCCAGGTTCAGAGCCCCCACATGCCCCTGCTCACCGGCCCTCCCCTCCAGCCAGTGCCCCCCGACACCGCCTCCAGGGAGCTCCTGTACCCACAACCCTGAGGCCCTCCAGGCCTGACCCTTGGCACCTTCAGCATGGGGTGGGGGCTCTCCTATCGGCTAAACGTGACTGAACTCTCCCAGTCGCCCCAGGCCCTCCTGTCCCAACGCCTTCCACCAGGGGAACAGCTTGGGGGGGGAGGAGGACATGTGGCACCTGATGTTGGCCTCAGGACATCTGCCTGCGGATGTGGAAGTCAGCCTGGGAGCCTGGTCACAGAGCTGTCACCCCGAAAGCAGGGCAGGGCCAGAGGAACGGGGCCAGAGGAAGACCGATGGGCCAGTATGTAACCTTTCATTTTTAATTTACTACATGCATATACTACAAAATCAACATGGAAAATTAAATGAAAACTACACTGGATCACAATTTAAACTATTCAAAGTAGTTACATAGTAATACACATCACCAGACAGGAACACGACAGTCTCCTGAGCAGCCTGTGCTGGGAAGGTGCCCTGGGCTCCCCGTTTACACGTTCGACCCCTTGTTTTCCTCCTCTTTCATCAGCTGTACCCTCGATTTAGGGTGATGTTATCCCAGAGCAGCACTTCAGGACGATTTGAGAAGGAAAACATTAACATTCTTAGAGATGAGGTGAGCGATTTTACAAAGAACGAGGGTTCTGGATGGTGGGGAGAGGGTAAACAGGCTCCCCTCCTCTTTCTCATTTCCCCCCAAAACAGATGAAGAGGTGACGGTAGGGGGCTGGGAGGGCAGAGGCAGAGCCTGGCCCGGGGCAGCAGCATTCAGGTCCCCCAGATCCCTGGCCCCCCACCGCTGCTGGGGGCCCACACTTCACTGATCACTATACACAAGCCCAGACAGCCGCCCTCTAGCACTCAGTGGGTGTGGGGTGAAGCTGTGCCCTCCAGGAGCCAGGGGTCCTCCTTACTGCCGCCCCCCTGCACGGAACCTCTGGACGGGCTGGGCAGTCAAAGGACCCCCGGGGGAGGCCGCGCTCCAGTGTGGACGCCAGGGCGCTGGGGCACGAGCGTCAGGGAGCCTGGGTCCTGGTGTGGTTCACAAAACCCGAGTCCTCCACAAAAGGCAAACCTGTCGTTTTAGTACAGCTGGCAAGTCACACACAGCTCCACCTGTCCACATTGTCCCTGCTATGTAACCGTGCCCAGGGCACGGGCTCAGTGATCTGCTCTGTGATCTGCAAAAAACCCAGCACACAGAGACAGAAATGTCGCACCGCATAAATAGGTCTGCTCGGAGTTCTCGGGGCAGGAAAAGGAACGGTTTGTGCATCACAGCCACGCACTCATTTCTCTGGGAAAACACCAGGAAGTGGAAGGAGGCAAGGGAGGAAGGCTTTCAGTGGCTGTTGTCTTCCTTTTGCAGCACTTCCCCTACATTTCTAGAACATTCCACATGGAACCCTCTGTGGCATCTTCATGAGACAGCTTGGTTAGACTTCCTTTTCTGGGCCCTGCGCACGCTGCAGCCTCCTGACAACATGGTTCTACGCGGGAGGACGCGTGGGGAATGTTACCTGGGGGAACTGGACACGCTTGGCGCGGGCAGGCTAACATCACCACCATTCACACGTCTGGCTAAGCAGGCAAGCACTCCGGACCTCCCCACCCACCAGCACCACCGCTGCTGGCCCCCCTGGCTGCCTTATTCAGCTGCCCGTTTTTGCCAAAGCATTCTGCTCCAGGATCATCACCAGAAAATATCCAGGAAAGAGCCCAAAGCACAGGCCAGCTCCAGACATTTGTTGTTGGCAGGGAGGGGGAGGAGCGCTCTCAACCCTTCGGATGGACAGTTACCCTGTCCACGCGTCCTCCCCATTCACTGTGGGGAGGAGGGGTCTACGTGCAAAGACCCACTCCACTCAAGGTCCCGCATCTGACAGCAAGCGGGTATCCCTGGGTGACTGTACCTCGGCCACAAGCCAGTGAACGTGTCCTCCGTGGCCCAGACCGTGTGGCTCACGGGTGAGGCTACAGCGCCCCCTAATGGCTACAGTGCAATTCTTTCCATTCCCAAATCCAAAATCATCTCCGGTTCTAAAAATTGATTTGTGAGTTACCTCATCACAAGGTGAGCAGTGACTGGGGTCTCTCAGGGTGTAAAATGATAGCCCCAAGCACCACCTGCAAGTGGATTCTGTGCTTGGGATGAAACGCAGGGACGTCCTCGGGGGAGTCCATGGGGACAGCACTCAGAAGTGAGCAGAGACGATGCCACACTGCTCACTGCCCACTGCCCCCGTCCCAGGAACTGCTCCCCAGGCTCCTGCGCCCTTAGCACCCAGCAGCCCAGGCCAGAGCGCGGGGCTTGCATGAGCATCACCGCAGGTGCAGGCCTGTCCTAGGCTGCTTAGTAAGCTGTGCAGGAGCCAGCTTGGGCTGCCCAGAACCTTGCTGTGTTTCTTGGGTGTGGAGGACCCAGCACTAGTCTAACGCCCCATCCAACTCCAGGTTCAAATGTTTACTCACTTGGCTGTTTACTCACTTGTGTTAAATGATAAAACCCACAGAAGTGTTCTGTTGGGTACCAGAAATTAAATCCAACAACAGCTTAAACCAGCCTCACCCCTGAAGGTGACAGCGCCCCCGGGGAGCTCACGTCTGCTTTTATCAGGCCACACCAAAGTGAGGCCGACAAGTCAACTCCACCCACCTGGTGGCCAGAGGACTGCAACCAGCATAAAATGGCCAGTGCTACCTATTCTCTGCCAATTACAAACACATAAACCTACCAAGGTTAAAAAATGGTTTCGAAGCCTACGACCAAGACACTCACCAGGCAAACTGCCCCACAAGCTCATCTGTAAACCTAATCTTCTCTTTCCCTTAACGGCTTTCCCTATGGGAAGGCCACCGAGGTCACCGCCACCCACAGGAGGCGCAAGGCAACCATCATCTCACCTGATCTCGAGGGTCCAGCATGGAGGGCCACCTGCCAGGGCCAGGAGACAGGCTAGGAACTCCCTTGCTGCCCCCAGCCCACCCACTGTCAGGTATAGGAGGTAGTGGCCGGCAAGGTCTCATTCCCTGCGACAATACTCTGAGCGTTAAATGCCTCCCCACACTGTCATCTCCCCGTCTGCCTGATGTAGTCTCCACCTCCAGACTTGCCTGGAAAGGCTGCCACCTCCATGTGGATGTTCGAGGTTCCCATATCCTGAAAGCACACTGAAGATTTGTGATTCCAGCCACCAAACGTGTGTACCTGGCCCCAAGTCCAGGTACTAACTCAGAAAGCCAGGAACCTTGACTCCTACATGTCCCTCTACCTCAGTGCATGACTGCAGCTGTGATCCCACCTCGGAGACATATCTGAAACCCACGTGCCCTTGACCTTCTGGACTGCTCTCTTGTGTTCTCTGCAGACCTCCTGACAGGTCTTGGCTTGCCCTTTTCCCATCCTCCCATCCTTCTGCCTCAGAAAAGTTCCCCCAGTAAAAATATGACCTCATATGACACCCCTGTCAGACCTGCTTCCAAGCATAAGCAAGCCCGGGGCTGGCTGCCCAGACCCCAGTGACAGGCAGTCACCCGTATGACTGAACATTCACCCCTCAGACTGTGTGTTTAGGCCACCCCAGCCTCCTTCCCGCACACAGTGGGCTCTTCCTTCCCAGAGCCAGTCCACCTGCCCAGGACAGTCACTTGTCTTGTCTCAGGGTTGGCTCCCTCCTCCCAGGTCCTAGTTCACCTGCTACCTCTTCAGAGGGACCCTCCTTGACCAATACTCAGAAAGATAGGAGTTGCCCCTGTTATTCCAGGGCGAACCTCCACGTTATGACATAGCACTTACTACAACTTGACTGCAGATCTCCTGGATGGGTGGTTAGGGTTTTTCTTTCCCAGCGAGGTCCCTATCATGGAGCGCACGCTCAGCAAATACTGGTAGAAAGAACACCATGCCAACAGAAGGCTTCCGAAGGGCAATGCAGAGTTATTTATAAATCTCAATTATGATTGTTATAATTGCTTTAAAAACACGAGGCAGGAGTAACAAAATAGCTGTCAAATGTAATTTTTAAAGGGCAGCAATATTTGTAGGTATACAAACACATCCAATCATGAGGGCCAATTAGTACACGTAATTATCTGGTATCCGATGTCGCTAAGAGCATAAGAGCATCTCAGAGAAACCGGCTAGACAATGGCAACGTCACATTATTTCTAACTCTTGGAACGGCCGTTTCATCTTTGGTTAGAGTGAAGAACTTTCCATCTTTGGTTGGAGTAGAAGTAACACCCAGTGTCATTCTTCACTGATCAGAACAATCATGTGCATGGCTTACTTTTATTTTTTATTATAAAAAACACATACAAGAGTTTTAAGAAATGATGAATATAAGACAAATCAGACCCACGGTGAGTTATTAAACCCATTTTCTATGTACAAATACTAAAATTCCGAAAGTGGAATATCATCAAATGTGAAACACATTATAGCACTGTCCATATGTACACGGCACACACAGAGACGAGCCTGCGCGCATCTCTGAATCGTCTATATACATGTCGCTGACACAAACCCTGCAAGTGAACTTCTACTCTTCGCCCCCTTGTCCTGATACAGTGACACTTTTAAGGAACTGCAGAGACAGGAAGAAGATGCACTAGAATGGGTCTCTAAGGCTCTGCCGGGTTTTCCTCTGACTAGGTGCAAGCCGCTACACCATGAGAAACAATTTTGTAGCCCATTTCCAGCTAAGACAGTGGAAGTCTTCTAGCTCTTTCTTAGCCAATTTACTTTTTCCTAAGTCAATCATTTCAGCGCAAAGTCCAAAATTAGCTCAGGAATCAAATCAATGCTTTTATATTAAATTCATTATAAAATGCCACTCAATTTTAAAAAGCGACTAAAAGGACACTTTCTGCAGCAAAAAGGGCTAAGTTCAAGTTTTTGTTGTTTGACCAAGGACACAATACTACAACCCACATGTCATGGAATCACAACAGCCTTAAGTGAAATGTACGCGGTTTGGGGAAAGGCAGCCCTGCCATGGCTGGCTTCTGTCTCCTCGCCACAGTGAGAGGAGAGCCTCTGGGCACTGTCTCTCTTCGATGTCTTTCCTTTTGGAACCTGTTTGTGCTCTGCGAGCAGACTCATCTATTTGTACTCAAGATATGTAAAGGCACTTCTCTAGACGCAGTGGCACGCCGCGGCTTAGCCGACCTCCTCTGCGCACAGTAAGCTGACTTCCTCCAGGCAGCTGAGCACCGCGGAGGGCACGCTGTGCGCGGTCTCTTTGCGCCAGGCTTCCAGGATCTTGGATATCTCCGCTGGGTTGCTGGGACTCAAATCACAGAGAGCGTACACAGCCGCCAGCTGGATGCCCCATGGTATATCTGGAAAGAATTTTCATATCAGTCATTCCACAAGAAAATGCCTGTTACTCAAAATTTTCATCGTCTTCCACTGAGTTACTAGTCAAATACAAGGCACTCTCTGCCGGCAATGGAAAATATAAAAGAAAAAACCCACAATAAAAAAATTAATTAAAGATCCATCTGCAAATGGAAAGAGACAGAAGAGCAGAAGAGTCGTGTGCAGGCCCAGCTGCCAGGCTGACCTCAAGCACTGCCAGTTAGCACAGGACACACGGCCACAAAGATCCAGGCCTCGCAGCTTTGGAAGGATCATGCTCCATATTTAAGTTTCAATAAAATGTGGATCCCAAAGCAGTTGTCAAGTAAGTAACTCCATTAGCTATTCACTGAAGTGTTCTGAACACGAAGAATGCAGAAATGAGGTGAGACGGGGTCCTCCCACCTGCTGCAGCACAAAACACAATGCACGACCAGAGGGCCAGGGGGTGCCAATAGGCCACGGCGAGGTCCAACATTCTGGTGGTGAGCCTTCTCATTTAGCAAGGTTATTTATAAGTTATTTAATTAAAATATAGTAAGTTAAATTTTAGTCAAATCATCATTCAAACAACACAAAACCCACATGTGCTCAATGTCTTGCTGAAAACAGGCAAAGCGGCAGCTATCTATTCATTCATTCATTCATTCATTCATTCATTATTGGAGTTCAATTTGCCAACATATAGCATAACACCCAGTGCTCATCCCATCACTGCAGCTTTTCAAATGCCCCACCTCCCCCTAGCATGAGGCACTAAGCGACACAGAGAGCCCGGCCTGCAGTAAACACTCAAACAGAGTTTAATAGGAGAACACAAGGGACTTAAAAATAATTTCAGTTAACAAAGGTTTTACCTTCATCCTGGGCGTGCTGTATGAACATACCAATCACAGAACTAATATTCTTCACAGCAGATGGGAAGCCTTCCTTCAAGCCCAGCTGGCCTAAACGACCTAGGGGACATAAGGGAACCAGAATGCAAACAATCCTCAGTGAAATGTGAACTTTCTGTAAGACTTGAAAATTTCTGCTCTCTTTCCTAGAACACTGTGTTCATTAAGCTTAACGATCCTGAAGTTAAAATACATACTTCTTCCAAGAAAGCAAGTAAAATGGGTGAGGCACCAGGACCCCACCGAGCACCGTCTGTCTTACTGGGGGGTAGGGGTGGTGCTGAGCAAGACCACCAATCACCCCATGTTCACTCACACTCGGGGGACAGGCAATGCACAGCTTTCTCGGGGAAGGTACCATAAGGAGTGCAATTAGGAGAAGGAATGGTTTCAGCAGGCGCACCGTGAAGTGGAAGATTTCTGAGAGGTTCTGAGACAAACCCCCAACCCCGCCCTGAAAGGCTGTCCATCAGGCCTGGTTTGGACCCAATACCTGGCTGTTCTAAGTACGCAGAGCAGCACCCCAGCTCTCAGGTGTGATTTGCAGACCCCCACGGTACTCAGGGTCAAAATGATTTTCACAACAACACAACTTTCACTTAGCGGCAACCTGCCTTCTTCCCAGGGCTGGGACCAGACAGACGGCACAAAAGCCAAGGGCCCTTGGTACCTATAGGGTGGCGGCTGCAGGCAGTCCCCCTTACAAGCCAGAAATTCCCAGTGCAAAAAGTGAATTGCACTTACAAATGTCCTCTGTGAAGCAATAACAATTCTTATTAAATCCAGATCCCTAAACTACAGAAGTCTGCAAAGTTCGGGGGAAGGGGATGGGGAGGGGGCAAGAACCCATATGCCACATACCCAGGCACGCTGGCTGTCCCGAGGACATGCACTGGTGTAAACTGCTTGAACTGGGAAGGGAAAGAAACTGGTGCTTCTCCATGCAACACCCACATTTCACTGAACAGATAACTGACAAACTATAGCTATTCAGACCGAGAGACATTTTCTCAAAAATGAATAAAGTGAACCTGTCACTGAAAGGAATTTATCACTGTTGTCAGAGATAAATTGTGAGCTCTTACGCAAAATTAGAATTCTGGAAAAACTTCCATCAGCCACCCTAAGCTTGACAGCTTCAAAAATTTAAGACTTCTCTGATGAGATCAGTGATGATATTAATGTCTGTTTTCTCGATATTGTTGACATTTGGAAGATCTATGCAAATCAATATTTTTCAAGTGAGCAGTGCGTGTCACAGAATCATGAATGGGCAGACAGCCTCTTCAACGTGCACCGGAGACCAACTGGCAGTGAAACAGGAAGGCCCCCTGGTAAGCACACCTCACACTACACATCCAGCCTTCAGGGAGCTACCCCTTGGGGAATTTTAATGCAACATCAAAGAGGAATAGCCACAATGATCTGAAAAAGCTATTAAAATACTCCTCTCCTTTTACCAGTCCCGTATAAAACTGGATTTCCTTCATACACTTCAACTGAACAACATACTGCAAGAGCCTGAGTGCAGAGCAGACAGGGCCATGAATCCAGACAGGAAAGAGGTCTGCAACAAGGTAACGTGCCCATCCTCCGGTTACTGTGGTTGGGGAAATATTTTTCACTGAGAATGTCCTTTATGTTAATGTTGGTTATTACTGATTTTAAATGAAAAGCTAACTAAATGTTATTTTAAATTTTGAATATGTTAACACCTCACAGATACAACGTGGAGGGACAGAAGCAGCTGGGGAGGTAACTCCAACTGAAGGCTGCAGCAAACCACATTCCGCCCCCTGGCTAGCTTCCACTCAACCAGATACTTCCTTTCTTCCAAGGGTCTGTGGATACAAGCTTGCTTTAAAGCAGAGGCCCCCATCCCTCCCTCAAGACGAGGCCTCATACCCCTCATCTCTTGTACGGAGAGGACTCTGGGACATACCCAGATGCACTCTTACCCAGATCCTTTTCCTGGGTTCTTACGATATGCCCTGCAATCTCCTTTCTGTGTCCACATTTTTCTCAATACTGCACATGTCCTTGGGGTTGTATGTGAACCTAGGCCACTGGGCTCCCTCTTAGTATCCTCGACAAAAATCCACTCAGGGCTGGTTCTGTGCAACCAGAATGTTGCTAGAGACTTGGTCAATTCCCACCGATGGATGAATCCCTGGAAAATTTCAAACCCAGGATGAAAATATAAACACCTGGGTAATTTCCTGGGAAATCCTTCATTGAGGCTGAAAAGTAATGTCCTTCAGAGATCAGGAATTTCACTTATTGATCAATTATCTGCTTCTAATTCTATCAAACTGGTAGCCAGATCTGTCCTCCGACACAGTCTACTAGGGTGTTCAATACGTAACGGATAGTAGAGACAGGGATGGGGTGTGTGCCAAACACAGACATGGGCTCTTTTCAGCCCTGGGATGTGTATTCCCAGATAATAGAGAACCCTGTTATAATGTCTCCTGTTCTTTCAATTAAAAATGCATAACAAATTGGATTTTACAAGCTATTTAAATTAATGGAGCTATCCGGAGTAAAGTAAGAGGAAATCACAACATGGAGATGGGGGGGGGGGGGGGGGGGGGCTTACATATATGATGACAAAGATGATAGACAAATTTGCTCCATACATGGGAAGAAAAGTCCTCCTACAGAAGGCATGTGACTCCAGGTGGCTCAACCATATTAAAATACAAGTAAGAAACGTGCACTTCATCTCCATGTCAGAAACATTTCACAGCACCCAGGAAGTGTGAGGGCAGCTGGGGGCCTGCAGAGAAGGTGACCTGGGGCCACTCAGGGTTTTTATTCAGATCACAGGTGCAGACCAAGGGAAAAATGAGTTGAGATCATTTCAGAACAAAGGCGACAGGCCTCGGAAGAGACTGGGTACAAATTGACAATGGCTACTTCAGCTAGCCCTGCAAAACCCTGCTGTGGGAAACCGCGTTATCCTAGCTTCTAGGCTCCAGGCAATACCAGGTGGGCCATAGGGGGGGTTAATAGGCTCTCCGAGGGCACTGAACTCAATTTAGCAGCACACAAACTTTGGTCTCAGCTCTGCTGCCACCCCAGGGCGTGACCTCAGACAAGGGCTGAACCTCCCAAGCCTCACATCGGCCCCGAGACAAGCAGAGTGAAGCAGGTTGCATCACTTCTCTGACCCGAATCTAGAGCAATGCAGTCTACAGAATGCTCTAACACATCATCGTTCAAGGATGTGAGAACCCCATCTAATAATTATACATGGCCCCCCCCCCACTAACAGCAATATTCACATCCCTATCCAACATCAGAAACACTGAACTGTTCTGACAGAAAGCATCTTTTATTTCCCTTGAAGTGAAAATCCTGTTAGGGTTTTGCGAATCTGGAAATCAGAATAAACACAACACCTTTATTTTGTAAATGATGACTTCGGTCATTATTATTAATTCCTGTCCTAGCAATTTACTTACTAAATTCTTCAGTGAGTATTAGCTTTGGAAGCTGCAAGAAGGTTCTCTACAGGGTTTCTTCTTACAAATAGTTCAAACTCCAAATCGGACAGGTGTGCAGAAGGGGCCATGTACACCTGACCCTGAAGGGATTCCTTAGAACTCTGCCAGCAGGCCTCACCTGTGTCTGCTTACCACCCTTGGCAACCCATCACCCAGCAATAATGCTTCAGCCAGCCAAAGCAGGCAAAGTTGTGCCACCAGTGACTCACAGCAGCCCTCTCCACACAGAGCTCAGTCATACATGTTAGCTCAGCCTCCCAGGCACGTCTGCAGGCCAAAAAGGGCTCACCAGGCCTGGTTCTGCTCTTACTTTCACCATCACCATCTCCTCTGGATCACATTCAATATTTACATATTATCATTTTTTTTATTTTATTTTTTTTACATATTATCATTTTAACCTGCAATACTATTAACTATATGTTATCAATTATTCCCATAATATACAACTTATCATATATGACTTAATTATGTGTGTAGCCACACTTATTTTCTAAAAAGCTTCTCAGGCCATTTGCATGACCAGCCAAAATGCGGAAGAATTCTGAAAGCCAACTGCAGGGGAGAATGACACATGAGGCTGACCTTCCACCACAGATGCAAAGGACTGTGTGGAAGTCACCAGCAGCTCAGCTTTCCACTCTCCCACACCCGTCTCCTCCTATTACGACCAGTACATATGTAAACAGACACGTTTGCAAACAACAGCAGCAAAATCACACCATATTTTATAAGTGTTCTTCAATACTTCAAAAGTTTTGAAGACTTCTTCAAGACTTCAAGAAGTTTCATGTTTTCAAAATTCCGATGATATTTTATCTAGGTCAAGAAATGTATTTATGAATTTAACATTACCCAATTTTTTAAATTTTCAAGAAGGTTTTGTAATTTAAAATGTCAGTTCCAAGTATGAACATTTTTCTTGAATCTGTGAGAGAAGATGCTATTAAAAGCAGACCGCAGACATCCAGATGCCAGTGGATGTTGAAAATGTGTCCCTGCCCATGAGGGGTCCTTAGTGCTTCTGGATTAGGGCTAAAATTGTTCAAGGCATCCCGAAATAAGGAATTCTGCAAACTATAGTTTGAGATGGTCCCCCACAGAGCAGTTCACTCAATTCCACTTCTACCCCCCTATCTTTGTGGGCATCTCTTCTAATTCCCCCACCGTCTCTACCAATCATTTGGCACACACACTCTCCATTTGGTAACTTCACTCCAAGTGTATTTCTGGTTATATCCAGTGAAATCAGAGGTCTTCCTTGAGAGCAGGAGTACCTATTTAATGATACAGTAACAAAACTAGCCCGGATATATAAGTCATAACAAACCTATTTATGGGACTGACTTACATAATTTAAGTATTTGGAAGCCTAATTTCAAGTGGTGCTGTCTTGAAGTTCTGATTAATTAAACTCCAAGATATTCAAAACTCATGGTGAGAACTTCCTAGGACCTGAGGGGCTACAGCACAGGTCTCAGATGAGCCTCGATCTCGATGCTGTGCGCCAGGGGCAAGGAATACGTGCTGCAGATGGAGAAGTCAGTTCAAAGTAAGGAGAGTCTTCCAAAAATTAATAGATCTCATCACTGATAATTCTGCAGAGCCTAGAGAGCAACTTGTCAGAAATTAGGCAAGGAGGAAAAGAGAAGTAAAAATAAAAAATAAAAATATGCAAGTGATGGGGAGCAGACTCAAAAAGCCATTGCGGTCCTGCTCATCAAGGATGAAAGAGAATCTACGCCTCATTTAAATAAGGACTTTAGGGCAGCCCAGGTGGCTCAGCAGTTTAGCACCACCTTCAGCCCAGTGCCTGATCCTGGAGACCTGGGATCAAGTCCCACATCAGGCTTCCTGCATGGAGCCTGCTTCTCCCTCTGTCCATGTCTCTGCCTCTCTCTCTGTGTGTGTGTCTCTCATGAATAAATAAATAAAATCTTTAAAAAAATAAAAATTAAAAAAAATTAAATGAGAATTTTAATCTCTGTACATGGGCTTGGAGGAAAACAGAGCCAGGGCCCAGTCATGAAGTTATAGGATGTGAACCTGCGTGGGCCAATAGAGAAGCAGCTGCGAGGCAGAGGTGGCGGGCCTCAGAAACCCAACGAGACTCGAGTGTCACTGACCACAGTTCTGCCTGGGTGTGTACGTCACCCTCATGTCAGGGTGTTCACGGTGTGTGTGAGTGGGAGGAACTGAGCAGCGCACATGTAATCACACGTATAGTGTCCCAGCATGAAGACTTCATCTCTGACAAAGTGGGAGAAAACATTAATTTATAAAGAAAGAGCAAGTGAGAAGGAAGCAACAAAGCATCTACTCTAGTGGTGTCAGATCAGTGATTCCAGTGACGTTTCATAGCTTTGTTCCCCCACCATGACATGGTCAAGAAGAAAACACTTCATAAAACAGACAACTCACCAATCAGCCTCAGTATCGATGCTATAATAATATCAGGAGTATATGCGATGTTCGCGTGTCCTTTCCTGTATTTTATCCACTTATCCATTACAGGCCACAGCTCTTTACTAGAAAACAACAGCATATATATATATGTTTATTTATGTACATGAATGTGAAAAGTATGCACGTCCATCATCAGTCCAATATTAACAACTTATAAATGGTCCATAAGAGACAATAAAGAA
Source organism: Vulpes vulpes (assembly GCF_048418805.1). Classification (NCBI taxonomy): domain Eukaryota; kingdom Metazoa; phylum Chordata; class Mammalia; order Carnivora; family Canidae; genus Vulpes; species Vulpes vulpes. The sequence continues at coordinate 65,789,444 of NC_132782.1, read as the reverse complement.
GAGGGACTTCTAAAAATTTATTTACTTATTTTTAAGTAGGCTCCATGCCCAATGTGGGGCTTGAACTGACAACCCTGGGATTAAGAATCGTCTGCTCTACTGAGCTAGCCAGGTGCCCAAAAAAAGGTCTTCTGAAGATGTAACTTTTTAGGGTAAAATGAGAACAGACACTGGAAGCTCATACACTCTCCAACTATTCCAGATATTTGGGCCCACACTGGCTTAAATGAGGCTATAGATACTCATGCTTGCATCTTGATTCTATTTTCACCCTTTATACAAGGCTCTGAGTAGAGATGCCAAACACTGTCCCCAAGTCACAGAACTGGAAGAAGTGGGAGTCAGGATCTTCACTGAGACCTCCAGAGACCTCTATAGCTCGAAGGAGCAGAGCAAGGAGCTCAGAGGAAACAACCACACTGCAGACTCGCTACTGACCGCAAACACTGCTGGCCCCTCTTTGCTTTCTCTTCTTTCAAAAGTGTATTTACTTCTTATATGGTATTTATAGTATTAGAAATGTTAAAATGCCAGGGCGCCTGGGGTTGAGCATCTGCCTTTGGCTCAGGTCATGATCCTGGGGTCCTGGGATGAAGTCCCTCATCGGGGTCCCCGCAGGGAGCCTTCTTCTCCCTCTGCCTGTGTCTCTGCCTCTCTCTCTATGTGTCTCTCATGAATAAATAAATACAATCTTTAAAAAAGAAAGAAAAGTTAAATGCCAACACACAGAAGAAAAAGGTAAATTAAAAGCACCCCAAATACATTTTCAGATATTACTCAACTAATCCTGGATTTTTCTTTCCATGTGCTTCTCTACATGTGTGTACGTAAACATGTGGTGAAGGTGACCACAGCGCTGCATGATCTGGGCCTGGAGCTGCTTAGGCAGAGATCCTGACCCAGCAGGCGGACCTGGGCAGAGCACCTCTACCAAGAACCACTCCTGGTGGGCTGATTAGGCATCCTACCTGCTGGGCCCCCACGAATGAAGAGTCAGGGACAAGGCCCACAGGAGGCACTCATACCTTACATACACGCGACACACCGCCCCACCACTCCCCAGTGAGCGAAGGAAGAAGCACTGAGAGACCTTCATGCGTTGTCAATGCTTAAACATCTACTTACAGCTAGTTACTTTAATATGGCAGTATTTCATTATACAGAAGAACCATAATTCAATTCCCTATCGCTTGACATTTAGATAAGTAATATGTCCCTAGTGTTAAAGAGGAAAGAAAGAGAGCAGAGTTTCCCACAGAACACATTCAAGAATCTCCAGGATATGGACCATCAATCCTTTGTGAATCCTTTTTAATGCCATAAACTCCTTTCAACCAGCCTTTCTCAGTCGAGGTCCCAAGAAAACTAAGATCTGTGGAAGTCATCTGTGTGATCATTTTCTCCATTCTCCCAAAGATGGTACATAGCTAGTGAAGAATTCCCATGCACAGAGGAAAGCGGACTCATTACATAAAACAGATGCCTGACACTTAGTTCTCTCCTGAAACCCAGGTGAGAAAAGCTGCTAACCTGGAGCTCTTAATATGTCTGCTCACATGGGTTTCCCAGAGTATTTGAATGTGAAGATATGATCATGATGCTTCCTCCTACACTACTTCCCTTTGTGGGCACTGCTCTGTGAGCTGGTGATGTGACAGTGAATCCAAACCCCTCCTTCACCAGTGTCATCATGCTCCTTAGAGGAGAGACAGCACCAACAGAATACAATGAAAAGAAGTTACAGCCACCACAAACACATAAATTAGCAAGGGGACGTGATAATAATACAAATCCTTTAATTGGAGTTTTACTAACTCTTACCCAAATCAAAATGTCACTTGTACATGTTTCAGTGGCCTTCAACAGCAGTAACTATTCAAACCACAAGTCAGCAACCATTCGACCAGCTACCATCCAAATTCAAGAACCCAACTTTCAGTTAGCAAAACAGCCCTGTACCTTATAATGTTATCATGTGTCCAAATCCACTTCTGATGGCAACAAAGCAGATCAATGGCAAATATGTACTCCCAAGTGTTATCACTTAAGTCTTCACCAAATTTTTCACTGGACTGAAACTCTGTTTTTGGACACAACTGTATGGTCAAAAGCAGCTTAGAAACCATGAAACCCACATCCACAGGAGCATTCTAGCAAATGAAAAAAGGAAAAAACAAAATATAATTTAGAGTTTCAAATGTTACAGATCTTGTGTTAGTAATCTCAGAGCGTTACAAGCATCAGATGAATAACCATTTAATTTTAAACACTTTTTTTTTTTTTAAGATTTTACTTATTTATTCATGAGACACACACAAAGAGAGGTAGAGACACAGGTAGAGGGAGAAGCAGGCTCCATACAGGGAGCCCAATGCAGGATTCGATCCCAGAATCCTGGGATCATGACCTGAGCCAAAGGCAGACACTCAACTGCTGGGCCACCCAGGTGCCTCAAAAGACACGTTTTAAAGTTGTATTTGAATAAGGAACTATGTTTATCTTAATCATAACACTTGTCCTAAAACGATTATAAGCACAGAGGTTGGTAGGCCAGATAAAAAAAAGCTCCAAGCCTGGAGTCAACTTAAACATCCAACTCTTGGGTTGGGCTCAGGTTATGATCTCAAGGTCCTAAGGTCGAGCCCCCAGTTGGGCTTTGTAGTTGAGACTCTTTCTCCCTCTCACTTTGCCTGTGCTTCCACACTTGTGCGCTCTCTCTCAAATAAATAAAATCTTAAAAAAAAAAAAAAAAAAAAAGGCTGCAGGCAGGATGCATAATCTAGTCAGGTAGAAAGGAGATTAGCTGCAATCCCGACAGAAACACAAGTTTTTATTACCTCAAATTAGAAAATTAAAGTTATAAAGTTATAATAAGAACATTTTTTAAACTTTAAAAAAGTTTTTCAAATTCTATCATCCTCTGACTTTAGTTATCAGTCTTTTTGTAGAAATTCATACAACTGAATCAGCTACTACTAGACTCCTCTGGCTTCTTTCACATTTGTGGATGTGTGCTGATAGGTACCTGCACTCATACCTACCAATCGATGAACACTTCTTCCTGTTGCTGAGGATTATCCTTCACATGATGGACCAGTCCATTTATCTACTCACCTCCTGACAGACATCTGGGCTATTCCAGTCTCAGGCTACACGGGATAATGCTACTATGAACGTGCATGTAACATGTCTTTGTATGGACATTAATTGACTTCTCTTAAACAAAGAACTAGCAGTGGATTTATAATTTTTTCTTACTTGTGCAATTTTTTTTAATTGGGTCTTGTTATTAAAAATAAAGAGGGATGCCTGGGTGGCTCAGTTGGGTGAATGTCCAAACTCTTGATCTTAGCTGAGATCTTGATCTCAGGGTCTTGAGTTCAAGCCCCACACTAGGCTCCACACTGGTCGTGGAGCCTACATAAGAAAGTAATAATAGTCAACAAATAAAAAATAAACAGAAAGCTTTTACTCTTTTCATATACTTGCCAAAGACTGGGAATTATTTGGTTCTTCAAAAGATGAGGTAAAATTCAGGTGTAATCTACACATGCTTTTTATACAGTAAATTTTTTATCAACATTTCCACTTCTTTCATGATAATCAAAACAAACTGGTTTCAAGTGTTCCATCTCTGAAACCCAGTTTGATCATTTTTATTTTGCTAAGAAATCATCCTCAGCTTCCAATCTTGCACTATAGAGCCGAGGGTGGTGGTCTTCTCAACCTTCCTCCTACATCTGGAGTCTGTTTTCTTTCTTGTTTTTGAAATCCTCAATAGTTTCTCTCTCTTTTTTTTCATTAGTCTGACCTAGGAGCTGTTTTGTTACTATTTCTTAAAGGCAATGGGTTTTTCTTCTATGTGTTTTTCGTTCTCTGCTTCATTACTATTACCTTTTAAACTCTATTCCTTTTTTTCCTAGATTCCTTCTCAGACATTTAATTTTTAAAATCATTATCAGGCATTTTATTATTATTTATTTAATAATGAAAACATTTAAACTATCTTAATAAGTCTTACAAAAACTAAAGATCTTTAGTACGAAGGGTTTTCCTTTTCAATGACTTTTATTTATTTATTTATTTTAAATTTTTTTTTTATTTATTCATGAGAGACACAGAAACACAGCCAGAGGGAGAAGCAGGCTCCATACAGGAAGACCGACATGGGACTTGATCCCGGGACTCCAGGATCACAGCCCGGGCCGAAGGCAGACACTAAACCGCTGAGCCACCCAGGGATCCCCTCAATGACTTTTAAAACAGATTTTACTTTTGAGTTCCTTTTTATTCCCAGATTGTCCAGCAACATGTATGCCAACTTTCAAGTAATGTTTATGGGATCTGTTTCACTGAATTACTACCAGAGAATTTTGAGTATGGAATCTTTACTTTTTAAAAATTAAGGGGTTTTTTTGTGGGTGTGTGGCCAAGATCAGGACTGGTTTTGTAAATGTGACACAGACACACAAAGAAATACATACTCTTCAGGTTTACATTTTATATTATTGAATTCCACTGATTCTACTCATTTTATCTATTGGATCCACTGAATTCTGTGACAGAAGATCTGGAAGTCTTTTTTATTATAACCCAGGTAATTTCTAGCCCAAGTATTACTCATTTTTTATACCTTTGACTTTATATTTTTATTTGACATGATATAAAGCAAATACATTTATTAAAATTCTATTCTCTTTATAAAATCTTTTATCATCAAATTGTCATATCTGGTTTTATCCTCAGTGCACAAGCAGGACTAAGCAGATGCAAGTCCGCCTCAGGAACCTGGGGGAGGAGCCCTGCAGGTAGTGGGAAGGGGTGGGACTGTGGCCAACAGTGACAGGAGGTGGAAGGACCCGGGTCTTCTAAGTGGCTGACTGGAATCTGACAGTGCTCCCAGGACTACACTCGGATTCGTATAGAGGAGTTGCTAAAGAGATGATTACAGACTTGGTTTTCAATATTTCCTTATTTTGTGTTCATCAAGAGTCCTTTCCTTTACTTTCTGTAAGAAATTAGAAGTCGGGGCACCTTTGTGGCTCAGTCAGTGGGGCATCCGACTCTTGATTTCAGCTCAGGTCAAGATCTCAGGGTCGTGGGATCATGTGGGATCAAGCCCCACATCAGAGTCAGCTTGGGATTCTCTCTCCCTCTCCCCTGTGCCCCTCCTACATCTCGCTGGCTCAGTCGTTCTTAAAAAAAAAAAAAAAAAAAAAAAGAAAAAAAAATCTCTCTCCCTCTCCTCCTGCACACACATGCGCGCGCACACACACGCTCTCTCTTTCCAAATAAACAAATAAAAAATAAAAACCAATCAAGGTCAACCCCTCACTGAATTCAACATCTCTTCTTAGTGTGTACCCCTGTAGTGACAACAGGGGTTGCCAACTCAACCTCCAAAGATTCTCACTAGATAAACAGCTGTGATAGAAAAGAACACCAATCTAGACAGTAGGTATATCAGCACTTAGTTAGCAAAGAAAATAATAAAAAAAGGGAAAAGAACCCACAGGAACAAAATACTTAAATAAAAATGTCATCAACTAAAAAGAAGAGAATATTAGATTGAGAAAAATCAACCAGGAAGGAGTTGAAATGGCATTTCTCACCTTCGAGCCCTGCAGATGCACTGCACACATACACACACATACATGGACACACATACATGGACCTCATCAGTTATAAACAGTGAACAAGATATACTCTTGTTAAATGAACACAACACCTACATCTGTAATTCTTCCCAAAGTGCCTCATGCATATTTCCAAACTAAATGCTTGCACTTAGGCTAAAGTGGTATTTTTAAAGGATCTAATAATAAGAGTTGTGTCTCTCAAATGTTCATAAACTAATTCAACAGTAAATACAAAACTGAATGCAAGAGCTACAAGCAAGGTCTGATGATTTAGAAATAAAAAACAAACAAACAAACAAACAAAAAAACACCTCACCTTTTCCCAGTTGAGAAAGGCTCTCAAACAGTTCCGAACCTCTCCTTTAGCACGTTGCCTGGCAACCAACTGCATTGCCTTATTAATCACCGATTGGGAAATAAATATATCATGCCACATGTTTGCAATGAACAAAGTCAATTTTTCAGACTCTGGAAAATCTATGAGAAAAAAGACAATAAACCTTTATGTCTGACCAAGTGAATAAATTACAAGCTAAGAATACATTTTAATAATTTCTTTTTTCTTTTTTAAGATTTTATTTTATTTTATTCATGAGAGACACAGAGAGAGGCAGGCTCCTCAGAGGGAGGCCGACACAGGACCCGATCCGGGGACTGAGATCATGCCCTGAGCCAAAGGCAGACACCCAACCACTAAGCCACCCAGGCATCCCCACATTTTAATAATTTCACTAGTGCCTTGTAAGGCCTCCTAACACTGAAGGGAGGTGCCTGATGAGGCCTTGCTTCTTTCTCCCACAACTCCTTCCCTTTAGCAAACCCTCCTTAATTAAAATTGAAACATAATAACCAGATATACACCACTGTATTATGAAAAGAGCCAAAGAATTCAAAATGTGAAGTAAAGGCAAACTTAGCTCTTCAGACTTCCACAAACCTAGAACCTTCCCATTTGTGAAGTGTCATTTCAGGCTATTTTTTATGCCTCTGTAAGAACTCACCTGTGAAACATAGAAAAGGCTTTTGATTTGAAGAGATGTTTGTATACATTATGGATGACAGTCTTCTACTGTAAATGTTCTTCCCTACATTTGGCTTTGTTTGTTTGATCGAACTAACCCACATGCAGCTCACATACAGTCTGATGAATTTTGATGAATGAATATGTCCATGTCACCCCCACCACAAGCAATACATAAAATATTTCCATCCTCCCAAATTCCCGTGGTCTAACCCGCCCAGGGCATCACTTCACCGCAGATACAGACAACTCTGATCTGCTCACTGCCACCATAATTTAGCTGCCTTTCCTCAAATGCTTTCAGATAGCACGTGCTCTCTTTTGTCTGGCTCCCTGACTCAGCAAAGTGTTTCTACGACTCACCCATGTTGCCACACATATCTGGAGTCCCTCATGTTGTGTGGCTAACTAGTATTCAACTGACTGATAGCACATATCAATCAGCTGAATGTTCTCCTCTCACCCACTGATGGACGTCTATCTCCAGCTCTGGGCTGCTGCCAATGAAAATGCCGTGTCTCAGTACCAGTCTAGGTGAGAGTATGTCTATACTTGGGTTAGCTAAGGGCCTACAAGGGGGATTTCTGGGTCATTCAATAAGTGAATATTTTTGTAAGAAACTGTCAGTGTTTTGCAACATGGCTGTGCCAGGCAAAACAGATTTTTACCCTGTTTGGCATAAGTCAGGTCTTGTGTTTAAAGAATGGCTATGTCAAAGCAGTAGCTCACTGTGCAATTCTGAGCTGTGATTTCTGAGATCTGGGGTCTGTGTGGTACTATGTCCTCCCACCCCAGGGCCTATCCACGTGCTGCTTCATTTGCCTGGCATCTTCTCTCTCACTTTCTTGTAGGCACTTATTGGCATCTTCATACCTCAAGTTCAGAAGCCACTGACAAGGAAAGCTTCTCTACCCCAGAGACTCTCACAAGTCCCCTTCCACAGCACAGTCCCTCACACAACAGATCTTCAATGACTACATATAATGCATTTTTTCTGGGGAGACGAGAGAAACAAAATCTTTGCCCTTACAGAGCACACAGTCCAGTGGAGGAGAAACTGCAAACAGAAGGGTTCAGGATACAAGGTAAAGGGGCATAAGCACCATGAAGGAAAAGCCAGGAGGGTGCAGGATAAAAATGACTGTGGGAACCCATGAACTACTGTGAGCCCCGAAATGTGAAGGTCAGCTTCCCCATGGAGAGACCTGCGGCCCATGAGCCTGACAGGAGAGTGGGCTGGTGGCGTTTGATAAGAACAGAACCTCAGGGAGGGCCCAGCAGAGTCCATGCTGCTCACCTTGCTACTGCTCACCTCCAAGGAGCCCCACGTGCACAGTGTCATGCAACCAGCAAACAAAGGCCCCGCTACACAGATGTGTCTGCAACTGGTTCTGGTCGCTGTCCAGGCCTTAATGCCCAGCGTGCACCCTGTGAACTACTATTGAGTCCACCAATGACCGAAAGAATAAACAAAGAAAAGAAGAGGGCAACAGACGGCAGCCTCATTCACAGGTCTGCACACAATGGGCACATTCCATTACATGCTTTACAAGCCCTATGAATACCACACTATTAGGATGAAAGACCTTCATCAAGAGAAGACTTTCTGATGTGAAATTAAATGCATTTGTGTATCATTTCCCTGTTTACAAAGGTTTCTACTGAGGATGTGCTTTTACGAAGGATGACTCCCGATCTGACCCATGAGTGGGGATGGAGAGAGGGGAAGGGAGATGGGGATCCCAGGAGAGCCCTCCGTCCACCTCTCTCTGCTCCTCTTTGCGCTCTGGGCTCACTGCTCTATTTTAGGGTTTCTGCCTTTTCCAGCCAGTGACACCGCAGTGTGGTCTGTCACTGACTTTACATTCAGTCCCTTATGCTGTGTGGCCTATCTCTGACTTTTCAGCAGCAGCACTAGGATGAGACAGGCGGTAACGAGAGATCCTCGATTATATACACAAGTGGAAACGTATGTGCTGATATGAGGAATTCTCCCATTGAAAACCAGGCACAGTTGGTACAGCTAGGCTCTTCATGTCCTCTAGTAAATGCACAAACATTAACACAATTTTAAAAGACACAGAGCAATGACTTAGCTGCAAATACAGGTCTCCCAGTATAATAATGAGATAAAAAAGCAGTAGTAGATTGCCAATACAGAAACGTCACTATCTAAACGTACCTTCCTTAAGTAGGCTGTAGCAAAACAAGCGAGCTCTCTCCAAGTCCCCAAGTTGCCGACAAATACCCACATACACTCTGCAGAGGGCATGAATGTAATTACGCTCCATAGATATCTTCTGAATTTTTAGTTCTGAGAGAATCGAGTGAAGCAAGCACTCAGCTAAATGCTGGATTGGGAGAAAAAAAAAAAAAAGAAAAGGCAATGTACACTGATTTCTTTTGCCTATTAGAGAATAGCTAAAAGCTACAAAATTAGATATCTATTAGAACCATAAAACATGTACTGTATTAGCAAGTAGAAAGCAGTCACTGTGGCAAGCCATCTGCTTTACTCAGCCCAGTGAGCTTCCCCTCCCCTCCACTGTCCAGGTATGGGGGGGGGGGGGGCAAGAGGACCAAAGCAGGAGGCTGCCTGCAGGTGCCAGAGGCCACGTCCAAACACGCCTGCCTGCTTACAGTCGCTGCCACAACTCCAACCAAGTATACACTTTCTTGGTTATAGCCAAAATAATTCTGTGTATGTGTATCACACCCACTCAGATTCTTCTCCCGCTCGTTTTCTGAACTCCAATGTGCCCTATACACATTTATCCTGTTTAGATCTTAAAAGTAATGGGCAACATTCTTCCTACTTAGAAAGAAGGGAATTAAATAATTTGATCCATTTGTTCATATGAAAATAAGTATCTTTTCAAAGCGGTTTGTACTACTCTCTATTCTTTGCCAAAGTAGGTAATCTAAGAAAAATACACACTATTTCTACCATTATGACTCCAAGGATGTGCAGACAACCAATAGAGCAGGATCCATGGGGCACTGAAAATAATTCACACAAGGTGTCGACATACTTGGAAAATATAACCCTGTAGAAGTCCTAATAACCCATGTATGTGGACCTGCACAATCCTCCCACTTTAACTGTCCCTATCTTGAAGCCAGCATCTGTTCCGGTTTCATTGTGACATTCATTAAAGGAGGGACAGGGGAAACCCCAGGCTCTCTTTCTGGAAGACACTCAGACTCCCAAACGTGTATGCACTATTCACGGAAAAGAAAGAATCTGTTATGGGAGAATAATTCCACGCTTTGAAGCAAATCATTTTGAGTCTTTAAACATGCCAGAATTGATGGGAAATATACAACTGTAGTCCTGACAGATACTTTTATGTCTTCAAATTTTAAGCTATTTGATGAATACAAATTATCAAATCGCCAGTGTCTTATCACATCTAAAGTGTACAAGATGCTACCTAGAAACGAAGTATAGATCACATTTGTATGGATAACTGCTGATCTCTGAAATGAAATTTCTGTTCAGGGTAATCTACCACTTTGCTAAAAGCAGACATCCTGCGTCTCAGGACATGCAATTCCTAACGCACTTAAAGAAAGGCAGTCACATACCTTTTTGGTTGTGCTAAATTCATAAACAACTTCCTTTTCTTGATCTCTCATTACGGGCTTTTTGGAGATGTTTCCCACATAGACGTGACTCCGAATGACAGGTAAGAGATCAAAAGACGACTCTGCGATCTTCTTCAGTGCATCAGCTATGGCTTTGTCGTGAGACTCTACAGTTTCTTTTGGGTTTGGAGGCAACTGTGAAACCGTACTGACAGTCAATAGAGAACTTTCTTCCTCTGTTGTCATGCCTTCAGCTTGAGAGGGGTTCCTCCGAGGGGGCTTGCTGGCTCCTTCTGCAGGGGCACCCCCCATCTCTGGTTCTGGGGACCCACTGTCCAGCCGCAATCTTTTGGCACTCCTCGGTGTGGATGTGGACAACGTCCTTTTCACACCTGCATCCTGGCGAGTCCCCCCATCTCTGCACTTATCTTGATGACAGTCACTCCCTGCACTGCCCCCCGTCTTAACAAAGGCGGTCGAGGTCGATGTGATTGCCTTGAATCCTGTTATGGCGCTGACCGGCCCTGGTAAGTTCTTAAGGTCCGCAGGTGTACCTCGAGTAAGCTGGATATTTCCTTTGAGGATGTTGAGGGTGCGGGCCCTAGCAGACAACTCTGGGTACATGGTGTCAAGGATTTTAACGGAGTTTTCCTGGGGTCCGGCCACAGCCGTGTGTGCAGATGCCAAGGTGGGGAGGCGGCCAGGCACAGGGAGAGCGTGCTTTGGGGTGGCGGCACAAAACTGCAAGGGTGACGACAATATCCTCTCGCCCGCTGGTGCAGTGGATGGGGACGGGGATGTGCATGGGGGAGAGGGGCAGCCCGGCTCTTCCGGCAAAGGAGACATCATTGGAGGCACTGGGATTTCACATAAGGGGGACATCTGGCCAATAGGAGAAGTAGGTGAGGAGGGAGAGGAAGCTGCTATCAGAGGAGAAACTGGTTGCGAAGTCCTTGGAGGTGTAGCGACCAAAGGAGCGAGCAAGGGTGGCAGGGGGGGCCCCACCTCTTGCCGGATTTTACTCAGAGTATCAGAACAGTCTGTAGGCGTTGACGTGTCAGCATTGGCTAGGATGGTCTGCGTCTGAGTTCTCGGAGTTTTGATGTTCTCTCTTTCCCCTGAAAACGACTGAGAACCTTCACTCTGAGTAGTTTCAACTCGGCTTGATGCCAATGCCTTTGCTGGCTTGTTTGACGGCTCTTTATTTGAAATCTTCGATCGATTCTTATTTTTGCTGAATGGCTCTAGTTTTGAGTTAAAGTATGTGTGATCAGATGCAACAGGCTGAGACTCAAAATTCTGATCATAGATTTCAGAACTAATCCTCACACTAGGTTTGACAGGCCTGTTGCGCAAACGACTCTTATCAAAGTTGGTGCTCTGGCTGCTGCTAGAAATCTCCTCTTGAGCACAGGACAGGCTGCTACCGCACTGGGGCTCCTGAAATGGAGGGTCAGGGGGCTCGGTCTCTGGGGACTTCTCTATGGAAGTAATGGAAATGAAGCCAGATCCCAGGCCTCCCCGATCTGGGGAAACAGGGATGTCTTCAGGAGTGTCACACAGTATGACCTGGTCCACATTTGGCATGAGAGCTACCCCATTTATGATGGTCCAGTGGTCCCCCTTCTCAATGACAAGATTCTGATCCTTATTGATCAGAACGTTTATAACTTCGGAGGTCACTGTTGATATCTGACACTGAAATGTCGTTTCTGTCCCATCCTCGGCATTGCCCTCGGTGGTCGTCGGCCCTGCCGCAGAGTCAGAATGCTGGGGTGAGGGCTCTGCTGGTTCTGACATAACCTCTGCCCCACCGCAAACTGGGCTGGTGACCTCGGGATCTCCTTTAGGACTGCCCATAGTGACTTTGTTACTCGAGGTGCTGCTGGCAGGTGAACGGCCCTTGCTGGCCATGCCGGCTGGAGGCGACGTACCTGAAGGGTGTGGTGGGAAGCCAGTCGCCTCCTGAGGTGGGGCATGCTCTCTGACAGGGGTAGCCGTCACGCTGTCGTGCATATTTAAGAGCAGTAAACTACCAGCATCTTTGCCAGGAGAGCTCCCACAGCCGGTCTGAAGCTCCTGTCCAATCCTGGTGAGGACCTCGGACAGCGTTTCCAGGGACTGCCGGGTGAGCTGACTCGTGCTCAAGGGACTGTCATCCTCCTCGGATTCAATCCACTCTTCGGAGGTTCCAAGTGTTTCTTCTTCGCAGAGCTGCTTTCTATATTTTTCTCCTGATAGTTCACCTGTCTTTAAATCTTTGTTCATTTCTTTATGGAGGGTTCCTTTGCTAGAACATTCTGACACAGAGTCCCCTGAGCTATAATCTCTTAACTGACAACTTTCAAGAAACATCACGACCTCTGATGTGGAGAGTCCATCGATCTCTGACAGGGTACTGATGTTGAAATCCTGAAGCGCTGAGGTCAGACACCCCACCTCGATGGAAGGCCTGGGCTCGGCTGTACCAGCATCTGGACCTCCTAAACCTTTTCTGGAGGCAAAGGCCATCCTTTGTTGTCTGTCCCCCATTGCAGCCTCGGGCTCACTCTCCCCCTCACTGCAGCTAGGTGCCTCACTCTCCTCCACTTCTGTGTCGCCGCCTCCTGTCTCCCGAATGCCAGTGTAACACAGGGCCCCGGCGAGGCCACCCAAGGGGACAGCACGTGTCTCTTCATCTTTTCTGAGAATTGTGCATGGAAGAACGGTCCCTGCAGTGCCTGCATCTTGAGAAGCACCACCAGGAGTCTGAGATGGCAGCTCCGGTGGCTCCTTCAGGCTCTGCCGGACACGAGGAGCATCCTCTGGGACAGCCAGGGCCTCCCCACTAGATCTGCCCGGGCCCCCATAGGCTACATTGTCAGCAGGAAAGCTTCTGGACACTGGCACTTCTGCAGCTGGAGGAGGTCCATCTGCATGTGGCTCAGATGAGTCCAGATCTGTGGCATGAAGGAGCAAGCTTTGCTTCCGTGCTGCTTCCTGCACTGAGGCTTCCATCATGATGCTTTGGCTTTGGACTGGGATGTTTTCAGAAGAGAAAGACAGTTTGCTATTTGTGGAACAGTGAGAAATTCCTACTGGTAAAGAATCACTAGGAAAACTGAATGCTAATTTTCTCCATGAGGCAGAAACTTGTGGTGAGGTCCCTTCAGTAGCAGCCACCCCCTGGGCACTCTGTGCCGTGTCCTCTCTTTCTCTGGCACATCCGGCAACAGAGGCTGTGGGAGCAGCCCCAGGACTGGCATGTGCTGCTGTGAAGACAGGCTCAGTCCTCTGCCGTCCCCAGGGCTCCCATCTAGTGCTGGATACCACCTCAGGCCTGGCCTGCTTGGTGATCACTGACACTTGGTTAGGCAACAGAGATGCAGTAGTTCTGAACGCCGCAGAGTTATTTTCTCCAGCATGTTCATGCCTGGGTGTGGATCCTCTACTTTCTAAGGATGGCACTGCCTTTTGTACCTGATGGTTAGTCTTCTGTTCATGTTCTGACTTAGCTCTCAGCCTTTCTTCCCCACCTCTCCTTAACAGATCAGTATGGTGCCACGAAGGGCTTTTAACAAAACCAAATCCACTCTTGGTCAAGCTGCACTGAGACTCTAGCAATGGTGTGGAATCCGCCCGAGTGAGGGGGAGCTCAGTTCTGGGGCCCTGACTTCCACACTGTGCCTCTTTCATAGCTTTTATAAATACTGACTGTGGAAGCGAACAGACTTTGGGCATGCCTTTCACAACGTTTGTGCACTCGACCTCACTGCTACTCTGATTAAAATTTGATGTTCCCAACTCAGGGCTCAAAGCACACAAGCTATTCTCCAGATGGTTCTCTCTAGCAGGACACTCTGGGGGCTCAGGCTGCAGATCTAGCACATTCAAGGTTTCAGCTTGTAACTTTTGTTCAGAGTGATGCAGTTCCAGGGGGCTAACTTGGGCAGGAATGTGCAGATCATGAGCATACTTGACAGTAGAGGAAGACGGGGAGCCACTGCAGACAGACGACGTTCCCGAGGTAGAAGAGGAAGAAAGCCTGGCGTCAATGCCAAGCCCTGTGGCACCCACCACGTCACTTGTATCGTCCTCTGGTTCAGGTGATGCTCCTAAAACGAACCCTGGAACATCCCTCTCCTTTCCCAGTACTCTACACATTCCCTGCAAATGATCAGAAATGGACATATGATCCGATTCCAGAGGGATATCATTAGTTAGTGTCCACTTAGTAAATTGTGATTTGGGTGATCCTATCATTTCAGATAGTAGGGTTTCTCCTTCAGATTCTGTGAGCTTACTGAATGGCCTCTTGCCAAGTGGGGAAGAACACACGTCAGACTTCTGGGGGGCTGCTCCCCTGCCCTGTGCCCGGCTGCCAGACAACATCTCCACACACACGTTTCTGATAGGTTCGTGAAGTGTGTTCTCTGTCTGCACCGACTTATCCACCTCCTTAACCTCTCTCTGTCTCTGTGCTTCGTCTAAAATGCCTCTTCTCCCACCACTAGTGGATTCAGATGACACCATCCAATGTTTCTCATGAGCTAAGGAGTATGTGGCTGAAGGCTGAAGTGTTGCTGTAAATGTCCCGAACCCAACAGTTGTCACTTCGTTGACTTCCAATGTAGTTAGGGCTTGGCTGGCTTCATGTGATTTCAGCTTTTCCTCCCAGGTACCACTACTTCCTTTACTTTTTCTGGACGAACCAAAATACTGTGATCCAGACGTCTCATCTTCTGAAACAGACTCAGGAGAATTTCTATTATGGGACGATTCGTTATCACTGGAATCTGTATACTCTCCAAAGTAGGTTTCCTTAAAAATGAATAAATTATTCTTATTAGTTAAATATTAATCAAACCAACTAAACATACCCATCTATCAAATGCATTGAAAAAGTAATTCTTGTTAAATACTAATTGAACTGACTCTGCATAACCACCAATTAAATGCATTCCTAAAGAATCCTTTAAAATACATCTGAGGAGAGGGTAGTTCCCCGTCTGAAACCCACTGGTGGGTAGGCAAGGTGCAGTCTGAGCACAAAGTTTCCTTGCCTTTGCCCTGAGTGGTCTACCCGAGTTGCCGTCACTCCGAACGCTCACTCCTCCCACAACAGACCTAGGACTATTCTCCAAAGGGCCAGACATTCCTACTCTCTCCAGCAATTCCTCCCCATTTCCTGGCATGAAAGGTGTCCAACTCTGGAGGCAGAGCCTCTAGTCCTCCTGCTTCCAGGCCACTCCTCTGCAGGTGTCCAGCTCTAGCCCAGCAGGACTGGCCACCACTTCAGGTGACATCCTGTAGATATCTTGTACCTACAGTTCCTCATGTCTAGGCTGCATCTGGGATGCTCCTACCAAGTGGACAGACTCTGCTTCTTTCAACAGTATGCACACAGACACTGCTCCTTCCCACAGCCTGCTCTCCATCTCTGCTCCAGAAGGCCCCTGGGTAGCCCCTGTGGTCTTGGCAGAAATGCCCCCATTACACAGCCCACCAAAAGAGCTGGCCTCTCCACTGTCTGGCCCTGTTCCATGAGGGAGACAGGGGACTGGTGAGTAACAGTTCATGTACACTTGCTCCTACTAACAAAATGCTTTCCTCCCCTGAGTTCTTGGGCTCCCTCCATTGTCCTGTCACTTGTTTTTGACCTCCTCTCCTCTCCTCCTATGTAGTCACATACAGGTTGACAGGTCCCCAGGATTCCATTTGGAACCTCATTCTCTTCTACACACCTGCACTCAACAACCTCAAGTCCCATGGCATCTGTTACACCCAAACACTACAGCGCTCTTCTGTCCAGGCCCACCAGGGCCTCCTTCTGAGCTCCATGCCCGTGGGTCTACAATCCAACTGTGTGCCCCCTTGGAGGCCCTATGCATACCCTGGATCCACATCTGACACAGCAACCTCCCATCCACGCAGGGTTTCCTTTCTTTGCTACTTTCCAGCATCCCTGACTCCTCCACCTCCCTAACCATCACACTGAAAACCTTGCCAAATGCTGCTCATTCACCCTCAGCATTTCTCAAAAGAGCCCCACCTTCTGAACCCCAGTGCTGTTGCAGGAATGAGGTGTCAAGAACACTGGAAGCTGCTGATTAAGTCGGTGTTTGTTCCCTCTATGCTCTCGCCTCTGCCAGACTATCCCCACTCCCTACTTGATCATACAGCAGCTAAATGGAAACTTGCAATTGAAAATCTATCATTAAGTCCCCTTCTCAGGATCCACCAAGGACTTCCCCCTGCCTTAGAATAAAATAGAAAGTCCTAAGGGACACAGACAGCCCTTGCAGACCTGGTTAAGGGTGGACATTCTCTGGCACAAGCTCATGTCCAGTTGCATGACCCTGTGTAAAAAGCGTCTCCACCTGAAACAGCACTGCCCTCTGAACACTGAGCTGGGTCCTGTCTTCCCAGAGCATCCCTGTTCTCCCTGGCCTCCCTCTAAACCCACCCTCTGGCGTGGGTCCTCTCCAGTAGGTGCGCTTCCCCAGCCTGGCAGTTTCTACCACGGCTGTGCAATCAACTGCTCCCTATCCCGCCCAAATGCCACACAAGATCCAGCCAAGTGGTAACCATGGCCTATGTCAAGGCCCTATGGAATAGAACAGCCATGTCCCCAGGCCCAGCACAGTCCCTGGAACAGAACAGACATGTACTGCTTCCTTAAAGGGAGTGACTCAAAAGAGCAATGCATTTATCTGCTCCTTAAGCCAAAAAGCATACAAACTTGCTTCATCAAGACTAACTTCCTAAGAATTTACAATAAACCATTCTACAAACACACCAAAAGATGATGAATTCATCAAGTGAAAGTAGGGAGTTTGGCCAACATAGGTTAGTGGGCCTGCATGCTACATACATGGATTCCCCATCTCTAGAAAACTCCATGCCCACAAACATACACATAAATCATTCACTGGGTGAGGGGCCAGGCAGTCCTTCCACAGGGGACTTAGAATTGGACTATGGATAAAGACATGCAGAACGCCACCATAACGCAAAGTGAAAATGTCCTATGATCCACATTGATCCAAAGAGCGCTAGCAGGCCCCACTATATTCTCACATTCATCCCCAGTAAAATCTGGCCTGTGTATCACTGAGCAGCACCACTCCCTAGGTATGCCTAACATGTCAGGATTGCCAACTCACGGGTGCGAGCGAAGAAGGTAAAGTGCTCAGGGGTGGTAAGGATACCAGAGGGGGGGATGGCACGGGAGACAAGAGTGGAGGTGGGCGTCTGAAGAAGTCGACTGCAGCCTGGAGATCTTCATCGAAACAGGCATCCCGTTCAGAGAAGTCAGTAATGTCCTCGTCATTCCGGGGCACTGGAAGCTCCGGGTGCCGGCCCTCATTAGAAACGTGGTCATCATGGTGAGCGGGTCCACCAGGCCCCTCTTTCCCCACATGCCTACATGCAGAGAAGTCACCCTCTATCTCCATGGACAGTTCCGCCAGGCATGTCTGCAGAGGTGCGGCTTTCAGAGGCCTGCTGCCCGCTGGAGGGGGTGCATCATCGTCCTGGGACTCCGTGGGCCCGGGGGTCTCTTTGGCAGGTTTCTCTATAGAAGAGAAAAGTAAATACCAAACATCCAGAATATCGAGAAAACTTAAAAAAAATATTCGAACTGTTCAATATGCTTGCTTTATTGAATAAATCCAAATAAGCAGAAACATTTTTGAAAAGGCAACCAATCCCTTCCTACAGATTATCCTGTAAGGCCTGAACACACTTCCTGTAGGTTCACCTCCCTCATAACAAACAGGACAGGAAGGCAGACAGGCAGATGGAGGTGAGGCCTGGGGCCCAGGGGCAGCAAGGCACAGGGACAGAAAAGCATGGCGATGGTGGGAACAGGCTTGCACAGCATGCTCCTTCTGTCAGCAACTATCTGTCCATACAACCAGCAGCATTAGGAGACACAGCTTTGTGCAGAGCCTGACAGGGAACACAATTTCCTCTGTCTGAAAAGCAATCAAACATCAGTCAATGTTAAGCCTACCCAATAACCATACTCGTACAATGCTCAAATTATGGGACTCGACGCAAGTCACGCACAACCTCTGTATTACCAAGCAATACGAAAACTACTGGAAAAAGCCAGTGGTCGGGGGGCGGGGGGAAGGGGTGTCTCAATTTTGGTGAACTGCAATGGTGTGAATTGTCAGTGAAGATATTTGGGTCCTGGGAAATAACTGGAAATGACCATTTGTCACACCTGAAAGCTTCAAAAATATGTTTTACATAAGGACTCAAGACTCCCTGATGACATGACTGACAACTGGGCCTGAAATATCTTGCAGAGGCAGAAAGAAGTTCTCAAAACAGGTTGAGGTATGCCTCAAGGGCCCAGGAGTCAACCTGAAGACGGTGCCAATAACCAAAGCTGGACCAATCTAAACGATGAAATAAAGAATGGTAGTTATGAATTATAATGCACAAAAGAAAGAACTCCAATTAATTAATGTAGAAGGAATGAGAGAAATACAAAAATCACTATTAGACTAAGTAGTAATCATGGCACACAGGCTTTGTCAGTGGCTGCTAAAATCAGTGGGCTAGATCAGGAGAGAGAGAGACTATGTGCAGTATCCAAGAGTCCCTCTCAAGATAATTCATGGTAATGTTAACGATGAAGCCACCAGGCAGACACCGCCTGGAACAAGCAGTCCCACCGCCACCTCGTGTCATCATCCGTCCCCCCAAACCGCTCCCAGAGCAGAGCACAAGGGCATTACTGTGGAGTTCTCGCTGTAAATACAGTCTTCAACTAAATGAGAAAACAGCACACCAGCCAAAACTGACAGGCTTCCTACAAAACTTCCTCTCTGCAAAGTGGGAAAGACATGGGACAAAGTGACACAGAGGAACTGCCAAACTGGGGGCGTGACATGCAACAGGGGGTCCAGGGAATCACACACAACTGGAGACAGCCACGTGAGTTTTGGCTTGGTTAACAGTCTTATGCCAAGGGTTAAATCCAGGGGAATCTGGATGAGAAGTTAAGGGAATTCTCTGCAATGTTTTTTGTAAAATTTCTCATATAAAAACAAAAAAAAATTTTTTTAAAGTATGTTTTAAGATTGAAGATTTCAAAGATGTCATGTTTTTTTCCTTTCTACTTGAAAAAGTTAACATTATGCAATACGCTTATCCCTCAAAATAGTTTGTTTTAAATAAAAACATGAAATTACTAAATGGAAAGCCTTTTTCATACCTTGAACAACATGAAGCGCTCAGGATAAATAAGACTACTAAGGCACTGATGCGGGCTAAGAGGAGCCCAGGCTGCTTCTCCCTGAACAGACCAATACACAGGCTGTGAGCGCAGAGGCTGGCTCAGGAGACGCAGGCACCCCCTACCCCCTGCCTGGATCAACAGTGCCCCATGCAGCACGTGACAATTGACCCAACAGACCTCTCTCCACATCACAAAACTTCATGAGCTCTCAGTCAAGCACAAGTGAGAATCAGCAACTTGCCTGGTTAACAGTTTTCTGAGGAAACTCTGCCTTCAGAAGCCTATGGGAAAAACCGGTACACATCTCTACAGATTTAGATTCTTAATGATCTGTGAATTCAATGCAGCTCATCATAAGAAACCAGTTACGTGGGAAAAAAAAAAAAAAAAAGTAAGGAGCACTTTGATATCTTATGCAGGACAGCAAGACAGCTAGCTACCTTTCCCTATCCACTCTGGGGGACTAACATCGATTTCCAAATCTTAAATTCCCAGTAGAGTATAACTGAGAGCACAACAGAAGGTGCCACACCTCTTCCTACAGACCAAGAGAGCCCACAGATGAAGTCAAATCTGAAAATGTGTCAGCGGATGGTGCTGCAGAGTAATAACCTGACGTGACAGCATGAAAGGAAACCGTTTCTTATGGGACAACACCAGTGTTCTTCAGGAGACCGTGAACGTGCAGTAGATCGGCTGCCAAGAGTTCAACCAAAGGAACGAGGAAGTTACAGAAGTAACTTCAGCCAGGATGGATGAATGATGGGTGGATGACACTTATTAAATGATTCAGAAAACATCAAAAGCCTCCCATCCTCTGCGTGTTCCTGCCCCACATGCCCCACTGTGAGTCTCACCAGCTTCTTCACATGTCCTCTGATGAAACCTGCATTTGCGGAAGAGACTAGAAGCCAGCTGAAGGGAAAGAAGCCCTGTAACTGAAAGTACTCGTTCTAGTTTACTTTACTCTTTCAACGTCAGATTCAGGACACAGGAGAAGCTAGAGGTATATAATGCCCCTGGTAAGCATTTCTACTTTCATGCATGAAATGTTCTTCTTGAAGCTTCTCTCTCACCTATGACACATCTGCTGCCTTCGCCAGGTAGTCTGTGTGTGGTATTGATGCAGAGCCAGAGTTCCTTCAGGAGTAGTTTTACCTTTCCTATGAAAGAGAGTAAGATATTAAAGACATGCCATTTAGCTCGATCTACACACAAGGACAAAACATACACCTGAGAAATCAGGACTTCTGAGGGGCTGGGCAGACAGCTAGGCACTGAGGCTTCTTCCCCAAATTCAAGCACCATCTGTAACTAGCTAAGCTGTGGACGGGAAGGCCTGAGAGGCTCCACCTGAACACTCAAGGCTGAACATGGGCTTGTTTTTGTTTAGTTTTGTTTTTTTTCCCAGGGGTGAGGGGACTAGGAGGGCCCAGGACTCAAAAGACCAAATCTACTTGCTGGTCAAGGTCTTTATCATCTTTTTGTATGTATGAACTAACACCCATCCTTGGCACTTTCTAAAGAAAGTGGTAAGAGATGAGGGACAAAAGCACCAATATAATGACCGATATAAAAGATGCTATGCTGGCTCTGTGTTTACAACGAACAAAAGCAGAGAGGCACACTTCAGTAACATGAGGGTGTCAGAAAACCCGTCAGAATTGACCATGCTGGGGTGCCTGGCTGGCTCAGCCAGTAGAGCGTGCAACTAGTGATCTGGCGGTTGTAAGTTCAAGCCCCACAGTGGGTGCAGAGACAACTTTTAAAATCTTAAGGAAAAAAAAAATAAAAAGGAATTGGCCGTGCTGTAACTAACCTGGGGATTTTGTGGATAATAGAAAATCCGTAATAGTCTTAAAGGGTAACAGGGAGGGACACAAAAATATGGGTGTATAAACACTTAGAAAGGAAGAGACCATCACACAAATGAGCAGACATGGAGAAACACATACTTTTAGAAGGAAAGTGAAAGCACTGGCATTTTTATAAATTTTCAAAGGGGTCAGGATTCCTACAATAGTTAAGAATCATTGGTTCAGGTTGAAAGGTACACATTTCTACAGATCTGGATCCTCAATAATCTGTGAATTCAGATTGTCGTAACTAAGACAGACCTAATAAAGTTCATATAATATTAAGAATATGATACTATGGTTTTAAAGTGAGCTTAACATTTATATATATATACTATATATATAATATACATATATGTAATATATATAATATACATATATATAATATATATATTCCCTAAAATCTCCCAGAATAAAAAAATATTCATAAAAATTTAAGTATGACTAGCTTGTGGTCAAAAGTGCATGAAAAGACCAGCCATACTAATAAAAATTCAACTAAAAATAAGCTTTAAGTATTAGGTAATTTCAGGCCATCTCCAGTTCTATTACAGTTTCCTTGCCGTTCTACTTAGTCCGAAGCATTTGTTGAAAATACTGAAATCTTTAATCCAGTTCTAGAAAGGATAAAAGACCAACCTTTTAACCCAAAATATCTCTAGGAACTCAACTCTGAAATAGGTCAGCCCTATTTAGGCTGGCAAACTCATCACTACAAAGAGCAGACCAGGATAAATGGTGAGGAGGACATAGTAACAGGCAAGCTCTCCTGAGACCAATCAGCTTCTGACTGTCACTGTGTATGAGGCACATCCATTCTTGAGATCCAAAATTCTATGATCAAGTAACTTATCTACATTGTGATTTAACCTACCCAAAAGCCTGCTTCCAAATACTGTAATCCCCTTTGCTTAAATGACCTGACCAGGATCCCTGCTTATTACGTATACCCAAAGCAGCAAACAAGGAACCTTAAAAAAAAAGAGAGAAAGTTACTTTTCTATTCCTATGGAGGCTGTTAAGCAGAGCTATGCCTATTTTAACTGAGTACTCGTTCACTACTTCTAATCTGACAAATCAAAACAGAACTCTCCATTCCCAGTAGAGCTGGAAAAAACCCTTACAGGGGCTTCATTACTTGGCTGTGAAGAGAAAAGCTCATTAAGTCAAACTGCACGTCTTTCCCCAATCCTATAAAATCCTGTCTATATCAGAATCTTAGGCCTCCGCGTTTCTGTACTTGTGCTCCACTGATTTGTTAAGTGCCACACGAACAGCATGCTTTCACCATACCGTCACAATTATGTTTTACCATCTGTGTGGGCAGGAGCTTTGCTCAGGTTTTTCCTTTCCAAAAACTTGATTATTCTGAGTATCTATTCTATCCTGATAAGCTTTTGCCATCTGCTTGTCCTTTCCTGTATAAAACACCGGCAGGATTTGAGTAAGACTGAACTCCATAAATATATGTGGGGGAAACTCCCATCTTTTACACTACGAGCCTCTGATCCAGGAACAGTGTTCATTTACATGTTCTGGTCTTTCATGCTCTTCAGGAGCTTTACAGGCTTCCTCACAAAGGCCCAGCACACTGCTTGTAGCTTTTTTCTCTGCCTAGACATGATGGTTCTGTCACCTAATGGGCTGTTCTCATCCAGACCCTATTCTGATAGGTTAATGATGGCACACTGGGTGTACTCACAGTATGTAACACCACTCTACCAAACTCCTGTACCTATTTTCCAGTTGAGTCTATAAAGACAGTCTCATCATTTGAAACTGGACAATTTTGACTCTTCCTTATCAGTATTTACAGCTCCTGCTATTTTGTGTTGGCTCTGCTGTACTGCGTAGGGCTCCCAGCGCATACAGAATGGAGGTAACAAAAAGCATGTGTGCCTGCTTCTGAGTCATGACTAGGCTTTTCAGCTTTCACCTTTCTCAATTTCAAAATGTGAAATAAATAAATAAATAAACGTGTTTTTCTATTACCTCACCCAATATTTTGTTTTTTATGAGGCACTGGTGCTGAATTGAGATGATCATGTTTTTCTCTTAACCAGTGGTTGTGGTTTTCGTGAGATAAATCCCTGCATCATAATGTGTCTGTGTTCTCTATTACTACAAGACTAGAGTTTTCCAAATTCCATTTGGTATCTTTGCAACTATATATTCCTAAGTGACAGCGCTCTGAGTCCTGAGGGTGTGCATGTGTCACACTTAGCTGGCTCTGGGGCCACTTGCGCTTGAGACAATGACATGGAATTGTTCTAAGACAAAATAACAATAAAGACTTTAGTTTTATTCACCACAGCCCTTACAGAACTCATGTGTAAGTCCTTCAGATCTTGAATGGTGTTAGATCTTTATTAAAATTTCTTCTGTGTTACTTTAATGTTCAGGTTTCCAACAACTACCCCAAGCCAGTCTGAGCATGTTTTCCTTGAAAATGGTCCATTTCACAAACATGATCAGATCTGAACATGTGAATTCGGAAGTTCTCGCACTGTGGCTTTTCCCTAAGCTTCCTCAGTCATGGTGCTTCTGTGCTTCTGTTCCTTCTTTCTTGATCAGACTTACTGAAAGGCTGTCGGTCGCAACAGCCCTGCAAAGATCCCGCTGTTTGTTTTAATGGGCCAAGATCAACTGCTTTGTCTATTTCATTAACTTAGGTTTTCTTCTTCATCAATCCGTTCTTCCCACTTTTCCCCAGTTCCTGTTGCATATTCCTACTTTCCTGGCATTCCATTTCTATAGTTCTCCCTTTCTAAAATAATCACATAAGACCATTCATGCTTATGAATTCCATACTCTCAGAATCTCAGAGATTTCAATACTGCCCTACGGTCGATTATTTCAGTTTTTATGTTCTCTCCTATCCAAGAGGAGTTGGTTTGTGTTAATGCATGATCACTTACCAGACGGGTTTGGAAAGTTGTTAAGTTTTGGGGAAAGGGGAGAAGACAATCTTATTAATATCTTATTAAATTTCAGAATCTTAATAATGTATTAGGCTGGAGTTTCTGTTGTCTAGTAGAGAGGCAGCTTTCATATATGTCTGAAAGTATTTTAGAGAATTCTAGGTTTATGATTTCGAAGAGTTAGATGTAAATCATCAATCCTGAAATCACAAATCCAATTCTACCTATTTTATCTGCTTTTATAAATCGCGGCCTTTAAGAAACATACTAAAGTCTCTCATGGAAACAATAGGACTATTCTAGAATTTCTAAGCATTTTACCTGACAGTTTCATGCTTTATGTCTATGACAGTAGCATCTTTATAGTGAATCGTACCTTTAATCAACCTGGATATTTCCTTTTTAATTCATGTATATTCACTTCTAGGCTTGCATTACTTTTTGCCTAGTTACCGCTTTCAAGTTAGCATTTGCTCAAAATTTCTCTATCCATCTCTCTACAATCTTTCCACCTCATTTAATTTTAAAAATGCTTCCTACTAACATGCCAGAAATGAAGATTGTACACAAAAACCAGGTACAACACCTGAAAGGCCTTTCTAATATAAATATTATGTGTGTGTCCTGCTCTGAGAAGTGTCCTTTACACATTTCTTGCTGATCTTCTCTTCTTAGGACTCTGTCCTAAGGGTGATCTTGATGGGTGATCACCGTGACATCTACGATTTTGTTTTTCATACTTGAGAACCCCACTGGGTCAATTTCATAGCAGCAGCTGATGCTCTAAGGACACTAACTCTATTCTTAGCACTTTCTTCCATCCCATTCATGATTTAATACCATTTCTTCAGGGTTTTTCTCCTTGAGCTGGTGCCTTTCTTTCTCATGGCTGCTGCTTCTCAGTTTTCTACAAAAAGTTGAAGCAGCACACCTTTGAGAGCCATGTATACTTCTTTATCCTACATTCCTCTGACAATAAATGAAGGTTCTCATTTCATGGACCTATAGGACCCTGCCTTCGGAGGGAAGGGATGCAGAGTGAGGCAGTTTTGAGGATTTACACAGAGAATGTAGCATCTCATTTTCTTCAAACAGGAGTGGCTATCCTTCAAAGCAGCCGTAACTACCCAATTTTCTGATTTTCTTATATCCACACTCATTCAGTGCCTCCTATGTTGTAAATGATACTTCACAGGACTAAATTTTGGGCCACAACGTGTGGACAAATGCCAGAAGCTGTTTCTGAAGGCTACACATTCTTCACTCTGAATCCGATACCTGGCAGACCACAAATGTCCTGCTCCATCTCCCACTCCCTATGCCTTTGATTTGAAAAAAATGTAGGGCTTCTACAATCAAACTTGCTTTCTGAGGCCTGCTATTTTCTCTGTAATTGTGGGTTTCATCACCAACTGATACCAACTGCTTTACAGGTTCTTCCACTGACAGTAAACTTTTTAACTCAAAAGGAGAATATTTCTTTTATTTACTGTCATCTCTCATGGAATTTAGAAGGAAAGGCAAGTGTGTCATTCAGGTGGCCTTTTGAAAAAGTGCAGTAAACCCAGTACACTTTCTAACTTGTTAATTTCTTTCAGAAGTACACATGAGCTTTGAACATGGGGTCAAGGGCACTGATGCCCTACACCACTGAAAATCTAAATGCAACTGAGACTCCCTTAAAACCTAGTTACTAACAGCCCAGTGTGAACCAGAAGCTCTCCTGATAGGCAATAGTATCTTATACATTATATGCATCATATATTATATTCTTACAACGAAGTAAGCTAGAAGAAAGAAAATGTTGTTAAAAAACGATAAGGAAGAGAAAATACATTCACAGTACTGCACACTGTATTTCTAAAAGCAAACAAACAAAAAACCCACATAGAAGTGGATTTGCGTGCAGTTCAAACCAGTGCTGCTAAAGGGTCACCTGTATCATGAGAGAAAAGTGTTAAAGATATATCTAGGCATTAGGAATTAAATCCCCCAAGGTCCACAGGTGAATAATTAACAAGTTCCCAGGGGATCCCTGGGTGGCTCAGCGGTTTAGCGCCTGCCTTTGGCACAGGGCTTGATCCTGGAGTCCTGGAATCAAGTCCCACATCGGGCTCTCGGCATGGAGCCTGCTTCTCCCTCTGCCTATGTCTCTGCCATTCTCTCTCTCTCTCTCTCACATAAATAAATAGATAGATAGATAGATAGATAGATAGATAGATAGATCTTTCAAAAAAAAAATAACAAGTTCCCAAAGACTTCACACCCTTATCTGGAAGAAGTTAAATGTATGGGAGACACTACCTACGCAAGCTAAGGGTAGATAAAACAGAATGCCAGGATAGAGAGCAACCATGGGGACGTGGTGGGAGGGTTCAGTTTTAAATAGTATGGTTTGAGAACAGTCAAATCCTAAAACAAATCCATCATTCCAAAAGAGAAGATGATGAAAGCAGCAGCTGACTGTGGCTGGGAGAGCCAAGCTGGGTGAGCCCTCCACTCCTCTGGGCAGCTACCTACAACTCAGAGCCTGGCTCTACACACAGGCAACTGAGAAGAGTGCTGAAGCACATGTAACTATGTGGTAGCCACAGTCCCAGGCAAGGGAAACATGGTAACTATTAAAGCCTTGAACCCAGGGAATGGTGATCTTGTTCTCAATTAAAAACCAAAGTAAAGGATGAAGAGACAAGGTAAAGGAGGCTTCTGAAAAGACACTATATTCTTGTGGGAAGGACGCAAGTGGTTTTAGTAGTCTTCTCCATTTAGAGGAGAAATAATACATCAGTGACATGAAAATATCATTATTTACTTATTTATCATTTTAATTCCATCTCTACCAGGAAAGTGTGAGATATAAGTAGAGCAGAAATCCATAGTCTTCTTTTTAAGAATGAAGAACAAAACACAGAGAAGTAAACGGTCAAGGATCACACAACTAATAAAGAGAAATATTACAGGAAAAACTTCAATTTCTCGGCATCCGGTGTTATATCTCCTTACCTATGATAACACTCTGCTGCTAAAATGAAGACTGAAATGTCTGTGATTACCCTTGCTCCAAGACTACTGTCTTACTATCCTTTATAACGCTTGGCCTTCCCTAAATTCTTCTGTCCAAAAATACACTATAGGGTCTTGACTCCAGCTTTCCTGCCTGACCTTAATAATTTTTATGTATTTCACACCTAAGAAATTTTACAGATTAATTTGGCAAATTGTAATCTAATAAAAAACTATACTTATTTATTTTAAAGTATGGAAATTATATCACAGGCTAGTCTTCCTTTCCCAAACAATACTGCTTTTCGATGCTTTCATTCACTGGATTATCTGATCAGAGAACACATACAATAGATCTGACAAAGACATAAAATGGGATAGGACTTCTCCAACACAAACATCTGCTAAACCCTAGAACTTCTGCAATTACAGGTAAGAGCGACAAACAACTTCCCAAGCCCCTGAAAGCAATGCACAGAAATTAAAAAGGAATCTGTGATATACTCACTTTTATCTATGCTTCCATAGGAATCACTTGAAATTTGTGTTCCAATATGTCTCAACTCTAAAACATGGGAAAAACAGTTAATAAAGAATATTACATGTCAAAACAGAATTTTTAAGTAACCAGTAAGTGAATACTCACCCTTTTCATTTTTCTGTTTAGAAAATTCGTCGAGTCGTTCCTGTGAAAACAAAGTGCTGATGGTATTTGTAAGGGGCAGGGAGGACAGATGCCCCATACACAGTAAGGGGGGCAGCCCAGCGGTGGCACAGACCACTGTCACCAGGTGGCCCCGTTCCTGACTCCTGCCTGAGGAGGATGCCAAGGGGGCCAGGAGCGTCACCTGGGTGGACACTATTATCTATTACCTGGGTCTTCTTAAATTCCTTTTCAAGTATTTTCTTTTCATTCCTCAGCTGCTTGAAGTCCTGTGTTTGCTTGACAGCAGCCTCTTTAAAGAGCACAGTGAAGAAAGACAACAATTTAACAATTTACCAACTTTAGTTACCATGAATGAAATACTCCATAAATCATCTAAGGAGAGTTTTTCTCATTTCATAAAACTTTGAAACAAATCTTGTAAAAAGTTACTGTTCCTTCAATACTTCCTCAGTCAGGGACAAATGCAGGAACACTTTGTTTAAACTGTTATCTATAAAACCACAGACTTGGCAGAGGCTCCAAGATGCCTTTGCAATCCCTGCGCAGGGCAGCCTACGCCCTCTGGTCAGGCCAGAACCCAACACGCATGAACTTTCGAAAAGGAGGGGCACAGCTCCCCCTTGCTCTTCAGCAATAAGCAATGTTCACGTTTCAGAGATTTCAGAACTCAGAATATAGTGAATACCATCCTCTGTACTGGGTAGGAGGGACAATCTTCTCCATGTTGATTATACTGTTACTTCTTCCTGGAATTCCCTTCCACAAGTTAATGGTTCTAGCTGCTAACACCTTGGTTCTAAATCTACTTTTAAGGTGTTGTCATTGGGACGCCTGGGTGGCTCAATGATTTAGTGCCTGCCTTTGGCCCAGGGCATGATCCTGGGGTCCCAGGACCCAAGTCCCACATCAGGCTCCCTGCGTGGAGCCTACTCCTCCCTCTGCCTAGGTCTCTGCCTCTCTCTCTCTCTCTCTCTGTGTGTGTGTCTCTCATGAATAAATAAATAAAATCGTTAAAAAAAAAAAATAAGGTGTTGTCATAGCTCTTCCCTGATTTTCAGTAAATTCTTCAGTCTGGTTTTTGGTTCTGAAGCACAAAGTCCAAATATATTATTAAGAACCTAACCAGCACTGACTTTACCCAAGTATGTTCACACAAAACTGCCATGAAAATTAAAATCCCATAAAGCACCATAGTAACGATCCTTTCCTGACTCCTCTCATGAGCTTGAGTATTTCTTTACCTGGTTGTTATGGCACATCACATCATCAGAAAAAAAAAATTTGCCACATGGGAAATAAAGGCCACACTTCTCTTCAGAGGAAATCTGTTCTAAAAGCTACATATAGGCCAAAGTGCACAGGCATCTCAGATCTCTCTAAAACATTTCCTTAGATAGACACTTTTCTCCACACACCAGCAAGAGAAAGCCATACTTAAAAATTCAAGAACAGAGTCAGGTCATATTTACTGCCATACTGTCAGTGTTTGTGCAAAAACTAACTCAGACGAAAAAGTGAAAATATTTACAGAGTTTAAATCTAAAAACCTGGGCTCAATCTAGGTAAAGTCATGAGTGAAAGTATTTTCATCAAATTCTTTTATATGCCCAATCCAACTAAATTTGAATTCTTATTTCACACTCTAAATGAAAAGTGAACCGTGGTCTGCAGCAGAGCACCATCATCATGGTGAGAAAGCCAAGAGCAGGCTCAGTAAGACATGGCAGGGAAGAGGCCCACTGCAGCCCCCGTGGGAATGAAAGGATGGATGTGCAGCACAGACGGCACCAGCAAAGCCCCATGGTCTCTCCCCAGTCTTAGTTATTTCCATGCCCCAATACCCAATGAAAAGGGGAAAAAAAAAAAAAAAACCCAAGAAATGACCATGAGATCCATTCCCAGGAGGGCTATCAGCTGTCACATGAGGACGTACCTGATCCTGTTGTGGTCTCACTGTTCTCTGCTTATTCAGTGCAGACCAAAGGCCCATATTCAAACAGTGGGGTGGGGAGGGTCAGGGACAGAGGGGTCATCCTCAATGCAGGCAATTTCTCACCACCTTTCCATGGATGTGTCATCACTATCTAAAAATAATCAAGTTTTCTGGTACTAAAAATGGTAACTTTTCTTACTACTAACCACTATTCTAGGAAAAAATGAGAATGCCCCATAATATCCAACTTTCAAAATTAAATCCTTTTACTGACTTCTACTTCTTAAGGTAAAAATATGGACTACTATTATTTTGAGTGTGCAACATTTCAACTACTTGCCACATGCCCTTCCCATATTCCTATCCAGGAACTGAGCCGAGTACTCAAACTCCTCCCTAAAGATGTCCTTAGCAAGGTCATTCAGGGTGCACCCTCGAAAATACAATGACTCAGCTACCAATAAGCCCTATGACACTGTAGTTACCAATGATCTATGTGAAGACCAATGACTTCCATTAGCTCAACAACAATAGTGCCAATTACCTTCCAACTTTTTCACCTTGGCTTCTAATTTCTTCTTCCTAATAAGACAATTTATAAATTAAAATAGTTTAAAAATATATATATATATATATATATAAACACACACATATATGTAACAATCTGTGATACATCTTAATTAGTAAAATTTATATAAAATTTATATAACAAAAATTTATATAACAAATTTATATATACACCATTCAGTATGTAGTATTTCCAGAAAGAAATCTGTATTTTTCTGGCATGTCATATCTGGGAGTCTCCCTGAGCCACAGAAGCCTCATCTCTAGGCCAAGCTGAGTATCCAGGGGGTCTCCCAGAACCAGTCCACCATCTGTGTCAGCAATGTTACTTTTGGGAGCATGGCATGACGGTACTGCTCACGATTCCATTTTATGGAATGGAATGGAGGCAGAGGCCGGAAAGCTGCACCAGTTTCCAGACAGATTTCTGGGTCAGAGAAGGTAAGTAATTGAGAAAAAGCCTCTGAGGTACCACTACATCATGCCTACATTAGGCTACTGTGTGTGTAGCTCACAAGCTCTATGAATCATAGGACTATAATCTCCTGGATGTTTTCAAACGGCTCTTTTTATTAATGGTGACAAAGACATTCATTCCACAGGAGACCTGTTAAAGTCCTGGTACAGAGGAAGGAGCTGACAATCATGTTTGAAAACACACAGAGACAAGTGTGTGCATGCACATGTACAAACACCTTTATGGAATTCTTTCTTTGTGCAGCAATTTAGCATATCAAGACTTATCCATTTTCTTTATAATCCCTCGGGGGAGGTATAATTTCCATTTTACAGATCTAGAGATTAAATATTGAGTGACTAACTAGTTTAAGATCATAGTTAGGGCAGCCCGGGTGGCTCAGTGGTTTAACGCTGCCTTCAGTCCAGGGTGTGATCCTGGAGACCCAGGATCGAGTCCCATTTCAGACTCCCTGCATGGAACCTGCTTCTCCCTCTGCCTGTGTCTCTGCCTCTCTCTCTCCGTGTCTCTCATGAATAAATAAATAAAATCTTAAAAAAAAAAAAAAAATCATAGTTATAGCCCACAACCTAAAGACAGAGAGGAGAGAGACAGGACTGATTTAAGGACCAGCTATTTTCAGAAATGAAAATTGTATGTCCACAATCATTTTATTTATTTATTTTATTTTTTTTTTTTTTTCACAATCATTTTAGAACTTACTGAGCATCAGTTTTCAAGCATTCCTCTTTTACACGTGCATATTCCTGGTGAGTATCTTGGTACAACTTCAGAGAACTCTAAGAAAAAGATATCTATTGTCAATTTGAAAATCACTGACCATCAGTAAGAACTTACTTTGACCTTGATAAGTGAAATTACTACCACTTAACCCTAAGAAATCAACCAAATGAATAGACATATTCGGCAGGAAACCAAAGAATCTTCTTTGAACGTTTGAACAGAGATAACCAGATCCCTAACAGATGTAACCTGATTAATCTCATCAAACGAAGCTATGCAAATTAAAACATACTAATTTTAGGGCAACTCCAAATCTTTCTAAGAATAAACAGCCAGTATTTTTGCCCCAATCAGTTAAAATTCAACAAAATCTAAAAAAATTTTAGAGCTCAATAAATATAAGCTATCATTACTACTACAAAAAAATATAAAGCAAATCATCGTACGTAATAACTGGGAAAATGTGCTACCACCACTCAGCATACACATCCTGACGGCCACCACGGAATGGGAAAGAAGCTGTTGCTGAGTGCTGTATCCTATTACAATGTGTGCAAGATCGTATAGCGTAGAGATGGATTTTATGGCCCCCTTTCACAGATGAGGGGGTCTGAGAATCCATAAGCTGACTTATCTTTCTGAAGTCACAGAATGAACATTTCTCTTTGGGTTCTGACTCTAGTGCTCACACTTCCTCTCAGATACAGCTGCCAAGATTGTTATATATTAGAGGCAGACAAAATTCGATGTTGCGGTTGTTTCTGTTTAACCTTCTTCGAGTAGTTCAATATATAATGGAGACTTCCAACAGAAGTAGGAACATCAAAAAAAAAAAAAAAAAAAGAAAAAAGAAGTAGGAACACCAATCACTGCTGAAGTATATAAGACCCGCAATGGGTGCGTGGCATTCCTACAAGAGCACAAGTCCACGACTGACGGCTAGGCCGCATTGTGAAAAGAGTTCAGAGAATACGCTGAGAAGCAGGCACTGTTCCAGCCTGGACAGGACACGTGGCAGGCAAGCCAACTTTTACTGGCCTCTGATGTACGTTATCTGTAAAAGCCATGAATTCTCTCCTAAGACCCCTGAAGAGTTAAACCAAAGTTTTACTGAAAAACAAGTTTACAGCATTTTTAAAAACTGTTTTACTGCAACCTGATTTTGAAACAGAAAACATGATCTATCTTTAAGTTTAAATTTTTGCAGGTTATTTTACACTGAAAGCAAGACCAATAAGAAAAGGCAAACAACACAGGACACACAGAGTGCTAAAGATTCACAGCTAGAAGGTTCCTCTGCAGAACCTCAAAGAATGCAGAGGCAGCCCATACAGCATCACAGAGCTAGTCACTACTGTGAGGATCAAGCCATTAACCAACTAGTTCAGTGTCTCTAAATAGAGGAATATACTTAACAACTTTTGAGTATCCCCTGTTCCCTCTGTAAGACAGAAAATACTCCCTCATGCCAATGACAGTGAATAGCAGATCTTAATTTATGGAAGATAAACCTTTGTAGGAAAATTCCTATAGGTACCTTCTTCTCTTCTAGCTCTGCTTTTAAAGATCCCAACTCTTCCTGACATTTCTGCAGAGGAGAAATTTTTTGAAGCATCTGTTCCACTTGGTGATGCAGAGTACTATTCTCTCTAAAAATGGACAACACATTAGCATTATTATACAAAAGTATCTATAAATATATTGACTATTTTTCTATTTTCTCTAACTTGGAAAAAAAAGGAATAAAAGAATTTCTCTTTAAATGCATTCTATTTATACCAACATGATCTTCATAAGGCTCTTTATTCTTTGACATTATAGTCTACTCTAATAAAACTATATGATAAACTACTTGAGAAGTAAGTAGATTCTCAGTCTGATAGACAATATATGAAAGGACAATATGCCAAACAATTAGGTTTTTCCAACCTTGAACTCATCCCCATTTATTCAAATTAAATGACAGGCAATTTTGTGATCAGTTTATCACAATGTTTTGCCCTCTTCTAGGGGATGAATGTATTCAGAATATGAAACACTGCTAAATTTTCACTCCACTTTAAACTGTTTAAAATACACAGGATAACCACATTATTAAATAGTCCAATTCACATAGACAACAATCATTTGATTAACAATAAGCTTCATTTCAATGGCAACATCATCAGTAAAAGTAGTGAAAATACCAGGCTGTAATTTAAGACCTTGGTAAGAAATTCATTTAGATAATTTAATAGTAAGGAAAATGTAAATCTTCTCTTATTATGACCATCAAAGTAACATTCTACATAATGAGTCAATCCTAAGTGGCACTATGATTGAGTCTGTTTCAAAACCTAGCCTGATAAATATCTACCCCCAAAACAATTATGAAGACAGATAGCTTACCTTCTGGCAAATTGCAGCTGTAAAACTTGTTAAAGAAAACTCTCAGTTTTGTCTGATACTTGTCTGAAGATTAAACTCACTTTAAAATTACCTGTAATAATCTCTGTTCAACGTATATACACGCAAGATCACAATTCCTAGAAAACAATATTCCAAGGTCCATTTATAACATAGTGATAAAAATTTCACTAAGTTGCTCAATTTACCATAACATGTACCTAACATTAAAATATCTACTTGTCTAAATTAAAATAGGTATTCAATTACCTCGATGATTAATACTGAATTCTAAGAATAAACACAAAGCAAAATCCAACAAATGAATACTACTTTGGATCCTATAAATAACAAAATCCCCAAACAACCTATCCTGAATTTCTCAAATAGTCCAGAGCATAATTCCAGCAAACAAGAGTTAGGTACCTATGAGAACCATATACCACTGTGCTCAATGAATAACAGGAAAAGAAACACAGGGAGAACATTAAACCTACATGACGTCTAGCTTTTACAATTTACACAATATAACTTCATTTCTCAATTCATCATGCCAATGAAATGTTCTAGGACAGCAAAACAATGATCTCTTTAAGTGTCACCTCCGAGAAGATTCTATGCTTATACCATGAGGTGGCAAATGTCTATAGCAACATGCCTCCATCCTCCCCTGTCAGAATACAGACTTCTCTCCACATTAAGGACTATATTCACCCTAAGTTATCAGTCTTTGCAAAAAAGATTGGTTCAAAAATACCTGATGAAATGAAATTACCTGTCCTTCCAAAAAAGGAAATAACAGAACAGTCAGAATTACACAAAAAGGTACGAAATCAAGGGGCCTGCCTGGCTCCATCAATTAAGCATCTGACTCTTGATTCGGCTCAGGTCATGTCAGGGTCTGGGATAGAGCCTTAGGTGGGGCTCCATGCTTAGTGGGGAGTCAGCCTGAGGTTCTTCCTCTCCCTCTGCCCCTGCTCATGTGCGCTCACACTCTCTCTCTCTAAAGTAATAAAATCTTGGGATGCCTGGGTGGCTCAGTGGTTAAGCGTCTGCCTTCCACCTAGAGTGTGATTCTGGAGAACCAGGATAGAGTCCCTACATCGGGCTCTCTGCTTCTTCCTCTGCCTATGTCTCTGCCTCTCTCTGTGTGTCTCTCATGAATAAATAAATAAAATCTTAAATAAATAAAATAACAAAATCTTAAAAAAATAAAAACAAAAAATCCACTTACATAACAAAACCTTTTAAGCCTGCACCATTAGCACCCTGGGTTGTAAGAGCAAACCACTGTACACCTAAGGTACAAAAAATACATACTGGGAGCAAATATCAAATGTTTTGTTGTTGTTTTTTAAAAGAATATTTACTTGTAGGTGAGGCTGAAGAAGATTACTACGTCACAGAATGGGTATTCCAGAAGAATCCCAAGGTTTACCGATTTTTAATAAACTATTCTAATAATTTTATAAATTTTTAAGAAGTAAATCACTTACCCCACTAGATTACATGTGTAATTACCTCAAAAAGTTTATCCCAAAAAGGAAAAGTATATTCTCCTAATACTGGAATTCACTGCCTATTTCCTATCTAGATAATTAAAGGTACTTAATTAACAAATATTTCTGTACAGTTTTCATAATCAAAGATATCACTCTTGTGATAATATACATTTATGGTTAAACAGAGTTTCAACAGATGAAGTACAAGGGGGGATTTTCACAGATGTACATTGTTTTTAATGTGGAAATTCAGTACTAAAAACAAATCTAGGCCTTATGCCTTGATTTTATTACTCTAATCACGCAACTTAGACATAACGGTTCCAACACAGACAAATCATCAGTGATCATGGGTAAGCTGAGGGAATGCCAGAAATACTACCAAAGCAGGCCTCGTGTTCCTGCCATAGTTGAAGAACAGCCTCTGTCCCAAGACCAAAGCTGAAGCTGCACTTCAGTGAATCCCTAAAAGTACACCTGAACTAATTTTCATGGGGGATTTCATTCATGGGCAGTGTTTTCACCAGGAAATGCAGAAAAGTCAATCACACACACACAGTTTTCACACTACCAATAAAATATCTCAGCAGAGGCCAACTACACTACAGGTGCTCTGAATGGTTATTGGACAAATGCGGACCAAACTTGTCTTATAAATACAAAATCACTCTATGATTAAGGAGATATACATCCATTCTCTACAAATCATAAAGCTAATTAACAAGTCACTTTTCCTATGTTCTGAATATTCCCTACATTGCAGATCTTACAGAAATTCCGAAAAATTCTCATAGTATCATGTTCAACTTCACTTTACTCCTAAACCTGCAGAACATATGTCACATCCTCAGTACAGATGAAAAAGACCTACCCCTTACAACATCAGGAGGCCCTAAAAAACCAAAACCAGTGATAAAAACAGAATATTCTAGAACAGAAACCAGCATTCTTCATCATTAAACACATACTCACAGGAAAAGACTCGCCCGCTACACTGCTCAGGAGGGTTCCTTCCTCAGAGTCTGGAAACACTCCCTTCCTAACAATAACTGAACATTCCTACAGCTCTTTAAGAAGCTATAGACAAGTACCTTTACAAACTCAATAATAAAAGGATATCATCACATTTCTTCTGATATTCTGTTAATAAATTACTGCAACAAAGAAAAGAATGACATTACTTTCTTGATCTAGAAAATATACTGTTAAAATCACATTTCAAAATACGCTAGGCACCTGTCTTCCAAGGTTTCCTGCAACAAATTATGTTTAATTAATTAAATATGTATACACACATATATGTATCACCTTCAATTCCTTAAAAGCACTGCAATGATATATGAACTTTAGAAACACAAAAGAAGAGCTCGTATGATGGCTATGAAATACTGTGAAGGAATCTGAGGCCCAGTCCCAAAGCTCAGAGGCTTTAAGGATAGAAAACAGCTTTAAAAAAATGTCTGCTCTACCAGAGTCACCACCCATCCCCTGGGCTTGCCGGAAGAGGCTCCACCACAACCCACAGTTCAGGGTCCCAGGTGAGGACCCGTTCTACACCAGAGTCACCACCCACCCCTTGGGCTTGCCGTAACAGGCTCCACCGTGACCCACAGCCCAGGGTCCCCAGTGAGGACCCGCTCTACCAGAGTCACTTCCTACTCCTCAGGCTTGCCAATAAGGGGCTCCACTGTGACCCACAGCCCAAGGCCCCAGGGAGGATGGAAACTCTCTGGGCCCAGGGACCCAGCACCACCTGCTCTGGCTTGTCTATCAGGTTCATGAAGTTCAACAAAACACATGAAAACATACTCACTCTGTATTAATAATTTTCTGCTTCAAGGTAATTAGTGCTTCAACATACTCGTTTAAATTCTGAAAGAAAAAAAGCTATAGTCAGCTACTTGTTTTTGTAATATGAATGACATTTTCTGTAATATGTGACTTACTATAAGACATGAACATATTTACTCTCATGTAAACACAGAAATACATAAATATATTATTTATGTTACATAGAAACACTGACCTACTCTGTGTGATCTTGAACCCATGCTCTAACTCTGAATCTTTCTTTAGGTGGATGACCCTCTCTCTGACAGCAAGGGGGGTGTACAGACATTCTGACGGAGTGCTCTTATTAATCAGTGAAAATCTGATACATATTCACTATTTTAGTTCACTAATTACTAGTAATCATCAGTCTACGACTCACTCAAAATTGTCTCTGAAAGGATTTAAGACAATCAGAAAGTCACATAAATTATAAAAAGAGCAAAAAATAAAAATAACATGGGAAGAACAAATGGGAATACTAAAATAGGGATGAAATTCAATGAAAAATCTATTTTATATAGATCTTTATAAAGATCTATATATTTTAGAACCTAAATATATAGATCTATAAGATATATAATATACATATATATACAAAATATATTTGTAGTTGGTCTTTATAAAGATCTATATATTTTAGGGACCAACTACAAATCTGGCTCTAAATTACTGCTATCAATCCAACAGGCAAAACATCATTAATTACACTGCTCAAGATGTTCCTACGACTTAAAAACAGATATTTAAGTGATTTTTTTACCCTAACATCTCCATATTTCATTAGTAAATACTTCAAAAGAACTTATTTTCCACATTGATTATTCCCAAACATCTTTTTCTAGATAATCCAAATGACAGAATTTTAGAAGTATTTCCCCATATAGTAGTCTGTGCATCTTCTTTGCAGTCATACATGTAACATGTTAAAATAAAAAAGGGTACACACTGAAAGACATAAACAAAAAGTCTTAGTTTGGGGTGCCTGGGTGGCTCAGTTGTTTGAATGCCCAACTCTTGGTTTCGGCTGGCGTTTCTCATCTCAGGGTCATGGGACTGAGCCTGAGTCAGGCTCT
This sequence comes from Vulpes vulpes, assembly GCF_048418805.1. Lineage (NCBI taxonomy): Eukaryota > Metazoa > Chordata > Mammalia > Carnivora > Canidae > Vulpes > Vulpes vulpes. Next base: position 65,751,020 of record NC_132782.1, on the reverse strand, counting down.
GAGGTCAGCTCAGAGTCTCCTTGTCCCTCTCCCTCTGCGTCCCATCTCCTACATGTGTGCCCTCTCTCTCTCTCCAAAATATAAATAAATAAAATCTTAAAAAAAAAAAAAGCCTTTGTTTTCTTATATTCCCACCACCAATCAGTATTCCTCTTTGAGTATCTCCTTCCAGAACTGTTCCTGCATAAGTAAAGGATATCTGGATGTGCTCATTCCACCAACTCACCACTGAAGGCCATTCAGGTTCTTTCTGATTCCAACAGCACCCCATGACTATCCCTGCCCATTCCTGTGAGATCCTTCTATCTTTCCTTAGGATCAAGTCCAAATAGGCTTCCTGCATTGGTGATAGTTATGAGCTTTGAAAAATCTTAAAGGCCTATTTTTCCATTTAAATTTCTTTATGAGTGTGACTGAGAAATCTCTTGTCATTCACAGTTTTTCTCTTATTAATAGCTCCTTAACACTGTGTGGTCCTTAACCACTGGTGTGGTGGCACTTTCTTATACCTGAGATATTTGAGCAAAAGTAACATTTCATTTAAAGTTACAAATACATACATACATACAGTATGTCAACTGATCACTAAAATATAACCACAGAGACATGCAGAAGCTTTAAATATTCAGAGCTGAATCTGTCAGTTTAAAAAAAAAAAAAACAACTTTGGTTTCCTGATATATTTAGAAAATTCTATCCCACCCAAGATGCTAAAATAAAAGGATTCTTCTATACATTCTTTTAGTACTTTCATTTTTTATATTTACATCTTTAATCATTCTGATATAGTATATAGTAGAGACTCTAAACATTGTAAGTCAAAAGGGCAATGAGTGGACCATTCCATATTTGTGTTCAATGTATATTTTTGCTTTCCACATTAAAAAATAATCATCACGTACAAAATAAATTCCATATAACAACAGATTTCTGGGCACAGAGGGTAAATAATGCAACTGCTTTTCTTCCCTCCCTAAAAGCCAGCTAATACTAAAGCCAAGGAACTTTTGCCCCAAAGGCAAAACCCACAAAGATGAGAGCAGAATAAAGGACAAATGGAAACTGGAAAGCAGATTCGAGAATACTGACTTAGGCTCAAGAAAGCAGGAGAGGTGGGAAAGGGGGGAATCTGTGACACCAGGTGCTCTGAGACAGGAGAGAGCAGGGTGACACCAAAATGAGAACTAGTTGCAAGCTTTTTTAAAAGCATGAAATCCTCAACTTCCTACCTCTCTGCCATGCCACCATCCAGCAAAAGCTTTGCTGTCTGAAGAATCCTCTGCCTGGGACACTGCAAATATTGTGCCAAAAACAAAGGGACAAAGCACCTCCTACAATACTGACCTGACCCTGACCACCTGCTTGTCCCCACTGGCTCTCAGACTGTCACAGCCAGTCCATTGCCCTCCAAGCGGGAGACTAAAAGCGCTTTCTCAGAGGACATCTAACCAGCACTGGCACAAGACAGCCTTCAAATAAATGACCCACCAGACCTGCATGAAGCTCAGGGTCCAGAAGCCCTGCACACTCAGCATTTCCAGCCAGCACAGTAGCCAACAGTTTTAATAGGAACCACCATGGATTTCCACACATCAGAGAGAAGCCTGTAACATGAAAGAGACACCAAAACAAGACAAAGCAAGTTGGAGTAAACAAAAACTGAGAAGAAAACTTCAAAAATATTAATATGATCAGAGATAAATGATGTTATATTCATGAAACAACAGTACTTTTAAAAGGAATATACAGAGTTCCAAGAAATTTCTTTTTAAAGCTCTTAAAAATTAAAGACAGACCCATTAGGATGGCTGAAGTCACGACAACAGACAAGTGTCAGTGAGGATGGGAGAAACTAGAGTCTCGGGTTCTGTGTTGGAGTACGACATGGAGCAGCTGTTGTGGACAGCAGTTTGGCAATTCCTCCAAATGTCAAACACAGTTCACCATGTTATCCAGCAATGCCACTCCTCGGTCTCTGCCCAAGAGACCTGAAAACACACGTCCATGCCAAATTCGAACTCTGCGACTTACGGCACTATCCACACTAGCCAAAAAGTAGAAATAAGCTAAACATACACCAAATGATGCATGGATAAAGGATATGTCACACAGCCATACCATTTGATCTCAGCAATGAAAACAAATAAATGACACCTGCATGACAAGGCTAAACCTGGGAAACATCACATACATGCAAGAGGCTGGTCACAAAAGGCTACATGCTGTATGAGTCCACTCATATGAATTGTCCATCACAGGCAAATCCAGAGACAGAGGAGGTTAGTGGTTGGTTGCCAGGAACGGGGCAGGGTGGGGCGGGGCGGGGGGGGGTGGGGTCGTTGGGTGGATGGAAATGATGGCTAATGCCTAAGAGGGTTCTTGGCAGGGGCATTGGGGGGGGCGGGGGATGAATGTGTCTTACAAAGTGATGACAGAGTTGCGTAACTGTGAACTAAAAACCACTGAATTGTACACATAAAAAGGATGAATTTTATGGTATGTGTATTACATCTCAATAAAACTGTCAGAACTAAATTAAAAACAGGAAAGCAAAATAAAAGCCTCAAAAGGTTTGATGATAAAACTGGGGGAAAAAAAAGTTTCTCAAAATAAAGCAAAACAGACATGAGAAAGAACAAAGAAAAATAAAAACAATTGGAGTATCAGTGCAAGATCTCACGTGCCCAACAATAGGAGTTCCAGACAGAGAGCCATAGAAAAGACACACAGATAACCAAAGAAATTGTGATATTCAAGAAGAAATCTCAGAATTGAAACCAGAAGTTTCCAAAATAAAAAGTCCCAGGACACAAACAGAAACAGACTCCAAACCACGGAACATCGGCACCAAATTTCAGAGCATCAGAGACAAGCAAAGATCCTACAGGAACCCCAAGAGAAAAATAAAACCGAGCAACTCATATACAAAGAATGTGGCAGCAGAATGGCTTCAGCTTTCAACAATAACCTAGAGACCTAGAAAGCAAGTCTTCAAAATTTTCAAGCAAAGTAATTTCCAAGGTAAAATTCTGTACAAGGCACCAATCAACTGAGATGGTAAAACAGCCATTTTATCTCCAGAATTTCTATGAATTTACTTCCCAGACAGCCTTAATAGGGAAATCCTGGAGGATATGAACATGTTTCACCAAAACCATTGATATGGCACACAAGACAGAGGAAATGGGAATCCAGGAAGGCAGTTGTGCCCAGAACAGAGCAGGTCCAAAGGCTGAGAAGGAGGGAATTTCTTTTCCCTTAAGAAGAAACTGACAGAAATATCTGATAGAATGAAAGCATTAAGATGACATTTCTGAGACACCTGGGTGGCTCAGCGGTTTGGCGCCTGCCTTTGGCCCAGGGCATGATCCTGGAGTCCCAGAATAGAGTCCCGCATCGGGCTCCCTGCATGGAGCCTGCTTCTCCCTCTGCCTGTGTCTCTGCCTCTCTCTCTGTGTCTCATGAATAAATAAAATATTTAAAAAAAGAGAGAGAGAGAGAGAAAGAGAGAGAGATGACATTTCTGACAGAGAACTCCAAGTAAATGTAGTTGGTGTTCACCATGCATTTAAAATTATTTTTTAAATATAAGTGATTCTTCCCTTTTTTCCCCATCCTCTTTCCAGGTCTTTGCTACTGGGCCTCATCTCCACCTTGCTTTCAGATATCATTCTGTAACATAAAGTACTACACAAGAGACATTCCAGCAACCTGACTCTAGAGTCACACACAGCTGGATTCAAATTCTTGTCCCACCTCTTTCTGGCTGAGTAAAACTTGGGCATATGTTTAGCCTCCCCTTGCCTCAAGATCCTTTCCAATTCCACAGATAAAGAGACTGAAGCGCTGGGAGGGGCACAGCTGGTCAGCTATCAGGAGTAAATAAGATGAGCCACAGGAAGGGTTTGACCCAGTCCCTGGCATATGGTAAATAGTCCTTAATCTTTTCAAGATGAGCAAGTTGAATTACAGATATCATCATTCAACAGTGGAAAGAAGAAAACACATCAAGGTAAAGTAAGTATAATTTATCCAGAGTAGGGATCCCTGGGTGGCGCAGCGGTTTGGCGCGTGCCTTTGGCCCAGGGCGCGATCCTGGAGACCCGGGATCGAATCCCACGTCAGGCTCCCGGTGCATGGAGCCTGCTTCTCCCTCTGCCTGTGTCTCTGCCTCTCTCTCTCTCTGTGACTATCATAAATAAATTAAAAATTAAAAAAAAAAATTTATCCAGAGTATAGCTCTGAATAGCATATAGAGTCAGGACAATGTCCACTTTGAGGAATGACTTAATGCAAATCCTATGTAGGCCGAGAAGACTGGGGGAGCCATTAAGGGAGGCTCCAGAGGGCTGGGGGTACAATGTAGGACAGCTTAGTTCACCTTCCAAAGTCGGAAATTGAACAATATGCCCTACATTGAAAAGCAAGAAGCAGCAACAGAAGTCTATTATTTAACGACATCAGAGTTCATTACAAAACACAGAGTGCAAACCATTAAAAGTGGGAAGGGAGAAGTGGGGCTGGGGGCCAAGGGCTGGCTCACCACATCCCGTACATCTAGCTCCCAAGGACCTGCTTCCCCTGACTTCTCTCCCAGCGGTCGTGCTCATCTGGAATGCCCATTGCTACCGCTACTGCCACGCTCAGGCCTCTTCCCAGCCCTCCCCACTCAACACCATCTCGTTTTTTCTCTGGCTCCTGGCATAGTCCCTCAACCTGTACTTTGTACTTGTTCATTTGTTCACTAATATATTCCCAGAGTAGTACATTCTGCTACTTGTACGTTTTACTCCTTGTTTGCTCCTTCTCCAAAGCACACCATTTTCATGTCATCCACACAACATCCTCCAAATGTCCCTGCCAACGTTTAGCACTTGAGGAAAATAAAAGAAATCCAATCTGTGCTTATCTCCCCTCCCTTTTCCAAGAGGTGGAATCAACACAGGGGCTGGGCACACAGGGCACCGAGGGGGCAGAGGGGCAAGCCAGTGCTCCAGGGCGGAGGTGGGGGGGGGGGGGGCAGAGGTGGGGAGAGGGGATGACAGCGCATCTGGGGAAACGGCAATACTAAGGAGTCAGTACACCATGTAGAATCACAGCAGATAAGTACAGGGCACAATGGGATAAGTACACTGCCCAAGTCAACCTCAACACTAACACTATGGGCTGGAGGACTGTTTGTGGTGGCTGTCCTAGGCACTGTGCTTGGCAGTGTCTCTGGCCTCTACTCCTGAGGTGGCCAGAGCACTCCCTCAACCCTCAAGGTGCCCACACAGGTCTGAGATGCTGTCTCTGGAAAGGCCTGCTAGCAGAGTAGGCCCCTGGTGATGTCTGGGCACTTGCATTTCTGGAGGGTTCCCATCATTCTTTTAATGCCAAGAATGACTCCCTATGCTTAACTGCACAATGTGGTTTATGCTCAAACTTGCTTTCCTTCTGAGCATCTGGAGTTTGGGTATGTGTTAGGTAGGCATATGCATGAGACCAGTGCCCAGTAGACACTGTACCATGTCACAGCCGCTGCTGGAGAACTTCAGTGAGTCCAGTCCTCACTGGGTTTCCTCAGGGCACCACCACGTGGCCTTTGCTCCTGGCAGATTTTGCATGTATGCTCTTGGTGTAATAAGCCACCTGGAGAGTAGGATGACACTGAGGCTGGAGTGGGTTTTGGGATCCTTGATACAGTGTGATCCCCAGAGTGTTTCCAGACCTTGCCAATGAGAACCCAAAGCTGTGCTCTTTAAGCTTTCAGGTACGTGAAAGGCAAAGAGAGACTCAATTGGAGGAGGCTAGAAGTACTGACAGTGCTCTACAACACACTTCGTCAACCGGACCAGGAACCAGCAAAGCAAGCGGGATTCCTGAGCCTCTAAGCAAAATCTGAAGGGCCCAAGGATGGGAGGGACTGGCTGCACCAATGCTGACTAAGGTCCAGGCTGGAGGGCTGCGGGCTCATTCTGTCAGATAATGGGTCAGATTTTGGGGAAACACGCCCTGCAGTGTTGCAGGGCACAGGAAGTGTGTGGGTACCAATGACCACGCAAACTAGGAAACATCTGAACACCCGGTGAATGGGCTAAAGAGAATACCAGAGTTCTTGGTACTATTCTGGTGACTTTCTTTTAAGTCTTAAATTCTTTCAAAAGAAATTATTTTTAAAGATCATGCTAATCCCATTAATTGCTCTGCTGGGGATGATCTGGCTCACTGTTCAGCTTGAATCCTCTTTGATATGCCACATTTCCTCCTCCTACTTAACTTTTTATTCAGTGCTCTTATGTAAAGTCTACACTGATCTGCATAAGAGCTGTGTCTCCTGAGCAGTAGCAAGGACCCCCACGTGATGTCCTCTGGCAGAGTGGACTGGAACAAGGCAGGAAGGCAGGAATGCTCCCCCTACTCCAATGCCACTCAGGGCACTTCCCCACCAAACAAGCTGAGTGGCTCTGCCTCCTGGGAAGGCAGGCCCCAGTCTCGCGCCTCGTCTTCAGCTGCCCTGACCTCACACTTTGTGCTTCATCCATCACAAACCACCTTTTCCTACACTGATCTCTGCACACGGTGCCCGCTGGTCCACTACACACTCCCTCCATCTCTTCCCTCTTACTCGACTAAGAATCATCCTTCAGACCTCAACCCATTCCCTGCTCCTCGTAGATGCTCTCCGCATACCCTGTACAACCCCCAGCACAGTACTCACTGACAGGCTTCTCCTGTGGTAGCTTCCTCACTATCTGGAACCCCAACTAGAACAAGTGCACCAAGCCTTTCCCGACTATACTCCAAAACAAGCCATGGCATCCTAGACCCGGAGATGCTCAGAAAATGTCTGCTCACTGAACGGATTACAACTTTGTGAGCCTTCTTTTAATAGAATAATTTACAAGTCAGATCATCTAGGAAAAATCACAGTTCAGGGTCCAAATGATGAAGTTCCGACCCCTGGCAAGTAGCAGGGGGAGGCCTACACGAGTTGAGTAGCAGGCTCAAGTCTGCACTGAGGACGGCCAAACACCACGTACCCTGAATCTACTCTAGTGGCACAAGGTCAAGGGTATAACCACGTGCTCTCAACTATCACCAGGATGCCCAAAGGTTAAACTGTTGTGCTCTGCAGTGAAGCAAACTCATGAAGAAAAGGCCTCTCCTCCACCAGAATGGAGCGACTCATGCCAGCAGACTTAAAACAACCCAGCGCAAGCAGCATGCAAGTGCATTCCGCCACCGCAGAAGGAGCCACGCTGCTCTGCTGTGACTACTCAAGTCCAGCAGCCGCAGGGACCCTGGGCTGGAGCTCAGGGACCAACCATCGCCACCATGTGGGCAGCTAACAACAGGTGAGCTGCGGGACGACAAAACAAAGGGTGCCTAGCGTGGAGTTAATTCACATGCTTCCAAATGAAGTGACCATCATCACAGCAACACTGAAACAAAGAGGGCAGGGAAAAGGTTTCCAGCACAAGGAAAGGATGGCTCCGCTCGGGACAGAGCCAGCTTCCCGCTGTGGTTCAGAACCAGGCCCAGTGCAGCCGCAACAACTGGGAGACGCCTGCGGCAAGCCTGCCCGTTTCCAGCCAGATGCCAAGTGCCTGACAAAACCACCCAGCGGCCCACTGTCTCTGTGCAGGGCACCCCCTAGTCTCCCTGGCACCAGTGTCCCTCCAGGAGGGAACCTGGTAGCCTCTCCTAGGGGAGGGACGTACCCCGAATGACAGATCTCCACCTGCTCCCTGTTCTCGATCTTTTCCGCCCTCACTTCCTGGGGTTCTTGTTTATGTTTTCCTTTCTCACCCACCATTCCATGCCCGCCTTCCGTCAGCAGCCAGCAGCTTTTCCCTCACCGACTGCTAGTGCCAGCACCTAATCTCAGGACGTGTCACAAAGCTTCTCAAAATCTCTTCAAGTGACAGACCGTGCTCCCTCATTCTCCTATCACCATCTCCCCCCTCCAAAACAAACTTCTTACAAGGAACCCCGCTCCGACCTACCCTGGCCTGCTCTGTCTTCTCAGCAGGACATCAGGCGCTCTGGAAGCCTCATGCTCCACAATGTGAAAGCAGCTCCCAAGTCCCAGTTCTGACCTCATTCTAGAACTTCAATCCCACATTTCCAACACCTCTTCTGTCTTGGTTTCTATTTCTCTTTCCTCTACCAATTCTCAGACACTCTGGTTTTAATCTCTGGATCTTTTCTTCCCCTGACCTGAAATCCGCTTTGTAGCTTCTCATATCTGAACCCTTTTGCTTTTTTATTCCCATTCCCAGGAAGCTTTGTTTCACCCAGACTTTTGTTATCACTAGCGTGCATTAATAAAATAAGGTTCCAGAGCTAGATGCACTCCTCTCATCCAACCTGTACACTGCCACCTGCTATTTTTACCAAAAACACCGCTGGTAATTGTGCAAAACCTTTCTCTACTCCTTCTGACAAAAGTATAAAACTTGAAGGGGGTTACTATTCAAGATCTTCAATAATGTGCCACAAACCTATTTTTCCAGCATTCCTTTGCAAAATTAAAGACTTGTTCAAGACTCTACACCTGAGTAATCATTCTCTTCCCCTAAAAAAACGTTCCAGGCAAAAGCCCAAATGCAGTGGAGTATCCTGACCTAGGGAAGAGGTCTGCGAAGGCAGGCCCTGCTTTTGTAAATCCAGTTTCCCTCGAGCCCAGCCAGGCCCATTCCTCTACTGCTGCCTGCGCTGCTCGTGCCCTACAAGGGTAGAGGAAGACCTGTGAATAGACCACAAGACCGCATCCTAATGATCTTGCCCCTCGTGGAACAAACCTGCATACGCCTGGCCAAAGGATCTAACAGGATTCCTCCTACTGCTATTCTGAGAACCAATAGCAAGACTGCAGCAATGGTGGAAGAGAGGGGGAGTTCTCTGGAGGCTGAAGCATGAATCCCTAGGCCAGAGATCACACAGGTTCACACAAGGCTGGAAGCAGCGGGCAAGAGTGAAGAGGGGTGGATAGGGAAGGAGAAGTCAAGGGAATCAGAGGACAGACTGGACACAGGATGTGAGAGAAAGACAGGCACCAAGGATGACACCTAGTTTCTGACCTAAACAACCAGAGATGCAGTGGCTACTTTTAGCTGAGATGAGGACTACCAAGGGTAGGCCAGGTTTTTGGAGAAAGACCAGATTCCCAACTGAAAAGCATAATTCACACCAGTTATTCTTCACAAAAGCCTCTGACAGCTCACACTCCTTTGCAGAGTAGAAGCCAAATCCTTTGCAGTGGTGTCTAAGGGCCCACACCTCAGACCCTTTTCCTTCTGATTTCTTCAGACGTCCTGACTGCTAGAAATTGTTTTTGTGCTCCCTCCCCAAATTTGTATATTTAAACCTAATCCCATGTGGGCGGCCAACAACAAAAGTGTGACACCTTTGGGAGGGGATTAGGTCATGAGGGCAGAGCCCTCAGGAATGGGATTTGGGCTCTTTACAAAAGACCCCCCACCCCCACCCCGAGAGCTCACTTTCCTCCTTCCACCAGGGGAGGACAGGGCCAGACAGTCACAAACTAGGAATCCGGCCCTCCTGAGATGCCAGATCTGCCTGTGCTTGGATCTAGGACTTCCCAGTCAACAGAACTAGGAGGAATAAGTTCCTAGGACTCATAAGCCACCCAGTCTATGACATTTTGTTACAGCAGCCCAGAAGAGACTAAGACATCTACATTGGCCACCGTGCTTTGCCCAAGCACACCCAGCAAGCCCATGTCGGGCTCCACACCTACTGTAAGCGATGCTCTGCTCCCAAGGTATTTCCAGAGCTTATTCTCTCACCCCTTTTGCTCAAATATAACCTTTTCAGAAAGGCCTTCCCAGGACTTCCTACATAGATTCCACCAGCCAGCGGCCCCTTCCTTGCCCATTTGTTCTTGACACCTTATTCGCTCAATTTCTGACATATTTATCATCTTCTCATGTGACTTGTTTCGTCTGTCTCTTCCTCCCACCTCCTAAAATGGAAGCTCCAAGAGATCAAGGATGCTTGCCTCTTTTCCTGCTGCTATAATCACACTGCCTCAAACACAGCAGGTGACCTACAAATACTTGTTGGATGAGACTGGCACAAAGAATAATCTTATTACAGATTCAGGAGAACTTCACTCATGTTCCTGGGGTCTTGAGGGAAAAGAGTAAAAGCATATTACAGATGCGTATACAGCGCAGCCCGGACAGTTCTACCACCAGTTCCCTTCCATCCAGGGTGCCGGTGCGTGACTCCCTTCCTATGTCCCCCGCTCCCAACACTGAAAACACCTGGGATCAGTTCACAGACAATGCACTTAAACAAAAGCCCACCCAGCTTACTTTGATGGTGTGTATGGCCTACATCCCTTTCTGGTCCCATCTAGGCAGCCACCCTCCCCTCTGCACCCTGCTCACACCAACCCCACGCTGTTCTGCTTCTCCTCACCCCATAACGGTCCCACCTGTTAATCCGTCCGTGCAGGGAGGTCCTGCCACACCTCTTGTGCTCAACATTCAGCTCTCCCCACCTCCCGTCCCCCCAGAATATCCCAAAAGCCAAGACCCCCATTCCAACGCCTCCTCTACTTTCTCTGGAACACTTAAAATCTTCTAAGGTCTTATTTGCACACGTGTCTGACTTTCAGGAGCAGATCATCCACTCTGTTCACCCCTGTGACCCTGCTGCCCGGACCACTGGGCAGAAAGGGCGATAATTTAATGCACTCCTGCAGGCAGGGCTGCGTCCCTCTTTGCCGTCAAAGGCACCGACCCTGGAGGTTAAGAGACTCCCGACGGCAACGAGACCCTGGGCCTATTCCCTCTACCTCGCAGGACCTGGAGCCAGACAGCAGCAACGCCTCTTCCGTGCTGCACACAACAGTCCATTCCGCGGTTAGAAACTTGCGGGAACGGCAAGCCTTTCACTGACGAATGGCCCTCCCAGCCAACCTGCACGTCGCGCCTCCAGGCAAATGTCTCAGGATGAGCCAGGGCAATAAAAAAAGTCGCAGAGAGGGGCAGCTTCCCCCGGCATTTGGCCCGTCACCGCCGACCTCAAAGTCACCCCGGGGAGCCCCGGGGCTGGGTACGTGATGGAAGGGCCCCCAGCACTCGCCCGCACGCCCCCCACCACCCCTGCATCCTGGCGGAGGGTTCCCGGGCCGCACGCCCAGTAACGCAAAGGAGGCGTTTCCCCAAACAGCCGCAGTAAAGGGGAGCGGGAGGGGAGGAGGGGGCTTCCGCCGGGCGCCGGACCCCCAGCCCCGCGCCCGGCCCGGGGAGGCCCGCACCTGCTGCAGGGAGGCGCAGCCCTGACACCGCGACAGGTCCGCCGCCGTCCCGGGCGCCGCCGAGTGCGTCTCGCCCGGCATCATGGTGCCAACGCCGGGCCCCGTGGGCCCGCGCGCCTCAGGGACCCGCGGCCTCGGCCCTGTCCTCCCTCTGCTGACGCTGCCGGGGCCGCCGCCTGCCAGGCCGCTTCCCGCCGGGTCCGGGCGGGTCCATCCGTGCACAGAGGTCCCCGTGGAGGTGGCGAAAGGCTCTCCCGACCGGAGCCGCCTCGGGCACTGGAGAGAAATGCGACCCGGCGCGGCCCCCGAGCGCGACACCGCCCAGCCAGGACCCCGCCCCGCCCTAGCTCGCCCCGCCCCCCGCCGCGGCCCGGGGCTGCCCGCGGCGCCGCCTGAGCGGAATGGGCAGGGGAGCCGGGCCGGGACGGCCGGAGAGGCGCCCGCACGGGAAAAGTCAGGGAGACCAACAGCCTCGAAGGTGCACCCCTTGCGCTGTCTAGGCGGCGACTCTTCCATGCCGGCTTGGGTGTGACAGACTTTGCATAGACACCCACAGCCGCCAGCCAGGGGGCGGGGACCTTGGGTGACGTCACTCGGGCGCCCGCCGGCCCGGAAGGACCCGCACCCGGCGGGCAGGTGTGCGACTTGTGACCGGAGGGAACCGCTCCGCGCCAGTCCGGCGGGTCCCGGAGGGGCCTGGAGACGGCGCCGCGCCGCCCCCGCGGTCCTTGCCGCGGGCCGTGGGGCGGCCGGCCACCTCCTAGCCGCACGCGTGCCTCCGGGCGGGGGAGGAAACCAGCCGCCGCTGGGGCGGCTCGGGCGCGACCCCCGGAGCGCGCGGGGATTCTCCGCCACCCGCCACCCGCCATCCGCCACCCTCCGAGGACCGCGCGGTCGCCCGCCCTGCCCCGCGCCGCCGTGTAAGGCCCAGACCCCTGCATCCCGCCCGCCGGCGCACCTACGGACCTGAGCGGCTCCTTCCAGAGTGCTGGGCTCGGGCTGCGGAGCGCGGGGTCCGGGTCGGGGGACCCGGGGGACCCGGGGGAGCCGGGACCGGCGAGGGGAAGGAGCGGCGTACCTGGGCCGCGCGGGACCCTCGAGGAGGCCCGGTGACCTCCCGTTTCCGGATTCTGATCCCAAACACGTAGATTTCCAGGGGAACTGCCCTGTGATTCACGGTTCCCCAAATAACTGGAGGTTTTCTCCAGATTAGTAGCTCACCCCCCCCACCCCCCAGCACGGCTGGAGGCCTCCTCTGCCCTCCCGGCCTCCCGGCCTGGCCGGCGCCGCCCGCGCCCGGGTCTGGACCGCCTCCTCCCAGCTGCATCCGCTGTCACCCGCCGGGCCGCCCAGGGCCCGCGTTTTACCTCCACCACCCTGCGTGACACCCGCCTTTTCCGCACTGATTTTTTGTGACACCCACATTTTGACTTGGATCACAGTGATTTTCACGTCTTCTTAGACCTCTCCGTTTTCCTTTTAAACCTTGTGAAGGGCGGTGCACAGTAGGTGCTCAGTGAATGTCCGAGTCAACCGAATTGGCTGCAAGTGATTGAAGGTCAAAAAGAACCCGCGCCCGCCTTCAAGGATGAAAGTGCATTTGTTTCTACCACGACCTTCCTCAAGCCAGTGCTTCAGACATTGAGAGAAAGAAGCAAAAATCTATGTGTAACGCAGGGCAAGCAAACTCTGTAAAGAGCCGCGTGGTGATGATTTTAGGATTTGGGGGCCCTACAGATCTCTGCGCATATTTGTCAATAGTTTTGGTTTGTAAAGAACCACTTTTACGAACAAAACATGCCCCCCCCCCACCTGGCTCCGTCAGTGGAGCGTGTGACACTTGATCTGGAGGTCCTGAGTTCAAGCCCCAGGTTGCATGTAGAGGTTACTTGAAAAGTCTTAAAAAAAAAAAAAAACGTAAAACTCATTCTTAGGTTGCAGACTGCAAAGACACACGTTATAGGTATAGTGGGAGTTGAGGTGGGCCACTGATCAAGGAGCGCTGAAAACTACGCGTCCCCCTTTCCCACGTGGGGAGCCACAGCTGTTCCTCATTGTGATGGAAACAAGCAGGTGTCTATACTGCAGACAGTGCTGAACGGTCCATTTGGAACCACACACCCGGCTTTAAATTCTCCAGCAAGTGACCAATTTGAGCTGCTGTTGTCTTACAGAGGATTAGCTGCCGTTCAAGTGAAAAGTGACCAGGATGGGGGCAGGTGCAAGGCACCTACTAGGCAGAGAGTAGTTAAGTAACAAGTGATTGATGGCATCATCCATCTTGGAAAACAAATGTATCCTTAGCCTACTCACAAAAATAGTTTGTGGTGTTTTGGTTTGGAGTTTTCCGTTTTTTCAAAAAAATCATTTTTCTCATGAGACTTCCAAGAAAAACGTTGCATTTTTCTGCCTGTGTCCTCACACCTGGAGGGAAGTCTAGATTCGGGCTTCTGATGTGGGGACTCCCTGTGGAGTCCAGTCCACAGTTCAGAGGATCGGACCCTAAAAGTCTCAGGTTTTGCTTCAGGACCTCCCAGGTACTCTCTCAGTAACTTCTCCAAACTAAAGCTTTAGGATGTCACATAACTAAGACGTGACATAAACTGATGATTTAATTTATTAATACGTGCTTCCACTGAAACAGTTAATAGATCTGGTCCAGAGGCCAAGGAGATTACCATCATACATACTCAGAATGGAAAACGATTTGTTGCCTAGAAGTTCCTGTGTTTTGCTTCAGGAAGCACCTTCCTCTCATTTGATGCACTTTCCATAATAAAAATAAACTACGTAGCATTATTTATTTTAAAACTCCTCTACACATTTTATGGAGTCCGAATCTGATGAAGTCCTGTGCATTTCCAGACCTGCGATGTAATGCTAACGAGTGGCCACAGGATGCCAGTCTTTCCCTGTATGTTGGACACAAATGGCCTTTAGGGAGGATGGAGCTCACTCAGAAAGCAGACGAATCCATTTCCTACAACAAGCATCATCTGCAATAGCGCACAAAACCGGTGTGACTGTTAAGGATGAAGCACAATTTTAAAGGACTCTCACAGTTGTGTGACCCTCTTTGGGAGCACACGTTCACTTTCCTTGTAGGGTATTTTGTGATCACCAAGCAGCTGTAACAGCTTGTCACCTGAAATGCTTCCTGTGGCTTCTGGGATCTGGAGAAGGGAGGTAGCAGTCTCAGAGAGGCGAGGGAGACAGGATTCTGTTAGGGAGCGTTGGTGTGCACAGTGCAGCCCACCCCTCCTAAAGAAGAGGGCAGGAGAGGGAAGAGGGAGAAGTGTGGGGTGAGCCGCTCCAAGCTAGACATGTGCCCTGGCGTGACTCAGTGAGAACCCGGGAAGGCCAGTGGTGGGAGATGCCCGAGGCCATGGGGAGTGGGGTGGGGCACACCAGAAGCAAGCCACATGTCGGCTTTGGACAAAAGTGAGGGTATTCTGTGCACTAGATCCTGCAGGCGTCCAGGTGGAAACTGTCCGGGCCCCAAGAGGACGGCCAGGAGGCACGTAAGATGCCTGGCAGGTGTTCGAGATGCCCAGGGCCGAGGCAGAGTGGAAGCAGACAGCCGGAAGTAAAACGTGGCTCCCACACACCCCCCTCAGGAGAAGTGCAGCTGGGAGGGGGGCTGCCCTCACCCCATCCTGGGGTCTGCTGCTCAGGGAAGTGTTTCAGTTTCTCTGAGGGATTCGAGACCTCCCTGGCACCCCTGCAACTAGCTTGCAACTACATACTGGTTGAGCGTCCGCAGCAGCGGCCTGGCTCCTAAGATCCGCCCAGGCTCTCCACCACCTGCCCGTGGGAACATAGATGCACCCCAGGGCACTGAGCCTGTCGCCCCCTTGCGCACCCTGCCCTGTGATACTGGGACCGTGGAGCCACGTGGCCACCTTGCCCACTGGGGTCCTGCAGGCCCTGTGGAGAGCAGGGCACTGGTCCGCCTCCGCCTCCCCTCTCCTCCCGTTGAATTCCGGGTCCTGTCCGGGTCTCTCATCCTTTCTGTGCCCCAGGCCACATCTGATTTTATCCCCAGAGAAATGTTTCTCTGACATTTGCAGAACCAGACTGACACAGGACCCAGCGTCCGAGCGCAGAGACCCAGGCCAACCCAGCAGTCCCCCTCCTCGGATGCCTGAGTTGGAGCTCGGGCTGCACGTCCTCCAAGTGTCCACGGTTTGCTCACCCCATCCTCTTCCCTTGTTACCTGCAGCCTGAGGGGCGGTAGGAACTTCTCGCGGGATGGGAGGTCCCCGCAGGGCTGCAAGCAGGGACTCCCCTCAGTAGCCCGTCTGTGCAGCTCGTCCTCTGACCTGAGCAGTTCGTGAACCCGAGTCACAGCAGAACCAGCCACAAGCTGTCTCCTCATGGCCTCTCCTCCCAGCCCAGCCATGGAGCCTTTTCGGGGGCGGGGGGCTGGAGATGCTGGAGGCCAGAGCCCACCGAGCCTCTGTCTCCCTGACCCCTCCCGCTGGCATCTGAGAGGAGCTAAGCCACCATAACTTGTGCTGCATTTTGTGTTGCTGGGAAGCATCTGTGAGGCCCCTGGGCCCAGACGTGGTCCAGGGTGAGAGGCCCCAGGGAGCTGGAGTCGCAGGAACTGGTGGCGGGACCCTCAGCAGGGCACCTTCATGAGGGCTGTGCCCAGTGGTGCCCTTGCACATCTGCCTTACATGTGCCGTGTGCCCCCCTCCGCGATGCCTCTCGCAGCAGGCACCAGGTTCCTGGCCTGCACACCAGGCCGCTCTAGGCCGCCACCCTGCGGGGTGGCACTTGGCGTCCCAGGCTGCACATCCTGCAGTTCAAGGCTCGTGCCCACACACCTGCTCTGCGGACCTCCCTGGGATTCTTCTGCATGTCTCATTTTTCTTTTTTAAGATTTGTTTATTTACTTTGGAGAGAGAGACCAAGTGTGTCTGCAAGCAGAGGTGGGGGGCAGGGTGGGGATGGACAGAGGGGGAGGCAGCGAGAATCTTGAGCAGGCTTCACACTGAGCAGGGAGCCCAATGTGGGACTCAATCCCAAGACCCTGAGGTCATGACCCGAGCGGAAGTCAAATGCTCAACCGACTGGCTACCCAGGCACCCCTGCAAGTCTCATTTTATTGTCTTATTTTGATACCATTCCCACTCTTCCTTTTACCCTCCCACCCCTGCCACTCCACGCAGCTGAGCATCATCAGGCCCTGTGGTCCCATCTCCACCTGCCCCCCCCTCGGCCCCACAGCTGCCACTACCCTCCAGGGACCCCCAGCTCCGATGGCCAGGGAACCCTTCACTGCGAGCTCTTCCCCCCTTCACCACCAGCCACAAGTGGCATCCAGCTGCTCATGACAGTGATGCTGCTGAGAGGAGAGGTGGACAGGCTCCGGATTCAATGCACCGTCTCCACTGCAGCAGAAACAAAGTCGGGACCCCCTTCCACAGCCTGCATGGCTCCCCTGGATCTGGCCCACACCATGCTTTGTCACGCACCCCCACTGTCCTACAGATCTTCTGGGGCCGGCTCATTCCCCTGGTCCGGGCCTCATCCCACCTGCCCCTCACATACGGCTCTTGTATTTCCTTTGCAACACTACCCCACTTGTCCCAGAAAGTAGATAAATGTGAGCGATGTGAAGGGGCCGAACTGGAGCCAAGCCTTGCATTGCCCCCTGTCCTCCTCCTCCCCGGAACGTGAGCCGGGAGTGGCCACCTGCCCAGCCTGTGTTTCCCAAAGCTCAGAGCCACAGGCGGTGCGGGGTGCTGGGAGCACCTGCTCGGCAAGGGGACAAGTGTGCTCTTCGGCAGCTCTAAGTGGCTGTTAGTGTAGAAGCAAAGGAGCGGAGAGTCAGAGTGATGAAGCGCTTGTCTCCCACATCACAGGGAGGAGGTGGCAGAGATGCGTCCCCAGAGCCACACAGCAGCTACACCTGCCTCTGCGCCCATCGGGGCCTCCACCTGGCTCTTCCCCAAAGTTGGCCTAACACCCCAGCACCTCCCGTCTGAGGGTTCCCTGGGCTCTCCCACACCTCCACCCACCCGGTGCCCTCCTGCGTCTCCCCACGTCCACCTGAGAGCCGTCCAAGAGGTTTTTCCTGCCAAGTCCCTATGCTGCGACTCCTTTAACGTGGGCCTGGTTCCTGCTCACCTGTGTTCACAGAGACCAGAGACAGGGGCCGTTCACCTTGTCTTCTCTTTCCCAGTGTTCATTCATCATGCAGCAAATATCACTGGATGAGAACATGTGCCAGAGACTGGAGCAGGCCCACAGCAAGCCTCAGGGAGGGGGCGCGGGACACACGTCCCTGCCCTCGTGCAGCTTGCTCCCTCCCTTCCTCCGTAGTGGCTCTGTCAGCCTGGACCCTCACCACCAGGCTGGCTTCTAAAAAGCACCTGCGCTGCAGGCCCAGCCAACTTCCAGCTGCTTCCAGCACCAACACCGGCTGGACAATTTGTGGGGCCCAGTGCAAGATGAACACCAGGCCCCTTGTTCAAGGCATAGTAAAGCTTTTTAAATGCCAACAGCAAAGCTCTAGAGCAAGAATGAGCCCTGGAGAGTGGATGGTGCACTGGGAAGGGGCCCTGCTCCCACCCTCCCAGCCTGACCTGCTCCCAGCCTCCTGCCCCACGGGGTCTCCCCTCCTCCCAGGCCACCCTCCCTTGCAGATGCAGCAGCTCACGGCAGGGAAGCTGGGCTCCTACTTGCCCCAGCCCTCCTCTGCCTTCTAGGCACCAGCTTCCGGCCCGTCCAGGAGCACTGACTGATTTCCCACCCTCACCAAACTCTGATTCCCGGCCTCATGCTTCTCTGTCTGTCCAGGCCCTTCATGATTCTGGTTACACAGGACCTTTACCGCCTGTGCTCTTTGTTACTCGTCTCTCCCGGGGCTATGATCATAAGGCTCTAGGAAGCCCTGGGACAACTGCTGAGTGACCCCAGGAAGCAGCCCAGGAATGGAACGTTTCTTTTTCTTTTCTTTTATTATTTTATTTTATTTTATTTTATTTACATTCAATTAACATATAGTGTATTATTAGTTTCATAGGCAGAGTTCAATGATTCATCTGTGTATACAACATCCTGTGCCCATGAAGTAAGAAATGGAATGTTTCTAGGAAGGAACACTGGGGGGGGGGAGAGAGGGGGCTTCAGGCAAAACTGACCTAACAGGATGTTTGTCAGAGACAGCCAACGGGACGTCTCTAGGGAACAGTGGATTAGGCTTCAGGAGGGTCAGATATTGAGGATGGGGGGTTCTGGTTAAATAGACTCAGTGGGACTCTTGATAAGATTGGGACAGGGCGCCCAGGTGGCTCATTGGTGAAGCATCTGCCTTCAGCTCAGGTCATGATCCTGCAGTCCTGGGATCCAGCCCTGCATGGGACTCCCTGCTCGATGGTGAGTCTGCTACTCGCTCTCCCTCTGTGTGCTCTCTTTCTTTCTTTCTCTCTCTCTCCCATAAATAAATAAAATCTTATAAAAAGGGGGGGGGAAAGCCACACAATGCAGAGATGATCATAGAAGCCCCGGAGTCAGGCCCACGTTGAGAAGAGACCTCAGAGTGTCGCTGGCGTTGGGTCAGAACAAGAGGCAGCCACTGTCTCCTCATGCCCACTGCTGCCAGAGCAGATCTGCTAGTGGGGCTCCCCCAAGATGCCACCTCATGGAAGGATGGCACTCCCAGGAGAAATGGGAGCCTCTGCCAGAGTCAGAGCCAAGACCTGCTGAGGGAGGCTCTGCTCCTAGGAAGTCCACCAGGACATTTCCAAGTTAGACACCTTGTAAAGAACCTTACCACCTCGAGGCCAAGGTGATAGGAGCTGGGCAGACTGCAACAGAGAGCCGTGCGAAGAGATGCCCTTATCTTTATATATAGATTTATTACATAATATATATATTTATTACATTATATATTTATTACATAATATATATTAATTACATTTTACATATACATATATATATTATTTATTTGACAGGGACAGTGGGCACAAGCAGGAAGAGCAGCAGAGGCAGGGGGAGAAGCAGACTCCCAGCTAAGCAGGACATGGGGCTCCATCCCAGCACCCTGGGATCACGAGCCGAGGGCAGATGTTTAACCAACTGAGGCACGGAGGTGCCCTTATCAGGCACCTGCCTGCAGGTTTACATCTGACCCCCTGGTCCTTTGAGGCAAGTGTGAGGAGGGCTCTCTGCTGGACCCGGTCTGAGGACCGGTGCTCCCGTAAAGACCGGCTCCTTGTTCTACTTTCTGGGGATCCCACCGCTGCCTAGAAACAGCCGCACCAGGCCCCCGGGGGTCATCCCCCGGTGGGAGGCCCCTCCATGGCCGGGGAGCAGCTCGGGGGGTCCGCGCCACCTCCTCCCGTCCAGCCCTCTGCACACCTCTGCCCCTGGGCTGGCTTCAGGGGTCCGGGCAGTCCCTGTTCCACCACCGTTCCTCGGAGCCGGGGCCCTATCCCATGGTCTCTGCGCGCTGTGCTCCCGGGCCGTCCTCGGTGCCTCACGGTGGGTCCCACGGCTTCTGCCCGCGTCCTGCGTCCTCACGTGCCCCGCCCCAGCACCCACTGTGTCTGCCCTGCCCGCCGTTCCCCTCCCCGAGCACCCGTCCCCCGCTCACGGCACCGGGAAGGGCCCCTTGTCCGCTGTACTGAAACCCCCCTCGACTGTCCTCACCCTACACCGTCATCTTTTTGTCACTGGACGATGAGGTCTGCGAAGCCCTTTCGGGGCCGCCCCAGGCTGGCCCATCGGCGGTGGGCGCCACACAGGGGAAACTTTCGTGCATTCGTGAGCTTGGTGAGGGCACTTTCCCCGGGCTCTGCGGGAGGGCCTGGAGCCTGTGGCCGCTCCTGGCAGGTGTCCTGGGGCTCCCGGAGCTGCGGCTTTGGGGTACTGCCCTGCACAGCCTCGCCCTCGCCCCGGGCCAGGAGCTCCCGGACCACCGTGATCGCCGCAACTCTTCGGGCTCTGCCTCTTGTCCTGGGACGAGGAACCGC
Organism: Vulpes vulpes; assembly: GCF_048418805.1. Classification (NCBI taxonomy): domain Eukaryota; kingdom Metazoa; phylum Chordata; class Mammalia; order Carnivora; family Canidae; genus Vulpes; species Vulpes vulpes. Next base: position 65,730,758 of record NC_132782.1, on the reverse strand, counting down.
TGCTCTGCATCTCAGCAGTTACTTTTAAATTTTCTTGGTGCCTGGAAGGGAGAATATGGAGTCAAGGGAGAGTTTTGTTTTTTATTTTTTCCTGGAAAAGGATCCAATGAAACGCGTCTGTAACCTTGACCACAGTGTAAACCCATGGAGCTCTTCCTGTCATTCCTCATGGTGGACCTCCTCCTGAGAATACGGTACAGACACTTTCCAGGGACCCAGAAAAGCGCTGCAGGTGTTTTCCCTGGGCCCAGGGAAAGACAGATTAGTAAAGCTGGGGGACCTGCATGTTGGCCGGGTGCTTGCAGGGCTCACAGCATCTTGGTTACAGTGCTGTCACCCTTCCTCCCTGATCCTGTGTCCTCAGGGGCCTGGGACCCTCTGGCTGGACCCCCCCGGCCCCCCGTGTAGGCTGCTCCCTCTCAGCTCTCTTGCTTGCCCCCCTGCCCCATCAGCATCCCCAGCCCCAGAGCTCAGCCCTCGACTCTCTCTCCCTCACTTCCTACCCAACCCCGGGTGTGTGGCTTGCGGGACCCGTTTTTGCCTGGGCCTCTGGCCTAGACTCTAGAGGCAGGTGCTCAGGGAGCATGTGCTCTCTCCTGCCATGTGCGACAGGCATCCCGAACATTCCCCAGCTTGCTGAATTGCAGGGCAGCACGTTCTGCACGTCCAGGGCCCAGAGCTGGGGAGTATCCCTCATGCCTCATCCAGCTCCCCAGCAGCTGGGCAGCCACACAGTCAAAGCACCTGCGGCCCCCACCCCTCCCACCCCTCTGTCTCACATCTGTCCCACATGCTCATGCAAGTGATGCTTTCTTTCTTTTTTTTTTTTTAAGTGATGCTTTCAAACATAAACCAGAGCAGACTCCTCTTTGGACCAAGAGAGTGGGGAAAAATCACAATCTTCCTGGAAGACCTGTTCTTGTTCCCACCCCTCTTCCACATGCATCCCATTGTGGGTGGGGGCCTTGGGCTGCAGAGGGACACCAGGCACCCTCTGACCCTTTGTATTACTCTCCCTTCTCGCAGAATGTTCTCCCCACCCCCACCCCCGCACCATATCTGTGGACCTCTCTCCTTACCCCATTCGTGTCCCTGCTGCAATGTCCTGTGACCACAGATCTCTCTAAGTCAGCGAGTTTGGGCCATCTCTCTTTCCCTGACTCCTCATCTTCTGAGCTCTCAGCAGCACTGGCCAACACCCATTTGTGGAGGGCTTCCCAGTGCTGGACCCATGCTTTGTGGAGGAGATACCCACCCTTCGCTCCTTCCCTTCTCCCCACACCCTTAGTCCTGGATCATGCCTCACCTGCGGCAGACAGTTGACAATAGTTGCTGAAGGAATCCCTGAGCAAATAAATAAATGGCTATTCATCTGAATGAAAGTATAAGCCTAGTGAGATTAAGAACCAAGACCTCCAGCAATCTCATGCGTTGGTATTTAACCAAATGAGTTGAAGACTTGCTCCACATGAAAGCCTGCACACACGTTGGTAGCAGCTTTATTAAAAACTGTCAAAACTTGGAGGTGAGCAACATGTCCTTCAGTAGGTAAACAGATAACCTGGGGTCCATCCAAAGAGTGGGATATTATTCAGGGCTACAAAGAAATGAGCTATGAAGCCATGAAAAGACACAGAGGAGCCTTAGACTGTCAGAAGCCAGTCGGACAAGGCTCCACATTGTCTGATTCCACCTTGGTGACATTCTGGAAAGGGCAAAACTATGAAGATGGTAAAAAGGATCAGCGGTCGTCAGGGGTTGGGAGCAGGAGGAGGGATGAACACGTGAAGCAGGGAGGATTTTCAGGGCAGTGAAACTATTCTGCGTGGTACTGTAATGACACACACATGTCAGCATACATTTACTAGAATCTATGCAATGTACAACATCAAGAGTGGCCCCTGATGCACACCATGGGCTTGTGTGATGATGAATCGGTGCACGCTCACCCTCGATAACACGTGTACCATCTGAATGCCGACAGTGACAGAGGCTATGCACAGTGTGGGGGCAGGGGCACGTGGGGACTCCACCCTTCCACTCTATTTTGCTGTGAACCTAAAAATGCTCTAAAATATAAAGTTATTAAAAAAAAAAGAACAGAAAGTTGCAGACAGTGGGAGTAACAACAGAAAGTCTCCAAATCAGGAGTGAATTTGGCATATCAAAGCATCAGAAATCAGCTCAGGGTCTGGAGTATGGAGAGCAAAAAGCCAGTTGGTATTAATTACTCTAAGGGATGAGGGTGGCACAGACCCAGACCCCTAACATGGGGTCTTGTAAGCTGGGGTGGAAATGTTTTAGATTTTAAATGCAAAAAGGAGCCATTAGGAGTTTTAAAAAATGGAAAGGTGTTATCTGACTTACATTAAAACCTTTTGTTCTGGCAGTCATATGGAAATAGAGGGGTGCTGGGTGTCATCTCCCCAACTGGGAAGGAAGAATTGGCACAGGAGGGGAAAGTCAAGGATGTGTCCATTCCAAAATGTATGAAACTTAAAAGAGGTTGTTTACCTATCTCTTGGAAGAAGCACATAGTAAAATTATCGGGACCTCGGTGTCACAAAAAGTTTTTGAAAAGCAATGTTTTTGCATTTCTTAAGAAGCCTTAAGAAGCCATGGTTATCAAAACTTATTTCTGAAATGGATGATTCCAGATTGTGGGTTGGAATGGTTGTATTCTAAGATCATGAGACTATAGCACATTCTGTAATTTGTCCAGGCAGAAAATTTTTGCCAAGAAAAGGGGGGGGGGGGAGTATCTTTCATTTAGAAGAAGTGTCTAGCAATTGTTTGAAATTTAAACAAAGTGATACCAAACATCTTTGGCCAGAACTTTCCCTTTGGGCTCATCTTCAAACCCTGCCATAAAGAAAAATGGTGCTACACTTGAACACTACATTCCAGATCTGTGGCGGATGCTCCAAAAACTGGAGACCATCATTCAACATATACTAGGATGAAAAAAAACAAAACAAAACATAACTTAATGTTCTTCACTGAAAAACAGACAGGGAGGTATGATCCCCCCCCCCCCAAAGGTCTTTTGGATGTATCCTGTTGAATTTGTTGTTATAGTCTGAATTTCAGTTAAAGAAGTGATTTTCTATCCAGTGAGGCATTTTATGGTTGATGAGGGAAAAAATTAAATATTTAAGCACAGGTTTCTTTCTTCCCTTCTGCAAAGAAGATGGAATTACTTCCCATTTGTATGAAGAATAAACCTGTTAGGTTGCGCAGGAGCACTAGGTGTCCTTCCAGTGGTATGGAAGCTTCGGAGTGCAATGGTGTGAGTAGGTACTGAGTTGGGGCCCATTTGGCAGATCCGTACTCAAGGTCTATTCAAGACTTTTCCTCAGGTGCCTTCCCAGAGGTCAAGGGTCGAGAGGGAGTTTGTATCATTCCATTCGAGCTGCGTCCTGCATGGAGGTTACCAGGTTACCGTCTGAGAAGCAGCCACTGTCGTGGGAAGGCTGCCAGACAGGCGACAGGGGCGCCCACCCCGCAACCGCCTAGGCCAGTGCAGCTGACACGCAGTGCAGAGATGCTGGGTTTCTGCAGCCGCAGCCTGCTGTCTCGGGGGCCTCACCTGCTGCACACCACAGGCAGCTTTCTGGCATCTGGAATGCATCTAAGCCTGCGTGTTCCTGAAGCAGGATCCCAGTGGTGGCCTCACCCTGCCTCACCTTCCTTTGGGTGGTGGACACAGATCCTAAGAAAGGCCTTCCAGGCTTATTCATGTAGCCCGGGGCACAGACCGCTCCTGCTTTGACCCTAATGGAAGCACATAGTTCTTTGCATAAAGTCTGGTTTATTTTATTTATTTTATTTTATTTTATTTTATTTTATTTTATTTTATTTTATTTTTTCATTCATTCATTCATTTTAGATTTTATTTATTTATTCATGAGAGACACAAAGAGAGGCAGAGAGAGGCAGAGTGAGAAGTAGGCTCCATGCCGGGAGGCTGATGTGGGACTCGATCCCGGGACTCCAGGATCACGACCCATGCTGAAGGCAGGCGCTCGACCACTGAGCCCACCCAGGTGCCACCCATTGCACCCAGGGATCCCATGTCAGTTTTAAAATAGCTGGTGATTCCTGCAGTTTGCTTATTAATGTGATGTGGCTTTGGAAGCAGGATGGCACACTGTTCCCGAACCCCATCCTGACGCTGGCTCCTGCTCACCTGCCTGACTTCTGCCAACGACAACACATTCTCCCCATCAGCCCACACTTCACCTGCTTCCTTCCTCCTGCCTCTGCTTCCCTTCCTTCGCCTCATCACAGCAAAGTGTGCACCGTGTGTCTGCTGACTCACACAGCCCCGCCCTGGACTCCTTCCACTCCTCTCTACTGCTTTGCACACTAGTTCTCTTAAAGAGTTGCCTTTTTTTAAAGCAGGTTGCTCTCTTGTCCTTAAAGCCTGTCACTGCGGCCAGCCAGCCATAGAAGGGAGTTAACATCCTCTTCTCCTGCCCTCCCCCAGCCTTCTGGAAGCTCTCTGAAGTTTAATTATCAATTAGAACATTAAATCAACCCTCAGACTCCCAACACGCCTTAGATGATCTCACCTTTCATTCCAAATGTCTCCCTCCTGCCCAGAACTTCATCCAAGTGCTCCTGTCTCTCACTTCCTGCCGCTGTCCCACAGGATGGTGGTGGTGGGGGGGGGGGGTGCAACCCTAATTTATCTAGCCCAGAGCAGCACCCTGCCCCATCCATCTGCCTGGTGTGTCATTGGTACTTCTCTCCAGCTGCTCTGTACTCTTCAGTGGGCAGGACACAGATCCTTAGAACACAGAGTGACGCAGAGTCACTGCCTTCCATAATGCACGCGGCAATCCAACTCATAAGACAGTCTTTGATCTGTAACCACACGAGGGGTACGGACACTTGGGAATGACGGATGGGAAGTACCGCTCGAGCAAATACTTTGTGTCTACTCTCAACTTGGTTTTGCATTTCTTGTGTGCTTAAAATTTTATTTTTTGCTTGTGTTTCAGATTTTCTGCCCAAAAAGTGGGGGGATGCATATTGACTCACTTAACAGGAATCCTGCGAAGCGCAGTGTTATTTATAAAGTACCTTGTTTCTCATTGATAAATAGCAACATGAGGAAGACACTGTGATTTTCTTTATGAAATATGTTTAAGTCACAGACCTAAAATTTGGGAAAAGCAGAAGGAACTTGATAAATCTTAAACTTGACAAACATGATCGATCGTCTTTGAACCCAAGTGGTACTAATTTAGCAAAGAAGACAAAAAAAAATCCTTGTTCCTGCCAGAGTTTATGTTTTTAATTCACTTATCTGAAAGTCTTTCCTATTCTTTTGGAAGGGGAATTCCTATTTTGCCCTAGGTTTGATGATGCATCCTTATGTTATAGGAGTAGAATGCACAGTTTCCTCATGTAAGCATCTCCCCCAACACTACAGGCTCATGCTAGAACCTTTAACTGCCCTGCTTTTACTCACTGAGCAGTGCAGATGGAGCGTGTGCTCAGGTGGGGCACTGCTCTGGGATGTGGAGGTGCTGGGGCTGCACTCTCAGGCTGAGATGCTCTGTCCCAGGATGACGCCAGAGGAACATGTGTATCTATAGGTACATGGTGTGCGAGCTCTGCAGAGTGTAGCAGCAAGCCTAACTGTGGCTTTCTGGAAATGCCAGGGGCAGTATGGCATTGTCGGGAGGCTTAGGGTTTAGGGTTTAGGCGCTCACTATGTGGCCTTGGCCAAACACTCAGCCTCTGGGAACGCTTCTTCATGCAGCTGTAAGATGGCCCGACAGGACCTTTGTCTGTGTTGAGTTAGTTGCAAATATAACATACCTGCCCAGCGGTCGGTACTTAGGAAGGGACAGCTGCTGAGCTATGAGACACATGACATTCGTAACTTCAGCACCTGCGAATTTCTCTCTAGCCTTTTGCCTGGGCTGCGATCTCACTGGAAGCAGGTCTACACGGCTACCTGAAACACTCCCTGCCCGCCCCCCGCCCCCCACCGTTCTTCGAAATAATAAGAAGAGCTCACACTTTGTCAATGTTTGAACTCACCCCAGCGTTCAGCCCCGGTGCACCCACCCTTCAGTGCAGAAGGCACCCCTCTAGTTAGGTGGTGGGCGGCACAGGTCTGTGGCTGGGCTGTGGCAGATGCCCTTGCCACTTACAGAATTCATCCCCCTGCTGTCTCCAGTTCCACACTTTCTGTCACTTGAACACACCCTTAGAAGTCATTCAGGGTGTGGGTTTTGGAAGTCATACAGAGAAAATGTTCTGCTCCGACAGTGGCTTCCCTTGCAAACTACCCAGGTACCCAGGCGACCCCCTCCCGTCTTCACCATTGGCCCGACTGTCTTCAGTGTGCATGGGGGACTTCTGGGTTTCTCTGTGAAGTGTGGCCCTCCCAGAGGCATGCTCTGCTCTAATTTGATTCAGGAATTTTTGGTGGGCCAAGTATCGAGAACCAAAGCCTCTATACCCACATAACTGACTGTCAACATTAACATCTATTTTTTTTTTTTTTAAGATTTTTAAAATTTGTTTATTTGACAGAGAGAGAGCACACGCAGGGGGAGCAGGAGAGGAAGATGCAGCTCCCCGCTGAGCAGGGAGCTGGATTCCAGGACCCTAGGACCAAGACCTGAGCCTAAAAGGGACACTCAACTGACTGAGCCTCCGGGCACCACCATTAGCATCTATTTACTATCTCATTGTCTTGATAATCAATCTGACATCACTACTCTAGATAACTCTTGCCCAGGAAGATAAAACTTGCAAATAACTTTATTGCTAATTTCAGGAACTTCCCCAATATTAATTTAAAAGTGTACCAAGCCACTCAATTTACACTGAACAACATTGCATGAGTATATGCTCTCAGGGCTTTCTGAGTCTGTTTCTCCCAAATCACAGGTGACCCTTCAACAATGCAGAGGTCAGGGGTGCTGACCCCCGCACAGTTGGAAATCCCCTTATAACTCCGACTCTTCTAAAACATCGCTACTCATAGCCTACTGTTGACTGAAAGCCGTACGGAAAACATAAACAGTTAATTACATATCTTCTATGTCACAGGTATTATATGCTGTGTTCTTATAATAAAGTAAGCTAGAGAAAAGAAAATCTTAAACTCGGAAGGAAGTATTTATAATACTCTACTGTAGTAATTTCATTATTTATTTATGTTTAAAGATTATATTTCCTTGAGAAAGAGAGCACATGCTGAGGCAGGGGCAGAGGGAGAGGGAGAAGCAGGCTTCTCACTGAGCAAGGAGCAGGACAGATGCAGGCTGGATCCTAGGACCCTGAGATCATGATCTGAGCCTAAATCATAAGATTAACTGACTCAGCCAGCCAGGCACCCCTACTGTATTTATTGAAAAAAATCCATGTATAAGTGAACCCATATGGTTCAAACCCATGTTGTTTCAGGGGTCAACTGGATTATATCATGGATTTTAACCAATTGTAATCAAGCTCCACTTCTATTTGGAAGACTGGCCTCAAAGGAAACATTAGAAACTTCATAAATATGTCACCTTTTCCAAACTCTTCCAGACAAATCTAAGACTGTCAAGGTGGTCTTAGCAAAGAGGAGACGGCCATGTGAAGACAATGGACGGGGCCACAAGCCCAGGAATACAGGTGTCCTGAAAGCTGAAAAAGGCAAAAAAAAAAAAAAAAAAAAAAAAAAAAAAATCTCTGGAGCCTCCAGAAGGAACCCGTCCTGTGGGACACCTCAATCTTAGCCTGCTTGTGGACCTGTGCCCTCCAGGCTGTAAGAGAATAAATGTGTATTGTTTCAAGCCATCGAGTTTGTGGGAATTTGTTACAGCAGACACATGAAATGAATACTCTGTTTTCTCACCTTTAAAGTACATATAGAAATAGAACCCGTCTCCAGGGGTTTTACAGGAGTTCAATGAGTCAGTTCACATAAAGCACTCAGGTCAGTTGTAGCCAGTCAATAAGGAGTGTTATTACTGTATCCATTATATCTTTACCTAAAATCAAGTATCATATTACATCTATCTGCAAAGCTGCTTGTAGGCAGGATGTGTGTGTCCTTGCCAACTCAGGGGCACACAGGCCAGAAGAGCCTCTACAACTATTTGTTGACCCATTGAATAATAGACAGCTTTCTCAATCATGCAAGGTGTTCAGCCCTTAAAACTCTTTGTTAATGAAAGAAAGCAACTGCACAGATGATTCTAAACACTCACAAAACTCTGAAGTTTTTTTTTAATTCGGCTTTTGAACGAATTACACAATGTTAGTGGCCACAGAATGATGTCCCTCAATCTGTCTTCATCATCCACAACTCATTTTTCCTGGATGTGTAACCCGATGATAGAGGAAACAGTCTGGGTTGGCACTGAGTGGAAGGGGCCATAAGAAATGAAGAAGGGAAGGAGCCAGATGTGAACACTTAGCTGAAGGTGATGGAGAAATGAGAGTATTCGACAGTCCCACCTGTGGTCATGAAACTAATACCAGGTCCTCCAGAAAAAAATAAAGGAAGAGGAGATGATGGATAGAATGATAGATGGATAGATAGGGAGGTAGATAGAGAAATGGATAGATACATATATACATATATACACAGTATCGGGAGGGAATGGGAAGGGAGAGATTTTAAGGAATTGGCTCACAAGATTCCAGGACCAGATGTCATAATAACTCTCAACTAGAAAGTGGAAAGAGCAGAATGAGGCTAATGCTCTCTGGTTAAAAAGCAACAGCCACTCATATTAGCCAATGTAGAGGGGTGTTTAGTTGTGTTTGAGGTTTTGACAAAGCTCTTTGCTTATGTCCAGACTGATTTTGGAGGGATCTTCAATCTTCATTTCACCCTGTTCCACCACTCCCATAGAGTGGCCTTCTGTGACACTGGAGCTCTGTGACACTGTTTAACCTCAGCAGGGGCATGAGCGTGGCCAAGGGTGCCAGGGGCCTGCCAGCATCTGAGACTTTTTTCCCTTCTGATGTATTCACAGTTTCCAATCCATCAGGTCTTGGATAATTAAGAGCCCACTATTCCCTCATTATAGAGATAGCTGGAATACTTATGGAAGTTTTTTGGCTCCTGTGTTCTCAACGGAGAAGGGAGCTTCCCACATTTTTAATCTATTGCTACATAACAAATCACCATGAATTCAGTGACTTAAAACAACACATGTTAATTATCTCATACTCTCTGCAAGTCAGATGTCCAGGCACAGCCCAGCTGGATCCTCTGCTTTGGGTCTCACCAGGCTGCAGTCAGGTCTTGAGCAGGGTCATGGTCTCATCAGAGGCCCAAGTGGGGAAGATCAACTTCCAAGCCCTCTCAGGTTGTCGGCAGGGCTCGCAGGATGGAAGTCCCCATCTTGCTGCTGGTTGTCACCTGGGAACAACCGTCAGCTCCAAGAGGCTGCACAGTTCTCTGTCACATGGCCTTCTAATGTGGTCTCACAAAATGGCAGCTCACTTCTTCAAGTGAGAGTCTCAAGGGAGAGTCTCCCTTCCTCAAAGTCTATAATCAAGGATGTGACAGCCCATCACCTCTGCCATATTCTATCACCCAAAATAAGCCACAAACCCTACTCACTTTCAAAGGGTAGGGATGATACAGGACATCAGTCATTGAGGAAGGTCACCTCGTGGTACATCTATCACATAACCTAGAGTCTACTAAACATCTGTATGAACCCTTCCATTTTTAAGAAAATTGTTTCTAGTCATTACTATTAAAAAATATTTTATTTATTTATTTATTTGACAGAAAGTGAGAGAGAGCATGAACAGGGGGAGTGAGAGAGGGAGAAGCAGGCTCCCCACAGATCCCCTACTGGAATCATGCTCAACTGACTGAGCCACTCACATGCCCTGTTATTACTATTTCTACCATGAAGAGATGATCACTTATGACACTTAAGTGCCACAGCTTCCTCAGTCATGGTTTACTGGTCAGTGTGACTGAGGACTCTTCACAAATACAGTCTTAGACCAGCCATGTTCTTGGTTTCTGTCTTCACTGGTGAGAGAAGCTTTTGGAGTTCCTTCTCCACCTGCCAGTGGAGGCCATTGGCCAACTGGGTCAGTAGAGCCCCAAGTAACGTGACATTTTTGAATTTTTGATTATCACACTGTTCGGGGTGGAGAGAGTGCTATTGGCATCAAGTAGACGGAGGCTAGGAATATTGAGAAAAATCGTACAACACGCAGAATCATCCCACCTCACACATCCAGAGTGCCAAGGCTGAGAACCCCTGGTCTCAATCCTTAAGTGAGAACATTAAGCTAAAGATTGTTCTGGGACAGGGAGGGTATTTACAGAGGTGTTCTTTTCTCTCAATCATGCCTCCTAGCTCAACCCAATGGAAGTGAAGAGTGACAGTCACCTGGTTGCAGAGCACCCATCGAACTCAGCTGGTGTGCAATCCCATAGCAATACTGGGTAGACATTCAGGGGCAGTACCAATGAGGCAAAAATTGTAAGTGCTGCAGACTGGGAAAAGATTTATGGGGCCTTAAGGAATAAAAGACGCAAGCCTAAGAACTCCACAGGATGGGAGTGCTGAGAACACCCTGGAGACAGCTGGGCCCACACGCTCATTCTGCGGACCAGAAGGCAGAGCCAGGGTGCGGCGGCAGGTCTGGGATGGACAGTCCTGTGTCCCCCCACCTCTGTGTCTTCAGTGAGTGGACACACAGGGCTGGCCAAGGGCAGGCAACAGGACCTGCCTCATCTCCTCACTGTGCTGCTCGGAGGTGGGCCCTCCTGGGGGAGCAAATGCCATGTTGGAGGGGCCTGTCCTAGCTCAGCAGCACAGCCCTCTGCTCTGGTGGCGGTGGGGGCCGGTGAGGGGGTTCCTGTGCAAGTGATGGACAGTCGGCCTATCCAATCAGGTGTGTTCTGGCAGGGCGCCGGCTGATAGAGAGTCAGTGGGCCATGTCCCCAGGACAGGAGCATTATTACAGATTTAACAGAGTCTTCACTTAGAGACAAGGATCCTTAATGAGGGGACGCCTGGGCATCAGCGCGCCATATAGGGAAGCTCAAATACAGAGAGAGAGAGAGAGAGAGAGAGAAATTGGAAAAAGTGTAGAGGAATAGACAGTATCACTTGTGATTATAAAAATATAATGAATTTCTTTTGCATGCTACTTTCTATGGAGTATATAAAATACATCCTTTCTGTGGAAAATGTGAAAGATAATATTCTACAAGTATATATATATATATTCTATTAGCATATTTATATTTTCTAACCATGTGACTGTCACAGACACAATTTTATAATCATTTTTTCACTCAACAAAGAACTCTAAGCATAAATATGAATCACAGTTTTTCCGTATGGCTGCAAAACATCCCACTAATTGATTTGACTTCATCCCTGCAGTTGTGTACTTTGGTCAGAGTGGCTCAGCCCCAGCACCCTGGGCTCTCTGGGCTGGGCAGGCCTGTGCACAGCGCTGAGCAGCATCCCTGGCCTCTGCTCCCTGGATGCCAGGAACGATCAAAGCTGTCTCCTGAGGCCAAACGTCCTCCAGGGACTGAATCACTGAAGGTTGAGAACCAGTAATATAAGTTGTTTTTTTTTTTTTTTTTTTTTTTTTGGTTTGTTTGTATTAACTTTTTTCTTTAAAGACTTTTTAAAAGATTTTTATTTTTGAGATACAGAGAGAGAGGGGCAGAGACACAGGCAGAGGGAGAAGCAGGCTCCAGGCAGGCAGCCTGATGTGGGACTCAATCCCAGGACCCTAGGATCACGCCCTGAGCCAAAGGCAGATGCTCAACCACTGACCCACCCAGGTGTCTCTTTCTTTAAAGGTTTTATTTGTTTTTAAGAGAGAGAGTAGTGGGTGGTTGAGGAGCAGAGGGAGAGGGACAAGTAGACTCTGTGCTGAGTGTGGAGCCCAACGTGGGGCTCGATCCAATGGCCCTGAGATCCTGACTTGAGCTAAATCCAAGAGTAAGATACCCAATCAACTGAGCCACCAAGGTGTCCCCCACCTTTTAAAAATTTTTTCTAAAGATTTTATTTGTTCATTTTTAAATTTTTTTTAATTAATTTTTATTTATTTATGATAGTCACAGAGAGAGAGAGAGAGGCAGAGACACAGGCAGAGGGAGAAGCAGGCTCCATGCACTGGGAGCCCGATATGGGATTCGATCCCGGGTCTCCAGGATCGCGCCCTGGGCCAAAGGCAGGCGCCAAACCGCTGCGCCACCCAGGGATCCCCTATTTGTTCATTTTTTAGAGAGAGTATAGGTTGTTTTATTTTGTTTGCTTTGACTATCATTACAAAAGCTGCTTCCACCCAAGTACACCCAAAGCACACATTCCTAGATGCTATATTACTATTGCAGAGAAGACACATCCGTTGAGAACTCTGATAAATTTTTGCCAACTTTCGTCCAAGTATCATTTTAAAAGGTTAAAAGCACAATCGTCACACGCATATATAGGGAGCATATGCAGGCTGGGGAGACTGGTTCAGGAGGAAGCAGAGAGAAGGTGCCCAAAAGCACAGTGAAACCCCTGGAGGCAGCTGTTCAATCTCATGCAGGAAGGAGGCTCTGACCTTGGGCTGCATCCTCTGCATGGCTCTAGAACATCGGTCATCTCTGCATTGTGGTCAGTCTTCTCTGGGTCAATGTGGACTCCTACTGGGTCGTCAAATATGCTGATCAATGGAAAAGAATAAATCAAACCAAGGTAGAAACCAAGAATAAATCAAACCCCTAATGACTCAGATAGGTCTTGGGAGGCTATTGCACACCCCCTCCATGCATCCCTGGAAAGACAGAGCCATCCTCCTGTCTGTTTCTGCATTTTGATATTTTTCTATCTTACTATTGCCTTCCTGAGGTTGGGCAAACTGTCTTATCCCTTCAACTTTGCTCCCCTGCCCCAGCCACCACCCGCACAGAGGAGGAGCATTCCTTTTTCTTAGCGTCCATCACCCATCAGACAGGTACCCAGTGTCCTCGTTCCGTCCCTGTCACTGCTGTGAGCTCCAAGGTGTTTTCATACATTTAGGGGCTGCTTTCACGGTGATTTATTTTGCCTGCATATCCTTTGTTGATTTTCCTATAGGGAGTCCCACTTTTCCTCATCCATTTGCAACCCACTCATCTATGTATCATCTGCCTCTTATCAATATCAGAACTGTTTCTCCAAATTTCTCTTTAATAGAGAACTCGATACAGAATCCGGTCCACCAGGATCTGTCTTCATGGTTTCAATTCTGAGATGTTATGTTGAAAAGTCCTTTCTCAACCCTTGGCTTAAATCTTCACCTATGCTTCCTTCTAATTACTGTGAAGCTATTATTTTTTTATTTTTTAAAGATTTTGTTCATAAGATAAATAAGATTTATTCATGAGAGACACACAGAGAGAGGCAGAGACAAAGGCAGAGGGAGAAGTAGGCTCCATGCAGGGAGCCCAGTGCGGGACTCGATCCCAGGACCCCGGGATCACGCCCTGAGCCAAAGGCAGACGCTCAACCGCTGCGCCACCAGGTGCCCCAAGAAGCTATTGTTTTATCCTTAAGTTTGTGTTCCATCCGAAGCCCCTTTCTAAAAGAAGATGAGGGGTGGAGATCCAGCTATCTTTTCCCCCAAGAGTTAGCCAGTGTTCTTGACTCTCTTGAATCATCCATGTTTTAAGCCCTACTGCTCAGATGTGCAGTCTCTGTGAGGAAGAGCCTGTTCTGGACTGCCTGCCTTCTCGGCCCCAGGCCACGAAATGTAAATCGCTATTGATACATAACGTACTTCTTTATCTGCCCAAGCAGGTCTCATTTTAAGTGTCACAGTGTTTATTTGCAAATGGGAGCATGACTATTTGCATAGAATTTAGATAGGTAAAAAGGTGTTTTATTTTTTTTTATGGACAGTGGTTTTTCATGATCTTATCAAACCAACTATTTTCCTATTAAACAGATATTTTCAGTTCTTAGTGAACACTATGAGGGCATGGAATTTCCCTCTGTCTTAAATATTCTTACCAGGCACGCTTTTCTGATGCCTGAGTGTCTGGGAATGTTTAGATCCAGGATTATGGGGGTGGGGTGTGCAGGAATCGCCTAGGGTGGGGGCATTTGGACACTTGAGAAAGTGCAGACCCTCCTATGCTCGTAACACAGCATGATCAGAGCGCTTGCAATAACCAGTCAGCAGCTCTTTATGTGTTTGTTTGTTTTTATTAACCTCTGAACCAATTTTCTCAAACAAGGCTCCTCCAGTCCTATGACATTTATCAGAGTGACTGTAGAAAAATTCTTTCAAAACAGGAGGGTTAGAAAATACCCCGTTACCCCATGTCAAGTGAGGCTCTCTGCAGCAGGACTTCTCAGGAACTTTAATCTGTTCCTGTATCCCATGACTGTGATGGAGAGTGTGATGGAGAGTAGACCTTGGCACCTTCCTCCAAGACCCCAGTCAACACTAGGCCGTCTAAGCTCTGCAGCCTGGCAAGCTATCTCCCTGACACTATTATTTTTCAAGCAAAACTGAAAAAGACAATATGTCGCCAACATAGAGAAAGAAAACAGCTATAATTAATGGCAATTGTTGACAACAAGAACACGATCCACTCTATCTGGGGTGGCGGTTTCAGCTTCCCCGGGTGAGCTCTGTAGGTTTTCTTGGCAGGCCTGCTGCTCCCCAAGGAGGAGTGCAGGGGAGGACCTACCGTCGCTCTCTCCTGGAGCAATGATGGCTCGCGGCCGTGGGACGCTGGCGCCGGGCGGGATCTGCACCTGCCGAGTTCACAGCACATGTGGTTACCTTCCCTTTGCTGTGTGTCCTGTCACATACAGAACAGCCACATGTCAGCTTACAGTCCTCGGGGTCAGGAATCCCACTCGGTGTGGCTGGGTTCTCTGCTCGGGGGCTCACTTGGTGAAGTCAGGGTTGGCCGCCCTTCCTTCCTTTCTGGAGACTCTGGGGAAGATTCAGCTTCCAAGTCATGTGGGCTGTTGGCAGAATTCATTTCCTCACGGTTGTAGGACTGAGGACTCTAGGTCCTGGGGGCCGTGCATGCTCCTTGCCGTGGGATCCCTCCTCTTCCAAGCCAGTAACAGGGAATCTCCGTCGTGTTAATCCCCTCTAGCCTCAAGTCTCTTTCTTCAGGAAGCTCCATCCCGTCTAGGGGCTCACCTGATTAGGTCAGGCTCACCCAAGATAATCTCCCCATCTTGAAGACCATTTGTTTTGGACCTTAATCCTGTTTACAAGATCTGGTCAGGGCAGTACCTACATTAGTGTTGAGCAAACATCTGGGAGACAATGTGTGTGCACAGTGGGGTTGGGGGAGCATTGGGATTCGGGTGGGAGGTGTCCATGTGAGGGTTCTTCTTGCCACCTTCACTTCCCATGGGTGGGGCGCCAGCCAGTCCTGCACTTGCCTTGGAAATTTTCTGTGCTGCTAAGATGGTCCGTGTGTCTTTGGGGAAGTAAAAAAATGAGTCAGAAGAGATTTGATCTCAGAGTTAGTAGAACATGTGAGAAGCCCAGGGAGGCTCCCAAGAAGCTCATGCTAACAACCGGGCCATGTTCTTTCCACGTCTGGCAAAATTGCTTCCCTCGGTGCTGCCTGCCCTTGCTGTCCTGGGGATGGAAAGCATCTGTGCAGTGGTTCGATGGTTGCCTTTTACTGAATATTTTATTTTATTTTATTTTATTTTATTTATTATTATTTTTTTTTACTGAATATTTTAAAAAGACTATTTGAAGCCCCATTTGTCGTCTGTGGCTGAAATAATGCTCAATGTACTGGGGGCAGTTAAATCATTCACAATTCTGGCACTGCTCTTCTTTATGGGATGTTAAAATCATTCATGTTTTGTTTGTCCTTTTTATCTTTTAAAGATTTTATCCATTTATTCATGAGAGACCCAGAGAGAGAGGCAGAGACAGGCAGAGGGAGAAGCAGGCTCCATGCAGGGAGCCCGATGCAGAACTCGATCCCAGGACCCCGGGATCACACCCTGGGCTGAAGGCAGGTGCTCAACCACTGAGCCACCCAGGCGCCCCTTGTTTGTCCTCGATGATCATTCCACAGAGACTGCCATCACCAAGCCCCCAGACTGACACTTGTAACGAGGGTGTCAGATCCTTGCCCTCCTTGCTTCGCCGGCTACACCTGACCTCACCTTCTGAGCTCCTCATCCCAAGTTTCTAAACCTCACTCTATGCTTTCAGTGAAATGCGGGATGTGAAAACATTTAGCCAAACCAGATGCCCTGCGGTCACTGGTTGGTCACAGCACCCCCTTGTAAGCCAGTTTCTGGGGGGCTGTGTGGAACTGGGGAGATGCTGAAGGAGCAGCCCCTCTGCTCCCCTGCCACACACCCCCCTGCAGGAACCACCAGCCTTCCCACTGATCCCCTGTTACAACGTGAGAAAAGCCTCCCCTGGGGGCTGAGAGCACAGCCCCCACCGCACAGTCCCCCTGCTCCAGGGCCGGTCACCCCCCCACCCCAGCTCTGATGTCATAGGTACCACGGGCCCAGGGAGCGGGGCCGGGCTGGGTTTCTCAAGCAGGCCACGCTAATATCATTAGGCCGCCTGGTTTTAATTTGCAACCACTTCCCAACTGTCTACTTAGAAGTGTTTAAAGCCAAACTCTTTCATTCTTTCCACCATTTACTGGTGATTGGAGAAGTTTAATGATCATCCTGTGAGGAGGAGGAAGGGATACACATCAGGCAGAGGCAGAGAGTGATGAGAAAGAAGAATTACAAGCTGGAAGGGAAACGCAAGATAATAAAAGTGTAATTTAAGACATCATACTTGTACAATTACCGCGGTGTGTCACGCTTAGCAGGGAGTCTAAATTTATCTCACTGCTGATAGTCCACTGTGAGAAATAAAAATGTACGAAAATCTGGGGGGCGTTCCAGAATTTCTCAACAACTTTATCTAGCGCAGTTCAGCGTGTGGGCAGGAGAGTGGGGGGGACGGCAGGGCCTTCGTGGTGTGGGCCCGCAGCCACCGTGCTGCTGGGGCCGAGCTGGCTGCCCCCCGAGCCTGCAGAGCCCCCTGGGCCTGGGACAGAGCGAGGACCCGCTGCAGCGCCGCCTCGCATGCCGGGCCCTGTCCTGTCCCGGAACAGGGGGGTGGCGGTGAGCTCAGTAGTTCCGGACCCCTCCTCCCTTCCCCGTGCCCACAGGGATGCCCCCTCCCCGCGTCCCCCTCGGCGGACCCCCGATCTCACGCTTCTCCATCAGCAGCCCCACCGCCACACTCATCACTCGGGGCTGAGATCTCGGAGCACAGATCCAGTGATGAGAGGTCCTGCCGGCCCCGCGTCCCTCTGCCTCCCTCCT
The DNA here is from genome assembly GCF_048418805.1 of Vulpes vulpes. Taxonomy (NCBI): domain Eukaryota; kingdom Metazoa; phylum Chordata; class Mammalia; order Carnivora; family Canidae; genus Vulpes; species Vulpes vulpes. The sequence goes on along the minus strand of NC_132782.1, from coordinate 65,713,428 downwards.
CTGGCCGGGCCACGTCTCAGCCGCAGGCCACCGGGAGGGATCCCGCCCCAGTACCTAATGTCCCCTTGGGTGCCAGAGGGATGAACTCCCAACACCAATGACATCACTTCGTGCCCCTGCGCAAGCCCCTCCCACAGCTGCCATTTGGCTTCAAATAAAATTCAAATATGACCTCGGTGTGCAGCCTGTCTTCTCTGTTGCTGCCTTGACATCCTCCGAAAGGGGCCTCTCCTTTCTGTCCACCATGTAGGCCGCATCCCTTCCCACCTCAGGGCCTGTCAGGTCCCGAGCCCTGTCCATGGAGTGCACTTCCTCCAGATCTTTCCTTGGCTTGTAGGCCTCTGCTCGAGTGTCGCCTCTGCAGAGGGCTTCCCCCATCGGAGGATGGGGGCTCCATGGGGCAGGAGTCCCCAAGGCAAGAGCGCATCGGCTTGCACAGGGCAGTCCCACAAACGTTGGGAAAAGGAATAAATGAAGATATGTAACTTCCCTGATATCTTGGAAGGTTTAACTATTTAAACTAAGAGCCAAGATAGCAGGGCGCCTGGGTGGCTCAGTGGTTGAGCATCTGCCTTCGGCTCAGGTTGTGATCCTGGGGTCCTGGGATTGAGTCCCGCATCGGGCTCCCTGCATGGAGCCTGCTTCTCCTCTGCCTGTCTCTCTGCCTCTCTTTCGGTGTCTCTCGTGAATAAATAAATAAATAATCTTAAAATAAAATAAAGAAAGAGCCAAGATAGTTTCTCCTCAGTTCACTAAGTGCAGTTCACTTCAGGACTAAATACTCTATTCTGAGCACTAAGACAGCTTCTGGAGTTGTGTTGTCCAGTTGGGTCACCACTCGCCACGTGCACCTGTGGAATTAGAAACTCAGTCTACTTAGGGTAAGCCACAACTGGATATTTGATTCCTCAGCCACACTATGCACACCTAAGAGCTCTACAGTGAGTGGCTACCTGTGTGGACTAAATGTTTGTCGTCCCCCCCCCCCCCATGCCATTCATGGTGAGCCCCCAGCGCCCCATGAGATGGCTTCAGGAGGCAGCGCTTTCGAGAGGTGAGAAGGGTTAGGTGAAGTCATGAAGGTGGGCTTCCCAGGATGGGGTTGGCACCCCCTCTAAGAAGAGGGAGAGACCAGAGCCTTCTTGCCGTGTGCAAACCAGGAGGTGGGTTCTCACCAGACCCTACACTGGATGGCATCTTTCTCTTAGACCTCCAATCTCCAGAGCAGTGAAGAGTGTCTGAGTTTTTGAGCAGCCCATCTGTGCTCCTTGGTCATGGCGGCCTGAGCCGACTAAGACATTACCTCTCCCACTCCCAGATGGGTCCCTGCAGTCATGGGACCACTGTGGGGCACCTGCATCCCTGCCAAAGTCCCACTGCACAGAGGACATGTGGTACCAAGGATGCCGTCCCCTAGGAAGGTGTGCAGAGTCTGCTGTCGAAGGACGGATGGGGAAACAGCATCCGGTTAGTTCCAGCTGATGAATGCACAGGTGCCAAGGAGCAGCAGGTCCAGCAGGTGCTGACTCTGAACCAAGCTTTCAAGGATGAGCAGGAGCCACCCGGGGAGGCAGAGTGTGACAGATCCAGGGTTGACTCTACCAAATATCTTGAAAATAAATACAAATGCGCACAGTGTAAAACCTCAAGCGTGTGTCAGCTTACCTCTTATCCCAGCACTTCCTGACATGTCCCACTTCAAAGAAAAGAGCCTGTCACTTGTGTTCCTTCGCAAGATTGATATATATATGGAGAGAGGCACAGCATAGTACGAACGTTGGGGTGTGGAGACAAGTTAGTGGGTGTGGAGACGGCTTAACCAGCGTTCGTGAGGTAGAAGAGCTAGCCTGAGATCGTGGGAGGGGCCGTTTTCTCCTGAGAATGAAACACCTCAAGGTAAGACCATGAGGGCCCGCAGACACAGCGCCTTGGGGCCAGCAGTGACCGCAGCTGTAGAGCGGGTTCCGTCCACGCAGGTGGGGCCCCCACGCTCACACTGTGTTACTGCATAGCCTCCCCACAGGAGGAAGCTCAGTCAGCCTTCTCTCTGCTCACCTGATGTTGCTTTTTGCCAGGTTGACCCATCACCAACTGGGCGACATCCAGGAGTTTCAACTGTTCACGTGCTTTCCTGCTGAGACTTTGCTTCCACGGTTTCTAAGTTCTGGCAAAGTGTTTGCAACCATTTCCCAGACTGGTCTTCCCTTCTCCCCAGCACCTGGCAGGATGCTCCCCGGTGGCAGGCATCAGACAGGTAAGCGCACACCTTGGAGAACGGCAAGTGGACGCCAGCCGTCCAGGCCCCGAGCCAGTTCTCAGCTGGGTGTTGGCCTTGCTCTGCTCCTTCCCATCTGCCAGGGATGTGGGCAGCAGGGAAATCAGACAGAGGACCTCGGGCTCCCTGACAGGCTCCAGAGGCAACCGGTGGGAACTCAACGAGGATCTCCAGGGATCTGTGCGAGGAGAGTCGGCCAAGGAGGGAAGGGGCGGCAATCCGAACGTGATGTGTCTTGGGGTGGGTTGAGGGAAGGAGGAAATGGCACAGCACGGGCGGGAGACTCTGAGGCTGCTCGCCCAGCGAGCAAGCTCTGCATCCAGCTCTCAGACCTGTCTGTGCTGCGACAGGGAGGATGGCGGCAGTGGCCATGTGCGGACGCAGAGAACGCTTTTCCTTGCCCGGTCCACACGGGCCATTTGTCACAGCTCTTGGGGGCTGTGATTGCTGCCACTATATGTTGTGTTCGAGGGGATACAGCCGGCTGAGCCTGGTGTTGAATAAATGTTGGCAGCCACACTAACTTTAAATTGACATTAATGTCAGGGTTGCTTTTTATAGTTCTCCTGAAGGCTTCAGCAACAATAGACCAAGGCAAGCTTCATGGTACCTGAGCCTGAATCAAGCCCGCATTTTTCTGATGTGTATTTAATTTGGTCTTGGCACCGAATCTCTGTTTTTCTTGGGTTTTACATCATTTATGAGGTTGCATGGATACACTCTAACAAAACATCATCTATAATCAAACGAGGCTCACAGAAGAAAGAAATGCATGCCAATTCCGACTAATCTTAGCCTTTATGGGAATAGCTATTTGCTCTGAATGATTAGCCAAACATCTGTGTCAACACTTTCTGAGCTGGAGAGAGAGATGTTGATCGCCACATTTACGATGATATTTCTAGTTCCACAGAGGGGAAAGGCTCATCGCAAACAAATGTCTCAGCTAAGCTCTGCTGAGAGAAATTTACGCTCCTAATTAATTAAAATAATTAAAGGCACAGCTTTTCGCAAGGGGCGCTTGTGAGGGCATGGGGCAAAACCCGCTTGCCTTGCCTCACACTTAACTTTCTAATGAAATGACCTCCGGTCATCCTACGGGGACATTCCAGGAAGAAAGCCATTTACTTCTCCGCTTGAGACAGAGGTGTGTGGTCTCACCCACCGCTCTAAACCAGGCATCACTCAGCACTTTCTGGGTTGAAAAAAAGACATCTGTGCTCATCAAGGACGGTTTATGTGATTAAGGATGACCCACTGAAAAATGTCAATAATTGAATCCATTGTAAAACATCTCCTACGAGAGTCAACATCTGTGCTTTGCTGTTGTGCACACGCAGGGCAGGACTCCGTGTTTGCTTCGGGGAGCATGTGTCTCCTGGTGACTGCAAACACACAGCTGCGGCCGCGGTGCTTCCCGGAGCACACCTTGCTGCCCTGGGGGGACGGCGGGCCCGTGTGGGCCCCAGGAGCAGGGTGCCCTGGGCAGGTGGATGGAGTTTGCTCGTCTGTGACATCCGTCCGTGTTGACCTTCTGCAGAGAGGACACAGTGGTGAAGTCAGGTCTGTGCACATGTGGCAGCCGGACCAGCTTTTCAGTTTAGAAAGAGTCACAGCTGTGGCTGATGAAGAACCAGGACACTGTTCCTTGCCTGGGGCGAGGCTCTTGCTTCTCTGTGTTCCTGCAACCGGAGGGCTCGGTGCAAATGGGGCATTTCCATCCCAGCTAAGCCCACGGAAGGTGCCCATTGATGTGGGGCTCGGCGGCCTCTCTGTTTTATCAGCTGCATCCTCTGTGGGCATGCGAGGCTTTCCCAAGCCCTTTGAGTCACAGGATCAAGTCTCTAAACCTAGAGACAAATTCCTTGAGTTTAATATAATGAAGTTTTAAATAAAATGAGATGGGTTCCCCCCCTCAAATGTCTGCCCCTATTGAATTTGGCTCCTTCTTAAACCTCTGAACCAAGGTTCAGAGTAGAGGAGCGAGTGATGGAAACAGAGCAGTCGGAGATACTTCGGTCTCTGATTCCAGTGGGTTCTTTTAATTCATCATGCCAGGTGGATGGAATCCAGTTTCAGATTTGATCTCACCCTGAACAAGCAGTTTTATTTTTTTCTTTCCTCAAGTCTGCCTTTCTGTTCTGCAGAATTGACCTAGGAGGCAAGTTATCCTGAGGCGCAACTGGAGAAAGGAGCCCAAGTGTAGCTAGGTAAACTGTGAGGCTCGCAAGTCTCTTTCCAGACTGTTCTGGCTTGCTCCAAGAAAGCACAAGCTGTGCCCACAGTCATTGGGTTTATGGCATTGTGATCAGCTTCCTCAATGACATCGAGCTTTTGCCTGGCCCTCTGGGTTTTCCCTACTTGGGGTCATTAAAAACCCTCACATTGTTCTGTTTTTTGTTTTGTTTTGTTTTGTTTTGTTTGGCAAAATTAACCAGGAAAATCATGTATCAACCTTCACCAAGAAACTAAAAGGTGACAGGAGAGAGGATTGGGTTTTATTCTATTTCAATGTTGGCCAATCCGGAGGCCAGGAGACAGCGTGTGTCCCAAGGTTGAATGAACCCCGCCCTCTGGTTGGACGGCCATCCACAGCATCACGGGTGTCCCTGAGCCCTGCACTCCGGCCTGGGAATTCAAGTGCTGAGCAGAAGCTCGTCCAGAACGTCTTCATGGAAGCGGATTGATGCGTCGGCACCAAATGGGCAAGGGGACAGAGATGTAGCTGGAGAGGATGCTCAGGGCTCAAGTCAGTTTCACTAACGTGGAGGTTCTTCCTGTTTTTCTTTGCAATTTTATCGTGCACCTTCTAGGTCTGTGGGCTCCTCCTCTCAGGCATACTCGTGCCTTCACTGGACGGTAGCTGGCACACTTCATGGGACGGCGGCCTCCCTAGAGGATGTGTTAAGGACAGGGATGATCGTTGAGTGCCGCTGGCGCTGGGGTTCAAAGCCCGCATCCTGCCCCCCACCCTGTCGTCGGGCTCTCAGGAGATCAGAGCCTCAGACACCTGCATCCACTGCCCGTTTAGAGCGCTACGACTTCTAAATCCCTCAGTTTTGAAAATACTGTTTATGGTAATAGATTTGATCAGAGACCCTCTTGTTGTTCAGGACTGCAAGAGCTCAACTGCTGGGGTTGGCACCTTCCCTTTGTTTTTGTTTTTGTTTTTTTTCTTTAAAGATTTTATTTATTTATTCATGACAGACACAGGGAGAGAGAGGCAGAGACACAGGCAGAGGGAGAAGCAGGCTCCAAGCAGGGAGCCCGACATGGGACTCGATCCAGCGTCTCCAGGATCACAACCTGGGCTGAAGGTGGTACTAAACCGCTGGGCCACCGGGGCTGCTGGGCATCTTCCCTTTGAAACAAGTTGCTTTTGAGTCAAATCTACGCCAGGCCCCCACCTCCCAACTCACCTGTCCGGGAACTCCCAAAGGACACACGGGGGCAGGGGAGGCCAGACCACACGGCCAGCCAAGGTCCCTGGAGCCCTTCTGCGTCTCTTCTGCGTCTCCCCCAGCAACGCTGCTGATACAGTATTGGCACAAAGATAAAGGCGGAGGCCCTCAATCTATTTACTCAACTTATTTATTTCCATAAAAGATTCCAATTTTACAGGAGTTGGTTTCTAGCATTTGGACTAAATTTTGAACATTTTAAACCAGTTAATTGGAGTCATGCAGAAATTATCACATTTTGCTCCATTTCCTCCCCAAATGTTCCCTTTTCATCGCATAGTTTTGTGTCTCCCTATTAGAGTGATCCACGGCCGCGCTATCTGATGCACAGGTGCTATCTTTCTAGTTCAAGTATTTCATTTTGAGATAAAGAAATATGTGAAAATACGAATCTTTGGAGCTTGTTGTCTAGAAGTTTCAATTGTTTCTTGGGACAGTGTTTTTATTTTCTGGCTCAAAAGGACTGGCCAACCACGCTTTCAATAACACCTTAGCGGTTTGATGACCATCCAAAAACAAATAGAAAAGATCAGTAAAAGCAAATGAAGTGTTGATGAGCCATCTCCGCCCTCATTTGCTGTCCATTCTGGAAGTGCGTCCGGGGGAGAGGAGGCTGTCAGGAGGAGCTGAGGAGGGGCAGGGAGGACAGAACAGCAGCCCACCAACACCCCACAGTGACGGAAGGGCTTTGTGTCCCGGGACTGTGCTCCCAGGGGCTTGGGTTGCGCAGGGCAGGTCCCTCCTCTCTGAGCGGGTGTGTGGCGGCTGGGGACAGACGTAGGAGAAGAATCAACACAGGAAGGGGGTTGAGGTCAGCATCCTGCAGGGAGACAGCATTTGTGTTTGGATCCACTTTGCCTTGGACCCAAGTCCATAACCCTCCACCTAGGAAATAACTGGGATCCCACCACGGCCTCAAGCCCCGCGCGCCACCGCCCCGCAAACGTGCTGTGGGGATGCTGCGGGCCAGCGTCACACTGCACACTTGCTGCTCTCCCTGAGTGACCAGGCTGCTCCCTTTCCAGGGGGGGGGTTCATTATCCCCAGGGTCTCCCCATCGCCCATCACACACCCCACTCTCACCACATGCCCTACGCAGCACAAGACCTGCCATCCTGCTGTCTGTTCACACCTCTGTTCTTCTTCCACATGGGTTCCCGTGCCTCTCCCGTGTTGTGTCCCCTGCATCCGCTAGAGTTTGACCCATAGTAGGTGCTCAGCAGATGTCAACTGAGTGAGTGGACAAAACACCCACCCGACCGCCTACTCATTCAGTCTCAAGTGTTGGGAAAGACATGTGAGCTTGTCCTCACTTGTCCCCGGGGGGAAAAAAACCTTGTCAAGATGAAGATTCAACACCTCAGTAACCCCTTCCTAAAATAAAATAAAATAAAATAAAATAAAATAAAATAAAATAAAATAAATTTTAATATATACTTTTTTAATTTAAGTCATCTCTACACACCTAACTTGGGGTGCGAACTCACGACCCTGAGATCAAAAGTCACATACCCTTCTGACTGAGCTGGCCAAGCCCCGCTATAACCAAGTATTTAAAACTCACATTTTACTGGGGATTTGTTTTTATTAGCCACTTTTGTGGGAATGAAATATAACTCACTTCCTTTGGACAGAAGCAGTCTATCCCCTTCTCGGCTGTTTTTCTCTTCTCCCTGGGCACAGGGACGCTCACTGTCCACTCACACAGCCCTTCCCTGGAATCGTAAAGTATATTTCTCTTTCTTCCTATCTGATACAATCATTTCCTTCCCATCCCGTATCCACAAACACTTGCGTACCTCTCCACTCCGCTCCAGCTCCCTCTCACACTCCCCATGGCAGCTGGACAGGGCCAGCTCATAGTTTGGGAGATTAGGTCACTGGGGCTTGTCTATACAGCTGTGTTTCTGGCAGGGCCCCGGAACCACTAATCCCATCCCTCATGGTGAAGCCGAGAGTTTAGTCTCAGGCATGCTCATACTTCTGGAAACATGACACATTCATAATAAAGTCAAAACACGAGTCACCTAGCCCTGGAGCCCAGCTCCACTTCCAAATGTGTTCCTGCAGCTTCCATGACCTGGGTGGGAGCTCTGGGCTTATAGAGACTGTCCCAGCTGCTGGTGGAGTGGCTGCTGTCAGGACCACCATGGCTGGTGATTGTGTGGTCCGAGGACACGGGGTTGGCCATGTGTGGTGGGCTCTTCTGGGGCTGACAAGAACAGTGGTTGCCACATCAGTGAGGAGGAGGACTGGCATGCTGGTCTCACACTGGCTCCTCCTTGTGATGGCCCTGGACACACCTAATTCGGAGTTTGATGGGTCAAACAGGACCATAGATTGGGTCCAAACCAGAAGAATGTCAGGCATGCCAGAAGGGAGTTGGGAATTAAGTCATAGGGAGTGAGAGGGGCTAGTCCACAACTGGACTCTTTGTCCATCTGTGGTCACCAACAGTCGTGGTTGGCTGAGGTCAGTGTGAAGCTAAGGTACAGTCATCAAAACAATGATTCTGGTCGAACGCAGACCACACAGCCAGGGCATGCCAGAGGAGGAAGTGACGTTCAAGGTAGTCTACGACCCACAAGGTCAGGCCATTGCCCAAGTCACCAAATGCTCCCCCTGCCCCTGTGACCTTTCCACCATAACACATAGGGAAGGGGCGCCTGGGTGACACCGTTGGTCAAGCATTGCACTCTTGGTTTTGGCTCAGGTCATGATCTAGGGGTCTTGAGGTCGAGCCCTACGTCCAGCTCTGTGCTCAGCAAGGAGTCTGCTTGAGTTTCTCTCTTCCTCTCCCTCTGCCTCTCCCACTCTTTTCCTCCCTCTCTCTTCAAAATAAATAATTTCTAAAAAAATTTAAAAATAAACACCACAGTGCAGACAGGTGAATGTAACACAGGGAAGTGACGCTGGCTTCTGCTCTGATATGTCACTGCTCTTACCCATGAACAGTCAGGGACGTAATATGGTTTTGTAGTCATTGGAAGCTTTGCATTCCAGCATCACCTAGAAGAAAGAAAATAACTCCTCCACAGCACCTGTGAATAGTGACTGGAAATTCACCTGAGCATTCTCATGTCTGCCTGATGCCCCCTGGCCTCCTCTTCCACTCGGCCACCTCGGGACCTGTCCTGTTCTTTTATGAGTTTATCTCCGGGGCTCCTGGATTAATCCGGCGAGGGAGATCTGCTCCTTGCCAGGACACCCTGAATCTCTCCCCCAGGGTTTTGAACAGGAATTCCTCAGGGGCAGAAGCCAAACAACGTCAGCCACGGGCACCCTGGGCAGCATGTTCTCTGCTATTCAGAGGAAGGGGTCTGGGTTCATGGTGGCCGTGGAGAGAAGCCTGAAGGCACCGGTGTCCAGGGGTCAGTACCCCCGGGGTTCAGAAGTGCTGCCCACTTCAGGCGCTGTTCATGCCTTCCTTGGATTTTGTCAGGCGATCAGCCCATGTTTTCCTGGTGCTCATTCACATCAGATTTTCTATTTCTCGCCACCAAAGGTGTCCTATTGCACTAGCAGCTTTCCATTCTAGAGTCTAACTGTTTTTTAAAGAGAATTCTCTTTTTAGCTTTGAAGTCAACTGGATGGATATCAAACACCTTATTTTAGGAATAAAAATGGCAGATGCTAGATATGGGGCGGAGAGACTAGAAGATGAGCATGGCACATCTCACTGTGTCAGAAAGTGAGAAAATATGAGAGAGAGAGAGAAGGGGCTTGTGACAAGGACAGAGGAACCACTGAGGCGATCCCACTAGCCAGTCTGGGCCTACTTGCATTCCACTATGTTTGAGGACGACAATGACTTACTGCGAAGTAGCCACGAGTCTATGTCAATAATAAGTAAATACACAAAATAATGGGGGGACGGGAGGGTTCTGGCTTGTGTGGAATGCTGAGTCGGGCTGCTCACGGTGGCAGGTGTGCTGGGGAGGAAAACCTTCACTTGGCAGCCATCAGCGTCAGGGGCATGTCAGGCAAGATTCATCAGGGAACACTTGGCCTCCTGGGGATCAGGGGTGGACTTCCAAGAGGAACGAGGAGCAGGAAAGGGCCACATCTTAGAGTGCCTCTCCAGAGCACGGGAGAAACTCATCAGTGCAGAGTGGGGAAATGGGTCCACAGCCTGTGCTCCGGGCGTGACACAGGGCAGTCACCTGTCCCATGTGAGTGGCCACCCGCTGAGAATATGCTCCATGCATACAAGACGGGCCCAGTTCTGAAAGGATTCAGGGGAAAGGAGATGGTTGTGGGTGACCACTGGGTGTGGAGAGCTCCGGGACTGGAGGGGTGAGGCCTGGGAGGGCGTCCCAGGGCCCATGGACAAGACAGAAGGTAGGCTGTGGGCCAGCCCCGAGGGCTGTCTCCACGTGAAATCCACTGTGGGTGAGGACTGCACCATGACCAGCGGAAAGCATCTCCACTGTGTGGGGTGAAGAGACATGATGTATGCAAGCTGCTCTCAAATATTACATAGTAATACGGAAAATATTATATACAGAGAAAGAATGAGGGAGCTGATGGATAAGAAGGAAACAGCAGTTAATTCTAAGTACGGGGTATACAAGTGTCCTTTTTCTAATTTTTAAAATTTTTCTCTTGGGGCACCTGGGTTTCTTGGTGGTTGAGCATCTGCCTTCAGTTCAGGGTGTGATCCCAGGGTCCTGGGATCAAGTCCCACATCGGGCTCCCTGAGTGGAGCCTGCTTCTCCCTCTCCCTGCATCTCTGCCTCTCTCTCTGTTCTCATGAATAAGTAAGTGGAATCTTTAAAAAAAATTTTTTTTTCCTCTAATTTGGCAGTTATTTCAAAACCAAGTGTTAAAGACAACAGCAGAAGCAACACGGTCTGTTCCCAGAGAAGGAAACCCTGGCCTGTGTGGGGGTCACTCCCACTCTGGGGCACCCTCCTTTGGGGTTTTTGCTGTTTGAACTTGGTAATGGGCGGCAGGCCGGGCCTGAGGCCACTCACTTTTCTGCCACGTGTTCGGGGACTTTCTCCTTTGTAGGATGTTTGCTTCAATTAACCTCCAGGTAGCAGAGGGCAGAAAAAACCCAGCTGCGCGCCAACAATAAGGCTTGGCTTTCCTGCGGCCTCAGAAAAACTGTAAATAAATCAAAACGCAGGGGATGTTATTTGATCTGGAAAAGGGTCAGTTAAATATTCCAGGATGTTGGAAACAAAAGATGTTTTAAATACCACAGGGCGTTCGAGAGTAATCGAGAGGATGTAATTCTGCCCATTATTAGCTGACATCAATTGGAAGGAGATCGTAGCTAAAAACTGAAACCCCATGTGTCAGGAGAAGAATAAAAGAATCCAGTGTCTTTGACCCCAATGCTTAGTGATTCTCGGGTTTGAGAACAGTCGTGGGATCAACCTACACGCAACCATCCTTGAGCTCCCTGTGACTCGTCAGCCACCCTGCTCGCGTGACCTCCTTCATCCAGTGGCTGGACCCTGGAGGGCTGTGGAACTGCCGTGGGGCCGAGCTGAAGGGACAACCTCAGAGCTTCTCAGAGGGGGGTCCCCGGACCCGCAGTGTCGGCATCACGGAGGGAAGTTGAGAAAAGCCTATGATGGGGCCCCACCTAGACCCGCCAACTTCGATCTCTGGGTGGGTTTCAACAAGCCCCCTGGGTGACTCCCAAGGCCACTCCCGCTGGAGAATCACGGGGCTACTTCTAGTATTTACTTTCATGGGAGTGTCAACTGCTCAAGGAGACAGGCTTTCATCTGGTACCCATCACTCCCTGTAGCCCTCAGTACCTCAAGTCAAATTACTGGGCTTACTGGGAATTCAGGGGATTTGACCAGATGGCTCCTATATTCCACCTCTTTTTTCTTCTTTTATTGCTCCAGCAGGACGTCACGATGGACTCTTCTAATTCAAAGGTGTCTTCAATCTTGCTGCAACCTCACATGTCCTTTTATTGATCTCTCCACAGCCCAGGGATCATGGAGCACGTCGGATTTCTTTCCGAAGGGCACATGCAGAGACTGGCTAATGTGTGGAGAGCCCAGGTCTGGCAGGGGCCGTGGTGGTACAGGAGGCTGACTGGCTGGGAGCTGGGGGCATGCCCCAGTCCGGAGTGGAGGCATCGACATGGGGGGCACACGGGCATCCAGGACAGTGGCAGGGCCTGGCTCACAGCAGGTGCCCACTTGCAGCACCACTGGGCAGGAGTTCTGCCAGCGTGGGGGTCTGGTGTGGGTCGGTGGGCCACAGGCCTGTGCTCACACACGCAGGGACATCTTTCCTTTCTAAAGGGTGCCCTTTGGGAAGCTACAGGTCCGCTGGGGACTTTAGGATCAGGATCCACCCGTCCTTTGTCTTTGGGTGCCTGTGGGATCACGGGTGGTGCAGTGGCCCATCCGGGGAGGCGGAGACTTCCTCCCTCACTCAGCTGAGAGGAGAGGCATGGGGCAAAGGAGCTCCCTCACCTTCCCCCCAGGGTACCCCCTCATCTCCCCTGACCAGAGTCCCACCTCTGACCCCTCCCCAGGAACAACACACCTGCTCCGCGTGATGGGATTAGAAAGTTCTTCACCAAGTGGACAAGTAGCAGAGCCCTATCAGCACAAATGGGAGGAAGTCAGGGAGGAGAACAAGGCTGCACCAGCCCTGTCTCAGGCACACAGTTTGTGGCCAATAAATATATCTGAATGAATGAACCAGTGCATGAGAGATAAGGTGTCCTTCTCCTGCTTCCATGAGAAAAGCAACATTTAAATGTGAAATGAGGTCAAACTGAAGCTGTAAAGCAGAAATATCTCCGTAGGCATTTCCAGAGCCCCTGACCCTCCTGTGGACGCCCCACCCCTCCCCAGAGTCACAGCCAGCAGGAAACAAGGAGGACACAGCAGGTGGCAGGGGCACCCGGTGGCTGGGGACCGGGCCACACCCGCCATCAGACACCCACAGCTCCAGGGCCTGGCGGCAAGCATCAGCGGAAGGCTCGGCAGGCCTAAGGAGCAAGGGCCAAAACCAAGGTCAGAGACTAGCAAGCTGTGAATTTACACAGCTCTCGCACCAGCCTGTGGGCGGTAGACCACAGTCACTGACTCCTTATAAAATATGCATTTATTCAGCCCTCAGTTGGCACCATTGGTTTTCTTCCATCCGAAATTTCTGGGTGCCTCTGTCCGTGACCTCCATGTGCAATAGAGGGATGGCCAACCCTTGGCAGTTCCTCGGAGGAGGGTGGGTGGGACGCGCTCTGGAAGCGGCTCCCACGGGGAAGGATCACTGGGGTCTGGTAACCTGAGAGGGCGGCGCTGAGGTGCGGGGAGATTGGGAGATTTTCTCGAGCTAGTGAACCTCCGCTGGACTCCACTCCCAAAACCAACATGTTTACTGATGGAAAATATAAATTTGTAAAAAAGGAAGGAGAAGGGAAATGGATCATGAGCCTGAGAAAGAGGAATCCTGGACCTCTGAGGTGAGCAGGACTGGATGCCAATTGTGCATGAGTGATTGTGTGCGTACCTGTGTGCACCTGTGAGGGATTGTGTGCACGTATATGTGTGTGTGCACATATGTGTGTGAGTGTGGATGTGTGTGCATGTGTGCACACATGTACGTGTGAGAGTGTGTATGTGAGAGATTGCGTGTGTGCATGTGTGAGAGTAGCGTACACGTGTGGGCACCTGTGACAAGGTGCGTGTGTGTGAGCGCAATACACATGCATATGTGACATGTGCAAGCATGTATGTGTAGAAACGTGTGGTGTGTGAGTGCACATCGAAGTGTGTGCACCATACACATGTGAGGGTGTGTGCACTGCCTTCGTAACGGTCCAACACCCACACGGTCTTAGAGGCCGCCTCGCAGTGGGAGGGAAGGGCGCGAGGTGGGGGAGACAGCAGAAGGTGGACTCGCCCACCAAGAGCTGGGACCACCGAGCAGGCCGCCCCGGGTGGACGGAAGCCCAACCTCCCCCATCTCTCCTGCACCATGTTCGCTTCTGCTTTTGAAGGGAGCTGACACCTCAGTTTGACAGATGTTCTCAGGGAAGAAAGAAAACATTTATTTATGCTTGTGGGGAAGGGCAGTGGAGCCAGGTGGGCCGTGAACCCTGAGCCCCAGCTTGCCAGGGGCCAGCAGCGCACCCCCGACCCCGACTTCCCCTCCCTGGGTAAGTTCTTTATCAGACCTTGTGACTGCTCATGAGATGTTATTGGGGCGCCTGGGGGCTCAGTAGGTGAAGCGTCTGCCTTCGGCTCAGGTTGTGATCCCGGGGTCCTGGGATCGAGTCCCACATCAGGCTCCCTGCTCTGTGGGGCACCTGCTTCTCCCTCTCCTGCTCTCTCTGCTCCTGTTCTCAATCTCTCTCCCTCCCTTCCTACAGGAAAGCAAGCGGCCTCACGGTGGCCTATGAGCAGGTTCAGAAGGGGCCCCTGAAACTAAAAGGTGTTGCAGAGTTCAGCGTGACCAAGCGGAAGAAGAAACAGAAGGACAAAGACAAGGCGAAACTCCTGGAAGTGATGGGAATGAGCAAAAAGAACGAAGAGGAGAAGTGGCGCGGCCTGGACAAGCGTACCCCAGCCCAAGTGGCTTTCGAGAAGAGTCAGGAGAAGTGGCAAATGGAAAGGATCCTAAAGAAAGCACCCCAAATCCACAAGCAGTGAGTGGAGGATTTCAACAGACACTTGGACACCCTTACGGAGCACTATGACATTCCAAAAGTCAGTTGGACAAAGTAGCCTCCCCACCCAGGGTATGCAGCCCATCAAGGGGAAATGGAAGGCAAAGTTGGGATTCTATTTGGTGCCTTTGGTATTTTCTAGAAACATTCTTTTACACACACTCTTGCGTTTTCTGCTGAGACAAATGCTTTCCAAAGCAGTGTGCCCTCTTGCTGGAACTTGATTAAAGTAAGGCTGTTCTTTTAAATAAATAAATAAACAACCTAAAAAATAAGATGTTATAGATACTCCTATATATAATAAACACACGTATATGATGTGAAAGCATGTTTCCTCACGCACACAACCTCCCCCCCCGGCCCCCGGTACAGAAAGTTCTAGGTGCACGTACCTGGAATCAGCTATTACTTTTACACCCTTTCTGATTAAAAACCAAGTCAAGCTCTGTGCTGACATTCAGATTTAATAGTTGAGTCAAAAATAAAACAACAAATGATTACATGGAACCAGGCTCACACAGTAAAACAAAATGTGGATGAACTGAGTCGTGCACTTGAAAATGAGTGAGATGGTGAAGGTTTTGCTGTATGAACTTGCCCAGGAGAAAAGCTGAGTCCCTAACGCAAGCCCAGCTGAGGCAGCAGCCCTGGGGGACGCCGTGGGCTGGGTGTTGGCGAAGCAGCCCCCGCGTGTGGAAGGCCCGGGACCCTCCCCGCACTGTGTCCTTCCACGGAGCCACCTCTCTCGCCCTCCACGCTGACTCTGGTCCCCTGGGATATTCTCTGCCTCCTGGAAGCTGATTTCCATCTCGATCTTTTCTTTGAATCCTTGCCTCTGTGGAGAATGTTCTCTCCTTGACCCACCAGCCCCCTAGGGTCTGTGCCAAGGCTCCTTCAACATGGGGGCATTTCAGAAAACAACCGATGTCGGGTCTCACTCCCAGAAGCCCTAATGCAGTGGCCTGTGGGGACCCCAAGCAGAGTCCCGTCACCCGCCTCTCCCCACAGACCTCGTGCCTGGGCTCCTGGAAGCCTCTTCTTGGGGCTCGTGTACAGAGCCCTTAACCAGAGCTTTGCTGGGAGCTCAGGGTGGGCAGATGGAGGCCTCTACCTGCCTGGGTCCCTCTGCACAGCCCCATGTCTGTGTGGCCAGTCCAGGGGCCTGCTCCAGCACCAAGGCAGAAGGCAGTCACTGCTGCCCTTGAGAAGCCTCACCTTGCCTGTCCTGGGGGCTGGGACATCCTCTGACCCCATCCATCCACCGTTTGTCCCCATATCCCCACACCGAGTTCTTCCAAGCCCTGTGCCATCTCCTTTCCCTGACTCTAGAAGCGTGCAGACCCGATTATCAGAATGTTCCCCACACTGTGATAATCCTTTCCAATAAAGTCTCCCCTTCCTAAGTCTGGATTGGTTTTTATTTGACGTTGAGCTGAAGCCGCCTCAGGGAGATGCACACTGCGGGTCTCAGCAATCCCCCATCTGCTCAGAGGCTGAGCTGTGTCCTCCAATTGGGCCCTGGCCTGGGGCTGGCTGCCTGTGAGCAAGCTCAGCGGCCCAGCCACTGGAGTGGGGGGTGACCAGAGGGCCCAACCCCAGAGAGATGGGGCTCAGGACCAGCTTGCTTCAGGGTGGAGAGGCCTAGGACTCTGAATTGTCTGGCGGGGTGGGCACTGAAGTGGCCTGGCAGCGTGGATGCATCCCTGGCTCCAGGCGGGCAGCCCTCTGGGGGTCATGGGCCCCAGACACCCCTCCAGCTCTGAGTCCAAAAGCAGAGGTTAGTGGACAAGAGAAATGAAGAAATGACCCTCTGGGTGACTGTACTGGGGGCGGTTACAGCCTGCAGGTGTCTGTGGACAAGGCACCTGAGAGGTCAGCATCATACACTGAGGTCACCTCGAGCTGCAAGGGACCCCAGGCAGCAGCTACCCCAAATCCCTTCTTTTTCCTCAGGAGAAAAATGGGAGGCTTGCTCCTGAGGTCCAACAGAGAAGTTAAGCAGAACTGCAACTATTTCCCCCAGTCAGCCCCTGTCACTCTCCCTGTCACCTCTGCCATTGGGACCCCTCCGCACATGGTATCATGAGAACACAGAAAAGATGGGCACAGAGATGTGATTGTATTCAGTGACATTCTCCTCAACATAATGTACCAGATAAAACAAATTTGTGGGCAATGGGCAAAAACCTTACTCTAACTTCTGCCAAAAATGGAAAATTTTTGCACAAAAGAATTGCAGTGACTTAGCTTTCTCCAAAAGCGAAGCACCTAATAAATCCATGAACCCATTTTGCCAGGGAGACATTTTAATCATTCCGGGAACATTAATTGTCTATTGTGTTTATGCCTCAGAAAGAACTCCTGATGAGGACAAGTAAAGCAGAACAACTCCCGAATCTGTGTCTGGGTTTGGGTGACTAGACTTCAGTCCCTCTACTCCCTTTTGTTTGTGAACTTCTTTAAATGAATTACGTGGCTTGTAGGTATACGTTGAACGTAAACTATGCACCCTTTTCAGGTAAAACCTAACAAACTGTGTATATAAAGGGGGCTCTGGTAGAGTGGGCATGTTTGTTTTTGTTTTTGTTTTTTTTACAAAGGAGATTCCAAGATTTTTTTTTCTTTTACGCTGCAAATAAGCACCATCTGAGACTATAACATGAGAGCAATGGTTTTAGAGCAGAACCAACCCGCAAGACACCAAAAAGAAGCCAGTTCCCCATTCAGTTCGGATGTGGTTATTTATCATATTCTATATATGATATATATAAATATATATAATATATATTTTTTAAGATTTTATTTATTTATTCATGAGAGACACAGAGAGAGAGAGAGAGGCAGAGACACAGGCAGAGGGAGAAGAGGCTCCATGCAGGGAGCCGGATGTGGGACTCCATCCCAGGTCTCCAGGGTCCTGCCCTGGGCTGAAGGTGGTGCTAAACTGCTGAGCCACCCGGGATGCCCTATTGATCATATTTTAAATGAAGTTTTGGACATGGAATCCCCTAGCCTCAGCAGCTTCACATTTGCTCAGAATGCCTCTCATAAATCTCACTCTTTGGGCTCAATGTCTTACGGGGTAAGTGAATCTCCCCTTGACAGAGGCTCTTGACTCGCTCAGAGTCTGGGATCTGAATCAGCTCATGCAGGACAAGGGGGTGGGGGACAGAGGGACTGCAGGTGCACTGAACTCCCCCGCCCCCTTAGCTGCCGACTTGACTTACCGTGCTCACCTGACTGCAGGGATCAGCCCTTGGACGCTGAGCCCTGCCCCCATCTCTGAGTCCCTGGTGACCGCCCTTGATGGAGACATTTACCCTGGCCTCTCTGGGCAGATGAAGAGATATTCAGATTTGCGGGGCCTCACCTTCCGGGCAGAGCCAGCTCTACCTGCGACCCCGTCTGGTCCTCCAGGGATGCTTTTGTCTCTGGTGGACACAGAATGAGCTTTCAGAAGCAGAGAGCAGCCGTCTGTGGGGTCAGGACCACCAGAGCCAAGGGTTGTCCCCATTTCCTGGACTCTGAGCATCATGTGTTCACACTGAGCCCCATGAATTCCAGCAGACGCCACACACATCAGGCAAAAGTGCTCCACTTCGTTTCTGTTATTGCCTTTAACTCTATGGATCTGCTCACTTCCCCCTTTATTTAGGCAAAACTACAAGAACTGTTCACTTAAAGAGGTTGCATTTTAAACCTCTAACCCTGGACATGACGTTTTGTAGAGACGTCTTTGGAAGATTTGGAGGGAGGCGGGGAGCGGCAGTCAGGCAATTCTTTATTGTGGGTCATTTTCCATCATTTTCCATTAGCTTGACCTTAAAAGTCCGGAATGGTCCACGCGTGGAGAAGGAGCCCTCTACAAGCCCACCGACCCCACCTGCCTTCACCCCACTTGTCTCGGGAGTGGGGTTCAGCCCCTGCAGGGGAGCAAGGCAGGCTCTTGAAAGCAGGATTCGGTGGGCAAGAATGTGGGAGCTAGAGATGTAAAGGTCCTGGTGCAAGTGTATCAGTCGGTGGAACATACCCAGCACCAGCGCACGCAGGGCGGGCTTCAGTGTTTCTGTTGCTGGCACAGGTGCCCTTGATGCCTTCCCAAGCCAAGCCCCCTGCCCCTGCCCTTACTCCCCCATCCTCAACCATCTGTCCCCTCTCACATGGTCATCAGCCACATTAGCCCCTCTCCTGCACACCTCCTACTTTGCACTGTGGATCTGGCAGTGTGGCTGCCTTTATGGTAAAACCCAGACCCTCTCCTTCCCTGGGGAGGGGGCACCAGGTCACCCTGGGGGTGGGCCTTCCACCCCATCTTTGGTCACCCTTCTTCTTGCTCCCCTTGCCTCTACCCTGTGAGGTCCTTTCTTTTCCCAGCCTCTTGCTTTCTTCACTGGTTTCCATCACCGGGACCACAGGATCAGAATCACTTCCAGGAGAAGCACATGGTGTGTGACGGTGGGAGAGACACATGCTGGGAATTGCTATGGTCTTGGCAAGTCCAGAACACAGGGTATTGGATCCTGCACCCAAACTGGGGAGTGGGGAGGTGCAGTAACAAGGTCAGTGGGACCTCACAGACCCCCAGAGTAGGCTCACAGCCTTGGCATCCTGCTGTGACAACTCACAACTTCACCTTTGCTTTTCCCTGTCAAGAACAAAGCACATGGAAGGATAGTTCCACGGGGCTGTGGACTAATGTTTATGTCTTCTCAAATTCAGATGTTGAAATCCTAATCCCCCTGAGCTGGTTGGGAGGTGATTAGGTCATGAGGTGGAGACTAATGAATGGGATTTAAGTCCTCATAAAAGATACCCCTGTGAGCTACCTGCCCACCCCCCCCCCCCCGCCCCGCCCCGCCATGGAGTTAAGTAGTGTCCCAAAGCTTTCCTCCACCAATTATCTGAATTCCCCTCTTTAGGGTGGCCGTGAACTTGCTAGTCGTTAGTAGAAGGACAGCAGCCAGGCCGTCTAATCACACACAGTGATTCAACTATAATAACTGACCTGACGAGCCAAATCAATGTTTTTTTAAAAGGCAGCCCAAAACATTAAAAATTTGAAATATTAGTTCCATCCATGTCTTTTTAAAAAAATTTCTCCCTGTAATGTCCGAGAATGTGGACATTTCATTATGATGTGACTTGAAAGGAATTGTTGCATTAGTCAGGATAATCAAAATGTTTTGTATTGACAGGACAGTTTGAGTCTCTGAGCTGTCTTTGTCTTTACACCCACTCCGTGTCTGGCAAGATCCCGCAGCTACTCAGGCTGCAGAGGGCTACATGGGGCTGCCTAGGCATGCTTGGGGCAGAAGTCCCCGTGGGGGTGCATGGGGCTGCATGGGATGCACGGGGCTGCCCTAATGTAGGTAAATGTTGTGTCTGCATGTCTATGCCTTTGATGACCTGCAGCAAGATAAGAGTTTTCTTAGTGACTCCTTGGTGACATTGTGCTTTGTGTTTATATATTTGAGGCTAGTTTATTTTGTTTTTAGGTGTGGGAATATTTCATGTCCAAAAGTGAGTCTCTGTTTCATGATCACAGACTATTTACATTTTAAGGCATTTTATCCAGTAGAGTTCACTCCAGTTCCTCAAAAATGCCAACCTCTTTGGCCTCTGTAATACTTATGGCCTCCAGCTTGAGAAAAGACCAAAGCGTTCTCTGGTAAGCATTCCCAGGAGGTGATAAACTTATGTCAACAAGAATCGCATCTTTCTGAAGGTAAGTGTTCCAAGTCTATGGACTTGACACAGAAGATGGCTGATTGGGGTTTGATTCTGTAAAGAACTAAACATTAAATGTGATGACCGCAGGCTATTTCGAAGAAGACTATAGAAACACACACACAAACATATACAAGTATATTCATAACTATGATTCTTACTGCATGGTTGAAAAAATGGGTTTGTATTTCAAAAATGAGCACCTAATTCAGGGGCTTTACAGATAGTTAACAATCCTTGAGTGAAGAATGGCATGTTCTCCAGAATTTAGCAGCATTGAGGTTTAATCTATCCCTACAGGAATGACTGTGGAATTTGGTGAAATGATTTTCACAGAAAAGTAAAATATAATTTTGTCCTCAAATTTCTGATAATTGAGTAATTGAAACCTCTGTGACCTTAACTTCCAAATATTTTGGCCCTATTAAACAAAATAAAATCCATTTGCCAGCAGTGTCAAGTTTTATGGATACAATCATCCATCCACCCTCTCATTCACCCACCATTCAATCATTTATTCTCAAAATGTAGTAAGTTGGGTTCTTCTTCTTTTGGGGAAATAATGTGGGACATGATGGATCATGAACCAAGCTCATTCCTTCATTCCTTCTCTCAGGTCAAAGTAATTCAATTTCAAGAGTTAAAAGGACATACAGAATGACCATGGTAGGGAGCTTGGCGATGGTCTGAAGCCACCATGTCCACCCCTCTCAATCCATACATTGAACTCCTACTCCTAGTGTGATGGTATCTGAGAGTGGGGCCTTTGGGAGGTGAGTAGGGTTAGGTGAGGTCATGAGGGTGGGGTTCCCATGATGGGATTGGTACCCTGATAAGAAGAGGAAAGGCCTGCTAGCTCTCTCTATGTGATGTGAGGACACAGCAGGAGGACCGCCCTCTGTAATCCAGGAAGTGAGCCTTCACCTGAACCTGGCCCTGAAGCCATTCTGCTCTCGGATTGCCAACCTCCAGGGCTGTGGGAAATTGCTAGTTGTGTGAGCCTTCCAGACTGTAATAATTTGTTAGAGCAGGGGCACCTGGGTGGCTCAGTCGGTAAAGCATCTGCCTTTGGCTCTGTCATGATCTCAGGGTCCTGGGATGGAGCCCTGCATGGGGCTCTCCTCGGTGTGGAGCCTGCTTCTCCCTCTCCCTCTCCCTGCCACTCTGCCTACTGGTGTTCTCTCTCTGTGTCAAATAAATAATTTATAAGAGCAAACTGAGTGACTAAGGCAGGGCTATCAGAGCAGGTTGCTAAACAGAGCTTCTTAGTCCAACTCTTGGAGTTGGAGCACAATCTGGAAGCAGGTGCATGTCTGCCTGGAACTGCAGGCAGTTTCTCATGTGCCAAGGGTGCTGAGGACAGTCTCACCATCGCTGGGGCCTGTGGCAGGTCCAGAAGAGGAGCTGGTGCAAGTGTTGTGGTTTGGCCGTGAGGAACCAATTCTTATCCATGACCAGGGCAACGGAGAAAGTTGCATGTAACCAAACACTGCTGGTCATGGCTGCAGTCAGCACGGATATCGATAGTACAACAAAATGACTGATTGGCAAATTAGCACCAATGTTATAATCAAACTGTAATAATCAGATGAAGCAATTTATTTTCTCAAGAAAAAAAGAACAAATCAGTCTATGGGCCACGTCCAATGTTAAACGCACACTTTAATCCTACGGGGAAAAATATCAGTGGTTAATGTGAGGCTGGAGTTCTTGTCAATGAATCAAAGATCTAAAATGAAAGGGATCACATATTTCTGGGCTTCATGGGCAACTAGTCCTCTTGAGTGATTTAAGATGAAAAGTCATTTTTAAACAGCTGAGCCCATGATTTTCTTACATAAAGAAATATCAGAAACATGTACAATTACAAGACTTTTTAAAAATCAGTGGGGTTTCACCACCCTATGATTGATGAGACATGTTTGGGGCACTGATGTGTCACCCCACAGGGAGGCAACAGTGCCAGACTGTGTTTATTTATCGAAAACTTAAAAGAAGTACAAGACCGTTGGGATGGTCATGATTTTACAAACGGTAAGATCAAATACAAGTGGGGCTTTAGCACACTGTCCAAAACCAATGTTTAGAATAGGATAAAGGAAGCCCAAAAATGCAACAAAATACAAGTCCCTGGGCTTTTTCATTAAGATGTTTATCCCGGGTGGGATCGCGTTTCCTTTCTTCTGAGAGTAAAGCCTTGGCACCACAGTTGGCCCTCTCTCTTTTGGTCTGAGGCCTCTGCAGCTGAGGTGTTGGATGGCCTCTAGGGGGAGCCCTGGCTCCTGTCCTCCCCTTTCCTCCTCCTTTTCTTGCCCTCCTCCCCTCCCCCCTACTCTGGGTGGAGGAGAAGCAAGCCAATACCAATCTTGATGGCTGTGGGGTGTACAGATTAAAAATAGGGGACACTTAGAGTCCCGTTTAGCCCTCTAGTGAGCTGGCAATGCGATGAGCCTTGGGGGGCATACCCCAGCGCTGCGGAAACTGCAGGTTGCCCAGAAGAATCTGCTGCCCAGAGGCCAAAGAGAGAGCCTTAGCCTGACCCTGTTCCTCACTCACCCAAGATGGAGCATGCAATGGATCAAGGTCAGTAGGCGCTACCGCTTATTGCTGGGTGATCCTGAGTAACCACTCCCTCACTCTCTGCCTTGGTTTCCCCATCTGTCACAGACAGAGGAGATGACCCCACTCCCTTGCTCACTGGTTTGAAGATTAGGAGGAAGCTTACATAACTACCTTGTCCACAGCTAGGTAGATGTAATATGTAATAATGAAAGCTATTCCAACAAGGGGTGCTGGAGCCATTGGACATCCTTCTGCCAAAAAAATGAGGCTCGCATCTAATACAAGTAACTCAGAGTGGGTCACAGACCTAAAGAGAAAACCAAGTTCTATAAAACTTCTGGAAGAAAGCAGAAGGGAGAATATCTGTTATCTTGGGTCAAGCAAAGATTGCTCAGATGCAACACCGAAAGCACAATTCATAAAAAATGAAAAATTAATTAATTCATCAAATAGCAAGTTTATGCTCTGTGGAAGATGATGTTAAGGAAATGAAGGAAAAAAAAAAAAAAACAAGCCACAGATAGAAAATATTTGTCAAACCCATGTCAGGTGAAGGGCTTCCATACAAAATAATCAAAACTCAAACATAAGAAAACAAATAATCCAATAAAAGTAGGCAAAAGATTTGAGAAGACGTTTTGCCAGAAAGATGTACAGATGGCAAAGCTGCCCACAGCTTAAGGGCTCAACACCACCAGACGCCAGGAACCCGCCACGAAGCTGGGTGGAGATGCCATATGTCCCCGGTAGGGTGGCTCGATGGGACACCCTGGGCCCTGAGACGCCAGCCCTGGCGGGCTGGGGATTGGGCGAGGCAGCGGGCGCCAGCAGGGAGGACGTGGCGGGCTGGCATCTCTGTGAGAAGAGGCAGCGGGGCAGAAAGTCCTGTCCCTGATATAGCTCAGTGTATCTCTCCGGAAAGTGGCAGCAGGAGAAGCCCGAGCTACTGTTTATTTGCCAACCTCTGCCATCAGCAATGCGACGGGGGTTTGGAGGAGTTCTGGGCACTACAAGGGAATACAGCGACCACATCTGTTGCGTTGAGATAGAATTGACGTGTAAGGGTATGTTAGTGTCAGGTGTACAACATGGCAATTTCATATTCGTGTATATTGTGAAATGCTCACCCCAATGCATCTAGTTAATACCCATCACAGCACTTAGTGACAGGTTTTTCCTCGTGATGACCACCTTTAAGATCCACTCTTTTATGAAGCGCCTGGGTGGCCCAGTCGGTTAAGCCTCAGACTCTTGACTTCGGCTCAGGTCATGATCTCAAGTCGTGGGAGGCAGCCCGGCGTCGGACTCTGCATCAGGTTTCATGCTGAGCATGGTATCTGCTTAGGGTTCTCTCTTTCTGCCTCTCCCACTCATGCTCTCTCTCTCTCTGTCTCTCTGTATAAAAGAAAAACAAAACACTACCCTCTTAGCAAGAAGTCCTGCTTGCTGCATTTGTGCATTTCACGCCTCCTGCATAGTCATCCACCTATTTGATTAGTGCATTTGAGTGCATCTGAAAAAAAAATTTAAAGATTTATTTATTCATGATAGACATAGAAGAGAGAGAGAGAGAGAGAGAGGCAGAGACACAGGCAGAGGGAGAAGCAGGCTCCAGGCCGGGAGCCCGACACGGGACTCGATCCCGGGACTCCAGGATCGCGCACTGGGCCAAAGGCAGGCGCTAAACCGCTGAGCCTCCCAGGGACCCGCCAGCATCTGAAAAATTTTAAAAGAAAATTCTCTCCACAAAACTAAATGACCAGGGAGCTAGAGTCTCTTTCTCTCCTGCTGTCAAATGCTTGACCTAGAGACTCAGCTCACAGGCATGCGGCAGGCATGTCCCCAGAGGAAATGGGCTGAACTCGAAGATGGCGAGTACACCATGGAGATATCAGGACAAAGGGCGAGTCTCTCCTTCACTAAAGCAGATGGCATGTTGAATGACTCTACTGTAACGGCCTTAAAAAGAAAAAAAAAGGCACTAAAATCCTTGTTCCCAGATACAAGCATACACAGAACCCCAGTAGGCAGGGGACACAGAGGGGGCTAGGCCGAAACCAGTAGCCCCCTTGCTGATGCATAATCGCTATTCCTGAGCCCTCCTCCGGGCCAGGAAGGGAGCTCCTTCCTGAGGCCCTGGGGCCCCTTCACTCTCCCCAGGGAGATTCTGGGGAGATTTTATGTATCTAGTACCAATCGCGGAGTTCACTTTTTGAGTGGAGTAGACTCTTAACATCCACTAGTTTGTAATCCCAACATACTTTTCAAAAGCCTGGGAAGAAATATACAATGGTTAAGTAGTGATTATTTCCAGCTGATGGGATAGTGAGAATTTTTCTTTCTTTTTCTTTTTCTTTTTCTTTTTTTTTTCAGTGCTTTCCAAATTCACCTACAGTGAGTATGTGATAATTCCATAATGAGGGGAAAAGTGGAGTGGGCTGCACTCTTTGGCAGGCTGCCCTCGGTGTAGGCGGACACCAGGGGGAGAGGCTGAGCCACAGCAGGCTGGCGCGGCCGCGAGGGAGGGCTCCCCGAGGGGTTGTGGCTTATAATGATGGCTCAGCATCGCTCCAAGCAAATGGGGATTTTACATTAAAGATTCTCCAAGGGGCCATTTTCTTAATTGGTAACCAATGAAACTGTCTTCAGGAAAAACAGCTTTTTATAGCCTTTGTTTTTCTGTTTAGTGAAATGTGATTTCTGCATCCAGGCTGATTCCTGTTTGCATCTCAGTGACACAGTTAAGAGGGTTTGGTAACACTCATTCCTTAAGGAGACTTGTTTTTTTGTATTTTTCTGTGAAAAGCCTTGAGCAAGGCAGCCCTCGCCTGGAGTGGAGTTAGGAGGCTGTGCTCAGCATCCCTGTTCCCTACTGGCCCGGGCCCACGGGCAGGTCGCCACCCTCCCCCCACCACCCCAGGCTCCATCTTCTTGTCTGTCCAAAGCAGAAAGGCACCCCGCCCGTCCTGCTGCCCACGTCACCTGCTTTCTCTGAGGATCAAATGAGCCATTGTGGATTAAACAGTTTTGCTGTGTTAGGGAACATGTATGTGCTGGCAGTGGCAAATGTGTAGCTGAATCAAGTTGGAACTCGGGAAATAATTGCATCTCTTTCCGCTTGATTACCCGAGGGGTTGATTTTTAATGCACTTGGAGGGACCTCACGGTGTGCATCATTGGTAATTTCCAGCCCAACCACTTTTTAGAACCCATCATCGATTCTTGGGGACTCTGCAATGTGCTTATCGGAGAGGATTTTGCTGTGACTGTGGACAGCACGTCGACCCCCTCTCTCAGTCCAGGATGGTGTCTTGATTGCCTTAGAATCCCAGAGATGGGAGTTTCTCAAGAGAAGGAAACTGGAGCAAGAGCCAGCGTGTCTAATGTT
This sequence comes from Vulpes vulpes, assembly GCF_048418805.1. NCBI lineage: Eukaryota > Metazoa > Chordata > Mammalia > Carnivora > Canidae > Vulpes > Vulpes vulpes. Next base: position 65,687,362 of record NC_132782.1, on the reverse strand, counting down.
TCTGTGACTCTATCTCCCTAATGCCCAAACCACTAGATATCAATAGAAACTCATGTTCTTGGCATTTGAAGGACCAAAATGATCCTGATTTAAACTCAAGCAGTTTAGATGTGCTTATGCAGCCAGCGAGGAAGCTTTAGGTCACAACAGCAACAAACAAAAGTCTGAGTCAGCACAGATTGTCCTGTTCTTCGGCAGAGGGTCTGGGCTGAAGGCATTGGCTCTGTTCATGCAAAACACCCTTGGGGTGGCCTGGGTTCCTGCTGCTGCTCTCTGGGTCACCTTACTGATGTGGTTTGAAAGTAGGGGTTCAGAGCCGATGGCCAAGAAAGAATTCTGGAGACGTCTTAGGTGCAGAAAGGTGATATTATAGCACGGGGACAGGGCCTGTGGGCAGGTCGGGCTGCCCTGGGGTCCTGAGGGGTGAATGATTATACAAGATGCTCTCTCCTATGGAGGGGAGGATGATGTTAGGGCCTCAGGAAATTGAGTCTGTAGGCTCCTGGAGATGGCTTTTTTCTTGTAAATCATTCAGACAGTTGCAAACTGTTGGAGACTCTTGTCCTATAGGCCAGGGATCTCTATCAAGTGCTCTCTATCAGTTAACCATTTGTTTTCTCCTTTCCTTTCTTCTAGGGCAGCCAGGAGGGCCTGAGGAAAGGCACACATATCCACCTGGGTGTGGGGGGGAAGTGGGGTGTGTGTGGAGTATTAGCTGGTGCTTTGCCCTCAGCTCACCTTCTGCTCCCTCATCATTACCATCTCCCACCGAGTCTGATAACCCTTACCTGATTAACCAAATCCTTGCATCATGTCTCCTTTGTCTTTAAACATTCAGCATGATTTCCTAGTTGGACCCTGTCTGATCCACAGAAGAAGCCTAGGCACAGAGAGATTGAGCCCAGGGTCACAAAGCTAGTATGCAGCAAAGCTAGGATCTGAACCAAAGAGTGGGCTCCTGGTCACATGTGGGATGAGTTCTGGGTTTGCTCATGTGGGACATGTGGTTCTGGGGAGCCCTCGCACATCAGACTTGGTTCTGGTCTTTGTGAAGTAAAACGTGTAGTAGTTATGTGGTTTGTAGCCATTTAGCACATATAGAATGCTAGGTTTCTATCTTTTTTTTTTTTTTTTAGTGTGTTCCTAATGAAGGTTTTAAGTGTCTTACCACCACCCCCATTGCCCTATGAGCTCTGTTGTCTTTATTGCACAATTTCACACAGCTCAGTGACTTTTAGGAACACCCATGTCACATTACAACAGAACTCACTGTGTGTACTTTCATGCACACATGCACACACACGCACGCACACATTTCCACATTCGTATGCACACAATTGCACACATACACACACACACAAGCTCCTCGTTCCCCATCCCATTGCCTCCACAGGAGAGAAAGTGCAGCAAGCTGCTGCTCCTCAAGCTCACCCGGGCTCCCTGGATGATGACTTATATCGGATATGCCTTCTGCAGTGTGACACAATCAATGTAGTGATGGCGGTAACTGATGCCAGACTTACGGCCCCATCAGCGACCACTTCACCATCTCCTCCTTTCTGGCCAGAAACTGGAGGAGACAGGTATCATGTGCCTAGACTGACCATTAAGTAGGAGCTAGGGCCACTTGAAATAGCCGATTCCCAATTCTGTTGAAGCTGACCCAGATAGAGCATTTACTAGATTCTCTGTGGTCAGAGAATATCAGGCCATATATTCCCTCATTATCAGGGCCCAGGGCCCCTCGTACTTTTTCTCAGCTGCCCCCAACATGTAACTGTGGGACTGTGGATAAGTAGGTAGCTGTGGTTAGAAGACCACCATGGTGGTATCACCCTGATCATGGGGGCTGGCCACTATGATCCTTGAATAATTAGGAATATCTTAGAAGAGAGCATGAGAACCTTGGTGATCTGAAGAGAAGAGGTTAAATCCTATAGCCAAATCTGCATATTTCACCAATTAGGCCACAATGGTGGTCATGGGCGTTGTTGGTTTTGTGTTGAGTGTTATTATTCTGCTTCTGGTTCCAGTGAGGCAGAGGGTTGGTTTTTCCACACTGAGCAAGCCTGCCACACCCGCTGGGTGTCCTACAGTTCATCTCAATTCTGACACCACCTGGAGATAGCATCGGATCCCCAGGTGAGGGACTCGGTCCTACAAGAATGCCCCTGTCCCCTCCTCAGACACCCACGCCACGTCCAGGTTTCAACTGTGCTCCTGATCAGCTGCTATAGGTCAGAGATTTCCAGAACCTCCTCTTTGGGTTCAATTAATTTGCTAGAGCAACTCACAGAGCTCAGAGGAACAGTGTACTTACTAGCTCACCAGGTTGTTATAAAAGGATATAGCTCAGGAACAGCCAGACAGAGGAAAGGCACCGGGTGAGGTCTTCCTTGTCTTCTCCTAGTGGGCTACCACATGTTCCCCAGCCAGGAGCTCTCTGAGCCCCATCCCCCATCCTTTGGGGTTTTCATGGATGTTTCATAACATAGTCACGACTGATTAAATCATTGGCCATTGGTGATTAAACTCAATCTTCAGTCCCTCTCTCCTCCCCGGAGGTCTGGGGATGGGAATGAAAGTTCCAAACATGTAACCACACGGTCGGATTTCAATGCAACTGCCCCATCCTTAGGCAACCTCAGGGCTTCCCAAGAGTTATCTCACTGACATATAAAAGCACCTTTACTGCTCTCGATACTGCGGGAATTCCAAGGGTTTTAGGAGCCCCGTGCCAGAAATGGGATGAAGACCAGATATGCAGTTATTATTATAAATCACACTATCACAGTTCTACTTAAAAATTAGATTATCAAGTATTTCAAAATCTAGTCTCAGACAAAAAAATAGAGAAAGAATCGGAAGAAGTTTTGAAACGATGTCAATTTCTTAGACCCACTAAGGGCTGACATTAGCAGCAATGATTAATATTAAGGCATTTGGTTCAGGCTAAGGTTCAGATCTAAGGAGAATGAAGAGAAGAATCCCTTTCTGAGCATGGAAATAAGCTGAATGGGATAAAGTTAAAGAAGCAGAGAGTATGAGAGCCACTGAGATATCTAAGTAAGATCTCGAGGGTGATTTACGCTGGCTGACAGGGAACCTCTAAGTGGGAGTAGATTCTACAGGACTTTCCCAGAAGGACAAATTTGTGAAGGTGGAAGTGTGAGTCATTTGTTGGTGCCTCCTCTACCTTCAGCATTCGTTTCCTGCTTCTGCCACCAAATGAACTGATTTTTGTTTGGAGAACTCCTTCCTTCTTCATGGCCTGGCATCCAGGCTTGGGTAGATCTTCACAGACAAAGAGAATCCCCCTCACCAGGTCACCAGGTTGTTGTAACGATGAGCTGAGTGCTTGGGTCAAAGTCCAAGCTGAAAGGTGTCACTGGAGGTCCCACCCTCCTTCCCCAGGACAGCACTGGTGCAGATCCAGGGGAAACCTGCTGCCGGCTGGGGCAGGCCTGCAAGTAGCCTCCCACTCTGAGACCAGATGGATGGGTAGTTCTGATCCCAGGAAGGAAAGGAATCTGAATACTTTTGGGAGATAAAAAAGGTTAATTCTATAGGAAAAGATAACTAGCCAGTGATTCCATTTGGAGACAAGGGAGAGAAACAGGCAGCATGAAGGGATGATTTGTAAATGTGTGGCCAAAAAACTGTGTGGCCCCATTGCCCCTGGGGTGCTCTGCACAGTGAGCCCTCCTACCTTGGTCTGTAGGTAGGAGTGGGAGGGACATAATCCCCAGGGGAACTTCGGCTCACCATCCAGAGTGAAAGATCCCCCTGGGCCCCAGTGTGAGAGGAGTCTGAATGTTCCTCATGGGTCACAGAGAAGAATGGCGACCAAGGCATTCATCGCTCCATTGCGCGCCCCAGCCCCGGCCCCCACCGCCGGCACCCTGCAATCAGCAGAATGGAGGAGAGGTCAGGCAAGCACACAAATACTATTTACATTACTCCTCAGCAGGATGAAAGAGACCTAAGACGTTTATAGTCCAGACAGAGATATTTAGTGCTGATTTATAAATATCATGTCAGCCTCATGAGTCCATTTATCAGTCATCTTGACAATTGCCATAGCTTGTCGCTAGGATCTCAGAACAAAGTGCCTGAGAAAGTTTACAAGATCAGGGAACTGAATCATGGGCACAAATAGAAAAAGAGAAAACCAACAAACCCTTGAAGACAGCTGTGGGCTGCTCTGGCACAGTGACCCAGGCAATATTTCCCCTGGAACTTGAAAAGGCCACCGTCAAGCAAAGCTTGGGAAAAAATGGATTATTCCTTGGAGATGCCAGGAAACCTCAGAGGCTCTTGAACATGGATGGATGAGAGTCTGGTAGCATTTCCTTGTCCTCATCCTGTCCCCCCACTCATCTGTCACCTTCACCGCAAACTCTAGAGTTCACCCCCATCAAGGCACCCAGTAACCCCGAGGGACTCCACATTGAAATAAGGTATTCTTCATTATCCTGCTTTCTACCTGATGTTTCCCTTTTTCAAATTCCTTCAGAGGCTGGGACTGCCTGGTACGAAGTTTCCCTTCTAAGGTCTCATGATCTGTTTCTTCTAGCTGCCCTTTCAAAGGGCTGAGGATGAGCCCACCAGGTTGCCCTAGGAAGCACATGTGCATCTCTGTGGGTCAGGGGCTGATGGGAAGGTTCCTGGGATCCTGGAGCCTGTGCTCCACATCATCTCCTCCCTGAGGTTCTTGGTAGATCTCTGTTTGATGAGCTCTTCTCATATGAGCTCTTCTCCTCCCTCAGGTTCTTGGTAGATCTCTGTTTAGCTCGGGTGTCCATAAACTTTTGACAAGAAAGGATTAAAGTCCCTAAAATTTTATGGGGTGGATAGGGAGAGCGTCTGGCAAGGAAGACATGAGTTGCTTTCTGCAACCATGGGTAGAGACCCGGGACTGTAGGGAGTCTAGCCTGCTTTGCCATTCCCCATGGTGGAAACCTGAAGGAGTCACTTAGACTCCTTGGCTCTTAGTTACCCACAGGTGGAGGAAGGGGGTGGCTCCTATGCACTCTTCTTTTTAAGATCCTGCCACAGAACACTGTTTTTTTCCCAAACACAATGGTTCATTTTAACTTTAAACAAATTACATTTCTCTTTACAAAGTCAAATACTTTATCCTAAGCCACTAATTCTCATTTTCTAAATGTGTAACATGTGTCTATGTATATATGTGTGTGTGTCTGTGTATATGTGTGTATATATTTGTATATGTGTGTGTGTTGGGGTGCATTTAATTGTGTGTATGTGTGTATTTGTATTTATATGTATATTTGTGTATGTATGTGTGTTGGGAGTGCATCTGTTTGTGTATGTGTGTACGTGTGTCCATCTATGTATGTATGTATGTTTGCGTGGGTGTGCATAGGGAGTACCTCTGTTCATCAGTTGTCACCCTAGTCCCACAGGCAGGTACTCATACAGCTGGATTTTAACTTAGATGTTTGAAAGCCTAATTATTGCTTAAGTTGTCCTTAAAAAGATCAGTGGAAGAAGGAGATGTTGTGTGCACCCAGATGGTTGCCTGTCAACAGAAGGGCCGTGAGAGGCACCCAGCCTCTTGGGACACATGGGGAAGGCTCGGGGGCTAGATGGTCAGGGCCTCTGAGCTCGCATTCAAGGGTTTGCTATTTAAGTTCCGACAATACAGTTTAAGGAGGACAGTGTTTGACCAAAGAAGAAACAAAGATGAAAATTCAGTGATCCTCAAGGCTCATGTCGTCCACACACTAAACCTCCTGGTTCTGCTTTTTCTCCTGTTCAGACACAGAGGGAGCCCAGGCCCAGCCTTCGGTGTGTCGGTCCCAAGCCCCGGGATTGTCCTTGGCCCTCCGCTCATACTCAATCCCATCCATCAACAAGTCTCCCTGTTCCCACCTCCAGAATGTCTCCAGGCATGGCCTCTCTCTCATAACCTCCACCTCCACTGCCTCCTAGAACACTGTCCACCCTCCCTTTCCTGCTTCCTCATCTCTCCTGCTCAGAGTGGCCAGAATGGTCTTAGCAACCACAGCCCTTCTTGCACCTACTCTTGCCCTCCACCCCAGTGCTCAGATGTGACTGCAGAGGCCTACGGACCCTCCAAAATGGCGCCCTCATCCACTGACCAAGTCCCCGCCACACCTGCCTCCCTGCCTCCCTGACACATCTCACTCTCCAAGCAAGATCCTGCTGTCCCTTCCAACTGGTATGCTCTTCTCTGGGTCCCTGGCCAGTTCCTCTACTGTGACATTCTTCCCTCTGCCAGCCTGCCCCCAGCCCTCTCCACATTTGCCATTCGTTTTTCTCCATAACACTTAAACCTTTGACATTATGTGTGCATGTGTACTGGTTTTGCTCTGGCTGCTGTCACAAAGTACCACCAAGCAGATGATTTAAACTATAGAACTTTATTATCTCTCACTTCCTGAGACAGAAGTCCAAGGTCAAGGTGTGACCAGGGCTGGCTCCTTCTCCAGCCTCCCTCCTGGCATCTGGTGGATGGCTGGCCATCTCTAGCATTCCTTGCTTGTAGAAGAATCACTCCCATCTTTGCCTTCACATTCACATGGTGTTCCCCCAAGTGTGTGTCTGTGTGTCCAAAACTCTCCTTTTTATGAGCACATCCTTTTTATCCAGGTCCACCTTAATGACCTGGTTTTAACTTACTCTGTAAAGACCTTATCTCCAAATAAGGTCATATTCTGAGGTGCTGGGATGAGGACTCCAACATATGAATTTGTGGGGACACAACTCAACCCCCAATGGAATCATTGTTATGGAATTCTCAGTTACCATCTGTACCACCACCACCCCCAAGTGTGGAAGGGTAACAGAAGCTCCATGAAGGAAAGGACTTCAGCTGCTCTGTTGAGCGCTCTCCACTCAGCCCTGGAACAGAGTTGAGGTCATGGTAGTGCGCCATACAGAAAGGTGAATCTCAAAAGGTAGCAGGTCACTCCACCATCAGCTGTTCATTTCTGCTGGGATGGCGACCAATGCAAAAAAGACCTCCAGAAGAATCTCTGGACTGAATATAGAGAGATTTAGACTCAAACTTTGTGACCCTGAAGAGGGAAATTGAATGAATGCTACTCTAGGTTTTTACGATTATTAATGTGTACGTTTTTGATTCTCCCACTTAGCAGCACCCAGAAGTCTCCTCAGCAGAGCTAATGCTCATTGACAGCGAGTTTCACAGCTGAGCATCTTATAATCACAGGAACAGTGTGGTCACAGTCGGCTCCCTTGTTCTGACTCTATTTCTTGATAATTCGGTGAACCTCGGGCTCTCCAGGCAACCCCTGTTTTCTGCAACCTCTCTCTTTGTCTCCTTAACCATTCTCGAGCTGACTCTGGGTGCTGGAGCCCAGGTGGTGAGACCTCCTTCCCAGAGCATCTTAAATGATTGCACCTGCATCATTTGCATACAAGCAGTTTCATCCAATCACAAATGACTTTGCTCACATCATTTGCATACAATACTAGTGCATCCAATGCAGTATCAGCAAGATGTTCCAGAAAATACCTTCTCAGCAGGTACAGGTGAGACTGGAAATCTGAAAGAGAAAGTACATCTGAAGAGAAAGATTATCAAAAAAACAAAAATTACAGAACAATTCAGAACTCAGTCATTTCAGGTGTATTCAAATTCCTTTTCCAGCCTTTGGTTCTTTCAAAAGAAAATGGGGGGCTCAGGTACAAACTAAAGTCTCTTCCAGCTGCAAACAAGAGCCTTAATCCAACCTAGTTTTGCTCTTTGTTCTAGATTTTCCCCACTCTCCCCCATGTGTTCCCATCCTTTTCCCCATGCTCTCTCACTAGTAGGATTCACAGCTGTGGACCCCCTCACACTCCTAAGCAGCGTGCTTTGGGCCAGAGTCATGCAGCCTGAGCACGAACTATCTGCTTCCACACTGCACCCAGCAGGCCAGGCACGCAGTGGCCTATGAGTCAGTGCTGGTCAGTGTGGTCATTTGTCCCCTGGGGCTCATCCCCTACCCCCATGCCAGTCCCTTGACTCAAGAGCCCTACTGTGGCAGTTTCCCAGGGCTGCTATGACAGGTGACCCCAGACATAACTCCATGGCTTCAAGTCCACAGTCTGGAGGCAAAAGCCTGAAACCAGCATCCCAGGCAGAATGGATGGAGGGTGCAGGCAAGCTGTGGTCCCTCTGGAGGCTCTAGGGCAGAGTCTGTCCCCTGCCTTTCCCAGCTTCTGGTGGCAGCAGGTACACCTAGCACCTGGATCTCCCAGGCCAGCCTGACAGAGCTCAGGGTGCTCTGCATTCACCACAGCTTCCTTTGGGGGTCAAGCCGCCTTCTCTTCTTTCCAAGATAACACACATACACATAAGCCAGGCTAGTCTCCTGCCTGGAGATCCCTGGTGGCCTCTGTGTCTCTCTTGCTCTGTAGAAGATGGTGCTCATAGGTCCCCGGGGATTAAGACCTGACTGCCTCAAGGCCATCATGCAGCCCATTCCTGCTGCCAAAGAGGAAGACATCTGGACTTGGGGGATGCTCATCAATCACTCATGAAGAAAGAAGTGCATGGAGGCTGAACTGCTCCATGCAGCAGCAGGATGATACCTGAGCTGTGAAACAAGAACCCAGACCACTCTAGACACACAGTCACGGCCTCAGAGAGCATCATGGCCTTTGGTGATCACCTGTGCCATCTATCTGCCCACCCTGGGCTGCAGCAACTCTGACTGGGAAGTGGGGAACTTATAAGTCACTCACTCTCAGACCACCTCTTCCAAGACAACCTGGTCCACCTCCCTGCCTGCTTTCCAAGCCGGTTGTGGTGTCAGGTGCAGCTTGATGCCCCATCCCTCCTTGTGTGGCAGTGTCCGCTCCACATGCTGGCATTTTGAGGTCCAGTGGGCCTAATATGCCATATCCTGCAACTGGGCACCTGCTGCTTGCTGGACCAGATGGAGGGCGCCCTGGCTCTTCCCCATGCATCCCATTGTGCTGTGGGCGTCCACCTGGCACTTTAGGCAGTTTTTCTTTATCTACTTTGAGGCTCTGTGAGGACAAATTGGGGAATGTAAACTAACTCCCAGCCCTTCCCAGCTGGAGGTCGTGCAGGACCTTCCCCATCCGAATGCTCTCAGCCTGAGAGCCTGCTCTGACCTCAGCACACTGCCTTGCTGCAGCTGCTCTCCTATGTTCTTGGGACAGCTTTCTCCCACCTTTCTCCTTGCAGCATTCACACGCCTTTCTGCTGTTAGTGTGTCACATGTAACAGTGTACGGCCAGGTTTTATATTACTTTAATTTTCATGTTATTTTATCCCTGATGGCTTTTGTCTAGTTATTTTTGTGTGTGTGTCAATAGTCGTACTTCCTAAACTGTCACTCAGGTAAGTCCTCCATGATTTTACCTCCCTTTGAACTTACTCGATATTATGTGTTGTATACATATGCCTTCAAATTGATTCCATTTAAAATAAATTTAAATAGGTCTGGACGCCTGGGTGGCTTAATGGTTGAGTGTCTGCCTTCAGCTCAGGTGGTGGTCCCAGGGTCCTGGAATCGAGTCCTGCATCAGGCACCTCACAGGGAGCCTGCTTCTCCTTCTGCCTGTGTCTCTGCCTTTCTGTGTCTCTCATGAATCAATCAATCAATCAATTAATCAATCAATTAATCTTAAAAAAAGAAATCTTAAAAAAATAAATATAAAAATTTAAATAGGTCCTCCATACTTTTCCCTTGTCCTTATTAATAACATTAATTAATAATATCTATATGATCACAGATTTAATGAGATGTGTGTGTGAACGCATGTGTTCTACAGTATATTAAAATAATGAAATGAAGATAAAATGCCCCTACACTGCTTGCCCCTACCATGTCTATGGTACCTTCCAGGATGCATATTGTTCTTTAAGAAACCCTGTAAAAAGTAATGATCTATTATTTTCTAAAGTAAAAGAGTGGTCTGTTTACGTAAGCCAACTTAGATCAGCAAAGACTCGAGGGCTTCTACTGAATAGAAGCAGGATGACTAAACTCATAGCCACAGGCATCTGGGACAAGCAATGGAACCAGAGTTAAGATGTGTGCCCCATGGAGGGGTCTGCTAGACACAAGCCCCAATTTTTAGTTTTGTAGACAAACTAGCAGAGCAGAAGCATGAGCCTTTACTAGTAGTGGTACCCATAAAATAAAAAAAGAGGAAACAAGATGTTCAGAAAGAACAGGAATGTTTCAGTAATGGAAACATGGAGAAATCGCCCCAGTTTCCCATGGAGAAGACACCGTGCAGCGCGGGCTCCTGGGGCAGTCTGTGGCAAAGGAGGAGCTCGCAGCCCTGCCCCGGGACACCCCCTGGACACCCTTGGTGTGCACTGAGAGTTAGGCCAGAGCAGATCCCCCGTGGGAATGCAGGAAGCCCCCTTACCCTCAGCAAGCACTCTGCTTTGCTCTTTCCTGCCTGGTACTGCCTCATCGAGGCAGGATGTAGGGAGCACCTGGGACCCAGGGAAGGAAATCTTCCGTAAATATGACTCCTGCAGGTTGAGCTTCTGACAAGCCCTTGAGCACCAGGAGCTCAAAGGTACCCTTGAAACATACCTGGAGGGTGGCCCCACTACCTTACTGAGGCCACACTCGCTCTGGCAGGTGTACAAGTGCCCTTGAAGGCTGAGAAACCCGGCATGGTGGTGGCCTTGAGCAGCAGGCTCCCCGGAGGAAAGCAGAGCCCGAGAGGCTATGAAGGCCATAACCCTGAGACCCCAGGCTCCGGGCCCCATACCTGCCCCAAGCCTGGTTTCTCCTGCTCTCTCCTTCCTGGGGTCAGCCCTGACATATGTTGCATTCATTCATTTTTAGGTTTCTTTTTTCGAAAAATTATACACGTGATACATGAATACATTTTTACTGGGGAGGATTTAAGCGACACGGAGGAACCAAGGAAATACCTCTTCACCATTCCCATTAGCCTCCAGAGATAATCCCTTGGCATCCTTCATCTATTATGCATTGCACACTTACACACACATGATACTCACACATGCACACATCCCCCCCACACACACCATACAATACACTCATACATGCACACACACCACACAACATGCATTCACATATGCACACACACATATGTACTCACATACACCATGCAAAATATTCATACATGTACACACCCACACACTCACAACACTATGCATAATGTACATACACATGCACACACACACCACACAAAAAACATTCACTCATACATATGCACACTTCATGTACAATACACACATGTACACATATGCACACACATACATTATGCAAAACACACTCACACACACATAAATGTACACACAGGGACATACGCATACACACCCACACGTGCACACATGCTCTTACAACCTTCACATACAGACCCACACATAAAAACATCACACACTGGACACACATACATACTCACTTTCCTAAGGTTTTCAAATATAAATTACGTGTATATATACTATTAGTTATAAATTAAGATGCTAATACTATTTTATACATTTTGGGTTCCTGTTTATAAACGCTTGGCATTTTGCTTGGCTCATAGTTAGAGGTCTGTTATTGATACACATTATTAGAAATTTAATATTGCTCTGAAAATTTATGTGCCCTAAATATCAACTCAAAATAAAGACGGTTTCCAGACTAGAGAAGAATGTTTTCCTGATAAATTCTGTTAGTTCTTTTTTCCCCAAAGGGACCAGAAATACTTTTTCTTCAGATGTTTTAGAGATTTTTGCCATTTTATAGTCACATATTCTGAGTAGACCTTGCGATTACTATCTATCTGATCCAAAGCTCACCTAGTGCATTTTCCTTTTAGATTATTTGATTGATTTTGGTCATAATTCTGGTCCGAGTGTGGAGAATTTGAACAAACACTAGCATCCAGGGAGTGGTTGGTCTGTTGGGTTATCTCAAGGCTATGGAGAGCAGCCAAGGAACGCTGGCCAGGAAGAAGCATCACAGGTAGGGGAGGGCATAAAATAAGATGTCTCATCTTTTGACATTAAATGCATTGAAAAGTGCAGTGATGACAGATTAACTTGCGTTATGATCCTATCTCTGATCTGATGAGATGTTCCTACCACCCTGGTGTGTGTGCGTGTGTTTTTAAAACTAGCTCTTCTCTTTTCCCTCAAAAGTCAGTTGGTTAAAAAAAAAAAAAAGTCAGTTGGTAAGAGTGGTGGGAGGACGGATGGAGGAGATGCAAAGTGTGAAGATGCCAGGATTTGGCTTTAACTTCCCGCCCTCCCCCTCAGCGTGGCAACAGAAAACTAAACACACTCCAGGAATCACTGTGTATTAATGAGAACCTTCTGCTTCCAGGGGCAAATGTGATAAAATCTGTGAAAATTTGGGGCTTTAGGGATGTTGCCTACAAAAGAACAATGCTTGGGTTTTTCCAGGGCAGGATGTGTGGGTTGAATGGCTTTTTGTTTCATTTTTCCTTAATTTCCTGAATATGTAGGCAATGGTTGTGAGCCCCGAAGGCCTGGGGTGGGCGTTGGGATGCAGCCTCCCCCCAGTGTGCTCAGAGAATCACAGACAGAGATGAGGGAGGGTTTGGGGAGGCCAGTTTGTGGAACTCAGCTGGACTCGTGTCTGGGAGAGAGGGAAAAGCAGGCTGAGGCGCTATTCTTGAACACACGTTCAGGGAGGGGGAAAGGCCTGCAGTCTGCAGCCAGGGCTGGACCTTTCCTATAAGCCCCTCGTTCTGCAGGATGACAAACCCATTTGCGGCAGCTTACATTCGGAAGAAGGGGCTTTGAGGGGCTGAGGTGTGGATGGAGTGACTTCAGGAGGAGCTGAGAAAAGACTGATTGATTCTCGTAAGCGGTGTCAAGTTCATAGTGTAACCTGCAGCATACAAGTGACATCTATCTTGACCCTGGGATGCACGCACTGGATGTCACAGTCCAGCCACACGCTGGGAAAGTGCCAGTCACCAGGGTCATGTTGCAGGGGACATAGCAGCAGGTGGTGCTACTGGAAAGGGGAGAAGCAGGGCATTCATCCGCAGAATCATGGCTACAGAAAGACAAACGTCATCAAAAGGCTGGGGCTTCCACGCGCCTGGCCTCAAACTGGCACAACCAAACTGCACTCGTAATGCAAACAGTGAGACTGTCAGTGGGGTGTCAGGATGAGACACTGGAGGAGTGAGTGGGAGTCTCCCTAAAATACACAGTGAAACTATGTCTGCGTTGCCCCAAGTACTGGTCTTCCCTATCACGCCAGGCATTACTCTCTTAGGGTTACTTAGAAAACAATAAAATAAACTGACTAATTTTCTCTGTAATTCTTCCCCCCCTGCCCCCCACTGGTCCTCCTTGAGAAGTGTAGATATCACTTCACCCGTCAAAAACAAAGAGGGATGGAACCCTTGGAAGAAAACATAGACATAAATCTCCATGACCTTGGATCAGGAATCCGTTTCTGAGACATGACACCAAAAGCAAAAACAAAAGAAAAAAAATAGATACATTGGACTTTACCAAAATTAACTTGTTTTCAAGAAAAACACTTGAGAAAGTGATAAGACAACCCACAGAGTAGGAGAACATATTTGTAAAGTCACATATCTGCTAAGGGACTTGTCTCTACATCCACGACATATAAAGATAAATAAATACAACAGTAAAAATGCCGCGGAGGCAGTGGGACCCTGCCACCCTCCTCTGGGCACACAAAATGGTGCAGCTTCTTTGGGAATCGGTTTGGCAGCTCTTCAAATGTTAACTGGGGATGCACCAGAGGATCCGCTATTCTACTCCTAGGTAAAAGCCCAAGAGAAAGGAAAACATTTGGCCATACAAATACTTGTGCACAATTGTTCATCAAAACAAAAAGGCAGAAACCACCCAAGCCTCCACCTACTGAGGGGTGGATCCATCAAATGCAGCAGCGGTTACCCACACTGAGCCAGGCCACGGCAGGAGCGGACGCTGAGACCCTCGGTGAGGGGAGCCTGCCACGGGGCCATGCACTGCACGAGTCCTTGGGTACAAAGAGTCCAGAGTAGCCACAGTCCCAGAGACAGAACGTCAACTGGGTGTTGCCAGGGGCCGAGCATCTGCAGATAGCATAGAGTTTCTTTTTGAGATGGTGAGAATGTTCTGGAGGTAGGTAGTGGTGCTGGTTGTAGGGCTTTGTGAATATACTAAAAACTACTGAACACTGCACTTTAAAAAGGTGAGTCTTATGGTACGTAAATTATGTCTTCACTAAAAAATAAAGCAAAGAAGAAGGTGTAAGGCCATGCGTAAGCGATTTGTAGGAATGACAGTGGGAACTTTATTTAAAGACCAAAGTGTCGGATCACCAAACATTTCAACCAAAAAATATATAATATGCACGTTTTGGGGGCTCTCGCGGGTGATGGATGTGTATGGCTCAGGTGAACCGCCTAGCACCCTCGAAGCCTCAGTGGATGGGGAATTCAGAGAGGCAGAGCACAGAGGCAGGGGTAGGGTAGGCCGGCCCGCTCTCCCAGCCCGAAGCCTCAGGCCTGACTGTGAGCTCTGGATCCAGCCTCAGGAGCCTGGACCTGTTGCTGCTTGGTCACAGCCTCTGACCAATTGGGTAGCAAACAGGGGGTCTTCAACCAGGAGAAGCCCCCAGCACCCCTCCACTACAAATCCCTTCCATTGGCAGTCGTGATTGGCTTCTCTTATTAATGCAGGTATTGTGGCAGGTGTCCGGGTGGCTGTGCCACTCGTTTCACTGCCAAGGTACCCAGCGTGGGGTGACTCACCGCTGTCCACTCACTCCTAATGCTGCTCTGAGAGGTCAAATTCAGATTTCGCTTCCGCAGAACGGCTAGCACCGTGGGCTGCGGAACTCCCACGCAGGCCGCCCAAGAGACACCCGGGGAAGTGGGCCAGTGCTACCCAGTTCCATCTGCAATTGGTTCTTCGGATCCTCGAAGATAAATCCATCAGAACCCACTAAGAGAAAAGGAGAGGAGAGGGTGCTCTGTCAGCCGTCTGGGGATGTGCGGGAGGCCTCTGCTGTGTGAAAGCTGAGTGATGGTAGGATGAGTAATGGGAGGAGGAAGCACACGTATGGAAGCTTCCACAAACAGGGGGGCCCACTGGGGCCCAGAGGGGCTGGAGGTGGTGGGGGGTCTGGGAAAATCCACTCACGTTCACGCTCAGCTTTCCTGGGATTCCCCTGTCACTAATTACAATCTCCTTGCAAGGCCACATCACAGTAAATTTTCCATAAAGGCATTGCTCGATTAATGGCTTTCCTCAGTAATTTGCCTTTGAGAGCCTCACCTCCCTGGCCAAAGAACTGGCTCTCTGGAGACCCATGCATTTTTCTTCTGGCCTCAAATCTTCAGGAGAGAGGGAGGCCCCACGACGAAGCTGCCAAGCTTAATCAACTGTACCACAAATTGTGTTAATACAAATTGAAGAGGCAACATGAAAAGTGTTTCATATATTTGGACTGTTTAGAGACTCAATGTGGATAATTTGGGTTCAATCATAAAAGACACCGATGAAAACAAAAGGAGGCCCTACCCTGGAAATGGTTTAATGTCTTTGAGAAGGAAAGAAATCCACAGGTTTGTATGTTTGCCTTTGACTTCTAAACTCGACTCTGGGAAGTGGCTTATGGAGGAGTCCCAGGACAAGGAAAGGGGAACTCTGGACCAGTTTCCTCCAGGTCCTGGGTTTGCCAAATCAAGGAGGGACTGTGGTGCCCCTTCTCAACTGGGCTGTGTGAGAACTGTCCTGCTGCTGAGAACCATGCCAGTGGGAGCCACAGCAAGCAGAATCCTGGGGGGGGGGGGGGGGGGATGGAGACAGAAGGGCAGGACCCAGCTCACAACAGTGGCCAGAGGCTGTGCCAGGTGGTGCCAGGTGGGCTTCTGGTAAAACTGGGGTTTCCTTGACTTCCTATAAAAGAGCGATGCTTTTTACGCTCTTAATTGATGTTTCCATGAGGAGAGAGAACTAACATTTACTCTCACAAAGTCTACTGGGTAGGTGACCCTCCAGACTGGGCCTGGCCACCATGAACAATGCTGCTAAGAATTGGTGTACATGCTTCTGTGTGAAAAAATTTTCAATTCCCTTGGGTATATACCGAGAAGTGGAGTTCCTGGATTCTGTGATAATTCTATGTTTAATTTGTTGAGGAATCTCCACACCATTTTTCACACTGGCTGCAATACTTGACATTCTCACCAGCAAGGGTATTAATTTCTCCACACCTTCACCAACACTTGTTATCGTGTGTGTGTGTGTGTGTGTGTGTGTGTGCATGTTTTATCATAGCCAACCTGGACACTGTGAAGCACTATCTCATTGCAGATTTAATTTTTATTTCCCTAATGACTACTAGATGATTAACATCTTTTTATGTGCTTATTGGCCATTTGTATACTTTCTTTGGACTCTGTTCAAATCCTTTGCCAATTTTTCACTTGGGTGATTTCTGTTTTTATTGTTAACTAGTTAAGGGTTCTTTATATATTCTGAATATTAGGTCAGTATCAATATATGGATTGAAAATATTTTCACCCATTCTTTGTGCTGTCTTTTCACTTTCTTGACAGTGTTCTTTGATATGAATGTTTATCATTTTGATTACATCCAATTTGTCTATTTTGTCCTTTGGTTGCTTGTGCTTTTTATGCCATATCCAAGAAACTACCATCAAAACCAAGCTCATGCAGATTTACATCTTCTAACAGTTTTATAGTTTTACTCTTTTATTTAGGTGTTTGATCCACTTTCAGTTGACTTTGGTAGGTATATGATGTGAGGTAGGGATCCAGCTCCATTCTTTCACATGTGGATATCCACCTATCCCAGAAACATTGGTTGAGAAGACTGTTCTCTCCCCATTGAATTGTCTTGGTTGGGCTGGTGGCAGCTCCAGGACAAGCTGAGACATCACCAGTCGTCAAGCCAGGGCTAGGGGGTCCGGAAGCTAAGTCATGTGACTTGAGAAGGAAAGGAAGAGCAAACAGGGGACCCTTCTCAACGATGTGGCAAAGGACCTTGGAAGCAATGGTTAACCATTCCTTAGGAAGAGGACTAAGGAGTCAATTTCTGGAAGTAGAGAACCTACTGAGGGCAGGATGAACCACCAACTGTCTGAGCACCTGGGAAGGTGCTGCTTGTCACAGAGGACCGAGGGCCTCACTGGACTGGTGGCAACATGACCCTTTTCCTTGTGGAATCCTATTTCTCCTGCATACATTGATTAAATGACTGATGGTTTTTCAACAAGTATTAAATGAAATTTTCAGGATTGTTTTCTAAGCGGATGATAAATTTTCCTTGAGGAGGGAAGGTTTCCCCAAGTAGGCTCCCACACGGTGGGAGCTCAGATGGTTATTGATGAACTGGATCAAAAGAATTGATCTACCTGCTTACTAATTGTCTGGTATTTTTAGCCTTTGTGAGTCTCGGGGCAAACCTTGTCTCATCTCATGGCGACACTGGATATTTGAAAGCTTGACTGTCTCAGCTGTCTGAGGATAGGTAGAACCGGCTGAAAGAGGAAAGCAGAGAAAAGGAGGAACTGAAGCGGATTCTGGGGTGAAAAGTCTCTTGGACTTTGTGAACCTAGAAGCCAGGAGCTATGTGGTCCTGGCGCTGACAGATTGCTGATCCCCTGGGGGAATATGTGCATGCTCACCCTGGAGCTCTGTGACCTGGGGACATCCCCAAGGAACACCTCCTGTGTACAGCCTCGGGAGGGGGCGCTGGTACACAGCAGCTGAGAGCAAATGCCAGGGAGGTGGGTTTCCTCTACTTAGGGTTCCACGTTGAGAAGGGTGCTTACCCGTGTCTCCTTGCCATGCCTGCTGTTCACTGAGCCCTGGTCAGTAAGACACTATGGTTGAGAAGGAGAAATGGAAGGTATCTCCAGAGGTTAGCTGTGTTGTCCTTTGTCAGAAGATGGTAACTGAGAGGTGACTTAAGGAGATCTGAGATGTGTAGAAAAGATGACTTTTCAGAGTGCTACGTCATCACTGTGGAGTCGTGACCACCCGATCAGAGCCGTGCCCATATTCTACAGGGCTTCACAGTTACAAAGCACTTCATGGTTTTCATGTAGTTACTTCACAGGAGGAAGCCTGATCCAGCGCTTGGCTTCCCAGGCTCATGCCCTCCCCTCCACCTTCTCTTTCTGTGGCTGTGTGTGCACAGATCTATAACTCGGGCAATTCCACTGAATTTCATGTAATCTGTATTAAATACTCAATATTTGTTAGCCACTTTCATATTTCCTACTTCACTAATAAGGAAATATGGTTCAAACACATTCATTTCCTGTCTGCACAATAATCCCCTCCCCCACCAAACCAACTTGCCAGGAAGTTCGGATCTATTTCAATACATCTTTGTTTTTCCATTCTGTACTTCTTTTGTCCATTTATGATAGGTGTGGAAGGCATGAAGATAATTTTTGCCCTTCTGTTTTTGGCTAGAAATGCCCATTTCCTCTGTTAAATGACTGTGCTTCTGAGGTCAGCCTGAGACAATCTCAGGATATTCAGGCTGAAGGTTAAGTGTTCTGGTGATAATGGAGGGAGAGTGTTGGGGGGCCCCTTGGATGTGCCACAGAGTGTCTACAGTAGGAAGAAGGGATGGCCGGGGTGTGGAGCTGGCAGGGGGGCCGGGAGGGACCTGTGCTCACACCTGGACAGGAGGAGTGAGGCTCTGCCAGGACCCCCAGGGGAGCTGGTCTCCGGGGCTGCTGTGGACTGAATGCTGTGCACACCACCCCCCCCAAGTTCTCATTGTTAAAATTCTAATCCTTAATGCAATGGCATTGGGGGTGGGGCTTTGGGGAGGTGACTAGGGGAAAATGAGGCTGGGGACCCAAAGTGGGGTTCATGCCCTGAAACCAGAGCCTCTCTGCAGCCTAGGAGGCTCCAGTGAGGAGGAGGCTGTCTGCAGGCCAGACGAGAGCCCTCACCAGGCACAGGATTGGTCTGTACTTTGATCGTGGGCTTCCCAATCTGCAGTATTCTGTTAATGGCAGCTCAAACAGACTCAGGATTAGTTGAAAAGAAGCTCCTGGAATAAGAAAGATTGTGAGGAAGAGGACATAGCAGGGAGCCTATGGGTGAGGCTAGGCTGTCCACAGAAGGGTCTATGAGGGAAGACAGACCAGAGAGGACCCTGCTACTGAGGAAATGAGGTGGCCTAGAATCTTCCAGAAGGAGCCACATGGAACCAGAATGGGGGTTGTGGTTTTTCTACATCTTTGACTCAGTTGGATCTGAAACAGGCAAAAATATTAAGGGGAGCTCAGGTTCCAATCTACATGGTGAAAACTTGGAAAAAAGTTGAAAAATTATTTAGGTACTTTCTAGAGAGATCATCTCTCTAACTCAGAGCCTAAGAAGGACCTCATTCTCTTCAAAGAATTTGAAATCCACCAGGTCACTGATACACGCATTTTTCAGCCCCTAGGATGGGGCTCATAGGCTGAGGCCCATTCAATCCATGACCTACCAAACGCAAATGGTGACGGTTTCCATATATAGTCTTCTGACCCTTACTCCCAATATCTGTATCTCAGTCCTAAGTTCTTTCCAAAAACACTTCCTCCCCGAGCTGAGATAGCAGTAAGCTTAGATAAAAGGTTGAGAGATAAAACCATGTCTGAGTTTGGGAGTCAGGGTGAATATGGCTGTTGACCTCTGTGTGCAGTCAGAGAGAGCAATAAATATAAAGAGCAACAACACAGCCTCAGGAATCTCTCCCGCCATGAGCCGCACCAGAGAAGGCATGGTGCTGCCATGATCCTTCATGATTATTTACCATTTCCTTTATGTCCAAATTAAAAAAAGATGTTACTTGTCATAGGCACAATCTTGACACATTGTGCCCTAAGTTAAGATAAATAATGAAACCAAGGGGTGGCTCAGTTGGTTGAAAGTCCGACTCTCAATTTCAGCTCAGGTCACAGTCACAGGGTTGTGAGGCTGAGCCCTGAGTCAGGCTCCATGCTCAGTAGAGTCTGCTTGTCCCTCCCTCTCTGCCTGCCCCCTTGCTCACTCGTGTGCACACACCTTCTCTCTCTCTCTTTCTCTCTCTCTGTAAAATAAGCAAACGAACAAACAAAATCTTTTTAAAAATTAGCAAAACTAAAGCAACTGTGGTTTGCTTTCAGGTTGTTGGTATAGGTTGGCCTCTCTGGTTGCACCTTCCACTAATGGATGGTTATGCCCAGAACCTCAACACCTACTTGGCAACAAACCTTTTCTCTCTAGAGAGTGAGAGCATTTACCAGGAGGCAGAGGTGACTATAGCACTCATTCTAAACAATGGAAGAAAGAACAGGAAAATTCTCTGGTATCTATTTTTGAGATTAGTGAAAGAGAGGAAAAAACTTGGTTGGTTTCTTGCAAAATTTACAATGTCCTCCCTTCTCACTTGGACAGGCACAGATGAGTGTGTGTGTGTATGTGAGAGAGAGAGAGAGAGAGAGAGAGAGAGAGACACATCTGGTGTCTTCCTTCCTTCCTTCCTTCCTTCCTTCCTTCCTTCCTTCCTTCCTTCCAATTTGGCATCTTCGTGGAGGCTTGCCAGGCCCAGGGAAAGCCTGGTCACTGCTGGCAACAGGATTCATCATTTGCGGAGCTGCTAGTAGCCCAGCTCCCAGTGCTCAGGGGTTGCCAGCGACGGGAACCTCCTCTGGCCTCACTCTCTTCCCAGACACTGCATCTGCACTTCTGGAAGAGCCCAGACAGAGGGACAGGCAGTAAGGACAGTGGAAGTGAGGAGGACTTGGCCTGCCAGGCCACCGCTCAGGGTCCCAGTCTAAACGCAGGAGCAAGAGCCTGCCAGGGCCCGGTGCTTCTCTTCCTCTCCCCATGAGGGCATCGGTCCTATGAGGTGGAGGTTTCACCTATGACCTCATTTAACCTTAATGACCTCCTCAGGGGCCCCATTTCCCCATGGGGGTTAGGACTTTAACCTATGAATCTGGGGGGACACAATTCAGTCCCCAGCTGGAGACTGAATGCTGGAGACTGGTGTGCTGGAGGAGAGGATTTTTGGGTGCCCAAGGTCTGGGAGTAGTCTTGAAGAGCACAGAGGAATGGCAAACGATAGCACATTCCACAGCTATTGAGCTCACTCAGAAATGAGAGCAAATTAAAGCTGAACAAATATTTGGTCCATTTCCCCTGAGGCATGAGCCCAAGTGGAATGATGGGCTAGTTAGGTGTGCCCCAGCTCCAGAAGACAAACAGACCCACCTGACCCCATCTGCATCAGTAGGAGGTGCCCTCCAAGCCTGGGTGAGGAGGCGTGGTGTCCCACTTGATGGACATGTGGGTGCTAAGGGCACGCGACGGCGCACCATCCTGTGGGGAGATGAGCCAGAGGATGGGATGTTTCAGGGAATTTAGGCAAACGTGGCATGCACATCTCTCTGGATGGTTCTGTGCCTAATTTTCCTGGGGAGAGTGGCATGTCCTGCTCAGCCCCTGAGAACATGGTGATGAACAGATGTGCAGGCAAAGCAGGCAGGAACGTGCTCCCTGGCCCTTCACGCTCCAGGCCGGCCACCCGGGGGCCCCTGCTGGGGCCTGCCCTCCTGCCAGGGCTGTGCACCCACTCCCCACTCGCCTCTTAGCCACAGGACACCCAGGTGTTGTTGAGTCTCTGTCCAGACTGCAGATTAAAACTTTCCCAATTTGTAAACTCACCAGAAGCCCTCTGGGGTTTTCAGACCCCAGCTGGGGAGCCAGCTGCCTGGGCCAGCCATCAAAACCCCTGAGGTCGGAAGAAGAAATCTCCATCACTGTGAGTCACAGGCGGGAGCCCTGGGAGGCTGTGGAAGGGAGCCAGGCGGCTGTAGGGGGAGTCTGGCAGGCGCGTGGGCCTGGGACAGCTCCTGTTGAAGACCCCGGCAGGAGGACCCTCCGCCCCGCCTCAGGAGGCCTCCCTTGCCAGCTGGGTTGGTAGCCGTGGACACCTGGCTGTGGGCTCACCGGCTGGCCTCTGGGAGAACTACAGGTGAGTTCTGCTCCGGGGCGTCTGAGCGGAGGTGTAGGGATTTCAGGAGGCATTGCCAAAACGCTCCTTCCCAACTCCCCAGGGTCCTCTTTTCCGTCTGCTAATGCAGAGAGAGGGAACCTCCTTCCCTTCGAGCCAGATGGCATGGGCTAAGATCCTGTTCTCAGGGCTGATTCACGACCTCCAGGAAAGGATTAGTTTAATCATAAGTGAGGTGGAAAGGCCAGCACTGGAGAATTTCGGAGAAACCTGAAACCTCTAAGTACGTTTTTTATGGCTAACAGGAAGCCAGCAGCCAGGAGGGTGAAATGACCTGCGCAAGGTGCCACAGGGGCAGCCTGAGTGAAAGGGTCCTATGCAGCTGGGGATGCAGGAGCAAGCCCCATGCCTGGCACACAGCAGGTGCGAGGTGGTGTGGCTGCTCCCAGTTACTCACTTCCTTGCCCCCCGAACGTGGTGTCCACCGCACAGCTGTCCTTTGCCATGTGGGGCCTCCCTGCCCCAGTCACAGGGACTTCACCACGGGCCTTGCTCGGCCCGGACAGTGGGGCGTGGGCACAAGTGGCACCGTGCCCATTCTGGGCAAAGCAGTGAGAGGCCCCGGCACTTCCAGGGCCTTCTTGCCTCCTCTCCCTCTGCCTAAGGACAGCATGTCCTGGGGAGGGACAGTTCTCCCTAGGACAGACCCACGGACAATGTGCTGCCAACATGCAACACGATCCAGAAACAAACTAAGGCTGCTGTAAGCCCCTGAAGTCTTGGGGGTGTCATTACCGCGGCCGAGCTGAGGGCTACGGCGGGTGTGTGGGATGGACGTTGAATTAGTGGAGGCATGAATGGCGGGGACACGATGCCGCTTCTCCTGTGTTGTGCTGAGGCTGATGCACAGAATCTGGGCCTGGATGAGGGGCACCGGGGACCGGGGTCAGCATCTAGCCTGAGGCGTGTGCCAATGGCAGGCCACAGGGATGTGGACGCATTGAGGGCCCACGTCCTGCTGCGGTCACTTCCAGCAGCGCCGCACACCTGTCATCAGGTAAAGCCATTTCCTCACCTGGAGAGAGTGAAAGTAGCTTCGGTGAAGCCGTGTGCTCTGCATGTCGGTGAGACTCCCGGCTCTCACCTCGCCACCTGGGCATGCGCGTTATCATGCCCTCCCTTACGTTCCGTGGCCTGGTTTTCTTCCGGAAATTAGCAAAGAGGACTTGCTGAAGTGTCAGCAAAAGGCTTTTATAACTTCGAGTTGAAAACAAATAAAAATTGACTGGTATAAGAACCTCTCACTTCGAACGCACGTCTATCATTTCGCAGGTAGTGGGGGTGGGAACGCATGGGCGGAAATCAAACAGGGCGCTGCGCATACAGACTGGGGTCCAGCCCCTCACTCAGCACCCATCCTCACGTCCAGGTGGTCCTGCAAAGCTGGGTTTTGGTCCAAGGGCAAAGACTCACCCATGTGGGCACCTCCGCTTCATCCTGTGACTCTGTTCACCTGAGAGGAGCTGCAGCAGGGCAGGTCTGGCTAAGGTCCCTGCAGCCGCCCGCAGGCTTCATTTACTCCGTGGCGGGCATTAAGCCAGGTGTCTTCCCAGGTGTCTTCCCCCGGGCAGGTGCCTGATGACTGTGGCAGAGGGAAAGAGCATGCGCTGTTGACCCAAGGTGGGAAACCATCCTGCTTGGTCGGGCCTGGCCCCTGGTGAGCAGCCCCTCTACGGCCGTCAGCGCCGACCCGGGCCCGGTGCGCAGCTGGGCTGTTCCAGAAGGACTGCCTCACTGCCCCCACCCCCACCGCCCCCCCCAGGCATCGGGCTGCCGGTGCCCAGAGGACCTGGGCTAAAGCGCCTGAACAAACAGCCCTGTGGTAGGGCCGCCACTCACAAGGTGAGCCCCATGCATGGCAGGTAAGGACAGGATCCTCCACAGGGGCCAGCGACGTGCATGTGTGATGGTCAGTTCTGGGATTCAGCAGCGGGAATGAGAGTTTATCCAGATGGTCCTTAAGTTCCATGAGTCAAAGATATGTTAGAAAACAGATTATTTTTCATGTTTCAACTATAGTTTTGATGCTGAAATTTGTGATATTCTATTTCTAGGCCCTTTTCTATTTGGTCTTCCACCTCAGTCTCTGGCTGCAACATTTTCTTGTAAAGGATTTTGCAAACATTGCACAGTGCGGTGCTTTCTCTTCTGTCTCCATGATAACTGCTTTCTTTCCTGAGATTTAAAGTTTGCCATATGAGGGGAGGTGGGTGGGGGGATGGGGTCACTGGGTGATGGGCACTGGGGAGGACACTTGATGAGATGGGCACTGGGTGTTATACTATATGTTGGCAAATTAAATTCAAATTAAAAAACAGGAAAAAGGAAAAAAAAAGAGAAAAATACAGCTTGCTATCTAAAAAACGAGGCCAGAACGACAGAGTCTGTAGTATGGCTCAGAGGGGCTCAGCAGCTGGGGCGGCGCTCCCTCCTGGACTTAGGGATGGAAACCCTTCCTGGTGGCCACCAGCCTTAAAAAGGGAGCCTATGGGGCAACCCCGGTGGCGCAGCGGTTTAGCGCTGCCTTCAGCCTGGGGTGTGACCCTGGAGACCCGGGATCGAGTCCCACATCGGGCTCCTTGCATGGAGCCTGCTTCTCCCTCTGCCCGTGTCTCTGCCTCTCTCTTTCTCTCTGTGTGTGTGTTTCTCATGAATAAATATATAAATAAATCTTAAAAAAAAAAGAAAGGGAGCCTATGCGTTTTCAGATCCCACAGATCAGTGAGGTCGTACAGCATGTGCCTTTCTCCGTCTGACTTAGCTCACGTAGCATAATGCTCTCGGGGGCTATAATGCTCTCCAGGGCTATTCACTCACACTGCTATGAATGGCAGGATTTCTTTCTTTCTCAAGACAGACTCGTGTCCCACTGTGTCTACGTACGCATCTCATCTTTATCCATTGATCCTTGCATGGACACTTGGGTTGTTTGCACAACCTGGCTATCATGAATAATGCTGCAGTGAATGGGGGCGTAGGCATCTTTTCGAGATCTTGTTTCCATTTCCTTTAGGTAAACACCTAGGAGGGGAATTGCTGGGTCATATGGTAGAAGTATTTTGAGAGTAGAATGGTGGTCCCGAGGCCCCGGGGGCCTGGGAGAGGACGGAGATGGTGTTTAAGGTGCACACTTGCACCTGGTAGACAGACCAGTCCTGGAGACCTAGGCCACAGCACAGCAAACACGGTGAACAGGACACACGTCTCTGGCATGTGAGGGAAGGGACAAGAAACTCAGCGTTTGGAGGCTCAAGCCCAACATCTGGCATTTTTGAAGGTCGTGGGGCAGGAAGCCAGGGATGAGTGACATGCAGACTATTTGGGGAGGGGGCGGGGTAAAGGTACCGACACGGTTCTGGGTGCTGGGGAGGGTCCCTTCACCCTCTAGAGCCTCCCTACTGACGTGTGTTGCTGGGGCTGCTGAGCTGGGAGCTAGAGGGTCTTCATGTCCAGCAGGGCTGGGAGAGTCAGGTGGTGACGGATGGACGGATGGAGGACACGGACCGGGTGACCACGGTGTGCCTGGCTTATGTGGCTGGGCTCCTGCCCCGCGGTTTTGCTCAGCCTGGAGTCCCCAGGGGCTCAGTCCAAGGCGGTGGCTCCCGGGGGACGGCGATGTCACCCCTAGGTGGGATTCCGCTCTGGGCGGCTCCTGAGAGGTGAGCCGGCTGAGGAAGAGGCTCTGTGGCTCGGTCGTGGCCCCCACAGGGAGCCCCGGGACAGGGGAGCCAGGCCTCCCACAAGCACACGGCACAGCGGCAGGGCAGCGTCAAGCCTGGGGCCAGCGCGTTCCCCAGATGGTCACCACGGCCCCGGGACTCCTGTCAGCCCTTTCTGCTCGCATTCCGGGGTCACCACGTGGGGTCACACAGGGATCCCTCAGCACGGGGTCACCATGAGCCCTGGGGTCCAGAACCCGGAGCGCGGCCCTGGTGCTGCGGTTTCGCAGGGTCGGCTTGTCCTCGCTCAGCCCCTTGGCACGGTGGGGAGCCCCTGACGCCCCCAGCTTAGACATTTCCTACGACGGGTCGGTGGGGGGCCGTTCCCTCTGCTCAGATTCTGACATTATCCCCATGGGACCTGGAAGCTTTGCACCTAGAACTTTCTCCCCCTTCTGAGCACAGAGATTATGTGGGGGAACAGAACATTTTCAGGAGGAACTAGGTTGTTGAGAAGAAGCTCACGTCCCCTCACTCCTAAGGAAGGAGGTTCTCCATCCCAGGGCGCTGGGGGTGGGGAGAGCGGGGTTCTGGACACCGAGCAGAAGATTCCAGTCACTGCATCTTGTCTCTGGTCTCTGGGGAGCTCCCAGCCCCACCGCCTGGCCCCGGTCACCAGCAGCAGACACGGGTGCGCCGACCCCACTGCAGTGGCCTGAAGACAGCGGTGCTGATGACGGGAGCCCCCACGGCTGCTTGGGTGGGCGGGGGCCTCACGGGGGCCAGGCTGCAGGTGATGGAGAAGCCAGCACCCCTCCCCACGGAGGGGGGCCACGTGGGGTTCCACACACAGCACCGTCCCCGTGTTCAGCAGGTGGCAATGCTAAATAAATGTCAAGGGACGTGTTGTCTGGGCCATTTTGATGCTCATGTGTTGGCAGCAGGGAGAGGTGAAGGTTCTGGGCAGAGGCTGACACAGACGAGACAGGGTGGGGCACAAACCTCAGAGCACGTGTAGGGTCAGGTTGGGGGACAGACCCTGAGCAGGACACCCCTGGGGAAGGAGGCTGACAGAGGGCTGGGCGTGGGTGCCCAGGTGCAAGGCTGCCCTCACTGGTCTCACCTCTTCCCTCACGGATGGGAGCCAGGCTCCCCCTCCGCTGCCTGTCCCTGTCCTTGTGACACATCGCTAGGCTGTTTCCCGAGGGAACATGAAGTCCCCGGAGCCAGGACCACGTCTGCCCATTTTGCCAGCCTTCCCACAAGTGGACCAGGCCAGCCGAGGTCCACTGAACAGTCCCTGAACACGGCAGTGAAGGATTTTTGGAAATCTGTAGAAGGACAGGGGTTGATCCCTGTTGCCTCAGGGGATCACTGAGACCCTCGTGTGTTAGAAGGAGCTGCCCGAGTCCAGCAGAGTCCCAGCTCTGCCCCCTCTGGCTGTCACACCTGCAAACACTCGGTACACCTTCCTGCCTGTGGGGGGATTGGGATTATGTCCACGTGGTGGGCCCAGGTGCCAGGGAGGCGGGCTTGCTGAGCTGTGTCAGCAGCTGGGGTGTCTGCAGGCCGGGTAGGCTCCGAGTGTGCGTGGGGCCAACCATGCCAGGAACTGCACGTCTGGCAGCTGGCGTCCCACGCTGCCCCATTACGGCTGGTTTAGTCCAGGCCAAGGGGAGCCGTGTGATGCTTGATTACACACAGCAACGTGCCCCATGTGGTCAGACGCTAGACTCAATGTTGCTATGAAGATATATCTTACGTGTGATTGCTATTTAATGGTTAAATCAGTAGACTTTGAGTAGAGCAGACGATCTTCCATAACGTGGGTGGGCCTCACCCAATCAGTCGAAGACCATACGAGCAAAGACGGAGGTTTTTTTCTCATGTTAAAATGTGAATTTTAATTGTAAAAATTGTATTCAGTAAATATAGTTATATCAACCTCTGCACACAGCTTGGTTCAGATATATACAGATATGATATACATGGATGTTATTTGTACCACAGAACAAAATCCATTTAACATTTACTCCTAGCTTCAGGATTAACCCCAGCTTTCTTTAGGCCATTAAAATTATTACCATTAAAAAAAGACAGAGGTTTTCCTGAAAAGGAGGCATTTGGCCTCAAGACTGCAACACAGAGACCCTGCCTGCTTTCCAGCCTTCTGCTCTGCAGAATTTAGATTTGCCAGCCACCCATAATCATGTGAGCCAAATCCCTAAAATGAAGCCCCTTTGTCTCTCAATAGACTACCTGTCGTTTCTGTTTCTGTGGAAGATCTTGAGTAATAAAGCAGGAATCACAGGGTCAGGGGTCACCCTTGAATTAACTGTGGTGGCGCCTGGAGAGGCTGCCTCCCCCCACCCCCAGGTTCTAGTAGAAGCCGCAGAAACCTCGGTCTCAGGGCTGCATGGCCCCTGTGTACTGCCCACCCCCACGCCCTGGTCACCTGATGTCTTCCCCCCTCCCAGGCTCCTCATTTAGGGGCCCTTTGTCCTCAGACTAGTTCCAGCACTTTCTCCTGGACCAGTTCCCCACCTCCCTGCCAGGCCCCCGGATCTCAGCCGCACAACTCATGAGCAATCACAAGCAGCTCAGGAGCAAGTGGTACAATAGAAAATTTATTATAAAACTTCAGCAAATATAAATATCCAGGTGCCCATTCCACACAGAGCGAGTGGCGGGGCAGGAGGAGGAAGGGTAGCACCGGCGGGCAGTGGAGTGTCAGGGGCTGTGTGCAGCCTGCACCCAGGAAGGCTGGCCTCTCCGAACGGGTCTTACAAAACAACTAAATTCATGGAAAAAAATCCCAAAACAGCACAACACACAGGAAGGAAACCTGGGGTTCTGCGGGTCACCACATCAGCTGAGGACATCTGTCTGGGTGGGACAGCCACAACCTCATCAGGGCAGCAGGGGTGTGGCGTGATGGTCTAAACTCCAGTAGAACCTGAACGTCTGTCATCTGAGAAGCATGAAGAATGGGTTGGGATAGAAACGCTCGCTTGCAAATAGCTGACAAGGGTGACACACAGGCTACCAAAGTTCTGTTCTCCAGGCGTGAGTCTGAAAGGGACGGAAGCACTGTGGCATGATTTTGTGTTTCTCGTTTCCAGAAGCAAAGTCTCAAATCAGGACATGGAGGCCAGAGTCTGGTGTCTCCCTGGCAGGGCAGATGCCGCTTAGAGGGGACACCCAGTTTTTGTTCCAGAAGCAGGTCTCAGCAGACAGCAGCTGGGCTGCTGCGGCGGGAAGAGGGGGTCCTGGGGATGCCCACCTCCCCGGGAGCTGTCCCAGCTGCTTCTCCAGAGGGAGGCCGCTCACTCCAGACCCGGGGAAGGCACACTTGGCGGCAGAGCTGCTGTCCTTACTCCTAATTCCATCACCTTCTTTCTCCAAAGCACCACCCATTTAGCGTTTAGCAAGTTCAGCTCAGCTCCTTCTGTTTTTCTGACATGATTCATCTCAAGTGCATGTGATGAGCATGCGTCCAGGTCTGTAGAGTGGGCCTCCTGCCCACCTCCATACTTCATTGAACAGGTGTGTGCACCTGTGCCCAGACAGGCATTCAGAACCATGGTTTGCACGAGCACACACACACACACACACACACACACACACACACACACACACTGTCCCGTCAGACAGCCAGACACAGCTCTCCTTTTCCCACTTCCATCCTTCTTGGCTGCTTTCCATGCACCCTGCATGGCTGATGTGGGCTGGAGATGCAGCACGTCGTATTCTCCGCCCTGGGAAGGGGCCCCCGCTGCCGGGGCTCACAGGTTGGTTGTGGAGCACGTCTTGCAGCACCGCTCGCCGTAGAACTGGTGGCTGCACATCCTGTGCTGGGGGACAAGAGAGCACCAGGGGAAGTGGTCTCTGCAGGTGCCATCTGAAAAGCAGAGGACACCACGTTAGCCCGGGTTCCCGGGGGCTGTGGCTCTGAGGCAGTGGAGGGCAGCCCTCTTGGGGAGAGGTAGCTGTGTGCCGGGGGGGGGTGCTGTTCCCCCAAGACCCTTCTTGGAAGGCCCCTCAGAACCGTCCTGTGCTACCCCCACCCACTGAGTGACCCTGGTGATGACGGCCTGGCCGTGTTCAGTTTTTCTCTTCATACCGAACTTCAGTTATTAATTCTCCAAAAAGGAGAGAGAGAGACAATGTCACAGACTCAAGGCCCCAAGGCCGGGGCTCTCTACCAGCGGGCACCCCACTTCCTCGGGCCCATGAAGGAACCACTCCAGAAACGTGACAGCCGTGCCCTGAAAGGCCACAGCCAAGCCGAGGGGCTCTGGACACTCACCTGTCTTCTCTGCGATGGGGCAAAAGTGGGTGTTGCAGGCCAGGGAGGCTGCGGGCTTCTGGTGCAGGAAGCAGCCCAGGGCTGGCCGGCCCCCCGCCAGGCACTGCACGGCCCTGGTCTGCACGCCGCCCCCGCAGCTGGCCGTGCACTGTGAGAAACACACGCACAGCGGTCAGCCTGGGCTGCCCGGGCCTGGGGCACCCCCTGTCTCCCGAGCTTCACCCGCCCCCCAGACTCCTCAGTAATTATGGGTGAGCTGTCCAGGTTCTGGATCAACAGGGGGCCAGTACCAGAGGTCTGAGACAGTCAGTCTCGGGGGTCCACAGTGTGATGATCACAGGGAAACTGGAGCGTATCTGGGGGGTGCCATGGTCGCTCCCCGGGCCTACCCCTGGGTCCACACCAGAAAACAACCCCCTTCATGGGAGTCCATCACCCGGGCACCCTCTTGGGACTCTTGCCGGGGAAAACCTTGACAAGCCAACTCCCACGGAGGCACCATAAAACCACGTTCCTCCTATATCCCAAGTTCCCGGACGCTGGATGCCTGCCTGGAGGCGGCCGCACATGCAGCCTGGGCTCGCTGGCATCCTCCTGCGGGCATGGCTCCGAGGCACGCAGGCCCTGGCGCTGTGAGGCAATCTAGCACAGCGGGGCACGAAGGAGCCCATGGTCAGGCGACCCCTCCCCAGCTGGCCAGGCTCCCCCCGACAGACCATGTGAGTGGGCCCATCTGAGCTCCACAGTGGGCGAGACATCGGGGGTCGGGCCACCTGAGAGTCGGGGGAACCGAAACCAGCAGGCAGTGAATCTGTCCAAAGAGGAGCTCCTTGAAGTCTGGACCGAATTATGTAAATTATACTTAAACCAGGTTCCTGTTTCAAAGATGTCAAGGATGTAGGCAAGCGGGGAGCACCTGCCAGAAGAGGGGTCAGACACCATGGCAGGTATCTGGTGCGTGGGAGGTACACGACTCCCTGGCTTCCATGCAACGGTAGACGGGTCTGAACGGAACTGGGCATGACAGCATGGCTCAGGCTGCTTGCCAAAACGTATGGCACGGCCAGGAGACAGTGACCACCGGGGCCACACGCGGGCATGCCGGGGACCCATTCGAGCGCGTGAAGTCAGCAAGCCCTGGGCACCCCTTCCCAGCAGACGTCAGCTTGCCAGTGAGCAGCGCCGCCCTCCTGCTTCGTTCCCAGGACCCGCTGCAAGCAGAGCCCCCCGAGGTGGCGTTTTAAAGTCCCTGGGGGTAGGGGCTCCAATGCAGCAGGTAAACCTCTTCGTCAAATCTGAGTCCTCGAGGGTCATAAGCCGAAGGAATTGTTCTTTCTTTCCCCCTCTTTAGGTAAAGGACGGCCGGGGCCCTGGCGGGGAAGATGCAGGACTCTAGCTGATAAGCATGTGGGTCTGGATCGTTTCCGAGGGGCTTGCCCCTTCTCTTCAAAACCAACTTCAGCTAAAGCCGTCAACGACTCAGGTTCAATATACCACTGTAGCAATCAGGAAAACAAAACAAAAACAACAACAACAAAAACAAATCCATTGTGGGCAGATCCCAGTCTGGCTGCAGAATTAGCAGGCTCATCCAGGATGGAGGAGACGTTTCCCATTGCCTACTGCACCCATCTGAACGTTCCACAGCAGCACAGTTACGGCTTTGTGCTCTGCCCTTCGAGCCCCTCCCCGGCCAGCAAGGCGGAGACCTTGAGGAACTCGGGCTGCCCTGGCCCAGGCTCATGGCGTCCCATGGGTCACATCTGCATCTGTATGCAGCCACGACCTCTCTGCCCCCAGGGACGCCCCGTCATCAGCAGCAGCCGGGCAGATTTCCAGCCTCGCTGGCGACATGTCTCATCGATGTGTCTCTCTGTGGCCATCATTTTGCACCACTTAAAATCATTTGGAAGCGATTTGATTCTGTCACTGACTCATTTATTCACAATGGGAATCGCTACCTCCCCCGTACCAGGCACCGATCCAGGCACGAGATAGCAAGTGCTGGACACAAGCGACTTGCCCGTCTTCGGGATTTACCGCCCCTACTCAAACTGGGATCCTTCACATTTCGTGAAGAGACTCCAGGACTTGGATCTGCAGGTCAGAGCTCATGGCCTCTTCCTCAACTTGATGGGGTTTCACTTGAGCATTTCAGGAAATTGGAAACAGGGACCTGCGTTGGTCTGTCGACCTACACACGGCGACAAATGCCACAGCCACTGTCCAGACCATTGGCTGCTGGCCTCACCCCCGGTCAGTGGCTCTCAGAACTGCTGTGCCAGCAAACCACCTGCTGGACTCACCTCAAACCTGGCACTTCAGCAGCCCCAGTGGAGCCTGAGAACCTGCATTTCCAACCACGGTGCTCAAGCTGCCAGTGGGGCCACGCTTGCTGGGCCACCGCTCTAGGGGACAAGAGTTGTGTCGGCAAAGGTCCTTGCCTCCAGAGCCAACTCCAGTCACATCTGACAAGAGTGCACAGAGCTGGTGCATGGCGTGACACGACCAGGTGAGCCAGCTGTCTCATAAAGGTGCCCGTGTGTGGCCTCGGCGGTCACTATCACCTGGCGGCCACACGGACTGCTCCTCCTCACCCCCCAGCCCACTTGGCTTACTTCTGCTCACCTTCTCGTGTCCCTGCTGCAGGTGTGGGAGGGCCCCGCACCCTGACTCTAGGGGAGCCTCTTCTTGCCTTACAGCCCCTGGAGGGCAGCCACCACCCAAACTCCCCAGCAAGGACGGCCTACAGGTGTGCAATTCTGGGTCTGTCTGTTGAGGGGGCAGTGAGGCACCTGCAGCTGCCAGGGTGAAGCAGGAATGTCACACCCTGAAGAGTGTCCCTGGGCTGCTATCCTCCACCACCACCAGGCTCCTCCTGGTCCCCGGACCCCTCCACATGTGCATCCTCCACATGCCTGCCTCCCTCAACCAGGGCCTGCAGTCATGCACAGCTGAGCCAGGGCTCTTTCTGGGACTGCCCTTTCCGAGGACGCCCCACCCCGAGGTCTGCAAGTAGGGTCTTCTTGCCATTCCAGGATTATACAACCTTGTGGAATGTGAATGTGACAGCACCTCCTGGGAGCCCTCCGTGCTGCCCGCCCTCTGAGATGGCCCCTGTGAGTATGTCTCAGACTTCCTGGGGGTCTGAGCGGTGACCTGCTAAGCACACATTTTCCAGAAAATCCTGAAAACCCTCTTCCTTCTGGATTTCATCTGTTTCAGGAACGATCTCCGTGTTTCTAGGGACATCTTGCACCCAGAGGTCAGCCTGCCAGTGAGCAGCGCCGCCCTCCTGCTTCATTCTGCTTCGTTCGTCCTGCTTCGTACGCTCTGAAGAGATGAGTGGGAAAAACTGATAATCACTTAGTCGTTAGCAAAAATCCAAAGAGTGCAATTTTAAAATAACATCTGCCTCTGGGTTTGTTTTAAATGACAAGGATTGCCTTTCTGTGTCATTGGCCCTGATGGCAGAAGGCTGGTGATGCCTGCCATTTGCCAAGGCTCTGGGTGGCTTGATTCAAAGGCAAATTCCCACCCCCTGCATTTACGGGACCCATGACGCCTCAGGGTTTCTTGCAGGGGGAGGCTCATCTCCCAAACTCAGGTCTGGCTAGGAAACAAATCCACTTTCATTCCTGAGAGTCAGAGGTCTCACACCTTCCTTGTCCCCCCTTGATATTGCTCCCCTCCCAGGAGACCCACCAACGCTTCTCCCTTTGTCTCCTTCCTGGGGCCCTGCGGGCTGTGCTCTCTTTCCAAGTCTGCAGCTCTGCCCACCAGAGCACTCCCCACTGTCCTGGAGACCAAGGTCAACTCAGGTCAGGGGGGAGAGAGAGCACAATCCTCAAGGGCTTCACCATTACAACCTCGCTCTAAACATAAATGCAGCTGGGAGTTTGTGTACAGATTTAATGGCCTACAAATAGAAACTCTCTCCAACTCGGGTGGCTCGTGCTGTGACCTTAACCAGCAATGCCAGCAGGAAGGTTCTGGTCTCCCTGGGCACCACCCATAGCTGCAAGACAGAGAGCAGGTCGGCAGTGAATTCTTAGAGGTGGGTAGGCAACTGGCTAGAAGGGGGCAGGGAACCTGTGTATTGTGTGTGTGCTTGTGTGTGTATGACCGTGTGTGTGCATGCCCATGTGTGTATGCTCATGGGGGTGCATGCCTGTGTGTCCATGCTTCTTTGTGTGCATGCCTGTGTATGCATGCCCGTGTGGACATGACTACATAAGCGCATGCCTGTGCACATATGCTCACATGTGTGTATGCTCATGTGTGCGCATACTTATGTGTATGCATGCTTGCATATACTTGTGTGCGCATGCCTGTGTGTGTATGCCTGTGTGTATGACCATATGTGTGCATGCCTATGTGTGTATGCCTGTGTATGTGCATGCGTGCATATACCTGTGTGTGTGCATGTGCCTGTATGTGTACATATGCATATTGCTTGTGTACATGTGTATGCCCACATGCATGTGTGTGTTTGATACAACTTTCATACAACCGTAGTCATAACTGCCATATCAATCATAAGCGACATAGCTCCTTGCCTCTCAGAGCCTATGGGTTTCTAGGTCATTTGTGCACAGTCCTGCTGAAGAACCCCCAGAACAAGCCAGGGCTCCCACATTCCAGCACTAAGGACACACTCTCATCTCCGTCATGTAGAATCAGACAGTCCAACATTCTCAGAGCAAATCAACGTGTGAACCACCTGACACTAAGCCCAAATGACCAAAACGATTTCAATCAGTCCTACCAGGCAACCCACCATGAAATGCGGTGATAAGCAAAGCCATTTAAGTCAATAGAAACCCTACAGATCACATAATAGAAACCATGGTCTTTTGACTGTGACAATAATAAACCTGTCTGGGGGCAGAGTTCAGCCAGGCACTGGCCATCCATTACGGCCTGACAATTTCCCACAGTTCGGGGCGCGGAGTCTCAAGTACCAGCACTTATAGCAAACATAACCCTTTGAGTTATTACTGCCAAGAAGGTGAAGTCTCAGAATGTAGTAGATGAGTCACCCAGGATAAAAACCTCAGGCGGCTTCTGTAAACATGAGTCCTTAGACAAACACATTAAATACTTCAAAAAGCTACACAAGATGTATTTTAGGCTTTAAGTTTTTAAATGAAATGCTGATAAACTTTGTTTTCCTAAATTTTCCCAAGGTCTCCACATTATGTACCGGGGGCTGAACGCTGGCTCAGGAGAGGCTGGGGAGGTGCGGTGGCTTCAGGAGCCTCAGTTTCCCAGTTGGCAGAGGAGGAGCGGTGTCGGGAACCACCTCTACGTGTCTCCGACCCACACCTTCCGAGGGACAGAGTACAGCCTCTGCCCCAGAGACAACTTGATTCCGCCTCTTTGCTCATCCCTCGCTTCTTCTCACTGCATGGACTGTGTTCACAAGAAAACTAAAGGTGCCTGCCTGGGAAAATGTGGCTGTTGATGCATTTTGTCGACTTAACATAGAAAATGCTTGGGAAGGATATAGCTCACATGCCCCTGCTCCGACCATTTAAGCTGAACAGTTTCTAACTGAACTACTTAGGGTAGAGGGGCTCATCTATTTCTAAATGCAAGTGCTTGGTCAGGTTGAAGACCCGCAGAACCTGCAGCAGGCTGGGACACAAGCAGCAGGGGGGGGCACACAGAGGCTGGCCGCCACCACACACCTATCCTCCCCACCGCTCCGTCTCCTCTGCCTGCAGCTCTTTCGAAAGAGGAGAGAGTCCAGGTCGGGCTGCCCCATGCACATGAGAGAGAGCTCCTTCCCGTGGTTTCTGTTCCTCTGGCCAGACCAACAGATGAGAGAGTCAGAAAACGCTCCGCTCCTGCTCGCGGGGCCGGGCCGAGGTGAGCATCCTCTCTCCTGGGCACACCAGCAACACCAGACTCATTGGGGTCTGGCCATTGGGCCTGGCTCAGGACGCCTGGGCCCCACACACCCCTCCAGCCTGGGTGCACCCCGGAGCCAAGAGCAGCAAGGGCAGCAGATGCGCGAGCAGTGAGGGGACCTGGGGCAGGCGGGAAGCAGAGACCACGTCCGAGGAGCAGAACCAACGTCAGGGACGGGAAACAAGCCCCAGGATGAGGACGGCCAGGAGTCCAAGCAGGAAACAGGGCAACGTGAGAGATGGTTAACACACCACCAGCAGAATTCTTCCCTAGAGTGGAAGGTGGTGTAGACAGAGGTGGGGTGGGGGCACGGATGAGCTCTGTTGTCCTGGGCTGGCCTCGTCTGAGGGCAGGCCTAGACAGCCGGGGGCGCTGCACCCCCTTCCCACGTGCATGGCCTTGGGGTTACCGGGGTAGACAGTACCGTCACCGACTTATTCCAGATCTTGTCCTTCTTCCCCATTCACACTCACCCCCAGGGAGGTCTGCTCTTACATAAAATAAAATCACATTCGCCCACACTTAATCGGGTGACGATTTAGAACACGGCACGTGGGCCCCAGAGCCCAGCCTTGGAGAGCCTTACCCACACCTGGGAACACAGGCTCCACACCTACTCTGGAGAGAAGGGTCGGGAACTGGCTCTGTGGGTTCGGGGGTACGCCCCCCCCCCCCCCCCGCAGAAAGTTCTCCACCTACACCAGGAGCCAGCTCCCAGAGCAGGAGGCTCTGCTGACCCACTCCGCGGGCCCTGAGTGCCAGCCTACCTGAGACCAGGGTGAGGCAAACCAGCTGGCTCGAGGGGGGCCTGCGGCTGTGTGCAGGGGGTGCCGGGGGCAGGGAAATGGGGTGCAGGTGCGCTCCAGCTCCACGCTGGGCCGCGGCAGGTGCAAGCACTTCTTGGAGACCAGCTCTCGATATTTCCCAGAAACATGTTTTTCAGCACATTTTAAGAATCTTTTCTGTGTTCCTCTTTCACAGGTAACAGAGCACTAAAAATAAAAACAGAAGATGTGAGTGAACCACATTTCTTTGCTGGCAGCTGTCTCTTTTATAGCATCTGAGAGTCGCACTGCCTTCTGATTATATCAGCTTGAACAGTAATACAAGTATAAAAATTCAATGAAATGGCATTTTTTGAAGGCATTGCAGTATCTATCTTGTAAAAAGGAGAATTTTAAGGCGCAGCATTTTGGGAGATCCGTAGGGGCAGGGCAAGCATACACGCCGGGAGTCGTCCCGAAGCTGTCATTTGAGAAGTTGAAACGCTGGGTTGCAGCTGATGCTGGAATGTGCAGAAATCTAATACACATGGACGAGAACAAATGCCAGGGCTCCAGGAGTAGCACCGCTCAACCGTAGTGCGATGCTGGCCCCCAAAGCAGGGGCAGGCGGAGGACTCCCAGGGCTCACGATGCATCTTCCTCAGAAGGCTGGCTCAGGGCACAAATCCATTCTTTCCCCACCAGGGAGTGCTCTGAGGCCGGGCTGTCCCTCATGCTGCACAGGGCACGGGCACAGGGGTCCTGGGCAAACCATGAACAGCGAGCCTGGCCAACGGCTGCAGTCACAGCACAGTTGCGAGCGATGCACACTGCAGCACCACCAGGTCAGGCTCTGAGGGTCTCAGGAGAGAGGTCCCGGCTTCAGGCACTGCTGCCTCAAGCTAGCGGAGTGGGTGGTGCTGAGCCCAGTGATGAATCCGCCTGGCTCAGTGTCTGCAGATCACATAAACGGAGGAGCCCGGTGTGTTTCCCGCACCACAGAGGAGATGGCCCTGGGAGGCTCCTCTCTGCTGCTGCTGGGAGAAACTGGCGCCTGTGTGTGCACGTGAACTGTTCAGGGTGGAGACTTTCCACCTGGACACCACCCGCAGATTGCATGGCACGGTGGCTTCCTTCCTTCAGGCTCAGCCTTCAGGGACACGCGCAGAAAGAGATGTCTCTCCTAACGACAGTGTGGCTCAGTCCTCGGAGATACCTGCCCTCCCACGTCCCAGGTGGGAGAGAACAGGAGTCCCTGGTTGGCAATGACAGGCTTCCTCTGGTGAGCCAGCGTGTTTTTATTTTTCAGTGTCTCCGCAGGATTCAAGGCCCTGCTTGATCGATCTATCCCGCCCTCCTGAACAAGGCCTCACCTGAGATGTTGGGGGGAGAGCCCAGGTTGGTCCCCAAGGGGAGTGGGGCTGGGGAGCCACTACAGGGGGCAGATGTGCATCTCTGGGACTGTGGTCTCCCAATACCCTGTGCAGAGGTGTCCCCGCTGTGTGCAGTGCTGCTGTCTTTCTGTAGGGCGTTACCTTTCTGATCTTACTGTCACCTCCCCCAGTGAATTGTTGCACGGGATGATTAAGGAGATACCCTGGCGCTCAGGGTGCTGTACAGATGCAGGGACCTGGGGGTGGTGTACCAATGACCCCTTCCCAGGGGAGGTGGCACTGGGCACGGGCAGCACTCTGTGCGCACCCTCATGTGGGGCCCCAGCCTCACTGGGCCCAAGCTGGTCATGTAATCTTTACCAGTCACGCTTCCAAAAGCTTCCGACCAGCACACAGGACATCTGTGCCAGCGAAGCCAACAGAGCAGATTCTTCCCAAAATGCAACCACCGTCCATGGAAACTCGTCTGGGGAAATGGTCCCCTGTCTCTTCCACCTCCTTCCTGGGCGACGCTCCAGGAGCACTGCCCCGGGAATGGTCACAGCTGTGCTGGGGCTACCTGGGCCCCCAGGACCCCTACCAGCATGCAGCGCGTCCCGCACCCGTCCTGCCCTCAACACCGAGTGATGCTGCTGGGCGACCTGCTTGACGGAGGGGATTGGAGAGTCCCAGGGATGCCGGGACACGAATGCTGTGAAGGAGCTGGAGCCCAGAGGAGTGACTTGAGTGGAGGGAAGCAGACTGGAGGAAGAGGAGCGGGAAGCAGGGAGAGCAGGGGCGGGGAGACAGCCCCGGGGGACAGCCGGCCACGCGGTTCCGGCTGGATGGGGCGCACATACCGGGGACCAGGCAGACAGCAGCCACTGCAGCTTCTTGTGCTTGTGGCAGCGCTCCAGCAGGCAGACTTCGTGGGTGCGGGGCTTGGGCTCCGAGCTGCACACGGCATCCGGCAGCAGCTGAGCCCTGGCCGAGGGGTTCGTGCTCTTACAGGCCACCGACCTCTTCCTCCATCCCTTCCCGCAGGTTCGAGAGCACTGCAGGGGAAGAAACGGGGCAGCTCCCAGCAAGGAGTGCATGCGACCGAGCCGGGGGTCCAACCGCAGGTCCTGTGGGACCAGGTGAGAACCCAGCTCTGCGATCCTCAGGAGGGGCCCACCCTGCCCCCGTTACCTCTGCCCAGGGCCCGGTGCTCCAAGCAGGCGGGCAGCTCTGAGTGTTGCAGGCCTGTCGGCTGGAGGGCACGGGCTGTGGACACAGGCTGGCTGCCACCCGCTCTGACACGTAGTGTGCCCGTCGTGTGCACTGGACGGGCCGGCTCTGAGTGCCCCCGCCGCACGTCCGGCTGCAGGCACTCCAGTTCCCCACTGACCAACTGGGAGGAGACAAA
Source organism: Vulpes vulpes (assembly GCF_048418805.1). Taxonomy (NCBI): domain Eukaryota; kingdom Metazoa; phylum Chordata; class Mammalia; order Carnivora; family Canidae; genus Vulpes; species Vulpes vulpes. The sequence goes on along the minus strand of NC_132782.1, from coordinate 65,647,888 downwards.
GACGTCGGTGAGGGGCACCACCTCTCCAGCGGACACAGTGGCACCAGTCCCACCAACAGCCCAACAGCAACTATTTCTAGTTGCTCTCCAGGCCTGTCTGGTCCCTGTTGATTCTCCCTGCCTTGATTAGCTGTCCTGGTTCACCTGCCGTTGAAAATGACTGTCCTCAACCATTCTGTTCTTCCCTCCAGCTTGGTTTTAGGTGAGAAATTCTACACATGTGCAAAAGGAAAGCCCTGTGTGTCCCCATCCACCCGACTTCAAGAATCTTCAACTTAGGCCCCAAACCCCATAGCATGCTGAAGCAAATTCCAGATGTGACCATGTTTCAATAGGCATCTCCAGAAAATGAGGATTCCTTGGTTTTTAAAACATCACCACAATACCATCATGACATCTAAAATATAAACCATGATTCCTTAATATCATATTATTCTATATTGTACCAGTTCATATTGTATTTTTCGATATCATATTATTCATTAATATCATAATATTCAGGGTTTTGTTACCAGCCGTGTCATAGACATCCTAACTGCTTGTTGGAGTTCAGAACCAGTTAGTCCACACTGTGTGATGGGTTGGCAGGTCTTTCTTTTCCTTTCCTCCATAGGTTCTTTCTTAATCTATTCTTCTATTCCATTTATTGGCATCACAACCAATACTGCCCAGCTTGCTGAGTCTGCACAACTCTTTCTGATCATCACATGAGTTTGTAAATTATACCTCTGTGGTTCCACTTAACACGTTCCTCTGTCCTCCCCACTTTTATATTTTAGCAGCTGAATCCAGTGGTTTGAGAACATTTAGGTTCTATTTATGTATGTATGTATGCATTTCTTTTTTAAAAAGATTTTATTTATTTGACAGAGAGAGAGAGAGAGCGAGAGAGAGCGAGAACACAAGCACGGGGAGTGGCAGGCAGAGGGAGAGGGAGAAGCAGACTCCCTGCAAAGCAAAGAGCCCAATATGGGGCTCCATCCCAGCTGAACTGAGCCGAAGGCAGATGCTTCACTGACTGAGCCCCTATGGATGTATTTCTGGTATGATGACCTCAGGCGTGATAACTTCCAATAGGAGGCTCATAATGCTTGGTCATCTTTCTTTGAATTTGTTAGAAGCTATAGAGAGTCTCTCTCAAAGTAACCTTTTTTAATTTTCTTTTCTGAGAATTAAAGTGTTTCTGTTGACATGCATGTCGGCAGGCTGATGGAGGTGGGATGGATCCATCTAGGCTCAGCCCGCAGCACCATGTTGGGTATCAGATAAGCCTGCAAAGGTCAACAATGCTGCCTGCTGGCTTTGCACAAGCCCATCTGCAGTGGGCCCTACGATGCACTCTCTGGGTGGGGGTCATTGGAGGCAGGAGGGACAGAGGGTGAAATGTGGCCCAGGGACTAGGGTTCCTGTGATGGGAAGGCCTTGGGCTCCCCAAGGGTGGCAGCCCATTGGTCTCTAAGAGGACATGATGAGTCTCTACTTGTATTTGTCTTCCTATTCAGGGCATTCAAGCAAACACCGAGAATTTGGCAGGTGACTTTGAGACCCAAGGGGCTCCGTGCTGGTGGTAGTGAAGAACTGCCAAGAAGGGCAAGGAGAAGCCATGGGTTCCTCACTCAGCCAGCTCGGCATGCCTGTCCTGCAGCGAGGAGCACAGATGGCCAGCCACACTTCCTGGGGCAGCATCTGTGAGCCTCTGTCCCTCGGGGATGCTCCCGGGGGGCCACAAGAGGAACGCCGTGTCTCCTCCACAGCTATTCCTGGTGTGACTTAATCCAATAATGGTTTTCTTCTGAATCGTGGGGTCAAACAGAGAATTTGTGCCCTGATTTATCCTTTGGCTTTGTGACACACACACACACACACACACACAGTACGCAGGACCCTGACAGTCACATTCGGGTTAAGCCACAGCCAAGAATGCGTGGTGGAGAGGCTAAGAGACACCTCTCAGAAACACCCCATGCCCAAGGGAGAGAGTCTGTCAGGACCCAACAGGGACCCAACCCATGCAGAGAGGGATGCAGGGCAGAAGACATGGACTGCCCAGAGGACCACTGGGATTGCTGGGTCTCTCTCACAGCATGTGTGCACATTTTTGTTTATAAACAGAGGTGAGGGCTGGCAATATATGCAACTTCCAAGTTTGTCATTTTAAAATGTGTGTATGGAGCCTACTTAGGATTAAAAACAAAACAAAACAAAACTGAGAAAGTGTTAGAGCCAAGAGGAGCCTAAGAATACACAATCAGATAGAATGAGAAAGTTTCCTGAACCAAGAAAAGAACAGTAAGTAGAAACTAGGAAAAACTGAGTAACCTTGGAACTTTAGTTAATAATGTGTCAATACTGGTTTATTAATTCTAACACAGGCACCATACTAATGTAAGATGCTAATAATGAGTGAATTGAGGGTGTGTGTGTGGGAGCAATGGAAACTATGTAATACTGAACTATCCAGTTTTTCTAGAAATCTAAACTATTCTAAGAAGAGTCTATTAATTATTTTATGAGTTAATTATATTTCTGTATTTGAGTAATAAAGAGGTGGCTTACATGGTAAAGCTTCTGTAAATGTGTTTTCAGAGTCTCTCTGGACCAAGGTGTGCTTAGGAATATGTATGGACCAAGGTGTGGTTGGGAATACCTGTGGACCAAAGTATGGAAATACCTAAAGAAGGAACCAAGTGCTCCGTGCCCCAGGAGGCCCACAAGCCTCACAAGAAGGTGCCAGTTCTGGGGGTGCCGCGCTTACCAGCAGGTCTGAGCAGAATGACAGGCACTTTTCTCACGCTCTCAAAGGGGCCGTGACCCCACAGAATCAGTAGAACCGTAGAGCCAATACCTGGACTCTCGTGAAAGCTGCGACAAATGAGGTGGCCAGGGGAGAACGGGGGGGCTGACAGGGACAGAGGGGCCTTGTCTCTGCGTGTGGGCAGCCCTGGCATGCCTGGCGCCGTGGGGCTGGCACAACAGCTCCCTTATGTTTGTCTGGAGAGGGCTTCAACTATTTCATACCAAGTGTTTTTCCTGAATAGATCCTACCGTGCTTCTAGGAAAACTATAAAAAACTGTGACGCCAAGTTTTAGTCACCCAAAAGGAAACTGTTGGCTTTGTAGGAATCGTTCTAGATCAGCTGGGGAAATGTTTTCATTTTTCAGGGTCGACGGGATCAGTGATTTTTATTTCATGGTCAGCTGTGTAAGTTACACACCCTCGTTGTGAAAAGTCAGCTTTCAGCCTTGTGGCTGCGACGGTTCTGCATTTGGAGCCTCTGGGTGGCTCATCTGTTGTCTCCCCCCATTTCCTACATTTGCTCTCCCAACCCCGAAGCCTTATAAATTCTAATTGGTGTGTCCACAATGGGGTTGCAAAGATGTCTTGGCTGCTCTCAGGCTTTTCACACCACCTCGTTAAGTCTTCTGTCTCCACCATCTTAAGCTGTTCCAACACTGGGTTGATCCATCCCCTGCCCTTCTCTTAGCTGCCTGTCATTAAGGAATCCTCCCGAATGAAGATCATGCACACGGCATATGGAAGCGCCAAGTGTCTGTTTTATTTCACAGGCAGAGCTCTGGGGAAGTGTCTTGATTTCAGCTCACGAAGGAGTCAAACTCCACGCAAGCTTCTGTGTGGGTGTCTGAGGGTTCCGTGAGCAGAAGCCAGGTGTGTCTGGTTGCTAACCAGTGGCCATCCCTGCCCTGCCTGGTTCTGCTTTCCCGAAGTCCACCATCTGGAACAAAGCAGGTAGCTGGTATTACCCAGATCAGCTGGGCCTCCCAGGCAGGACCTGGAGGACCCAACCACCCGGCCACCACGGTAACTCCCCGTGGAGGGCCCCCTGGCCCGGGCACCCCTTCAAGGCTCCCGGTGCCACTGGAGGAGGTAGGAGAATTTATGGCTGCCTCTGGACAACTCAGGCAGGGTTTCCTGGAGCCATTTGTTCAATAGTCAATATCCACAATTATCACCAGCCATTGGCTGCTTCTCAATAAAATGACTTTCTCTTCTCCATTAAAAAAAGTTATAACATTTCGGTCTTAATTATTTCATGTTTCTTCTGAAAATGCAAATTCTCAGCAAGGGTATATGAAGCAGGACCAGGGCAGCCCTGGGGTCGCGAACTGCCACTCTGACTCCAAGGTCAGCGGGGCGGGGACCTGAGCTTGCTGCTTAGGGCGCAGCCCCACCTTGGGGCCACCCAGGGGCTGTCATGGATTTAGCGTCAAGAAGTCTCGCAGACAGCATGTAACTAAATTCATTTTAGAATTTAGTTCCTGTTTCTTTTTTTCTGTTTGTTCCATTTGCAGTTTCAAAACTGTGCACCTGCTGTTCCATTTTCAGGAAGAACTCTTGACCTTTTAGGTCACCGTCTTTCGAAAAGGTAAATGCATGTTCCAGTGGCCATGGTAGATAGGAGGCATCCATGGCTGGATTTAGTTCAGGAGTGAGCATCAGACACGAGGAGGGTCGGCATGGAAGTTCAGCTGTAACCACGGGGCGGCCACTCCGCTCAGCTGACCTAGGGCACGTGGTGGTGCACCTGCCCCATTCCAGCGGGCTGTTCTGAATCAGACTGTCCACTCTTACCTTCCTGTTCCACCTGCCAAGACCTCTGCCCAGTGTAAGCGTGGGTGCTCACAGGCTCAGCCCTCAGAGCGCAGGGGTGAGGCAGCTTCTCCTGTGGTCTGGCGGGACGGGTACTGTGACTTTGAGGTACAGATGGGCGTGTCTTCACGTGCAGGGAATTTGAGGTCTACCCCACTTTTCTTCTAAATGACAGGTTTTAAAAATCACATGGTGCATCCAATGATACACAGATGCCACCTTGAAAATCTGTCTTTTTCGTAGGAAAAAAAATTGGTCACAAGTTAAAGAGCATGGGCAGGCGGTATGCTGACGGCACAGTGTCGGGCACCGGGAGAACTGGTACCCGGAGCCCAGCTGGCAGGATGCCACGGGACCAGGGTGCACCTGCCCTGACCGCTGCTCTGAGAGTTCGTTACTGGTCTGTGCCAAGCACGTTTCAACGGCACACACTAGTGGCCGCCACTCTCTGGGCAGGTTCAGAGGCAGGCGTGCTGCTCTGCAGGAGCCAACAATCTTGGTGCTCAAATGTGTAAGTGAACGGTGTCAATTTAGCCAGAGACCCTGGACAAACAGCTTGCACTCTGCTCACACTCCCGCCTCTGGAGCAATGCACCGAGTCCCCAGGTGCATCTAGAGGGAGGAGCAAGCTGTCAGAAATGACAGCCCGACACTCACCCACCCCTGTGTGGCATGTCCTGGATACGGTCTCCCAGGGGCAACACTGGGGACCGGCCCTGCATTTCACCTCAGAGCCAGACGTCCATTCCTGGTGGCCAACTGGCAAGGACAAGGGCCAGACTGCGGAGACCAGGGGGCCTAGTGGGGAAGGCGGGCCCTGCCGTGGGTGCTGGGAAGCACGCGACTTGACAGCTACTTCATTGTGTTCAGCCTCAAAAGTCAAACCACCCCGTCCTGCCTGTGACCCCGATGGAGTGGTTTCTAATGAGCCAGACCCCCGCCATGAGCTGTGCTCCTCCCTACACGTGCTCACTGTGTCTTTGCCCCATCCCACAACAAAGGGCATCGGAGGGCTCTCTCCGGGAGCGGTGCTGTGAGTATTCACTTCCGGGACTATGCGAAGCCAAGGGCAGGCGGGTTTTCATCATTCAGGGGCCAACATGCCATCTGTACTGGATTTTCCTGTCTCCCCATCCTGCAACCAGATGCTGCCTTAAGGATCGGTAAGACCAGCAGGGCGTCCACGCACATGGGGAAAACCAGGGACAGTGGAATTCCGAGGGACACACAGATCAGAGAACCTGAGACTGCTCCCCTGGACAGGCCCCCAAATGCTGTGGCAGCAAAAATCCTTCACCCGGAGGTGTTGTCTCTGCAGATCACAGAGGGTGTGTGCATTCTGCTGACTCAAACACAAAACTTGGGCTCATTACAGGTCAAGAGCCATCATCAGATTCTAAATGATGCCGCGGTGCTGGTTCACTGAGCTGATGCTCCTCCATCCAATTTCCACGGAAAAATGGGAAAAGGAGCTGAGCATCAGAGCTGGGGAGGACACCAGCCTGCCTCAGGTCTGGGGAAACTGAGTCCCAAGAAGCAAGGGTGGCCGCTGACACAGGGAGAGGCAGGGCCCCAGGACTGTTCTCTGCTCTCGGAGGTGAGTAGAGGATGAGCAGCATCCTTTCCATCCTCATATTTCTCCCTGGGGGCGCCTCCCTCCTGCTCCCATTCAAACCCATCCAACAACCAACCTCCCTCCTGCTTCCGTCCATACCCATTCAACACCCAACAGCTGAGCCTGAGCTGGTTACCGAGATGACAAACACTTCCGCACAAAGCAGAAATGTTGGGGTGGTGACTACGCACAGTAGACAGGCCAGCAATCCACATCGGATTGCAGCAGGAACTGTATACCCACAGAGCAGGGGGTTCTTTCTCCACTTTACAGGGTTTAACATCCCAAATTCTCCTGCCTGGGGAGCGTGCAGAGGGGTGGACAGGACCCTGGTCTCTGTTGGCAGCCCCACCTGAGCTAAGACAGAGGCTCCCAAACCTCAGCTGGCTGGTGCAGTTCTCAAACACCTCTGTGCTCCTGGTCTCTCCTCCATTCCACAGGAACCACAAACCAGGGGTGGGAGGAAGGAATGTGGATTTTTACAAAGCCCTTCCTTCCCCAACTTGGTGGCTTGGGTGACCCGCAGAGTCAGAGACTCTAAGAAATGCAACCCCTGATGTTCTTGCGGACACTTCAGGGCACGGGGTCCTGCGGTTCAAAACTGCCCTCCCCCCCCTCCCTCCCCTGTCACTGAGCTGACATTATTATTTAACTATTAAGATAATTAGGATATGCCAATAGAAGCCAGGGCTGAGGAGCCTGGTGAATAGATTCTTTTGGTGGAAGGCAGATACTTTGATTCCCTATTGTTAACAAGTCAGAAGGGCCCACCCAGGTGCCCCTGCAGACCAGCGCCCTGGCTCTGTGTAGCACTCAGGTTTTTAAGACTGTGCCCTGGAGCAGGTTTCTGGCCCCCGACCCCACAGCAGGGCTGCTGGGAGTGCAAGTCATGCAAGCTTAGGCTTCTTTCCCAAGAAAGAGCATCCCAGCACCAAGAACTGAGGAGCTGGCACAGACAGGGAACAGCTTCCTTGTGTCCGGACGCTTCCAACCTTGAAATGAAGAGCTCTGAGAAGTAGAGGTAACAATGCCCAATCTGGATACCCTTCCAAGGTCCCAAACATCCCACCTGGAGAACTGCGGAGACATTCCTACCCTAGCACGGCTCCGTGGTGCACGGTCTTGCAAACTCACATTTTACTTGGACACGGCAGGTTGTGATAATGGACATTTTCCTAACTGGTGACACCAGCGGGGTCCCTGTGCGGCAGGACCAATCTAACCTCAGGGCTGCCCTCAGGAGGACAAAGCGGTTGGGTACTCCTGGGGGAGTTTCTGTCCTGGGGGCCCTCCCCATCTGTTCTGTTCCTCTCTGGACACCAGGCAGACTGCCTGCATGGCTTCCTCCCTGCCGCTGGGTCACTGCCAGCCTCCAGAGAGCTCTCTTCTCTATTACTCACAACTGTTCTCTATTACTTCGTTAGACTCACCGGGCCTTTCCACTCTCCTGGCGAGTCACCCTGGCCACCGCCCACACTGTGTGGAGTGCTGGCCGAGTGCTAGCCAGGGTGGTCAGCATCCTTCTGCTACCACCCGGTGACACGGAGGCGCACACGGGACCAGCTGGGCCTACACCCACCGGTCAGCTTCTGCCAGAAGAATTCGTTACTGGAATTATGTAATATAATTAAATTTGGTGTCACTCGATGCAACACGAACATGGAAACTGAGAAGCCTGTTTCTATGAAAACTAAATCGAATCTCTGGAATGACTCAGGAGAGACCAGTCATTAAACAAAACTGCTGTCAGCTTAGGCGAGGCTGAGGACAGGGTAAAATGTGGAAAATAATTAAAAAATGTAAGTGATTTTGCACTCTGATGAAGGGGAGAAGTTTCACCTTATTCTTAAAAAGCCCTCAGACTGGACACCATGGGTAATGGGCATGTGATTGCAGATAGTCAGCTCAGACTTCTTACACCCAGTCCTCCTCCCAGGGAGCTTTTGGCTATAACTAAAAGAATCAGAAATTGGAGGCATATTTATATTTAATGTGAAAATAAAGGTTCAGCATGTATATGTATTCTTAAGTGGTTTTTTCCCCCCTTGTTCTATTCTGTTCATCAGTGGGAAGAATAAAAGCTTCTCTTCTATCTGGTGAGAACCCCTGAATCCCATCTGGGAGCTCCCCACCCGTGCAAACCCCAGCTCACAGAGCATCTCTGCTGACAAGAGAGAGGAACCCAGAGCCAGCAGTCCCTGCCTCGGCCTGTGCTATCCTGCGTGCCCATGTCAGGCAGGGGAGCCTTTCTGGCTTCCTCCCTGCAGCTCCTCCCACATCTCACCAAATCTACTCCCGGATGTCTAGCAAAGTCGCTGCCTCCTGTCCATCTGGCTGAATTCAGGTCTGTGCTGGCTCATTTTATGTGCCACTTGGCTAGTGCTTTGGTCCTGCACTATTCTATATGATTCTGTGAAGGTATGTGTTAGATGAACTTAACATTTAAGTCAGTAGATTTTTAATCAGTAGCAGATTGCCCACAGTGGAGGTGGGCCTTGTCCAATCAGTTAAAAACATACACATTTATTTTGTTGTATTACCTCTGAGTGATTCTCCAACGTGGGTAAAAATAATGTGATAGAGGGATTATGATGTTGAAAGTATGCAATTTTAGGATATTCCTGCTTATGAGAATTATTGAGATAGTTCAGAATTACATTCTAAAAATGGATGAAGGGATATGGAAAACAATGCCCCCCAAGGAAAAGTAACTTAAAACATTTATTCATAATCTAAAGAAAGGATGCTATCTCAATTATTTGAACCTAAATTAGAGCTGGCCCCAGACAGGTAGTCCTCATCTCACCTGAGAATAGGACAAAAGTCAAGACCTCTGATGGAAGAGCATGGCTGAGAAGCTACCACTGGTCCATTCCCCAAACCCTTATCTTTCAGAGAAGGGGGTAGGTAGGTACTTGAAGAAGTCCTGAGAGACACTGCTGACGCTCATCGAGGCCTGGAAAGGAGGAGAATCTCGGGGCCTGGGAAGCTGCTGTTGGGCAACCCCAAAGGGTAGTGGTTTGTTTCCTGCTTCGTCCAGAGAATGTGCCCCTGAGGCCACCCACTACCTTAGACGTTTGCGTAGCTGGCTAGGATATTAAAAAATTTAGGCCAAAGCCAGCTGTATAAATATGAGCTTGCATGTTTATTGGCCCTAAATCTAATTTACTTTATTTAAGAGAAACTTTCTTATCTTCAGGATAAGATATCTTATCTTTGTTTCCTAACTCAAAAAGGAGACAAAACATCATTCAACTGTTGAGAAGATAGATGCATGAATACATCCACCATCCAAACCCCCTACGAGATACCTACATACTGATGGGAGGGAGACTGTGGGCTTCAACCAGGCTCAGGCTTTCTGGAATATGTTGTTTCAATCACATTGACACAGTGATTTTGCCCTGAAAACAGGACAGGCTGATAGGATAGCATTTTCCATCAAGACAGTTACTTTGCCTATTTTGCCATGAAGATGTTTCTATCTAGCCCGGGGGCTGGTAAACCACTTCCCAGGGGGCCAGGTAGCAAGTGTTTTCCGTGGGTGGGCCACACGATCCCTGTTGTGACAACTCAAGTGTGCCAGGGCAATGAGAGAGCAGCTAGAGACAACCCGGGAACACATGGGCGTGCCCGTGCTCCAGCTAAACCCTATGGATGGTATCAGGCGGCCGGCTGCACTTGGCCTGGGGGCCGTGGTTTGCCAAACCCAGGCTCCAAGTCACTCATGAAGACTAGGATGGAACTGCAGATGGAACACCTCTGAGACACCGGGAAGCGAGGGCTATTTTTACGGTAGCCAGGGTGCTCTGACTAGGTGGGTGCTCTGGCGTGTTATACCTATTCTGAGCGCGGCCAAAGCAGATTGCTGGCAGGGCCAGAACACACTGGCTCCATCTCGGGAGACAGATGTTAGCAATAAAACAGCAGCAACAAAAGCAACACGCCCAACGCGTTAAGTCTCCAAGCTGTAGCCAAATACTTAGGAATCTGTAAGAGGCAGAGTGAGGACTGTAGCGGGCGGCCTTCAACACAGCGAGCGGGAGGATGCCCAGCAGCACCGCATACGCAGGCCAGGAGTCCAGCCTACTAACAACTGCAAGCTTCTGAGCACTAGGGACTCGTGGAATTGTCCCCACGAGCCAGGGAGCAGGATGCTAGTATTCATTCCAGTTCGCCGAGGGTGGGGGTGATGCCAGGAAGGTCCAGGAAGCAGCATGGGGCAGGTGGGAACCAGTGAGTCCAGCTCTGGGGCCTGTGTCTGCTCTGGGCCCTGTGCTGTTCTTGGTATTTAATGCCAATTCATCCATTTACACTAACACATGCACGCACACACATACCCATTAACATTCCCAGAGAAATTCTCATCTTACAGGTGAGGAAACTGAGGCCTGGTGATGATGAGAGGCTTTGCTTCAGCCACTCAGGATGGTCAAGGTCAGGTGGGTGGTGAGGGAGAAAACCCCCAGAATCCATGTTCTTACCCATTGCGCAGAGCTGGGAGCTTCTCATGGGAGACTGTTATCCAAAGTGGCCTGGCTCTAAAAGGTCCCAGGAAAAATGCATATATTCAAGGGCTCGGTAGCTGTGACATATCTCAGCTGCAAATTTTGTGATGCATTATCTATTTCATAATCAAAGAAACGAGCTCGCTACTCTAGGTAAAAGCTGCATCTTTCTACTCATGGCTAATTACGCACACAGGCTAGTGTTTTGAGGAGTCCTTAATGATTCGGTATTGAATCAGGGTCCAAATACTTGGGGCTGAGCTCTTTCCAAATGGCCTTCCCCTTCCTTGTCACGACATCAGACTTCCTGGAACAGCTGAAAGATCCCTCCCAGCCTCTCAAGACGGCCTATTTGGTGGTGCTCTGGGGGAAAGCCTGTGTATCTCACATGAACCTAAATATTCAACAACTGACTTGGGTTCATTTTTCTTTCTTTTAAAATGAATGACCTTCCCAGAGGAGAGGGTTTAATTCGTAGTTCAAGGTGCAAAGTGGAACTGAAATCACGTAAGAATCACCCACCAGTGTGTTCCGACTCCCTTTGTTTGGATCTTCATTTTCTGGGGAAGGCACACCAGTTCTTCCCTTCCGTTACAGAAGGTGAACTCTCCCCACTGTGGCTTCTTCCTTTTTATGAGAAGATTTAAAATGATGGGCTCACTCCTCCTACGATTTCAGGCTTTTCTGGCATTTCTGCTTCAGGGTTTCTTGGATGCTCACTCCTAGATAAATACTTTAAAATGATCTTCTCCAGACTCATGAGTCAATTTTCTAAGAATGCTTTCCAGGTGGCCTCTTCCAGAGTCGGGGCCTGGATAGCAGCCAACCAGCACTCAGCCGGTGGGGGGTGCAGCGGGGGTCCGGCCCGGGGGTGGGGGTCGGTCAGCTAGGGCCAGGGTTGCCAGGGACTGTCATCCAGGGGGCTTGCAGAGAGAAACCAAAGAAGTAGATGGAACCCATGTTTGACAGAGATGGAACCTGCGAGCAAATGGACCCCTGGGAAGAGACCAATGTTAATATCCTGCCCTGAGTTTCTGTCACATTCTTTGCTGTCAGGTAGTAGAGACAGTAATAACATCGAGGTCACGTGGCCGTATAAAGCTCCCGTGCTGTCCTCTTCGATTTCTGAGCACTTAATATGTGAAATCAAAACAAAATTGGTCATCTAATTTCCTTGCTTCCTTTGGTTTAATTTATGAAAGCGGTAATGACAACCGTATGATGGGGATGGGAGGCATAAACCTCCCGAGAGGGCTCTAGGCAAGGATTCAAAAGGAAAGGACAGAAATGATGGCAGACACAAATACTGCAGTTTCCATAAAATGATGGCAGGAGATGACTTTTTACAGTGATTGCTAAGAATCCCTAAGTTTTATCTTCTGAGCCGTCAAACAGCTTCCACACTGAGGTCCAGGTGTGAAGGCAGCACATGCTGGTGACGAGCTTCCTGGCTGTGAGACTCCAGAAGGCCAGGTGCCAGTCGAAAACACATGGTTACCATTGGAGGGCAGAGTCCTCTTTCTTGACAAGGCATAACAATTCCATTCTTCGCAGGAAGGATTTCTCACTGTGGCACTTTAAGATTAATTGGATCCAGGAAATGAACACACAGAATTTGTAGAACAATATTGATGTAACCTCGTGGCTCCCAGCCCTGGGAAACCACCTTTTCCAGTTGCATGCACTATTCTTCAAGACATCTGCAGATGAGTCTTATTTTTCTCACCAAGTCTTAGAAACCCATTGATTGCATTTTGTGCCCATCAGGTAGGTCTTATATATTACCACATACTGCAATTAAGTAATATTGCTAGTTGTTAGTAGCATTAGCTAATTACGTAATTTACTTGGTCAAATACTGCTGTCATTTTTGGAGTCGACAACCTAATGTAAAGCTTCAGATATTCTATCGCAGAACTTATCAGGTGAATCATGCTGTATATGTCATATTCACCTACTGCTCTTAATAACACTGGAATATGAGCAGGGATGTATATATGGGTATCTCATTAATGACATTCACTGCATTATAATCTGTATAATTAATTAGCTTACATTGCAAAAGAGTCTAATGATCCAATGGTATTTACATTATATACATGGACATAAGAAAATGCTCTACTGTATATTTAAGTGGTTTCACATATGTTCAGGACTCTAACAATGAGTCAGAGTAGAGAGAAGCCCCATATTTAAAGATCTCATTTTCTAGCTCTGCTGGTTTAAGTGACTCAGATTGGAATAGCAGCCAACCCATATAGCATTTCTGATCATTTATCCCAAAATATCATATGCAGAGCATAGAAATGATGTCTCGGTACTTTAGACAGTACTGTGATGTCTTCCTTTAACTGCCCATATGATGTAAGGTCTACATATGTACAAGTAGCCATGAGAGAATTGCATTAGCATTCATAGACACAGGAGAGAAACCTGTGGGAAATTCAACTCCTTGAACTAGATAAAAGGATCTCCAACAGAAGAACAAGTGAAGGTGTTTGGAAATACTGAAGGGGTCTCATGTGCAGCTCATTCTATAGCATGATATGACATTGGACAGTCTGCCAAATCTTATTATCCTAGGGAAATCAATATATGTCCCAAGTTGGAAAAACCTATAGTCAATCTAGGCTGATGAATCTGATGCCTAAATCCCTCTAGTCTGCGGAGTTCCAATACCGGTAAGGATAACTAGCATCACTGAGACACTTTATCTGTATTAGCCTGCTAAATCTCATGGCAAATGTATATGGTCAGTTAAGTGATTACACCCATTTCAGAGATGGGAACCTGGAGGGCAGAGTACTAAGGACCATGCTAATGGATCTGCAGGAGCATGTGGTAGAGCCAGGATTTTGGTGAAGTAGCTGAGTCCTGACACCTGTCCTCTGGACCATGTTAGACTCACGACTCAGAGGCCATCTGGAGGCATGTCACAAATATGGGTCACAGTGGCCACTAGGATTGTGTGACTAATCACCAATCCTGGAGGAATGCTCCAGAAGCATCTCCTTCTGCAGGCTGGATGGTGGTGTTGCCTGTAGGGATAAACAATGCTGTTGTTGATCAACAGACTTGATTCTGAGTTCATATCTTTGGTAACCAAAGGTAGGCCACATAATTATTTGATGGGTGTGGACCACTCTTCAATAGCTTTATAAAGAAAGCACATATGTCTGACACTCTTTTTTTTTTTTTAATGTAAAAATCCTGGTGGAGATTTTGGGTAAGAAGGTACAACCAATGCAGTACAGAGATTCCTTTACCAAAAACAAATAAATAGCTGAGAAGTTGTGAACATGTCAAAAGAACCAAAACAAAAGGACTAGTCACATTATAAACTATATTTGTTCCACAGGTTCTTGGAAAAAATGTACCACAGGAGCAAGGCCAGGAGGAAGGAGATTAGCTCCACTCTGGGTGCTAAAAGACTTGTCTGGAAATCCCCTGCTTCCACCTGAGCTGGGGAAAAGGATCCTTACATGGAACCTACGTGAAGATTATAGAGTAACCCATGCAACAAAATGCACATGTGAAAAAGACAGCACTCAAAGGAAAGATGAAGAAAATAAAAATATTGTGAAAAAAGACTGTATCAAATACAATTCTGTAAAATATCTTACACTGTCCAGAAATTAAAAAGAGAGAAAGAACTGTATGGAGGAAGAGGTAAGATGACTGGGTGGCATTATAGGGAGCAAGAAGAGTACCAAGAGAAAGACACTCAAAGGTGAGCAAGGGGAAAATATCCTGGAGACACACTCCTGCTGGCCAGGAAAAGATTTAAACTACTCAACTCAAGAATGGGAAACTTGTGGGATCCAGGGATTGGTGAGGCCACTGGATCTATTTTTTTTTTAAGATTTTATTTATCTATTCATGAGAGACACACAGAGAGAGGCAGAGACACAGGCAGAGGAAGAAGCAGGCCCCATGCAGGGACACCAATGTGAGACTCAATCCCAGGACCCCGGGATCATGCCGTGAGCTGAAAGGCAGTCGCTCAACCACTGAGCTACCCAGGTGTCCCTACGAGATCTATTTAAATAGACCAGGAAGGTTATAGCTCAGAATGAACATGTCTTCTTTATTGAAAGAATAGACTACATGATATCAAAATCATAATAAAATTAAAGTTAAATTGAAACAAGACACCCGAAGACCCTTATAAGAAAGATCGGGACCTGAACTGAAGTATGATGCGTCAAAAACAAAAGAAGGCGAAATATACCACTTGCCTTACTTTGTCCAACAATGTTTTTACAGCTTTAGTTTATTTCGTGATGTTGAGTAAAAAAAAAAAAAGAAAAAAAAAAGAGTGGCTTACACATATCATTTTAAGTTTTATAGGTGAGTATACTAAAATTTGAAATAGATGATATATTTCTGAAATAACCAGAGGGGCAAAAAAAGAGAAGACCATAAATCCAAAGTTAGCAAACAGTAGAGAACTATTTAAAAGTCACAAATAGGAAGCCAACACAAATGAAAGAATTAATGTTAGACATAGCTATGGAGACATCATATGCAAATAAAACCCCAGATCACTCTGATAGAAATGGACACACATTTTAAAGAGAATACTACCAAATTAAAGGCACCTGTACAATAAAGGACACACAGTGGCCAACAGGGGGTCACTGTAGGAGCGCCATCTGGTGCTATTCATCACTCGTCTCAGGTATAGGATGACAGGTGCTTTCTTTCTCATCACAAATTTAATGTCCCAAGGGCTCACTTGTCCAAATGATGGAAACATATTCCAGTGACTTGGGGGATGACACCATGTCCCTCACATAAACACGCAGAGCTTCAGTGCACACTCAGAGGTGTGTATGCTGTCTCTGGGCTCCTGTGATTCCATCTTTGACCTGTAAAGCCTATGGAGCTGTGTGTAGACGAGGCTTATGTTCCAGGTCAAGGGACTAGATTTTTTTTTTTTTTTTTGAGGCTCTGCAGCTCTGTATCCTGAGGGGGGTGTCCTGTGGGCTTCCTGGGGGCAAGGTGGGGATGGGAAGCAGGCCCCCACCCTGTGCTATGCTCAGAACCTCACACACTCTCAAAAACAGATTCATCAGTCTTTCCTTTTTTCTTTATTGTTTCAGATTTATTTATTAGACAGAAGGAGCACAAGGGGAGGGACAGAGACAGAGGGAGAGAGAGGATCTCAAGCAGACTCCCCACTGAGCAAGGAGCCCAATCTCAGGACCCTGAGATCATGACCAGAGTCGAAATCCAGAGTGGGACACTTAACTGGCTGAGCCATCCAGGTGCTCCCATCAATGTCTTTTCTTATTTTTTTTAAAGATTTTATTTATTTATTCATAGACACAGAGAGAGAGGCAGAGACACAGGGAGAGGGAGAAGCAGGCTCCATGCAGGGAGCCCGACGTGGGACTCGATCCCGGGGTCTCCAGGATCACACCCCAGGCTGCAGGCGGTGCCAAACTGCAGCGCCACTGGGGCTGCCCCAGTGTCTTTTCTTAAAACCTCTTCAAGTCTACTGTAAAACTGTCATGTCAGGAAGATAAGGCATTCACTAAAATTCAGTAACTCTGAGAAAATACAATTAAGTGAAGGTTCTTATTATGATAAATCAAAATATAAGCAGCAAGTTCTATCAAATAAAGAGCTGAAATTGTTGACACATTCCAGTAAGGATCTAAAAAGGGACAGACACATTTTACTTTTATTCTAGAAGTGTATGCCTTTGCAATTAAACTGAGGTGGGGTAGACAAGAGGTATAGATATTAGAAAAGGAAACCAAAATTATCATTATTGATTTATGATATTAAAGATCTTAGATTATTGACTGAAAAAAATTGGAAAATATGAAATTTTAGGGTCTGGTTACAAAACTCATTTGACTATAAAATCATAACTAATTAAAGTGTAATGGTATAAATATTTTACTTGCAACACTAATAAAAATGTGAAATATCCAGAAAATATAAATGCTCATAGTCACTTAAGTAAGTAAATCTATGACCTCTTCTCAAGGAACTTAATGACAAAAATGGAGTAACAAAGAAAAAAGAAATGGGTTTCTGGTAGATGACTTTCATATTTTCAAGATCTCGATTTTGTCTAAATTAGTCTACTAAGGCTGTATAATCCCAATCAAAATTTTGGAAGGATCCCTTTAAAAAAATGTAACTTGGCAACATAAAGTTCACATGGAAGAAGACATTGGAATATCCAGAAAAATTCTAAAAAAGATAGATGTTTCATAAAATGCTGGTCATCAGAGAGTGAAATTCTGGCATAGAAAAATAAACCAGGAAGGGCCCTCGGGCCAGTGAAGCAATGACATCTGTGGATAAAGCTAGGAAGGAGCTGGCCTTCCAAATCAATGGGCAGAACATGAGTTTTTTACTGAACGGCACTGGGGGATCGTTGGGCTGTGGAAGGAAAACTGTGGGATGTGGACTTCACCCCTCATGTCAGAATATAGCCTATTTTGATCAAAGTCACACATTTAAGGTAACCAAAATGTCCGAAGAGAATATGAGTAAATATTTCATAATATTAGAGTACAGAAAACTTTCAAGTTACATATATAAACAGGAATCTATGAAAAGTAAATATAGTCTTCGTTGCATCGCATACTAATTTAAAAATTATGTAACAGTAATAAAAATGTATCTGACAAGGTGCTCTGCAGATTTCCAGGGGTGGTCATCCCGAGAGCAAGGGTTAGGTGCTCAGTGAGTCATCGGTGTATCACCCAGATGAGGACACTGGAGGATGGAAGGACTCTACCGGTTGTGGAGGGGCTGCAGGGACCAGGTGACAGTGGATAACTGGAGTTGCCCTGAGCAAACTGGAATGTCCGATGACCCTTATGGTGGGAGTTTTGTTTTCTATGCTCTGTACATGCACACACACACACACACAGACTTGTATCAACATAGACTAGTTAACATATAGTAACATGTTATCTGCTTCGATCACATGTACTTTCCTAATAGACATGCATGTGTGCATGTGAGGAAAAAGAACAGAGGACAAGTAAGGATGTGTCAAATATACTTTCTTTTTCTTTTTAAAAAGATTTTACTTATTTATTCATGAGAGACACAGAGAAAGAGGCAGAGACACAAGCAGAAGGAGAAGCAGGCTTCTGCGAGGAACCTGATGCAAGACTCGATCCCAGGACTCTGGGGTCACAACCTGAGCCGAAGGCAGACGACACTCAACCACTGAGCCACCCAGGCATCCCATCAAATATATTTTCATATGAATTCATTTAACTGAAAACTTACGTGACTTTGATGGGTGCCTACGCGTGCCTATGGTAATTTTCTCTCTGCACAATGTCCTGTGGCCGTCTGTCTGAGAGTCTCCACGTCTCTACCTCAGGATGATAGTAGTGCCGACTGGCCTTCTTGTGAGGATCAAATGAGCGGATCCCTCATTCGGGATCAGACTACTGCTGCGCATGACTCCTCCTCAGTCAGTATCATCCCCAGCACCGCTGGTGGATCCAGGTTTGTAAGGCTTGGAGCTTATATGATTTAAGGACACTCACTTCTAAGACTAGTAAAAACAAAACTGGGAACTTGCAATGAGAGGATCTTTTGCATCAGTTTCAGGGGGGGTTAGCTTCAGGGCTCCGTGCCCTCCCATCACTAGCATCCCTGCACTGATGTTGCACCTGCATCTCTAGAAGCTTCTACGTCTCTTTTCAGAGTTACTGCTTAGGCTCCAAGGGTCACTATCACTGGCTATGAAGGAAATCCCTGGATGAGCATTTTCTATCATAATTCAGTTTGTTTTCATGTCACACGTGGAGCACAGGGGCACGGTGACCCTCCACCCTGGCGGCCTGGACCTGTGGGTGTCCTCAGACACAGGACCATCCTGGGTCATCTGGGGCATGTTGATCGCCCTACAGACAATTTTCTTTCCTTTCTGCTCAGTATCAAACGGATTTAACCCTAGCCTGGCATCAAGGTTTCCAATAATTTTTCTCCATATTTCAATTGCTTTTGCTTCAACTTTTTACTTCTAGCTATTACTGTGAATGCCACGGCAGCACCCACATTTTCAGGATCCTATGACTGTGTCGTTGTTACTCCAAGCACCAACAGCAGAAGCCTTTAGTAAGACATGGTAGACTGAGCACCCGTGCTCACCTCCGCTGTGTCCCCCGGTTCTAAGGGAGCCCAGGCTTCCCGCTGGAGATGGGGCTCGGGAGAACCAGGCAGGCTCGGAGACCCGCCCGGCCAGCCCCTTCCCCGCTGCCTCCCCCAAACACACTCACGTCTGAGGGCAAGACCCTTCCTGGAGAAACCCGTGCTCCCAGGGGAGGTGATGGAGCCACTGATAAGCCTGTCTCTGCATAGGCAGTGTCCACTGCTCGTCCTGGGGTCTCTGTCTCAATGTGTCTGGACAATGAGGATCACGAGGAACTGGAGGAAGAAACCAGCAGGACAGAGGGAAACCCACCAGCCCACTGCTAGAATAAAGGGATACAGAGGGAATAATGTGGGGGTGGTGGTGGAGAGAGAACAAAGAAAACATAAAAGAAAGAAAGAGAAAGACAGAAATGCTGATGCTGTCCAAGCAGCACCTGCTCTGTGAGGTACGCCCGACACTCCGGGCCTGCTGCTCTCACCTCTCCCATGTCCCCTGCCTTGCTCTACTTTTGTTCTTTTTATCCCTGGTTCTGATCACCTTCTAGAATATTCCATCATTTAAAGAACATCTTATGTTGATGGCTGACTGCATCTCTCTTCAGATAAACTCCCTTAAAACAGGGACCTCTTTCAACCCTACTCATCTTCCCGCACGTGCCTGGCGCGTAGCAGACACTCCGATTATGATACTGGTGAAGTATCATGAAGAATCAATGAACTTAATATGTCTCTTGGGGATTATGTAAAGAAACCTAATGAGGCAAAGTTCAAGCAGTTACTGACTCTTAGGAACATAAAGTTTTTATATACAAAAGGACACAGAATCAAATTATCCTATAGCCAGCAAGGACTATTCAAGAATGATGTGAACAGTTCCAACTATGGGGCGTGGCCACATGGAAGGATGCAGGGCAAGAGGTGGTGGCCACACAGCCCAGACGCCGGAGGGTGATAAAGGAGGTGCAATGGACACACCCTCCCCTGTGATGGAGAGAGGGGTAACCACGAGAACCGCTATGTGGGGCATGGTCATCATGCCTGTTATTTAGGAATATGGGGAAAGATACCAGGAGAGAGAGCTAAAGTGAGAGATTTTTGCCCCTGGTCAATGAGATTGGAGATGGAGTGGTGGGCAGGCAGGATTGTGATTTCTCATGGTGAGCTTCAAAGTACAATAGGACTTTTTGAGCCATCTGCAAGGAGTTCCTAAATAGAGTAAAAATCAACTAAAATGATAGTGAAAAAGGCCAACATCCTTGAGAATGTAAATGGATTCTTCTCTTTAGTTTTAGTTTTAAGGAAATACATAATAAATGCATCAAAGCAATTAAAAAAAACCCTGTTAGAATTTTGTTTGTCATAAAAGCCATGTGGCAGCTGGAGGAGGAAGGGGAATGCTTGAGTGGGCTCTTGTCTTGCATTGGATCCAGACAAATCTAAACATTCCGGGAGACTGTGGTCTTTCCTTTCTGGCGATTACATTTCTGACCACCACAGTCAGAAGCACATTAAAAATTTGTTTCCTGCTTCAGCTCTCTTTGACCTGAACTTATATGGAACCTGTAGGGGGAGAAAAAGCCACATGAAAATGTCTTAAGCTCTCATGTGGTCATATTTTTCACCGTGCAGAACTGTTTCCTCAGAGTGCAGAGAGGGCTTGTCCTGAAGGCATTAGTTCAACAGAAAAATGTAAACAAAGTTGTCTAAACAAACGAATTTGAGGATCTCTTTGGTTGTGGGAATACTGTTTAAAAATCTAGGCATGCCTTTAAAAATGAAACAGGTAAGACTTCCTGAAAATTTTGTAAATGAAATAAGGACTGCTTAAGCAGAAACCCAAAGGAAAAAGAAGAGGGATGGGAAAAAACTAACATTGGGTGACTGCATTAATATTGTCGGAAAAAGAAAAAAAAAAGAAAGAAAAAAAATATTATCGGAAAATTTTGTAGCCATATGACAAAATTCATGTGTAAGTCTCCTTTTCCTTCTAGACCCAGAAAACTCTATAATGTCCTGACAACTGGAAATTGGCTTGGTAAAATCATGGTTTACAGGTAACTTTGGAATGACAACACAGCAACAAGTCAACCAAACTAACCTGACTTCTTAAAAGCAAATGTTAATGTGAATTGCAAAATAAATCATTAAATTCCCGTATCAAATTCTAAAGCCAATTACATTTTACCCTGGAACAACGTAGGTTTCAGTTGCTTGGGTCTATTTACATGTAGATTTTTTTCGACTATGGGGTGTGGCCACATGGAAGGATACAGGGCAAGGAGGTGGTGGCCACACAGCCCAGCCACTGGAGGGTGACAAAGGAGGGATAGGACTGTGAGTGTGTTTTCTGTTCCTCATGATTTTCTTAACATTTTTTTCTCTAGCTGACTTTATCCTGAGAACACAGGACATGATATATACAACCTGCAAAATATGTGCTTCTCAACTGTTTGTTGTGTGTAAGGCTTCCAGTCAATAGTAGGCTGTCAGTAGTGAATTTCTGGAGAAGTCGAAAGTTATACTTGGGTTTTTTACTGCATTCAGGGTTGGGGAATGCAACCCATTGGGCACCCCAATATGTACTGATCAACTGCAGCTTGGTTTCCCTCTTTTGTAAATTAAAAAAAAAAGATTTTATTTGTATATTTTAGAGAAAGGAAGAGAGCACAAGCAGGAGGAGGCACAGAGGGAGAGAGAATCTCCAGCAGGCTCCCCGCTGAGTGTGGAGCCTGATGTGGGGCTCCAACCCAGGACCCTCAGATCGCAACCTGAGCTGAAATCAAGAGTTGGACGCTCAACCCACTGACCCACGGAGGCACCTCTCGTCTCCCTGTCAGCTAAGGCCCTTTCAAGGTTACAGGAGCTCACTGGACTCATTGGCTAATTTTCCTTGCCCTGTAATGCCTATGATTTCTTTTTCTTTTCTTTCTTTTTCCGTGACATTCTTTCTTATGATGGTGGCAGTGGAGTGGGGTGGGGAGGCTAAATGGGATTCTGGTAGGAAAAATAACTTTTTAAAATCTAAAACCTTACAGAACCCTCTGAAGGCTCAAAAAGCCAGAAGCCCATCCTCTGCAGTGGTTGCTATGGAGACGGGTGTCCAGCTGAGCAATTGCAGGGGTCCAGGGCACAGAATTTCTGGGGTGTCTGAGCAATGCAGCTGTTACAAGATCTACAGCATGATGCAGAAAAGGAAGGGCCACCCCACCCTTCCACTATTCCCCTCCCTCCACTGCAGATGTGTGTGCTCACCCTTAGTGGGGAAATAACGGGTGGGTCCCCTCCCTGTCTTCCCACTCATGCTGCCTTCAGAGTCTGAGAAAGTCGGAGACACAGCATGCTTCCCTTGAAGGGAACTTCCAGGAGTTTTGTCTAATGCTATGGCCTTGGACCTCTCAGACTTCTTTTAAGGAGTCAGTCTTAAGAGTGTCTTCCTTTTAAAAATCTGGTATATGACAATGTTGTATCACGTCAAATACCAGGAACCAGGCTGGACACTTGTCAACCCCTTTCAACATGAAAACAGTGGCCCTGATCCCTGAGCATCATTTCAGGGTAATCACATGAAATGCCCCAAACTCACCAACAGCGCAGTTTGCAAATTTTCTCATCAGCTCCAACCACTGCCTTAAAACACCGCACTCTAATGAGGTTGGTCACTGGGTCTTGTTAAATAGGATGCAATGATTTACAGACACACCGAAACTCAGAGCATAAATCATTCAACCATCTTCTGGGAAGAAAGAAATTCATTGCAAGCAGATGGGTTGCTAGCGGCGCGAAGGGCTTTTTTCTTTCCTGTTCGATTTTTGCTAAGTCACATGGTTTCGATTTCTTGAGCTGCATCATTGGGTGAACATGTGATTTTGCCAGGACTGACGTGTAGAGCCCTGTGGCCGGCTTGGGCACGGGCTACCGTGAAAGGATACGGGGCGACATGAGCTGTGCTGCCCTTTGGGTGCGGACACGCACTCTGCGGAGGCTGCACGGGAGATGGGTCTGCGAACCCGCATCTCCCTCAAGGTGGTGCCTACAGAAGAGCTTTAAACGACCCACTCTCAACAGAAACCGCTCCTCCCTTGGCGGTTCTCCTCTGGAAAACACACCACGGGAAACAGGCCCAGCCCGAGATGCCAAATGGCCCCTCAAGCGTCAGTGCACTGAACAACTCCTGGTTCTGTTGCCTTTAAAGTTATGTCTCTCAAAATCTGGCTCTTAGGATGGTTTGGCTTGTGACACTGGCCAAGTACGCCCTCATCCAACGGTCCTGGGAGTGGATTTATTTCAAGTTATTCAGTACAGAAGCGGGCCTAAGAGATGTCATGCAGGGCGGAGCTACATGATCCCAGGAGCTTCTAGAAAACACCATGGTGCCCAGATACTGGAAGCCCCCGGGACACCAAGTGAGTGGTGCACTCCTGCTTTGGGCACTGAGCCGCAAGCCAAGCACTAGGTGCTCATGTTTGGTGGAAAAAAAGGCACATCTTTAGACACTAGACAAAAACAGCACCGTCATGTGGTACCAAAACCAAAGTCAGCTGGGGAACAGAGGGACCAGGAGGGCCCCCTTTCTAGGACTGAGCTGGCCTTTCTCCCTCATTCATTGATCACCAATTGGCAGCTGAAAATGCTAGTTGTACATGCAGAGCGCACATGCAACCACACAACAGGCCCTCTGAAGTGCCGGGCAGCACCTGGGAGAGATGTATTTCTACTGATGAATCACTGAAATGAGATGAATGATAACCTGTTTTGTTAATTTTCTTGTATTCTGGGTAAGCCAACTCTGCCCATCATGTCTGCATCCATGACCAGGGTGCTACGCTCAATTTAGGGCCCTTGGCTGGGTGCCCAGAGGTGCATGTCCCTGGTGGGGTCACTGCCCCACCTAACATTCTCCTTCTCTGCCTGCACTTCCCCTCACGTTCCAATGACTGAGTCCCTTTCACTGCAAAACCAAACACAATGAGTACAGAACTTCCTGAACGTGGGCCACCACCTCTCAAGCCATGTCCCTCTGCGTGCCCAGAGTGACCCTCACAGGTACCCGCCACGTCCGCTCTCTCCATCCTCCTGGCCGATCATCTCCAAGCACTCACGGGCAGCTCTGACATGAAAATTTGAATAAAGGCTGGGAACCCTCCATGGGCTTCAAGGTCACTTACTGCTGCAGCCCTGCCCCTCTCCTGTTCTCGGCGGCAAGACTTCTCAAAAGAGGTGCCGGGGCCCACAGCTCTGCTTTCTCATCTGTCCCTCTGTTCCCCACTTCTCTCTCACCTTTGTCCCTAGGGCCCCTGGAACTGGATCGTATGGTACCAATGCTCAAAATCTTCCCAAGTTTTATCAACACTCAAGGAAGGAATGGAATGCAAACTCCCCAGCCTGGCCTCCAAGGCCGTGCACACTTGGATCTACCTGCTACTCTCCTCTGGTCATGGCCTCTGGCTCCCTTTGAGCAAGGCCACCAAGGCCTCCCAGCTCTCTGTCAACATCCAGTCTCCCTCTGCCTCAGGGCCTTTGCACTTGCTGCTTGTCTTGGCTGGAGCACTCCCACAATGCAACCTAAGAGCTCAGAACAGTCTACTTCAATCCTCTAGGGGAAGTAAACACCCCTTCCTGGATCTGCCACTCTCCGGATCAGCGTGCACATCTGCAGATGCACAGGTCCATATCTGTGCCTGTTGATGGCTGGCCCGCTGAGTTCTGTGGGTCAGGGCCCAGTTGCAAACCATCTAGAATGGTGGCACATACTAGGTCATCACTCAAAGGTCTGGCAGATAACTGAATAGATGTTGCAGTACATATGGTCTCTCAAACTAAGCCCTGCTGTGAGTAGTGAAGAGATGTGACTTTTTCCTGTGATAGTGTGCAAATGCTAGCCCTCCCACAGCCACCTGCTTGTTCTTTTTAATGACATCAGTGAACCTCATGCTTGGAGACAGTATAAAGGTACATTTCAGTCCAACTTAGCTTTAGAAAGTCACAAAGTCTAAATAAGTGACGTCTTAATGATTTCAGGTCACCACATGTGAAAGTATCAGAATTATTCACATGATCCCCAAATTTGGGCAATGTTCTCTCCACAGAGGGCGACACTCTTTAAAATGAGACCTCTGTATTTCCAAAACATAAGTGGCATTAAAACATTTATTCTTAATGAACACAGGGTTAAAGGAGCAGTTTTCTTCTTCGTTTTTTTTTTTTTTTTTTTTTAATTATTGTTTATTGTGTTTTGTTTTCTGGCAAGAAAAAACAAACTTAGGCTAGAGGCCTTTCTGGGGAAGGGAAGTGTTGCCTTTCTAGGGCCAGTGGTGCTGGTCATGTCTCTGAGGCTCCCCACTGCCAGCTGACCTCACTCTTGTGCAAATGGCCTGCAGTGCTGCTTTTGGGAAAGCCTTCCCTGAGCCTGGGGCCCTGCTTCTTGAGACGCCACACTGGGGGTGTGTCCTTTCAGTCTGTCTCCAGACCCAGGGATTCCTAACACTCTCCAAAGACATATCAGAGCACTCTAAAATACTACACCATCCATCTGTGAGAAGATGTACTCACTTTAAGCTCTGCCACTGTTCACTTAGCTTTTTCTATATTTCTAAGGGCTTTATGATAACCACATGTGATAACCACATGTAAGCCTGGGTGTTTTTTAAGTCATACTCATTTACACAGTGGTCTTCTGATAAAAATAAATAAAATAGACCAATAGTGGTCTATTTTTATCAGAAGCACACGGTGTGAAGAAAAGGAGAATACAGAGCTTCTGCAAATAGTGGAAATAAAAGGGAATAAACACAATCCTACAAATTCATAAGCAATCAGTAGAGTCACAGCTCATAAAAGCAGATTATGTGTGTGTGAGAACATATATTCTTTTTTTAAAATTTTATTTATTTCTTTGAGGGAGAGAATGTGTGCACATGTGTGAACATACACATAACCAGGGGGAGGGCAGAGGGAGAAGCAGGCTGCCCGCTGAACAGGGACCCTGACATGGGACTCGATCCCAGGACCCTGAGATAATAACTTGAGCCAAAAGCAGATGCTTAACGGACTGAGCCTCCCAGGCGCCCCGAGAAATATATTATTGATTTGATAAAAATCAAATCCAAGAGAAACGATGATTCAGTCAAGACGCAGAGAAGCCTAATAATGCTGACATTTAAAAACACAGAAATAAAGAAATGTCAGGCACACCAGAACTAAGGGCATGGAAGCAAGGGTCACACTGTGAGCTTTCAGAAACAAACAGCTTAAGTTGGAAAACAATATTAGGGGTGAAGATGGTCCTCATTTAGCAACAGAGAACAATTCATGTGGAAGCTGTAATGCTACCAACACAATGTAGAACTTTAATGTTAATGATGAAATAAAAGTAGCAGGAGAAATTGAAAAATAAGCAACTATAAAGTGAGATTTTAAAATATTTCTCTCAGAAACAGATATACGAGACAGACAAAAAGTCAGAATATATTTGAATAGATAAATAAGGATCGTGATCTAATTGCCATATAAATAACCCTGCTCCAACACAGAGCACACATTCCTCAGTTCCCACAGGAAACGGTTATAAACACTCCCATGTTCAAGTCATAAAGGAAGTCTCGAAAATGCGAAAAATGATATAATTTTAACTCTTTCTTTGATCTTGATGTCAGAACATCTGAAATAACAAAAAAATTACCACAAAGCTCCATAAATCTGGAAATATTAAACTACAATAATTCTAAATAATTCACAGGTTTGAGAGTAAAGCATTGGTACCTAATCATACCTAAAATCAGTATCCTATAGTTATTCCCCCACAAAATGTGATTCTGAGTGAAGCTTCCAGTTTTCAAATATTTTCAGAAGCAATGATTAGCATATGTAAAGTGAATATAAGGCTGTAAGTAAAGATTTGTAGTAAGATCTATTCTTTCTACCTGTCATGTATCTTCATCCATCCAACAATCATCTATGTCTATCTACCACTGGTCTAGAAGTTATTTTTAAATTTTTATTCCAAAATATTTGGAGCATATATCATAGTGTATGCTATTTAGGGGACAATGATGTTGAACATGATGGGGGGATTTGGTGAATTCTAGAGTCAATCATACTAAGGCCTGGAAACCAAAATAATAAAAATATTATGAAAAATTAGGTATTATTTAATGTATAAAACCAGTTAAGTTCCCTGAAAAAATAAAGTATTCCCAAGGTGACTTTCTGTCTTTTTTTCATATGGATAAATAAGTAGATATGTACAGAAATATACAACGACAACAATACACACACACACACCCCAAACTAAAACAAATAAAGCAAACACAAGCAAAGAACCCTAAAACACAAAATATTTTACAGAACTACTACCTAAGGCAGATTCTTAGGTGTCAAATGACAAATTCAAATCTAGAAAGCTGGTTATTTTTATATTCCCACTGCCATGATTTCTACATTAATATTTAAGTGACTGAGGAAGTAAATTAAATCAGCCTTGCCTATGATAAATTCCATTTGTCCATATTTATAACCTGACTTTCCTTGGGGATGCATTCTAACAAATATCTGTACCAGCTTGAATGCATTTGAAAGATTTTAGTTTTAAGAAATGTCTACACCCAACCTAGGCCTTGAGCCCACAACCTTGAGATCAAGACCCATACTCTCTACCCACTAAGCCAGCCAGGCGCCCCTTGAATGCATTTGAAATTCATTGTTTTGGTGTTAAGTGACATCTTTCCCCAGGGGATGCTATAAGACAGTACCATCTCTCTTTTTTTTTAAAAGATTTTATGTATTTATTCATGAGAGACACACAGAGAGAGGCAGAGACACAGGCAGAGGGAGAAGCAGGCTCCCTGCGGGGAGGCCGATGCGTGACTCGATCCCAGGACCCCAGGATCACGACCTGAGCCGAAGGCAGATGCTCAACTGCTGAGCCACCCAGGTGTCCCAAGACATCATCTCCATACTAAGATTCTGTCACATGAAGTTGATGTGATCATGATGCTCACTGGCGACCTCATGCTTTAGCCAAACATTCCTCTGAGGACAGTGCCAATTCCGGACACTTTTGGTTTCCCTGATCAAATGGAGCAGGTTGGATGCCTTCTCCCTGAGGGTTCTGGGAGCAGGACAAGACATGGGATAAGAGCAGGGTCCTCCATGTCAGGGTGTGAGCCACAGCATCAGGCTCCCCGATGGAGCTGGGCCACAGCCAGATGATGAGGACGGGGACGCATCTCAACAGACTGTGGACCAGTGATGGTCCTTCTGTTCAGCCTCATTGGCGTGCATCCCATCAGTGAAGGGGAAAGTCCAGAAGAGATCGGCACCGAGTCGCCTCCATCCCCTACATGTCCCATTGTGTCACAGGAGACATCTGTGATTTGAAGTCACCTTGGATTCACCTTCTCAGCCCTATTCTAGATGACACTGTTGAAGCAGAAGCGGGGCTGCCTGCTGGGCAGGGCCGGCTGCATAATTTGTGGAAACCAGTGCAGGATGAAAGGCTGTTAGGAATTTCAAGTTGGAAGGGCAGAGAATGAAAGCGCGTGGGGACCCTACTGCAGGTCATATGCCCGTTCTGCTGCTCGTTTATTCTCAGACACTCAGATAATCAGATGAACTAAAATGCTCACTTCTTTGGCATTCCCAGGCGTTAACCCCTTTCGTATGTGGGAATCACCTCAGTGACGAGGGTTCTTTTCATTCCCTGGCAACCCATGCACGACCGACTGGCCGGCAGTTAACGTCTCTATGGCTTGTATCTAAAGTAGCTAAGAGACAGCATCACTGCCCCTCTCCTGTCACTGAAAATGTTGCTTCAGGAGAATATCAGTAATGAAGTTATCCTGCTCAATGTTATCTTGCATTTCCACAGTGTGCAACCAAATGCACGCAGTCACTGACTCGGGCACTTGGGGTGAAAGCAAAAGATCCTGCTAATGGGTTTGTCACCAGAGTGTGGGCAGAAATACCCTGCCTGATGGAGAGGATTACAGGGCCGGGCTGCCTTTGCGTGACTTTCTAAAACAAGAAGACAAAGTATATTTGACCAGCATCTATTTGACCTGAACACTTACTCTGCATTCGCAGGACAATGGGGCAGAGGGAAGAAAGGACCTGTTTCCCATCTGGAAAGTATTTCCTCTTGCACCATCCCTCCACCGTCCAGGAAGTCACGCTCTTAGGTGTTCACGCATCCAAACCCAGACAGTAGTTAAGATAAAGGACACGAGGAGCCACTCTGTTTAGATAAACTGAGAAATATAAGGGAAAGAAGTATCTGTGTGATTCATGGTTCGTGTTTCAAAGGCAGGTGATAGGAGAGCCTGACTGACTCTCAGATGAAGACAGAGGTGGCGGGGCCCTGGGCGCACCCGGGCCGTGTGTTCCGGGCCGAGGAGAAGCCGGGAGGAGCCACAGGCTGCCCGCTAGCTCGGCTCCAGCCTGGAGGAGCACCTGGGAACTGCTTCTATAGCCAGAGTCTCCCCGACATTTTAAGATCATCTTCCTCCTGAGGTTCTTCACCCCCGGACCTCCACCGCATCGCCCCCAGGAGAGATGGACAAGCTGGGGGAGCCAGGCGGCCAAGGTCCGGATGCTCGCAGGGAGCTTAGCATTGCAATCGGTGCGGCAGGGTTTCATTTTCATTTCAGTTAAAGACGAGAAGGCTGGGGCACCTGGGTGGCTCAGCGGTTTAGCGCCACCTTCGGCCCAGTGATCCTGGAGTCCCGGGATCGAGTCCCACTTCGGGCTCCCTGCATGGAGCCTGCTTCTCCCTCTGCCTGTGTCTCTGCCTCTCTCTCTCTCTGTGTCTCTCATAAATAAATAAATAAAATCTTAAAAAAAAAAAAAAAAAGATGAGAATGCTGTGGATTCAGATGTTTTAAAGACTGTTTTAAAGACTGCACTCCCGGATCCTTCTGGGACCCTCCCTGAAGCGGAACCAAAACACCAAACCACACCGACTGCATCTGGCATTCAGTCCCCGGAGCCAGCCTGGTGGCTCAGCGCTTGGGTCCCTCTGCGCATCTGCTGCAGCTTCATACCGCCACTGGGACACCAGGACAGAGCGCCCGCGGCTGGGACATGGCTCTTGACCCTCACAGCAGACAGAGTCTAAATAAGAAAGGTGCACACACACCTTCATGATCAGAAAAATGAAACTTGTCTTTTCAGCCCATTTGGTCAGAAACAAAAAACTGCCAGCATCCTGGGCAAGAGAGAAATGCATCTTACTTACATCACAGAGGAAAATAAAACAACTTTTTGAATTAAGATCGATTTTCCCAGCTCAATTGTTCAAATAAAATAATCCATAAGGATTAATATATGTAATATAAGCTCATTCTTCTGCATTTTGTCATAGTCTTGCTTTGCAGACTAAATAAATAACTGATGTGAATTTGTTTCTCTTTTTACACCACAAATAAAAACAGCCAAGAGTTGTCGAGTGCTTAGCACATGTGCTGTGCCCAGAGTACCTGCATTTTATGTGGATTCCCTCAACAAAGCCTTGTTCTCTCTCACCCCAATTACACACAAGTTGGACATACAAGGCGATCTGAACCAGGTCACTGGCTGCACAGTCCACACCTTTAAACAAGTTGCCAAGCTCACGCCACCCTTGCTCTCGATCATTCTCGTAATCCTGGCCAACCCAGGCCACTCCATCTAAAGGACTCTGATGCACAGAGTTGGGGCCAGAGACTGGGGCCACCTGTTCAGTACAGACCTGCAGAGTCTCACGCGTCATCAGGCTTCTGCTCTCTGCTGGGGAGGTATCGAGAATCTCATTAGGGATCTCCCAGCAGGAAAGCACGGCCTTAGGTTTGCAGCAAACTTAGGACTGTCTCCAAAAGCTTTCTCCTTCCGAGAAGAATACAAGTACTCCAAGACATTAGACATAAATCAGACAGCCAGATGGATGGGGGTCTCTGGATGCTTCTTGGAGGAACTTGGGGGGGGGTGTCCTCACTATTTCTCTACAATGCTGTTCCCACATCAGAGCCAACTTCCCCCAGACTAGTCCCCTTCACTCTCAACTGTGCCTTTTCCTTCAGCACACAAAGCTCCCAATGGAATTTACTTATACAATTTTACCTGAGGAAGTTTAGAACACATCAAAGAACGTAGAAATGTTTTAACCATAGATCCCTCAACACCAGAAACACAAACCACAGGGACACAAAGGAGGCCCGGTGAGAAAAGTAAGGGTCCCCAAAGATGACTCGCAGGGCAAATGAGTGACTTTCAAATAGGTGTGTGTTTACAAGAGTGAATAAGGAAAATCCAACATCCATTTAAAAATCTTTCTTGGAAGGAATCAATAAGCATGAAGGGAAAGCAGAGTCAGAGACATAACCTATGAGGACTTTTCAGGAAGAAAAGTCACTGTGAAGGAGGCTGGAGCGAGTGGGATATTCACAGGTGGGCTATAGCAGAAGCAGAGGTGGTCCTTACCTGATTCTAGTCTCTGAGGTCTGAGGTTGTGGGTTGAGAGAGTGGATGGGGAGGAGGAAGAATTCTGGAGGACGCTGGAGTTGACATGGAACCCCGGGAGGGAGCAGGCGAGCAGGACGGGGTGGTGAGATAGCCTGCCAGCCTGGGTAGGTGGCCACATCAGAGAGTGGCCATACTTTTCAACTGAGAACATGGGCTTTCAATTCCTTGGCAGGACGTATCACTCCTGAGCCCCACGGACAAGCGTGGGTGTTTCCAGGGTGGTCTTAGGGTAGGATAATGGAGGAAGAGCTGGGCAAGGCAGCTGGGCGGGCCGGCGGGACGAGGGTTACAGCGCCATCCCTGGACTCTGGGCTAGGGACAGGCCAGGGTGTCCTGGACAGTGAGGGGTGGAGAGGCAACCGCCCCGGTGAGACAGAAGGGAGTGCAGGTCCGGGACTGGAGAATGGCAATGACAAGGGGTGGTGGTGGCCCGCAGGGGGTGGCTGGGACCCAGGTTGCACAGGAGGTGCCCTGGAGTTAGGCGAGGGGCTTCGACATACCAGCAGAGGCCGTGCAGCCAAGGCTCAAACACAGGAGACTAGATGCCCTTTCCTGGAAGCCCGAGCTGGTAGGCAGGCGGGGGCCAGGTGAGGGCAGCTCTGCTTCAGGAGGTCACCGGGGAATCTGACACCCTCCATCCATAACGCCACAGGCTGAGAGGTGGCCTTGCCCCAGGGCTGGGGCCGGGGCAGTGAGGCCAGCCCTGCTGCAGCCCACGGAGTGTGAGAGGAAGAGGAGGAAGCAGCGCCTTTGCGGGGCGCCCACGGAAGGCACCTGCCTCACTGCCACTCGCTTCCCGCAGCCCAGGGGGTGAGCTGGGAGGGGATGGCGATCATCTAGCTGGGCTTCCACGTGAGAGTGGAAGAGTGTCTGTGTGTGTGCACACACATATGTGCATGTGAGTGCATGTGAGTGTGCACGTGTGAGTGCATGTACCTGTTGGGGTTCTGCTAACAAAGACAAAGAGAAAACAGACGTGGAGGGGCACTTCCTGGAAAGTGACGTGTTGACACAGGTAGGACAGGATGAGACAACAGAGACGTGGCATGCCATCGGGTGCGACCCTGCACATGCAGCAACCGGGTGTCCTCTTGAATACCCCACCTAAGGTTTCTTAAAAGAAGAGAGTCTGGGCGAGCCCACCAGGAGGGAGCGGGGAGGGGGTGGGGGAGCCCCCAGGGAGGTGGGGCTGCGGCCCTCTGGGAGAGCACCCCCTGCTCCCGCCTGTGGTTCTGGCCTCTCCTGCTGCCTGGCCTGAGCCCGGCGTGGGTTGCAGGCACAGAGAGGCTTAGTCTGGGGTCCCCACCGGCAGCTCACATCTGACCTAGGTGATGCTTAAAGTCACAACAGGGAGATGGTGACTTAGTTTTGGGTAGGGTGTGTTCTCTGTATCCCCTCCAGAGGAGCCTCACTGGTCAGGCTGGCCTGCAGTGGGGTGAGCCACTCACAGGACATCCGGGGTGATGCCATGCAAACACTAAATGTTCCCAATTATCTGGAACTTGAATGGATCCACCTTCACTAAGGCTGGGTCCTCTGCACCCACACGGGACACACACACACTTATCTTAGTCTTGGGGAGGGAGGCTTCCCGGCAGCACAGCTAACTGGCTGTTGTGAGGCGCACCAGGTCGGCGGGCCCTGCAAGAACTCAGCACATGCTGCGCCGCCACCTGTTTCCTTCGGACAGGATGATCGGGGTTCCACACTGCCACCAGCCTCCCTCTGCCAACCACAGGTTTCATTTCCTCAACTATCCGGGACTTTGTGTACTTGGCATGTCGTTTGGACCCAGAGCAAACCTTTGGTGCCCTGAGTGCCCGATGTCCAGCTCGGTACCATCCACAGGGTGCATGAGCCAGCGGATTGACCACAGAGGGCTATGAAGTGGGTACCAAGGCGTGTGGCCATTCCAAACACCTGTGTAGCCCCAGGGAGGATCCCAGGTGGGTGCCTGACACATGGTGGGTCATGGGGCTCCAGCACTAAAGTCCTCATGTCAGTTTTGAGTAGCAAGTCTCTCCACGGCAGGCCGTGGGGCTGGTGGATGAGGAGCTCAGGCTGGGGCTGGGCAGGTGGCTCTCTGCGGAGTGGTGGGTCCCCAGCCCCCGAGGGAACAGGGAGACAGGAGGACAGGATGTTCCCAGGGAGGACCCTCCTCATCGTGGTAGAAGGAAAGGTCCCCACCTCTCAGATGCTGAAAAGTAGCCTCTGTCTCTATCCTGGGCCAGTGACCAGGGACCCAACAGCACAGAGACCAAGGGAGCAACGGGACCCCTCTCCCTCCTGTGTGTTATTGTCTCTGGGAAAAGCGTCATGCCCCTGAGGCACATTTCAGCAAACCTGGAATCAGTGTGGCAGCCACTGTGGATCTTTAAAATCAAGCAGTGTGAGTTTACCTTGTGCTGTTTTCAGTGCACTGCCTGTCTATTGCATCTAGTTGGATTTTTATTCCATAGGCATGTTACTCAGGTGATTTTCACAGTCCTTATGGGATGTGTCTGTTGTGAAGATGAAGCCATCAGCACCAGAGAGGTGACTGGCATGCCTGGGGTGTCACAGCTGGGAGCAGGGCCAGACCATGGCCACCTCCTCGGGGTCCTGCCCAGCCCACCGACTCAGGACACCTGTGCTGTCCTGAGAACTATGAGGGCAGCAGTGCCTCGGGCAGAGCAGGATGCCACAGCCCCGGCTTTCTCGTTGTCACAGGAGTGAGCAAGGATGTGCGTGCGTGTGCATTCATGTGCTACAGCGATCCATGCTCCCTGACCCACCAGGCAGCTTGTGAATGGAGCCTTCCCACCCATTTCATTCAGGGGGCAAATAAACCAGAGTGAAAGGAAGTGGGGGCTGAGGGAGAAAACATTACTGTCTGCACAGTACGTTCTCACTCCTGCCAGCCTGGAGGAATTAAAGGAAAAATTGAGCAAAGAGGATGCCGTTAGGAGAGCTTCCACTTACATTCACAAGATAGTCCAGACTACCTCCCCCAAACATACCTGTTCAGCAGGTTCCGTTACTCTTGCCTCTTCCTGTTCCGGATTACATGACAACAGTCAGCACTTCCATCCTCCACACTCCGGAGCTCCCAAGACTCACTAAGTATATAGTCGCACAACTGTGAACCTGTCTGGCTGAACGTGGCAGCTCTTACCTGGGAGGACAGGCAGATACTTTGCAGGACACCACTCCCGGGACGGGTCGGGTGCTGGGATTACAGAATGATGTGTTGACTTGAAACCGCAGGTCTCGGAAGCAGCCAGCCCTCGTGGTCATCTGCCCTGCAGGGAAGGGTGCAATGTACAATAAAGACTCAGAAATGTACCCCGTGGGGAGAGGCAGGTAAAGAGCAAATGAAATCTCTTTTTAAAAAACATTATATGGTCTCATTCATTTTGGGAATATAAAAAATAGTGAAAGGGATTAAAGGGGAAAGGAGAGAAAATGAGTGAAAATATCAGTGAGGGAGACAAAACATGAGAGACACCTAACTCTGGGAAATGAACAAGGAGTAGTGGAAGGGGAGGTGGGCAGGGGGATGGGGTGACTGGGTGACGGGCACTGAGGGGGCACTTGAGGGGATAAGCACTGGGTGTTATGCTATATGTTGGCAAATTGAACTCCAATAAAAAAATAAAATAAATTCAGATAGAGACTTAATACATAAAAAAAGACTGATGAATCACTAAACTCTACCTCTGTAACCAATAATACATTATATGTTAATTAATTGAATTTAAATAAAATTTTAAAATGTGTTATGCACAAAAAAAAGAAAACATTTGAGGGTAAAAAATAAAATAAATAAATAAATAAATAAATAAATAAATAAATAAATAGCATTTACCATATTGGCACGTCTTTATGCTAATGACCCATTGGCCAACTACTAAGACACTAGTCCTTTTATGACCTGTCTTCATGTCTTTTATCAGGGAATTTCATCAGTTCTAGGATGTGCGTACTTCTCTCCTATATCTTGGCATCTTTAAAGTCAACATGTATCTTATAAGTGGTGCCAGTGTATGTTTGATGACACAGAGTTCTTTCCTATTGTTTCTGGAGTTGGGAGCACTGCCCATTTCTCAAAAGAAACACAATATACCCGATTTGTGTTTCTGCATGAGAAGTCACAATAATTGATAACAAGTCAGAAACAAATACAGACAAAAATACATAAAGCAGTTTGTCACCAGAGAATTTAGAGGTAAATTTTGCCACGGTTGTAACCTGACTGGAGGCATTTCACAATAATGACTTAGGTGTCCTATCGAATGAGGTCAGTGGAAATGGTTGAAATGAAAGCTGGATCCATCCTCAGCCCCCATGCACATCCCCAGTGTTATTTACAGCTTCACAACTCTGCCCAAATTTGTTCAGTATTCCAATTCATTAAATTTACCCAAACAAGGTACTATTCTTCCTAGAACAGTCAAAGTCAGGCAGAAGGTTGGATGTTGGTTTGCCAGGGGCTGGGAGGAGGGGGATGGGGAGTCACTGTTCCTTGGGCACAGGATTCCCTTCTGGGAAGATGAACAAGATTTGGAGATGGACAGTGGGGATGTTTGTACAACAGTGTGAACAGACTGAAAGTGCCCTGAACTGTACACTCAAAGATGGTTACATGGCAAACGTTCTATCATGTATATTTTACCACGATACAAAAGGGACTTTGACTAGATACACATTTTGAAGGATGATGTTAAAGAGTTCATCCAGTGTAGAGAAGACTAAAGAAAGAACCCAACTGGCATTGTTTTAAAATGAAGATAATTAAAATATACTAAGATCGAAAAATGATCGCATTGCTGAAAGGAGCAGGGGAGATGTGGGGCTCATGTGGTCCCTCTGTCCCTGTCGTGTGTAGTCAAAGCCCTGGCACAACTCAGCACCCCCTCCTGTACACGTCTGGATTCCCCCACCAGGCAGGTATTCAGAGCCAGGAACAGACAGACACATTTTCAGAGGAGAAAGCAGCAGGTTATAGATGCCGGCATAACCATCTCTAACATGAGCGTCCATGTGAAGACATCCCTCTTTACTCAAGGAAAACTCAAAGTCTCTAAAACATACATTTGACAGTTTGGGTAAGCTTGGTCAGAAGGAATAAGACAAGTCAATGCCTTAAATGAGGAAAGCTACATTCTCTAGGGAGTTGACTTTTACTTTTCTTTTTTCTTAAGATTTTATTTATTTATCCACAAGAGGCACAGAGAGAGAGGCAGAGACACAGGCAGAGGGAGAAGCAGGCTCCATGTGGGGAGCCTGATGTGGGACTCCCAATTTGGGACTTGATCACAGGTCTCCTGGATCACGACCTGAGCCGATGACAGATGCTCAACCGCTGAGCTGCCCAAGTGTCCCATTTTGCTTTAAACTTGAGTCTTCCCAGCCCTGCCCTTCCAGCCCCACTGTGTCCCTCTGTGCTGACCTCCCTGCTCCTCTGATTCCGCAGCTGGTCCACAGGCTGTCTTGTCCTCCCTGCCTTCACCTTTGCATACCTAGCAGATTCCTTCTCATCCCTTTAAATGAAGCCCAAAAACCCATCTGAATCCCCTCTGGTCAATGGGTCTTGGTCTGGAGCGGGCTTCAGAGCTGTCCTGTTGGTTAACATGCAGAATGCCGTGCCTACCTCCAGAGTCTCGGATTCAGCAGGTCTGGGGTGGGGCCTGAGGATTACATTTCTGCCCAATGTCCAGGGGCTGCTGGGGCTGCAGGCACAAGGACCACACACTGAGAACCCCTGCTCTGGGCAAAATCTGCGGCCAGGACTTTTAGGTCTCGGGCTACACCCATGTGACAGAGCAAAACGTCAGTGTTTGGTCTTTGCCCCAAGTTTCTGGCTAACAGCTCCTAAAACCCTGGAAATCACAGGAGCTGTCAGAGTGTCTTTAGTAGGCTAAGAGGTGGTTGGAGGCTGGGGCCCTGGGGAGCTCAGGATGGGGCTGGACTCCAGAAAGATCCAGAGAAGAATAAAGGGTTAGGATTTTTCAGCCCCACCCCTGCCCTCCAGGGATGGAAAAGGGGGAGATTCAGTTCATCACCAAAAGGCAATGATTTCATCGATCAGGACTAGGTTACAAATCTCTGTAGGAACCCTAAACCATCCGGAGAGCTTCTGGGTTAGTGAGCAGATCTCTGTGCTGAGAGGGTGGGAAATCCCAGCTCCACAGGGACAGAAGATTCCATGCCAGCGGCCCTTCGAGCAGTCTCACCATGTACCTCCTCTTCTTCTGGCTCTTCATTCCTTTCCCTTGGCACCCACAAGTCCTGTGCCTTCCTAGGTTCTGTGAGCTGCTCTAACAGATTATCAAACCTGAAAGGGAGGGATTGCAAGAACCCCTAATTTATAGTCACGTCAGACAGAAATGTGGGTAGGGGGATGCCTGGGTGGCTCAGTGGTTGAGGGTCTGCCTTCGGCTCAGGTCATGATCCCGGGGTCCTGGGATTGAGTCCTGCGTCAGGCTCCCCTCAGGGAGCCTGCTTCTCCCTCTGCCTGGGTCTCCACCTCTCTCTCTGTGTCATAGATAGATAGATAGATAGATAGATAGATAGATAGAAAAAAGAAAGAAGAAAGAAAGAAAGAAAGAAAGAAAGAAAGAAAGAAAGAAAGAAAGAAAGAAAGAAAGAAAGAAAGAAATGTGGGTACGTTGGGCACCCAGTCCTTGTGACTGGTGTTTAAATTGGTAACAGTCTTCTGCGACAGAGCCCTTAAACCTGTAAAATCTGAGTAACTCCAGGTAGTTTGTATCAGAATTGAACTGTAGACATCCCCTTGGCCCCTGGGTAATCGGTGGCTGTTGGCGCTACAAAGGCCACACACTCGGTGTCAGAAGTGTTGTAAATAGAGTTCAGATGAGGCTAGCAGTGGTTGGTGCTCATCTGTCCCGGCAAACCTTAATAGGGACACCCCTTTCCCTCTCAAAGTCTGTAGGTGTGGGCACCACACGTGGTGAGTCTGCGGACAGGGTTCCTGAAGACATATGTGTCATCCCTTGGAGCATATTTCTGGAGGGCAGAGAACATTATGCTGTCTGCATAATCCCCGTAATCCCTGTAGTCCCCCTAATCCCTGTAGCATGTGTGGGTCAGTTTGTCCTCTCACTTACCAAAGAATTTTTAAGCCACTGGCTAATTTCATTACATTCAGGAACTTCTAAGCTCAGACAAGTTAATAGTGGGGCAACTAACTGCTAGCCAAAAAGTCATCAAAGTTGTAAGAGTATAGTCCTTTCTCTTTACATTACTTAGGCAACACGTGAGCTGGGCACGGTTTTGGTGACTCATCAATGTATCAATACAGACATGAAATCTGAATCCATGTTCTATGAACCTGCTTTTCCACCTGCTAACAAGGAATAAGAGACTATAAGATTAGAAAAAAAGAAACAGATGTCTGTTTAAGATGTTCTGCAAAGAAGCTTGGGGATTCCCTAAATTAAGCCAGTTTATCACAATGATCCAATTTATATGGCATCCTATTGAGCAACAGTACAATGTCCTAAAATTGCTAAGTTTGTTCACCCTAATGAAAAGAAAAGGAAAACTAATTTTTTCTCTTCACTTATGTGAAGAGAATTTAAAAGTCCATTTTTAAAAATTCTTTAACCAAATTCATATGACTTTTTAGGAGGTGTGCTTCTATAAATAATGGCTTCTGTTTGGTTTCCTGTTTTGAAATTAAGGACGTGTGAAATCCACCCCTTCTGCTCAGGTCCCAACAAACAATCTGGCCTTATCGGTCGCTAGGGGTTCTGAGCAAGCCACAGGCTCTTGATGAAGTAAATACGAAATTTGGTTTTGCTTTAAATAGCAAAAGAAGTTTACTTTATTAAAGTGGTTGTTTTTCTTTTTTATTTGTCTGGCTTCTCTCCTGAGTGCCTCATTGTCAGCCAAGTGCCAGGCTTTTACCTGTTAACTGGGTAGGAGGGAAATCTGAAGCTAGTCATTCTTTAGGAACGATGTATTAAACGAAATATATATATATATATATATATATATATATATATATATATATCACCCAAAGGAACATGGGAATTTGTCTGACACATGTGCAGGTTCTGACTCTGTGGTGACTTTGGAGACGGTTCCTCTTCCTTGGTGTGGCACCACGGGCTTGTGGAGCAACCACATTGTTTGTTGTGAAGCACAGCCCCACAGATTGCAAGACTTCCTACGAGGTCCTTGGATCCCACCCACTGAATGCCGAGCACTCACCACCAGTCGTCAAGGCAACTAAAATGCCTGCACACATGGGGAACACACACTTCGGACATCAGCAGATAAGGAAGACCATTTAGGGCTAGGAAAATAAAGGGTGAATATGAAGCATTGCCTTGAGATTTTTAGCAATTAATAGAAATAGGACAAAACAGAGGGTTGTTAGTAGGTCTGAAAGAATTCATCTAAGAAAGTAACAATGGTGAACATGGTATAAAACAAAATTTGTGGAATGCGGCTAAAAGTAATACTCAGAGGACCATTCATGGTCTGAAATACCTACACCCATAAATAAGAATGGAAATCAATGAATGTAATATGGAACAAAGAAATGAGAAGAAGAACATAGCTCAAGGAAGTAGAAACAATTGATATAGCTTGAAACAGAAATCAGTGTATTAGAAAATGGAGAGATTCCAGTGTATTTGATTACAGACAAAAACTTGAAGAAGCAACTATGTTACAAAGTGGAAAATCCAAGAGCTGATTTGAGGGACAGGGTTGTCACCTCCGGCCCGTGAGACTTTAGGTTAGATCCCACAAAAGAGAGGCATGAGCATAGGATGCAGGGAGCAGAAGAGTGTCAGAGCCCACCACCACCTCCCTGGCAGCAGCGGGCATGAGCATGTGCTTGGCAGGCATGAGGTTTGCAGAAATGCAGGCATTTTCCTGGGAATCATGTGCGCCAGTGGTGGCTTGGCTCTAATCCTAACAAAGTGATTTCTGTAATGTTCTACAACTTCCTGGTTCTTAAATAGCCAGATAGACTCTGAGAGCTAATGGTGTCTCTCTCTGACCTTTACTCCTCTACCCTGCAAGTATTTTGTAAGCAAATGATCCTTTATATTAAATATCTTCTAGTGTGACATACCTAGAATGGCTTCTGTTTTCCTGGCTAACCTGTCACTGATACACTAACTTAACGAAGAGAGTAAGGAATAAGCACAAATATGCAAGATATGAAATGAAATTAAGAGAATATCCTACACAAAAGAAATGAAGATCATTTAATGAGGGCACTTTGTTCAAATTTATAAGCATAATATTTAAAAATCTTACAGAAAAAGATGGTTTTCTGAATTAGCAAAAATAATTCCAAAAGAGAGAAATAATATATGTGGTTTAATTACCAGACAGAATGCAAAGCTGCATTGAAAACCACCTAATTCCTGAAAATGCAAGAGAGTCAGATGCTGTGAATAGGTCCTGCCACACATAAAAGAAGAGATACTACCAATGCTAGTTAAATTATTCCAAAGCATAAAAGATAATTTTCCAACATTAAAAAAGTGCCTTTTAGCACCCAGAAGAAACTCACAACTCAATAATACTTAGTAATATTAATGCAAAAAGAAAGAAAAAAGAAATAGGACAGAATCAAGTAACACACTGAGAAAAAACCTACAACTCTAGATGTTGATTCATGGTAGGAATGGCAGGATGGTTCAATAATTGGAAAGTCAGTTAATATATTTCACCGTATTAACAGATTAGGAAGAAACATACATTTCACCCTGTATGTAATAATGTTTAGCATGTGATAAATTTAATCTCCATTTTGACAAAAACGTTAATAAAATAGGCAGCGGGTAAATATTTACTCATCAAATTTTGTATATTTGCATGAGTTTATGTGTATATGTCTATATATTTCTAGATAGATGCAAATATAGATATTTGTGTGTTTATTTAAAAAGAGAAGCCAACATCATGGGAAACAAAGCAAACATTCCCCTTATGAGACGGAATAAGGAAAGAACTTTTAATTATTAGCAGTTGAATTCAGGTATTTTGGAGACATTGACTGGTAAATTGGACAAGATGAGAAGAGGGAATATGAACATTATAGCAGGGAAATGACCATGGGAGGTATGATTATGTATTTAGAAAACTCGAGAAAACAGACACGAAGGTCACTTGGTGGAGTTGCTGGGGTCAGGGAG
Source organism: Vulpes vulpes (assembly GCF_048418805.1). Lineage (NCBI taxonomy): Eukaryota > Metazoa > Chordata > Mammalia > Carnivora > Canidae > Vulpes > Vulpes vulpes. The sequence continues at coordinate 65,606,359 of NC_132782.1, read as the reverse complement.
GGACCAGAGTAAATACAGCAGGGGACCCAGGCAGCGGGAAGGCACATGCACCTGCTCTGGGGGGCGGGGCCATCCCAGGGAAGGGTCCAGCATGCTGTTCCCAGCACGACACTGACAAAAGTGCAAAGTTGTGCAGCAGAAGACGCAAAACCCGGGTGGTGGAAGATGTGCGGGAAGCAGCACTCTGGGGGGGAATACGAGATGCCCACTGAAGGACAGGAGGGCAGACCCAGGGTCTAGGAGGTGCTGTAGAGGCAGGAGGTGGCAGGGGAGGGCGAGGTCTCCTTACTGCAGGACGCAGGACGGAGAAGCAGGGGCTGGGGGGGGAAGGGCTGCAGGCTGCAGGTGCCCCCGGGACTGCACACCGTCTCCAGGTGAGGCTGCAGGAGTGAGAGCGAGGCCAGGAGGGCAGGCGGCCCATGGCAGGAAGGAAAGGTCCTCCTCATGCCCCTGTGTGCAGTGAAGGCCAGAGGCAGCCGGAGGGAGGGCGGGGCGGGGGACAGAAGGAGCTGTTCATCCTGGTCTCAGGAGGACGAGCACTTTCGGGAACAAGAGAGGAAGGGAACGTGGGATCTGGGGAGCGACCCCTGGGGGAAGGAGGGGCAGCTCCTCTGCAGCAGAGTCAGGAGTGGGTAGCGGGAGCTCTGGCTTGAGGGGTGGACACTGGGCAGGTGTCTCCTGCAGAGGGGAGCGGAGCTGCCGACGGGGTGCAGCCCATCACCCCATCTGTCCTGTGGTCCCCCACCCCGGGCCTGGCTCTTCCCAGGGCAGCGAGGGTGCTCGACCCCCATAAAGACCAGCGAGCAGGCCAGGGACCCTGCTGGAAGGCGTTGCTGTCCTCCTGTCACAAAGTGACTGCGACTAAAATCACGTGGGGAGATGCTACCAGCTGGACTCGGGCCCGGGTGCTTTCCAGGAAAGTTTTCGTGTGTGATTCTCCTCCCGCCATCCGCCTACCCCGCCTTCACTCCCCTCCAGAGCATCGAGCTTTCCCTCAACCACCACGATCCTGGTGGGCGAGCTCCTGGCTGCCAACCACGCGCTAGTGGCAGCGCTCATGGAAGCTGCTGCTGTTTTCCGGGCAGCCCTTCCCAGGAAGCGGGGTTCCCTGTGAGTTCTGAATCCCGGGGACTCCAGAAGCGCCTGCGAGGGCTCCCGGCAGGCACGTGCCAGGGGGGCTGTCCACCCGGGTTAGGAGAGAAGCCCTCTGGCTGGAAGGCAATCCAAGTCACTCCCCAGATGGGCTCTCAAGCTGGATTTAGGGGCTTCGGGTCCTACAGGTGCGGAGTGGGCTCAGGGATCTGCATTCCTCACAAGTTCCCACGTGGTGTGGACGCTGCCGGCAGGCACCATTCCCAATCCCCTCGGGTCTCAGTTACCCTTCCAGAAGATGTCCCATACAGTGAGCTCCCGCTGAGAGGCAGCCAGGCTCCTGAGGGTGCAGTCGCATCCTTTACAACTCCATATGTCCGATCTCACAGCCACTGCTCCCAGCTGTGCCCTAAGCAAACGAGGCTCACTGTGTGTGAGTGCATTTGTGTGTCAGGCGTGTTCTCTGCCCAAGAGAAATAGTTTCAGACCTGTAGGAACTTTGCCCTCAGAATAGCCACCAAAACGTGGAGCCTAAATTTGGGATTACTAGGAAGTTTGGGTGGGGGGGCAGGCAAGGGCTCACTCTTACACTTTGTTGAAATCATTGTGACCAGCATTACCACTAATGCTTGAATCTATTGGCTCAAGAATCTGAAACCCCACATTAAAAATGGGCTGTTCGCTCAACACGCTAGAAGGGCCTCCCCGACGTGGTGGACACAAATAGCGAGCACCGTAGGAGGGAGGAGGTCACCGGGAAGCCTGGGGAGGCGCACCCAGAAAGGGCTGCACGTGGGAGAGAGGAACGGAATGTATTAAAATGCTCGCAGCGACCTAGGCTCAGAGAGCGGTTTGTCTTCTTTACTATCAGTTTACGGCATTTGTGGCGAAAACTAATGACAACACCTACAAATGTGGGCCTTCATGAAAATGCACATCTGTCTTGCTGACATCGCAGACACTGGGCGGTGAGGGGTGGGGGCGGGGGGTCCGACCGCCCAGGCGGCCCTCACGTGACCTCCTCTTGGCCTGTAGCCTGTCCACGCCCCTGCCCTGGCCTCTCCCTCCTTCCATCTCATTCTCCCCCGAAGGCTCAGCATCGAAGCCTAAAGGGATGCCCAAGGCACTGACATTCTGGTTTCTTTTCCATCCGTCTTGCAACTGTTGATTGACAAGGGGACCCGAACCAGAAAGCTCAGCAGAAGTCCCATAAAACACGCACCTGTGCACTTGGGCACACTGTCCTTGTTTATATGGGCTGCCACACGCACACAGAAATTCCCTCCTCAGCAGAGGGCCGAGAGGGAGGCCGACTCCCACTGCACATCCCTCCACATCAGGACTCTGGGGGCCATGCCCAGACAGCACACCCGAGCCCCTGGGGAGCATCCAGGTGTTATGCTGCCCAGCCACTTGGGAACAGGTTTAGGTGATGCTTTAAGAAATGATTTCTCACAGTTAAGTCAGAGCTGCAGCGAATCACGTGAGAGCACCTTTGCTTTGCTCAAGGACCTAGAAATCTGTGCCCATTGGCTTGGTCAGGATCAATCAGAGTTCTTCTCTCACCCCTGACTGTTTGCCTTGACTTCTATCAGATCCCTCAGTATTTCCCCCCATGGTCTCTCATGGCCCTGGGTTTCTGGGGTCTGCTCCCCATATTGCATCCACCTGTCTGTCCCCCAGCCAGTAACCTCACCTGCAGGGAACATGGCAAAGCCTAAGTATAAAGCAAAATAAATGTTTTTTCATGCCTATGTACAGCCTCTAGGTTGTTTTATTTATTTATTTTTAGGATTTTATTTATTTATTTGAGAGAGAGCGCACTAGCACAGGGGAGCAGCAGAGAGAGAAGAGAGCAGACTCCCCGCCGAGCAGGGAGACCCAAGCGGGACTCCATCCCAGGACTCCAGGATCACGTCCTGAGCTGAAGGCAGATGTGTCACCGGCGGAGCCACCAGGCACCCTGTCTATGTCTCTTGTCAAAGTGCTTTCTGAGGTCCCTAATCAGAGACTCACTCACCATAATTGTAGATCACCATCAAGATCTTGGGTAGGATGTTCTTTGGACAAGGATGGGGTTACAGGTGGGTACATAATCAAGGACAGACACCGAGATGCCAGCCTGGAAGGACAAAGAGAAGCCAGAACTCCTCTACCAAAGAGGTTTCCAAGTACCAAACAGAATGGCAATTTGGGGCATTACTGTGGAGCAAGTGGCTCCCAAATACCAGGAGACCTAACAGCCAACGGCCCAGGACGATGTGCTGCCTATGGTCCTGGGTGCTGGGACCGAGCTCAGCTGATGCCCTGTGGCAGCAGAGTGGAGGCATGTTCCATGCAGGAAGTGAAGAAATCAGAAGACATGTTATAGGACGCCTCTCTGCCTCTTCTTTAAGATGCTGCATCAGAGGGGCACCTGGTGGCACAGTGGTTGAGGACCTGCCTTCAGCTCTAGGGTGTGATCCTGGGATCCCGGGATCGAGTCCCACATCAGGCTCCCTGCAGGAGCCTGCTTCTCCTTGTACCTGTGTCTCTCCCTGTCTCTCTGTGTCTTTCATGAATAAATAAATCCTTTAAAAAAATTGTTGCAAAAAATATAAATAAACAAAATAAATAAATAAATTGTTGCGTCAAGGACCCTAAGTCCTCTGTTTCCCAAACTGAAGCTTCCAGGCACTACCTCCTGCCCTCTGCTCACACCACTGCCTCAATGTCCTGCCTGTTGTCCTCTGTCACATTACAGCAGGAAAACACAGGGCCACCAGGTGTGTGCGTGCACACTCACACAGGCCTGCACACACATGTGTGCAGAACACACACTGCTCTGAAGATGGTGACATCATCCAAAACAGAGAGGAATACGCTCTGCGTCCCTGCCTGGGGCCACGTGAAGAATAAGATCAAGAAGTAATTCCTTCTTGCTTCAAGAGTTTAGTAACCCAAACTGTCCTGTTTCTTGGCAAAGCTGTAACATTAACAGAAGAGAGTCAGGATTGACATTTGTTTGGTGAGATAGAGTGTTGAGAGCTTTACAAGTATTCTCATTTAATCCCTAAAGGAGCACATGGGGTAGATTACATTATTATCCTCATTTTTTGGGTAGGCTCACTAAGGCATAAGAGGCTTAAGTAGCTCCTAAGGTCACCAGTTTTTAAGAGGCAGGGCCTCCCCAAGATATGTCACCCTTTCTAAATGCAGTCTTCACATACTTATAGATCAAAAAGTTGTTGAGATCCTGCATTTGTTTATTTGACAAATATATCCTTGGTGGTTGGTGTGGGTTGGGCATGATGCTAGATGCTGAGGACACAGCAGGTAATAAAAAGCAGCAAAAGCCACCAACCAACCACTAGGCCTGTTCCAGCACCGGCACAGAATCTAAACACAGAGAGGACGCAGTGAAGACATATACCTAGGTCAGGTGTCACAGGGCCACAGATATCCTGGCCTAGGAAACTGAGAGTGGTGTTAATTTGGGGTGGCAGGGACCACCACCTGCTTTCTGGGGGGCGTCCTGGAGCTCGTCATTGGTGGGTGAGCATGGCAGAGACACGCTCAGAACTCAGGCAACACAGAAACTGGGCATAAAGTCCTTTCCTCAGGCCCAAGGAAAAGTTCAGAACAATGAGAAAACTCATAGTATGAAATCAGCCCAGAAGAGACTCCAAACCAAAGAGAAATAAATCCAAGTGGTGCTCAATCCCACAGCAATGTTGGAACGATGGGATCTCGGAGGCACAATAGAAGTTCTTTTATCTTGAGGGCACTTTTTCATTTCCATGCAGTTGATGTGCCCAGGTCCTGGGCATTCTGCACAGATTGACTTGAGAACTTATATAAAATTATCCTTTCAAGTCCTGCGATGACATTTACCTCCATTTCTGCATTTTCAGAAGGAGAGTTACAGCAGAAGTTTCACTGCTTTTTACCAGGATTAAATCAGATCATGAGTCCAGGAGCAAAGGACAGGGCAGGCTGGTGGTATTGCTGGCTAGACAAGAATAGTGGCTACACTCCCAAGCCTGCAGGCTGCAAGGGCTCGCCATCCATGAGGACAACATAAAACATTACAGGCCAGGTGCCCACTGCATGGCCTAGGAATGCCAATATCCCGGATAATCAAAATTGAAATGGTGAGACTCACCTGCACATCAAATCTGTTTGTAGGTGGCAGGAATGCTTGAAATCTTACTTTGAAATTATTTCCCTTGCCCATCCATATAAACAAGGATAGTCAGAAAAGTGAATTTAAATATTTCATGCTTTGAGTGTTTTTAAATTTCTGAGAATATTCAGAAATATTCAGAAATACCCAAAATGCCTGAAAGCATTTAGTATATCCAGGCTCTATTTTTACAGCAGGGTGGAGATAGTGGTGTTTCAGATTAGTTTCCTGTGGAACGAGATCTCCTTGGCCATCTAGCTGAATGTTTACTAAAACTTCGGTATTGTTTCTCTGACTAAGGACACATCTGCAGAGCAATTTCTCAACAGTGCTTATAACTGCTCAACTACTTTTCAGAAAGAAAAATCACAGGGTACACAGGAATGCAAGAACCAAACTGGCCAATATTTTCAAATGACCAAAATAATAGATAAAAGAGGAGTGTGGCATTTAAAAGCTAATGTAAGAAAGTCAAAGGTCCTGTAACTGCCATGATCCTGTAACTGGGGAGAGCCCAGAGCGGAGTACTGCCCGTGGAGGGTGGGGAGTGTCACGAGCAATGTGCTTGGGCTCTACCTTTACCTTCTTGCTGAAACCAGCCCTGGCCAGTTCTTTAGAAATCATTTTTAGATCTTCATATTTTGCCAAAGTAGTACCTGGAAGGGAGTATTCGGTCTTGAAGACGATGATTTTTTTTTAATTTATTTATGATAGTCACAGAGAGAGAGAGAGAGACAGAGAGAGAGGCAGAGACACAGGCAGAGGGAGAAGCAGCCTCCATGCACCGGGAGCCCGACGTGGGATTCGATCCCGAGTCTCCAGGATCGCGCCCTGGGCCAAAGGCAGGCGCTAAACTGCTGTGCCACCCAGGGATCCCGAAGACTATGATTTTACCAAACAATCTCCAGGTTCTCACTAATTCTAACTGTGGAATGAATTCCAGCTGTGGCCAAAGTCTTACCCTTCGTTTTGAAAGAAGAAACCAATCATTCAAGCAAAACTACACGGAAAACTAGAAAATATTCCACAGATGAACACATGCATTCTCTTGAGAAGCATGCATCATTTCTACCGCAAGGGCTAGATATTCATGGATGTGTAATGAACAAGCACCAAAGATCCTTGAAATCAGAGGATGGAGGGGGAAGCCAGGGAAAAGCCAGGGTGAGGTCCTGGGAGCTTCTCAGAGTCTAAATGATTCCCAGGTGTGTGTGACAGCTGTACCTGGCTTGATCCCACTGAGCACATGGCATCCTAATGTGTCCCAGAGCTGAAAGGGTGGTGACGGCAGTCTCTTATGGATGGCCCGTGCTGTCCTCATGCATCACTTCTGCTCAACAAGGAACTGGCCAGGATCTGATTTCCTTGATCCACTGACCTATCCAAAGTGGCAGAGCAACATGCTGCTCATCTTGCTGTGGGTGGTCAGCATCCGTCTTCATGGTTCCCAGTCTGGTTAGCAGGGTGGGAGGTGGGACTGGAGACCCACCCACCATTGTCCTCTCTCCACAGTAGGAGCATGCTGAGAGAAGCCTGACAGGACCCCATAAAGGGAATCTGAGGGGCTGACCCCAGACAGATGGACACTTGAACCCACTGCCCCTGACCAGGGAAGTATGCCCAAGCTGGGGAGGCTCTGGGGATGGTGAAGGGTCCCTGTTCCCTGAAAAGAGTCGCAGTTCTCCATTTCACCCTAGTTCTCTGAGCGCACTTGGGGAGACAAGTGGGGGTGAACATCACAGCGCAGTGCCCCCCACCACCACCAAGGAAGGTGCTCCTGCTCTAGGAGATGAACCTTTCCTTGGTTTCCCTCTGCTTTTTGAGGGCAAAGAAGTCAACGGAGGGTGATACATTTTGTAATTTAGTAGAGTCTTGGATAAAGACACAGCAGGCATTTTTATGAACTTAGCTCAAAGGTAACCCAATGCAGGGAGGAAAGAGTAGAAAGTATTTCAAGTTGGTCCTGGGCCCAAGAAGAACAAGGTCAACCCCTTAGTTATAGTTCAAAAAAAGAACATAGACTTTCTGCAGGATTTGGAGCATTCTAGCAAGCAAAGGAAGGACAGGGGCAATCTAATGTGGAGCAGTGGCTGTGAAAAGAGGGTGATGTCAGCCGATGAGGTGAGTGAGTGGACTGACGGCACGGCTGTACCCAGGAGCAGTCTCAGGAGGATGCTTGTGTTTCCGAGGACAGAGACAGTAGACCTCATCTTTCCTTACAGTCTCCTATCTCAACATAATGCCTCTCATGTTTAAGGAAGAACGGCCGGATTGAAGTCCTCCCTTCCTTGGTTGAGGTGTGCGGACGTGCCCTGTTTCTCTGGCTACAATGCTGCAAAGGCACTGAATACTTTTCATATGAAGTAACAGTCCTGTTAATATTTCACTGGTCAATTCAAAGATGGGAAATTAAGCAAAAAGTCTCTGTATTCTCCCTGCCTGACTTTAAGAAGTTTGAGGTTCAGATCTGTGCCCACAAATATTTGCTGACTCAACAAGTGAAGGAATAAACGAGTGGTTTGATATCAACAAGATAAGGGCAAGGTTGCTAATGATCTCTTTCCATTTTATAAACTTGATTGCTAAACCAATAAAGATTATGCTTTAGAATATGGGTAGATGGTAAAGACAATATTATTAGAAAAATATAAGAGAGGTTGGTTTATGGCCATTTTTAAGATGTGTCTGAGAAATTTTTTTTTTAAGATTTTATTTATTTGAGAAAGAGAGAGAGAGAGAAAGAGAGAATGCCCACATGAGCTGGGGGAGGGGCAGAAGGTGAGGATCTCAAACAGACTCTGTGCTGAGCATGGAGCCTGACATGGGGCTCAGTCTCACAACACTGAGATCATGACCTGAGCCAGGATCAAGAGTCGGATGCTCAATGGACCGAGCCACCCAGTCACCCATAAGATTTGATGAGAAATTTTCATTGTGAATCTGATCAATATTTTCACTTAAATGGAAAGCATTATCCCCAGACATTGCACAGAGCACACTGGGAAGTTTAGAACAGAGGAATAAGCCAAATTTTAATAAGCATTTCACTTGGAAGTAAATCAGTGGTCTGAGATTAGTTATTTGAAATACACTGAACCAATTGGATCAGAGGCTGATTTTTTAAAATTACAGCATTTGTATTTTTGAGAAAGGGCTGATGCCTTTACCCTGGAAACAAGAGTCTAGTGACATCATTACCATGTGAAAGAAGTGCCCACCTGAGAGTCAGACATCCTCAGCTAAGCCAGTTCCTCTGCTAACGGCACTCCTGGCTTCCTGTCTCCCTGGCTAAGCCCCGACCCCTCACCGATGCCCAGACACTGTCTCAGAGTACAGTCAAGACACCCCTATGCAGGACCATTGAAATAAAAAATGTGATTATACTATAAAAGCGAATAGAAAGGAAAAAGGAGCAGAGGAAGCTTGGTAGAATGGGGGATGAATGGCCAGGCCTGCCCAGTGTCTGTTAGGAAATTTTCCAGAGAGAAATGACCCCGTTAGAATAGAAAAGGAAATGGGACCTCTTTTAAAAACAAAACAAAAAAAAAGCATTGTTTCCTCCGTTGATGCCACGTACTGTTTCTTGAGTGAAACAAGAGGTGGAGGAGTTTCCAAGAGTCCTTCCCAGCTCATGAATTCCCTAACTGGGTCACTTAAAAGATCCTCTTGTAGACATTAAGTTCAGATGGAGATAACTAAGAAAAGTGTGGTTTAAAAGGTTCGCAATCCAGGATGTCGGGAGGTCTGTGCAACTAAAGGTCTTGAAAACACAACACATGCAGATAAGATGAAAATGGTGCCCATACCTCCCCTCTGCCGTGGTTGGGCATTCCCAGGTTTTGAATGCTGGGAGATGCGGTGACCAAAGCCCCCAACAAAGGAAGATGGGGATCGAGTGCTCTTTCTATCAGATTCACTGGTGAATTTAGTTATTTTCTCACAAAACTGAAAGCATGAGAACAGATTCATTTTGAATTGCCTGCCTCCACTGTTAATCATCCAGAGAGTTAGATGTGCTATTTTCAGATAATGCAGAATTTAAATAACCTGGCCTACCTTTGAGAAGTGAGAGGCCCCAGGAGCATAGAATTAATGAAACATTGTATAAACTCAAAGTAACTAAGGATTTATCTTCAGAAGATATGTGTCATCAGATATCACCAAATCCTACAATACCAAAGTTCAGAAAGGTCCAAACAGCGAATTCTGGTCACTTGTTTCATCAAGACAACAATTTATGATCAAGTTTGGGGAGCTAAAGGCCCCTACCTCAGAATAAATCACTGGCATTAATCCTTGACAAATAACCATGTGCTTTCAGACTGTTGAGGGAGGTCTGACAAGTCCACTGAACATGGATCACTTGCCAGGACTGAACAGGACCAAGCCTTGACCTCCAAGTCATCAGGAAATGAAGGGCTGTCTGGTCCATGAGGGGACTCCTACTCACTGGCTTTCAGGCTTATGTTCAAGGGACCATAGTTCCCATCAGTCAGCACATGCTCCATTATGAAGGGAAGATCAGAGTGAAACTGTGCTTCCTGGATAGAAAAAGCTTTGTTAAAGGATTAGAACGGACACCAGCCTATCAGAACATGTATGGTTGGGACGGATATGGGGTCAGTAAGACCTATTTGAATCCACGCTGGGTTGTCTGGGACAATTCCTGAAACTTCTGAGTCTATGGTTTCTACAGAATGAGGGGAGATAATACCAAGACCTTTGATACACTAATAATGATTGCTTCCAGGCACTGCTCCTCAGAACATCTTCAAGCTTCAAGGACTTGAAAGGCTGTTGCAAAGATTTTGTGGCTGGTGCCCTCCTGCAGCCCAGAGCTGCCTCACACTGCAGGTTTCCATAAGACCATGTAGGTGACAACACACAGTTGGTGCTCAATAAATGGCGACAGTGTTTTTGTCACTGTCCTCTTGCTTCTCTTGAGAATTAATCCTGGGGCATTGAAAGAACAGGAGACTGAAGGCATGCTTTATCATTTTACGGAAACAGGAGAGGGTCCAGTTTTACCCTGTCTGAGGGTTCCCATGTGGCCAGTGAGGGGTACTTGGAGTACATGCTGAGTCTCAGGACCCAGGCAGGTTGGGTTTCTACCAGGAAGACTCTCAGAGGAGCCACATCCTACACAAGGTGGTGAAGGACAGGTATCCTCTGCTCCATCTACAACGAACCCTAATTTCTCATCGGTTTTCCACCCAAGCACATTCACTGACTCTATAAAGCAATTCTTCTAGCAAATGATTATAGAGTAGGTTTGAGGTTGATTTCCTCTAGAAACCTCAACCTGAGAATTATTCCTTAGGGATAATTAGGTGATTTGCAAGTACACTAATCACACATTCAGTCTCTTCAGGAACCTAAGACAAGTAACTTGGTAACAGCTGAGAAAACCAAGCATTGCTCAGAATGCCTGACACACAAACAGGAAACATGCGGGAAGCTGTTATAAAGAAACAGAGGTATGGAACCGCCATCCTCTGTGGACATTCCCATGCAATTCCTTATATTTTTTCTACCAAATAGAAATGCACAAAGAAGAGTTCTGAAGATCACAATGTCCTTACACAAATATAAAGCTTTGTGATTTAGTTGTTGTTTTAATCAGACTTTATTAGATATCCCTAAATAGGGATGGATAAAATAAACTATATTTAATATAATCTGTGAAAGCATGAGGGGTGGTTGTAAGATCAGAAGACAAAGGGAAGAGAAGCAAGTATGATTAGAAATTAATTTTCCCACATCATGCACAGAGGATGCCTATGAACATGGTTCTGTTCCTTCGCTCCCTGAATGGTGGCACATGGCATCTCGTCTGGCCCCATCCCCAGAGAGGGGGCCACATGTACTCTTCTCTATTTTATAATTAGAGCCATTTGCTTGCTCTCCTTGTGTGTAGAAGGGAATAATATTTTTCCTCAGGAATCTCTTCATATCAGAATTTAAATAAGATATCAGTGTTTTCTTCTTAGTTAATAATGGAAAGAGTTAGTGTATGTCAAGCATGTTAGTGTTAACTGTCCACACTATGTTTTTTTGTTAATCTTTGTTTTTCTCTATTTCTTTTATGTCTTTTATTAGAACAACTATTAAGAATATATGAATTTATTTTTACGTTTCCTTCTAAATTCTTCATGCAAGTCTCCATTTTGTGTATCCTTTTTTACTTAAATATATAACTGTCTAAATTTATTTCTTAATTATAAAAAACTGGAATTCACAAAGCTGAAATCTATATGTCCATATAAAAACTTACCTGTTTTCTAAATATCAAATCGAACTGAGTATTGTGTTTCTAAATTTGAAAACTTTACTTGCCCCCCATTGTCAGATAGTATATCTGGCTCTGGCTGAGAATGTTCCTGTAGTGAACTAACTTTATCAATTTAGGTATTCTTATGGTCAAATTCTTACAGTATTAAGATGACCAAGCCATTGACTGTCATGTGTAATTCTTCTCTCTGACATGCTGTTTCTTGTCATTTCCACAGCAATTTGCATAAAAATCCTAGTTTTCTGGGTAAATTTCAATATACAATTTCATAGTAAATCTTTTGGGCAAGACCATTGGACAAAAACCTCAGTCTGGATCACAATATTTTCAACGTAAGCTTCTATTTCTCATCACCAACATGATACATATAATAATTTGAGCGCCTTTCATTTCAATAATCTCAAATAACAAAAGTACTCTTTATCAAATCTTCCCTTAGATGGAAAGTAGAAACCAATTCAGTACATGACTTCCTCAGAGCCATCTATGCTGACGTAGATGGATCAGAGAAGGTAAGCCAGGCCTCTGAGTGACATACAGAGCCACTGCTTCCTGCCCTCCCTTTGGAGATGGGCTACCTGCCAGGATGTGATGAGGACCCAGGAGTGCAGTGTGCCCATGGTCCGAATGTACCCAAGCCCTTTGGTGCCCACCACTGAGGGATGCGTGAGAAGTCACCTACCCCCTCCACAGGACACGGAGCACTCGGAGCGAATGATGGCCCACGTGTAGCGAGGCTGGGCACTGGGCTTCTTCTCACCCCGCAGCCGAGGCACTGAGTATTCCCAGGCAACACCCGGGTTCCTTCCCTGAAACAGAAGCTGTAAAATAAAATTTAAAAAAAGGCGGGGGGGGGGGGATAGAACAAGTTAAAATGGAACTGATAAATATAAGCTAGTTTTTAAATAATACTTAAACAACAATAGCATCTACAATGATAAATACTGTCCCTCCTCCAAAATTTATATGGACTTCCTAAACAGAAGTGAGCTGTCAACGAGAATCAAGCACATCTAGAAAAATGTAGATATTTGACACTTTCCTCTTACATGTATTATATTCCTCCATGCAAGCCTTCGAACACCTTTGCGACCTAACCCAAGTATTTGGTTATTTCCCCGCAGTGTCTCCTTGGGATCCCCCACAAATCCTGTCCATCTGAGTGACTCAGAAAGCGATGCCTATAAAGTACTGTCCCACTTCCTATGAGTTCCAAGCAACCCAGGACTTGTGAGTGGATATCACCCATGCCACCATCAAAGCCAAGTCAGAGGACTTGCTGGCGTGATTGGATGCAGAAGTCTTTTGTCAACTGGCATGCACCCTGTGGCTCCAGGAGAAAAACATCTTCTCAGGAATGATCTGTCAGGTTGCACTTGTCCATGAGTTGCAGCTTAGCACCTTGCATTTGGACTCTTTACCTCCTAGTATGAAACCCAATCATATGGACCAGCTCCCTTTTCGCTCATGAAGGTAGAGGATCCACTAATCTCAGCAAGAAGGCTTTTTATTCTGGAAACCTCACAATTAGTCTGTTGATAGAAATCCCACCTCTGAGTCTTAGAGCCTTCATTGGTCTGGATGTATGGGCCAGTGCGTAAAGACACCAGCCCTTCCCTGATCACCTGGCACCATATTCCCCTCCCCCAAAACACAGCTCAAGTGGGACAGTACTTCATTGATGAAGATGTTCCAGGGATAGGAGTGAGCCCAGACAGGTGGCTGCATGGTGAGGCCACAGAGATGCTCTCCTGCCTGACATCCTGAGCCTTTGCAACTCTTCTTCCACCCAGAACAGTTCCCAGCCCTTCCCTGATCACCTGGCACCATATTCCCCTCCCCGAAAACACAGCTCAAGTGGGACAGTACTTCACTGATGAAGACGTTCCAGGGATAGTTGTGAGCCCAGACAGGTGGCTGCATGGTGAGGCCACAGAGATGCTCTCCTGCCTGACATCCTGAGCCTTTGCAACTCTTCTTCCACCCAGAACAGTTCCCATCAAGCCATGCTCATATTCTCACTTGGCCTGTCTCTTCTCCCATGGGATTATTCAAGCTAAAGCTTGAGATTGTGGGAGAGAAATAATAAGGGCAGGAATTCAAGGTGAATGCATTTATAACAGGGTGAAGAGAATAGCTTGGGATCAGGAGGGGAGACCCTCTGGAAAGCATCTCCCAGGAAGATACCCGAGAGTGGGGTGGAGGGGAAGGTCTGGGTGGCTCACATCTGCAGACCCGTTGTGGGCTGATGGGGTAACTTTTGAACCAAGTACTTGAACGTGCACAGAAATACAAAACAGTAAGGAGTCAGCATATCCAGTGCCTGCCACCTCATCTGCCCAGTCCCATGGGGACAAATTACGTGGTAGGAAGAGCCTGACTGCAGGTTGTGAGCCTCTGGGGTCATGGGTAGAGAACAGAAGAGCATGGGTTAGGAGGTGGTTGTGCGACCCCTTCCCTGCATACTGGGGCCCATGGACGGCACAGAGGGGACTTTGCTTCTGGGTGCTCATCTTGCTCCCATTCCATAGGATTCCATGGAAGGCTGATCCCAGCCAACACACTGACAAAGGCAGAGCCCCCAACAGTGCCAGCTTCTCACAGCCACAGAGCTCACAGGACAGGGGCAGACTTTTGTAAAATTCGACCCATAAAGAACCCCAAACAGGAGCTTCACGATGTGCATCGATACAAATTTGATTAGGCACGAGGCCACCGTCCCATTCAATGTATCCATTACTCTTGTTTCTGAGACGTCACCAAATTATAATTATTTTGCACCTTTCAAATTACGCCAATAGCCCTCAACCTGCAAGGATGCCAGAAGACCCCACATCCCAGCCCAAAGATTAGAAGGCTGGAGTCTACCTCCACGACCAGGGTCTCGTTGGTTGGCCCAGAAGAGGTTAAGCTCTCCGGCTCGTGGGAGGACCGTCTGTAGTCAAACGTGGTGCCTGAAAACTTGTACCGGCCGGGCCAGTCCACTGTCCAGTGCCCGTTCAGGTAGTATTTTTTGAGGGCATTGCGCACACAGATGTAGGAGGTAGACACGTTCATCTCATGGATGCGAATACTCCGGGCTCCAGAAGGAATGGTGACCATCTGATAATACTCTGCATTAAAGGAAACGAGCTAGGAGAATGCAGTATCTCATTCAATAATGCTGCAGCAAAATCCCCGCGCACCTGGGGTCCCCTGCAGCTAAAACCTGAGAATCCACCTCGGGACCAGGACCGAGGAGAAGCTCTGGTTTGGCAGTGAGTTCCATTAGGTCTTTAAGTGACTTCTTTTTTCTTTTCTTTTCTTTTCTTTTTTTCTAATTGGAGCAGAGCTATTGTAATTTTCACCGTTTCTAAGAACCATTTGAGTTATAAGAACCTAGCAACCACTTCCCATCAAAAGGAAAGGCTTGGCAAGCAAAGCGGGGAAGGAGATTGTGTAGGTCTTTTCAGGACCCTTTAGGATGCAGTTTCCACTGCACCTCAAGGCTTCCTGCCAGAAAGTTCTACTTTCCATCCATCCTCTCCGTGCAACACCTGCAGGCAGCTCCGCATACTCACGGTTGGCGCCGTGGTGCTTGGCGTAGAGCCCCTTGTGCGTCGTGCAGTCTGAGTTATTGCCCCTGCACACACCACAGGAGTCTTCAACAGCATCAGATCCCAGGACATTGTCACATCCAACTCTCTGGGGGACCAGGGTCACATGTCATTCGTGAAAGAAAAGACGACAAGGGCGAAGTCACAAACCTCCAGTGAGAAACCTCCCCTCTACAGCAGAGCATCTCATCAACACAGGCTAGTTCACAAATATTTATTGGATACCATATATGTGCACAGCGAGGCTGTAACTCGACTCTCAGATCCGAAGTAGGAAGCCCTGACACCTGTTCTCCTCAGCACTGCTAGGCCAGCTCGGTATCTGGAGCCCTAAAGGAAATCTATCAGATTGTCAGGCTGGAGACAGCAGAGCATTTCGGACCGACACAAAGCTCTTTGTCCTAGAAATCACAAGCCATGTGTCCTCAGGAGAGTCCACTGGACCATGCTGCGTGCAAGGCAGAGAAATAACACATACCCGTGGGAATTATTCCCAGCCGTCAATTATGTAACGGGCATCTTTGTTTACTGTCTCAGAATCTAAGGAGCTCTTCATAATGTCTACGGTGCCCACTAGTGTTACACTTCCTAACAAAGAGTTTAGCACACACCAGTAAAAAATCCATTCAGAAAGGAAGTAACCATAGCCCTCAATCCCTTGCTTGGGATCCTGAGGGCTGGATGCATTTCAGAACTCTGTCTTTTGGGATGTTAGGAAGGTAATTACCATATTATGCACATAATGTGAGAGTCCTAGCAGGGCCCAGGGCAGCTCCCATAATAAAACACATAAATGAGGTTTCTAGGGCAAAATGCGAACATCATCACTCTAAACGAACTAAATAAAAGTGACAAATGGTCCCTACCAGTCCAGGGCAGGTTTTGGCAGGTGGACAAATTCAGGGCAGCTTATATTGTGCTGCCCAATAAACCTGTCTGATAGCTTTTTGGGATTTCAGAACTACAGGTTCTGAAAGGGGTAAGGGACTGTGACACTGTGTCATTAAGAATACCTGAAAATAATGAAATATTTAACAAGTCCAACTAGTAAATCGATAAAATGGACAGAGATTCGAGCATTTTAAAGCTGAAAGAGGAACGCAGTCGATCTTCACCTACTAGTGTAAAGGATGGCACTGCGTGTCTCAGGGATGACCCAACTCTACCCCTGTCATCCGGCTAAGAGGAAGCTAGAATGAAGACCCAGGCCCTTGCACGCGTGGGTAAGCACACTGAGTAACTTTGAGTGAAAAGCCATCGTTCACGTGCAGCATCTGCGGCCTGGTGAGGCTTTCACTTTCTGCCTAGAACAGACTTTGTTCCCCGGCTCAGCTCCGTGTGCGGTGGCAGGCCCAGCGCTCTGGGGCCACCCAGCCGCCACATCTGTCTTCCAAGTCCCTCCATCCATGAGACCCCTGCACCATGCAAAGTGGTCTCTGCGCTCAAAGCTGACCCCCATTCATCTATCATGCGTGCTGCGGCTCACGCTACTGCAGGCTGACCCGGCCAATCTGCTCTTTCCCCTTCCCAGGCCCTGATCCCTCCACAAGTGAGGACAAAAACCCTCTGAGCGCCCCTTCTGGCTCTCTCACTCACTTCCCTCGGGCACTCTGAGTCAGGTCCTACCAGCTCACGCCTCCTCGCAGGCCCCTGTTCCCAGCCTGCTCCCCCAAACCCCTCTGCTACTCGGGCTTCCAGATCTAGCTCAGAAGCTCCCAGATCTGCATCCAGGAAGGAGTGAGATGTCTCCTGCTCCCCAGCCTCTGCTCGCACCTCTACTGCAAGGAACCCCCAGGGGCCTCAGGGGGGGTTTCTGGCTTCCCCTCCCCACCCCAACTGGCTGTGAGAAGGAGGGAGAGGGTAGGATTTAAATGTCTGGTATCTTTTGGCCCCTTAGATGACGCCTGGCACAAAGCAGACTGTCTGGAGACGTGTGTGGAACAAATGAACGATCATTATTACCTCACATATCCCATCTATACAAACATTACGGCTATCCTCCGAGCATGGAGTCCCATCTTTGACTTTATTTGACAAAGAAAAGAAGAAATCAAATCCTTCTGCGATACAGTAGAGTTTGCATAAGTGCTGATCTTAAAAAGAAATACACACACAAACACAAATAAGAAAGATACTTAAGCTCTGATCATTTCCGCTCTAAATTTCAGATAGACTACTTAAAGTTTTTTTTTTAATTAATTTTTTTGCCCATAAAATAACTCCCACACAATATTCATTGCAAAGACATTTTTCTATGGTTGTCTCACGAGGCTCGGGGTTCCTTCCCCTTTTTCATTCCTATAAGGCGTCACTATTAGTTTTTACTTTGCTGTGTCCTTTCCTGTCCTCGTTCTTTACCCACTGGTTGGCACATAGTAGGCATTCAATAAATATTTGTTGACTTGAACTACAGCATGACTGTTCAACTATCTTAACTAATATGATTAACTACTCTCTTGTAGAAATGCAAAAGGTCGTTACCATTTGGTAGCAATATACAAAATTCTCACAAATAAAATGTAAAAAAAGAATTCAAATAATCACCAAATTTCTTAATAGCTAATGCATTTGATGAAATATATATTTTTGGACCTATAAAAGGAGTAACTTTTAGATAAAATCTCCAGAGGATAATATTTCCTATAAATAAGATTGTCAAAAAAAACACTGATATATGGAGAATATAGACATCATTGTACACTTAAGCATGACAGATCAAGTTGGCTTCCTCTCTTGATAATCTATTTCAAAGATTTTATGAGCTACCTAATTTATATGGACTTCCATAGAAACTTATTTCCCTTCGTTCTTAGTAAAGAAGGGAAGAGTTAATGATGAAAATATCCTCTGCCTTAGGAATTTTTATGGGCTCACATCTCATCTACAAATAATTTTGTTTATTGTACAATATGAGATCTAACTGGATAACCATAAGAATCAAGTTGAGTATGTGTTTCCACCATTAATGTATTTATTTCCTGAGATTGTGAAGTCAGGAGTAACTCCCATATGTTGACCTTATTTTAAAGTCCTTTCTCCTTTTTCTCCTGCCTACTTATTTCTCACTGACTCAAATTTTACTGGGTTTAGCAATTAAAAACACAACTAAAAATGCTTTGTGTGAAACTCCTTAAAATTTTCCTTTGAGAATGTACTGATTTCATAAAGCTCTTACCATGAAAACATTATGTCCATTGGGCTGGGGAAGGGTAATGTCAGGTGAGATTTATGTATTTCTTAAGTGTTGCTTGGACAGTATTCCCAGTTTCAAAGAGTGAGATGACTAGCTGTTCTTTGAATTTCTCCTTAAATTATGCCCATTGAGCCACTAAATTCAAGTTATTCTAATCTTAAGAATAGTACATCTTCCTCTCAACCTGGAGAGCACATTCTGACATAAAATATACTGCAGATAAACTTCTTGGTTTAGATCAAGACTTTTGAAAATAGTATATTTGAAAATTATCTGATTTTCAAAAAGATACTAAACTTTTCCTCCCATTCTTTGGCCATTTTAAGTGTTCAGTGGGTGACATGCTTATAGCAATATCACCATCAACTTCTGTGATTTGTAACTGGGAAAACATTGATCCATTATCAATAAATCATCAGTTTTGAACATTTTATCACTTCTTTGAAGCTCTCACTGTATTATGCACACACTCTCCATTTGCCTGTTAATTTCTGACCATACAGCTGGTCAAGTTTAGACAAGAAGCCAGTGGCCATGGGGCAGACAGAAGAGCCTATGACCTCACACAGCGATATGATTTACCCGAATACCACACTTAAGATCATGTAATTCTTTAAAGCGAAAAGATAACAAAGCATGAGGCTGTCACTAGAAAGAGGGATTTAAGATTTACCTTCCACTTGGGTGTATGGCTTCCACTTGTAGTGCCAACCTCGGAACCGTTTGCCGTTGTACTCAGCACACTGCGCCGCGCGGAAGTCAACACTATTGTGGGGACATTTCTGATTGTTGCAAAGCCTCAGAGTACGAGTTGAGCCCTCACAAAACTTCCCTCCATGCGATGGTCTGGAACATATATTTTGCAGTTAGAAACCTTGTATTTTGGGGTAACTGGGTAACGAGCATTAAGGAGGGCACGTGATGTGATCAGAGCACTGGTTATCCTGTATGTTGGCAAATTGAATTTAAATAAAGAAAAAGAAAAAGAAACCTTGCATTTAATAGCTACTCTTCCCTCCCTGGAAACTAGGCTTTTTGGAGAGATGAGCAGATCCTGTTAAATTGCACACGGTGACCAAGGAAGAAAAGTGCACTTCCAAGGGACACTGGCACCTTCTTACCTATTAACGATATGGGAGGTATTATTTACAATGTCAGTAGGGCAAGTTTCCATGTGGAAGTGGGTTTGCCTGCATCTGTTCACTGCCACCTCCCAGAACCCCTCCAGAAGGCAGGGGGACATTGCGGTTCTCTTTGCTCCTCAGAGGTAGGACCCCTAAGCCAGGGTGGCTCTCCCAGGACTGCATAGCTGATGGAAGGCAGAGCTGAGATTGATACTCAAATATTTTGCCTTGCTTTCTAGATGGCAGCTTCTTTCTTACTACCAGCTTCCCTGCAGTAAGGCCAGGACACCAGATCAGAAGAGAAGAACCTGTCACCTTCCACTGGTTGGTGCAAAGAACCCCTGCTCACCACCCTGGAATCCATGCGGACACACAGGGAAAGGACATCCTCTTGACGCAAGGGACTTAGTGGGTGTCACACATTAGAGACAGGGCTAAGGAGCTGGGATATTACTCATGTTTTAAACAAACTGAGGTATAAAAGGAGGATTTGGAAACACCCCCACACCACTGCACTGGGGATTCCTTCTGACTGTCGTGTTTTCTCACAGAAGGCCACAACTAAACCACACGTTGCAAAGGTTAAGATAGTTGATGAAAAGCCAAGCATTTTGCTTTATTTCACATAAAAAAATGGTTCTCACTGATTCTTACTCATTTGTGTTCTCTATGCTTTTCTGATTTATTTGCTTATTTTAGGCAGACACTTGGTATTTCACATAAATGTGGTTAAAATCCATTTCCTGAATGTTGCTGCTTGGTCCAGTAGTTTTAAGCATCTTAAACTATACCAAAGAGATGTCATTGTTTGAGAAATACTTCATAGAATGACTTCCCTACATAGTGATCCTTTTTTAAAAAAAAATCCAGTATAGTTAACATATAATGTCATATTAGTTTCAGGTGTATAGTGTAGTGATTCAACACTTCCATACAACACTGGGTGCTCATCAAGACAGGTGCCCTCCTTCATCCTCATCACTTATTTCCCTTGGCTTCCTCCCCTCTGGTGACCACCATTATGTTCTCTGGAATTAAGAGTCTGTTTCTTGCTCTCTCTTTTTCTCTTATTTTTCCCCTTTTGTTATTTCTTAAATTCTACATATGAGTAAGATCATATGGTATTTCTCTTTGTTGGACTGACTTACTTCATTCATCATAACCTCCTTTAGCTCCATCCCTGTGGTTATACCTACTCCCTGATTCTCCAGTACCATGTGACGTACAGATGAATATCACTGAGCTGAGGTACACAGGCTGCTGGGAAGGTTCACGGCGTAGAAATCGCTTGTGAGGAGGAAGTGCAGACATGCTTACTTGGGATTTGTGCACAGGCGGTCTCTGTGAGACACCCCTCCTCCGCAGGTCCTGGAGCAAGGGGACCAGGAAGACCAGTCTGACCAATGGCCATGGGTGGGCTTGGGGCCTTCATCGCCGTACTTCACACACTGTCCTCCACGGCACCACTGAAAGTTAAAAAAAAAAAAAAAAAAAGGTTGCTATGATTCACAGGTGGATAGGCAGGTCCATGGCTGCCATGATACTCAGCCGTGGGGAGTTGGGTTGGACAGGCAGACATCAAAAGCCCACTTCTGTGTAGCACATAATACCAGTACAGTTAATGTAGCTTCTTTCTTCTTTCCAAACCTAGATTGGCTCTATAAATCCCCCCAGAGGAAGATACAGAGAAGAATCATTTTCTAACATCTGAGCTGCTGGAATTCAGCACATTTAATTAAGTAGTGTTGCACGGACTTTCAGTCTGATTGTTGAGCTCTCCAGTGAGTGAACTCCAACCTCCCTGGAACAACGTGCTTTTCATAGCTCTTTGAGAACAGACAGAGTCTTGGGTAGAAAAGTCCAGCTGGAGGCTCCATGTGACTCAACACCTTGTCATTTCTGGCTGGTGCTCTGCGCCTTCACTCCCAAGCACCTGGGCTCGGCGCCTGGAGCCTGGAGGTTGTTAGTGGATGCACATCAGGGGTCACACTGCTTTCCGAGGAGATAAAACAGCCCACACAGGAGCTCCATCTGCCCCTAACAGGCTGAAGATGCTATCAGCTCTCCTTTCTCAAGAGGAGTGCTTGCCAATGCTAGTTCACACTAAAAGCCATGTGTTTTCTTCTCTGCCATCACATGTAAAGGGTACACAACATCTAATGTTGTGTTCAGTTGTGCTGGCTTTCTATACATGGTTTGGTGTAGACTTCAACATCTTTGGGCCATCTGTTGAGAAGAGAAAAGGCAGTTGCTTGTCCCTTGCTGCTGGCCTGCATGGAGGAACAGAGCCTGGCCTGAGGGATGTAGCTGAGGGATGGGGTGAGGGTGAGGTCTCCTCCTGTCTGTCTCCAAGATTAGGGCCACCAGATTTGTTCTGGGAGAAAAGATGGGGTTTTACAAGAGGAAGGTAATAATACTTCAATCATTATTTGTGGTGTTGGGTGAAAACACATCACATTGTGGATATTTGACCATTGTTGTCACACAGAAATGGCCATTATAAGTGGTTTGATTTAATATAATTTAAGGAAGAAAAATTAAACATCAGTGATTCTGAGGATGAAAGAATCTTCTCAATTCTTTCCAAGAAGCAAAAAAAAAAAAAAAAAAAAAAAAAAAGTTTCTCTTTTGTTACATCCTGCCCACAACCCCAGGTGATAGAACCAAGTCTGGGAGTCCCCCTGATACCCTCGGCTCAATGAGGGGTGTGCAGGTGACAGCAGGGCTCTGTTCCCTGGTGGCCTGATGAGTCCAAGGAGACAGCTGGATCTTAGCAAACCAGGGTCCAGCTCCTGGGGACTTTGGGCAGGGTCCTGGGACAAAGAGGGACAAGGACTGTGTCTGTTGTGACTGTTTTGTCCCATTTAAAGAATCATCTGGTCAGAGCTTTCTAATACAGTAGAAAGAAAATGGGAAAGCAGGACCTCACAAGTTGAAAACTCAGAAAATATTTCCAGGTTTTGAAGTCACTTGAAATAATTCTTCTTTTATGGCTATGATTAAGCCAACGAGTTGGTTAAATTTTTTTTGTATATTTTTTTTATTGGAGTTCGATTTGCCAAGAGTTGGTTAAATTGATTTTGCTTTGGTATTTAAGGATTACTTTAAGAAAATGTGGTTTAATTTTGTTTTAAAATTATGCAAAATACCTTTTTTTTCAAAATTTATGGTTTATTCTGTTTATTTTTTTTAAGATTTATTTTTATTTATTTATGATAGACATAGAGAGAGAGAGAGGCAGAGAGAGAAGCAGACTCCGTGCTGGGAGCCCGACGCAGGACTTGATCCCGGGACTCCAGGATCGTGTCCTGGGCCAAAGGCAGGTGCGAAATCGCTGAACCACCCAGGGATCCCCTATTCTGTTTATTTTTTAATGTAAGACAATAATTTTATAGATCACTATTTCCTTTTCTTTGGTAAGTCATAGTACACTACACATGTTCTTTCATCCTGCTTCTTCACTTAGCAGTGTGTCTGGAGATTATCTCTTGGAAGCGTGTAGACAGCTTTCTCATTCTGTATTTGGGGTTTTGCCCTCTTCATGGACATCTGCATGGTTTCTGGTCTTTAGCTGTCAAAATTCGTGCTGCAGTTAGCAGCCTCACCAATGCAACTTCTGTTGTTTGTGTCAGTGTATCCTCAAATGACTATCCTTTTAAATGCCATTTTAAAAAAGCCTTTCTGAAAATCTGAGGAGAAAGCATGTATCAAATCTCCCATGGAGGTTGAGGGGGACGCATGGGTGCAGGCGGACACAGACCCGTAAACACACTCACTCACATGCACATGCGACCTGGACTATAATTCCACATGAATCACCTGTGGATCCCAGCATGAGCAGGTCAGGGGAAGAGACTGTTAAAAAGACATAAGACATTTCCACTAAAACATCAGTTAAGTTTCCGAGTACTGCATCCCATGTGTCTCACCATTTTATATTTTATTGATGGACAGGGTGGCTTTTGAGAAAAGGCTTTACCTTAGCAAGCAAGATGGCGTGATGAGTACTTGTTTCTGCTATAATACTGTCCCCAGAGTCTTCAAGTCACACCCAAACCCAGCACACACCAGAAGCACCCTGATAAAGTCCAATAGCGGGCTCAGGGAGTAGGGTGAAAAGGAGCCTCTGTATTAGTTCTGCTGTGTGGCCTGGGGCAAGTTACTCAAGTGCTCTGAGCCCGCATGTCCTCCTGAGAACCTTAGGGATAGTGCAAGCTACTAGAATGAGTTGTTCCAAAAATGCAATACAATGACACAGGCCAAGTACCTAGCACCAAATGTAAATTTAATGCAAGAGTGGTTTGGTCACTAATTCTACATTAGTGACCTGTAATTGTTAGAGAGCTAAAATCTGCTTTCATGTGTGTAAGGCTGTAGTCTGAACCCCTCGTCCTGGATTTCCCATGGTGTAAGCACAGAAGAACCTAGTGTCCTTTCCCTGGAAGGGTTTTTGAGTGCACCCAAGGCGGGGCTGCAACAGGCTCACCCTCACAGGGTGGTTGTGAGGATTGAAGGTCAGTGATGTACTAAGGATGGAGTCTGACACTACAAAATGCAGTTTAGTTCTGTTTATAACCATGCACAAGCCTCAAAGGCAGCACAAGGTGGAGGGAGATAGGTTCCATCCAGGAGAAAATTTCACAGAAGCAGCACAATTATTGCCAGTCATCCAGAACACACCAACTGCTTTGGGATACTGCAGTGTTGACATACTGACTTCTGGCAATGCACACTTCTAAATCACTGAACCTCAGGGACACAGGAGAACCCATAATACAGGAAGACACACAACTAACAGCAAAGGGAGCTTTGGCAGGAGCCTCTGATGCTGTCCCACCATGGTCACCGTGCAGCCCTTGGGCAGAACACATTATTCTGGGTAACTTTTAGGCATGTACTCTGCCTTAGCATGCACTAATTCTTTTCTATATGAAGGAATGGCCCATATTTGGAAATACATGGAAAATAATTTAAAATACCAATGAAGTTCAATTTAACCGTGCTTTCGGGGTAAATAAAACATAACAAGAATATATAGGTGATTCTGAGGATGCGCCACAACTCTGAAGTCACTCCTACAGGAAGTTGGGGACTCGAGAAGTGTCTCATGCCCAGGTGACCTGTATCTCAGGGGCAACAGCGAGAGGACTGCCCATTTTTCAGGAAATAGGCAGAATTTTGCAAACTATCACCTGAATAAATTTTAGCCAATTACATGCAGAAAGAGGCGATCACTGGCAGCTTCAAACTCAAGCAAATTCCCTGGTGTCCTGTGACAATGGCCATCTCCAGGCTGTGGTGCATCAGTATGAGGCATGTCTCTTTCCTCTTCCAAGAATCTAAAGGCATTTTTATTAATTTTCTTGCGTTATGAATTATGTAACTACTGTCATCTATATCTCTAGAAGGATTTAATAATCAACCCCACCTTCTCTGGGGGACTGCAAATAAAGCCCATTAGCGTGTGCAGCACAAGCAGACGCTCTTCTCACATAAGTGCACACAGCACAAATTAACAGTTTGTCAACACATTTAACCTTTGCTGTCTGTACTCACATTTAAGTAGACTCAGGCTGTGATATACTTACTTTGGAATTTACACATAACAGATCAATGCTATTTAGACATGTATCTCTTTCATGGTCATTAGTGTCACTACAGAGGTCACACACCTAGTAGCACAGAAATGGGTACAGGGGCCGTTTGGGTCCAATATCTATCTTTATCAATAGCCTTGTATTTTAAAAAGAATGATGCATTCACAGGTTAAATCAAAGGAATCAAAATCATTCTTTTGTGTGTAAAGGTAATTTATTTCAACAAAGAAAAGGTCAATACTTCCCAGTGAGCAATAAATGTGCTGTTTATTTCTTTCATAATGTATTTCTTCTTAATGTATTTCTTCTTAATGTATTTCTTTCTCCTAACAAAACACCTCTTCTTTTTCCCAGGATACATGGTAGGTCAGAACGGTCTGCTCCAGGGTCTTTAAATTGATTGCTCTGTGGCTTTAATAATACTACCTAAAGTGGGTTCCATGCATGGTTGAAATATGGCCAAGAGTGTAAAGTTTCCCTTTATTAAATGGATGTAGTCACCACCTGTTGCTTGGCATCTATGTCTACTAATTGCAGATAGCCCATCAATTACATCATGGGGAGAGGAGTAAAGTGAGGAGGGAGCCCCCTTCACAGTATCAAAATAAATTAAGCATCATTCTGAACTGGGGGTAGATTTGCACAAAAAAATGAGGAACACAGAATGACAAAATACTGATGCAGGAGGAGGCAAGGAATTGGGTAGAAAGGTTCTGACATCTGAACATGACGCATGATCTAAGATTAGCTCCTTACCATGTCATGCCCACAAATGGTGCCTTCTGCTGCGGGCATAAACTTAGTCTCACATTTCCTTCCAATCCGGTGGCACCACAGGGCTTTACAGATATCCTACCGGGGAGAAAAGGTCATTAGTATTTCAGATGGTCCACAAATCTATAATAAAATATTACTGAAAAATACAAGGGGAAAGTAACTGTTATAAATTAAGAGCCATTATCTACTTAGCAGTAGAAAGAAAGCCCAGAGAATTAGGTTCCAGACTTGTCTCAATTACATCCCTGAAACTTTATTTATTCCTATGTATTTACCATAAATTTAAGAAAATTATTTTTTTCTAAATTAAAAAATAAAATACTCTTAACTTAGAGGCTGCAAAAAACTGTAAAAAAATTAAAATTATAAAAAACCTGATAAAACCTAAAATTTTATCATTTATGTTTGGCCTCACCATTCACTAAGTCTCTAAGTCTGAATCCTCATTTCCAGATAAAAGATGATTATGAAACTTTCTGGCTTGTCCATCCATCTATCCATCCATCCATCCATTCATCCATTCATCCATCCACCTACTCACTCACCATCCCAATCATTGATGAAGGTCTAGAATATGTCAGTTGCCTTGCTAGGAGGCCATTTCCATAAAGAATACAACCCAGACTGATCCTCTGGAGGATAGTCTAATGGGGTAAATTTGCTGTAAGTCACCATATGGTGCATATGGAAAGAGATGTCCCTACAGGGGAAGAACACAGTGCAGTGTGAGCCTGTTGGAAGGAGGAAGGAGGAATGGGCTTGGCATGGACACTCAGAAAAGGACTCATGGGAACATGAGATCTTTGAGCCAACTCCTGAGCTGGAGGTATTTACTGGGTGGCAGGGGGACGGCGTTCAAGGAGAAAGAACAAAGACTCCATGCAAAGGAAGGAAGATGTGGAGGAAAAAAAATGTGTGTGCAGAGGAAGGAAGACCCACGTGGCTGACCTAGCGGTAAAACAAAAGAAGATCTGAGAGTTACACACTATGAAAGTCTCTCCAAGTGCAAGGAATTAGTTTTACTTTCATTCTCTTCTGAGCCCAAAGGAATGTCTTAGTGAAAGGCAAGTAGTAGGACTCAGAAAATGATGGAAACTTCAGGAATGCCGGTGGTAGTAGCTTCAACTGCATGGGAGAAAAACATTTCTTAAATTATCTGCACAACTATTCTGAATATTTGAACAAGCGGCTGTGTTATTTCCCAACATATTTAATGGCTGTATCTACTGGGTGATCTGTATCATAAACAAAATGCAACACGGCCAAACGTGAACATAGTTTTGCTTCAAAGATGGCATTTTGCTGCCTTTATGCTTCCACTCCCTATTTCTTGATGTTAAAAGGTGTGACCGATCCTACGGAGCTTCTCTGCACAGCGTGTGTGAGTGATCTTTTGAAGGGGGTTGTTTCTAATAACCAATATTAATTTCACTTTCATAAAACTATTATTAAATCTCTTTTCTAAGCTTAATTGTTACATTTTTGGAAACGGAGGACATACATAGATTTCCCACCTGTACCTCTCTCACTAATAACTCAACTTTGAGGAACTTGGAATGGTAAGAAGGAAACCTTCAATGTTTAATCTAGGTATCAGCTGCGTTTATTTTGAAGTGTCAAAATAACCTCCTATGGGTACAATCAGTGTAACGTTAAATTTCATTTCCCTGCAAAGTCCTCCAAGACCACTGAGCATGACTGAGGCAAATATGTCATCTGGTGTTTAGTGCGTTCCTTGCCTCCCAAGATATTAATTGGCATGCTGTACTGGGGCCTCTGTTCTTGCCCAGAACAGCATTGAGGGATCAGAGTCCTAAGAAGACCTCAAGGAATCCATAAAAGCAGGGGCCTGGGTATCTGTAACTCTCCAAAGGGACAACTGGAAAGCTCGGCTTGCTTGCAGGGTGACAACTTGAGAGAATACCAGGATATAAATAAAGCTTCCTTGAAACTGGAGTTCACGGACCCAGGCTCAAGGTCTGGGTGGAAAGGTGGCGGATCAGAACCAGAGTCTGGAGTAGGCATGACTGCCCTTGAGTGGTGGCCCACTGAGCACAGCTGGCTGGCTGGCTGGCTTACAGAGACCTCCTAATTCAGGAGCCTGGGATTGCACACACAAGCAAATGCAGGCATGAATGGATGAATGGATGAACAAATGAATGAGTGGGAATGAAAGAGGTAGCCACTCTTGTGGGCAAGCCAGCCGGGAAATGAACTCAGTGGTCTAACTGAGAGACTGGGCTTTGGAGAAAGAAGGTGTATCTGGTGAGGATGGGAAGGGCGGACCGGGGCAGGTAGAGTCCAGCACGCTTGTATCCTTGAGGATGGCAACACCCACTCCTCAGCTTGTCCTGAGAGCTACGTGAAGTGGCTGTAGGTAACATGCGCAACTCAGACTGGCACCAAGCCAGCACACACTTCCTTCGCCACTCCAAGGAGTGAGGTGGTTCCAGCCCAAATGAAGCTCTCTGCAGGGCTTCCTGGCTATGGCCCTGGGGAGCCAGTGGTACCAATTCATGGGGCAGTTTCAAAGATGATCCAAGATGATACAAAATAAATGTTTTAAAATATGAAATTATTTTTCTGTATTTCTGGCACAGTG
Source organism: Vulpes vulpes (assembly GCF_048418805.1). Lineage (NCBI taxonomy): Eukaryota > Metazoa > Chordata > Mammalia > Carnivora > Canidae > Vulpes > Vulpes vulpes. The sequence continues at coordinate 65,577,921 of NC_132782.1, read as the reverse complement.
CTCGATACCTAGCTGACTTTTAATAAATATTTTCTGAGTGAGTTGAACATCTGTTAGTTTGTTCCCATGGAAACCATGAACAGAATGAGTGGAAACATTTTTCGTGTAAAAGGAAATTAATAATGGTCAGTGCAATGTTATCATAAGGACATCTAAGACAACATAAGGGGGCCACCTTATGTCTGAAAATAGATCTAGACCCTACTATTTAAAATATTTTCTTTTTTGAAGATTCTTTTTTTTTTTTTTTTCAGAGAGAAAGAGAGCATGAGTGGGAAGGGGCAGAGGGAGAGGAAGAGAGAATCCTCAAGCAGACTTCCTACTGACCATGGAGCCCAGTCCCACCACAGTATGATCAAAACCTGAGCTGAAACCGAGTTGGACGCCCGACTACCTGTGCCACCTAGGCACCCCTAAAGTATTTTCCTAATAGACTTACATGATAGTTTTCTGGAACATTCTACAGAATAAAGAACTACTATTAAACTACTACTATTAATAAAGAACTACTATTAAAGGTGACAGTCTTTAACTTCACCAAGGACAAAGCTCTCAAGTATGGGATGCAGGTGATAGCTTGCCCAGAAAGCATGTGACCCACTAACCCCAGTGGCTTATGCCCCTTGTGTACTTCAGCCCATCCCGGAACCTGCTGCATCCCCAGTTCAGCTCTCCAGGCAGAAACCAATCACAAAGAGTTAAAGGAGCCTTGAAATATCATATAATCCGTGTTAATGTTATTCAACATATAGAAAAGTATTTGAGACTTTGGCACCCTAGAGAAATAACTGACATTTAATAAAAATATGACACTCTACCCTGGAAAACAAATACAAATTCTAGTACCTCAAAGAATTAGATAATAAAATGGCCATGAAACAACCAAACAACTAAAAACCAGTTACACCCTCTTACTCTTATCATACTTTGACTAAACTGCTAACTTCTAGACAATAATACGCAATGATTGTATTAAATTAAACATTATTATTGTATGTCATTACATTCTTAATTAAATTTCAGGGTCCTCTTGGAACAAAGACCCTATTAAATCACATGTCTAGGGCCAAGGACCTGGAATGTAAGACATGCTGGGTGTGGGGGAAAGCTCCCAATTTCACATCAGTACCCAAGACACCAAGGTGATCAAATTTCAAAGTAATTCTGGCAGCCTGTATCTCAGACTGCAGGGTCAGGCCACCAAGTGCCGATGATATTGACGAAGCAGAACAGGGCACTGGATGAAGATGCAATGTTTGCAATAACTAATGGTTAGGAATAAAAAGCTGAAGCCCACACGGACAGCCCATGCTCGCTTTCATCTTTGCAGGTGAGGAATCTGATCTTTAATGAAGGTGCTCACCTGAGAGTCTATCCTATAATTCAAGAGCTATGTTCATGAAGACCCACTTCAGTCACACTGACTTGGTTGAATTAAGCATTACAACCGAACACCTCAAATAAAGCCAACATTTTCCGATGACTGTGTTGGGAGTTTATTGTGGGATTTCTCTACTGTGAGTGCAGCGCCACCGGATCCATTTCCTCAAACTGTCTGTATTACACTCTCCAAAAATACAAACTGCAAATGTCATTACAAATGAGGTTATAATGAGATCTGTAATTTATCACAATTATTTGTTTTTCAAGTAGTGGGGTGCTTTATCAGTAGTTCCAATGGTCACTTGACGAGGCATCAGAGGACAGAAGAAGCCAAGCTGTGGTCATACAGGTGTGTGAATTTATACACGTGAATGTAAACACACATTCGTCCAAGAGGCAGATGCATGTGCATTTGCATTGGCTATTAATTTTTCAAACTAAGCAGCAAATGGACTTGAAAGAGTCCTTTTCTTTTTTTGTTTGTTTTTTTTTTTGTATATTTTTTTATTGGAGTTCAATTGCCAACATATAGCATAACACCCAGTGCTCATCCCGTCAAGTTCCCCTCTCAGTGCCCGTCACCCAGTCACCCCAATCCCCCACCCACCTCCCCCTTCCACCACCCCTTGTTAGGTGTCTCTCATGTTCTGTCTCCCTCTCTGATATTTCCCAGTCATTTTTCTCTTCTTTCCCCTTTATTCCCTTCACTATTTTTTATATTCCCTAAATGAATGAGACTATATAATGTTTGTCTTTCTCCAATTGACTTACTTCACTCAGCATAATACCCTCCAGTTCCATCCACGTTGAAGCAAATGGTGGGTATTTGTCGTTTCTAAGACACGAAGAGATGGAAAAATATTCTATGCTCATGGATTGGAAGAATTAATATTGTGAAAATGTCAATGCTACCCAGGGCAATTTACACATTTAATGCAATCTCTATCAAAATACCATCGACTTTCTTCAGAGAGTTGGAACAAATAATCTTAAGATTTGTGTGGAATCAGAAAAGATCCCGAATACCCAGGGGAATTTTGAAAAAGAAAACCAGAGCCGGGGGCATCACAATGCCAGATTTCAGGTTGTACCACAAAGCTGTGATCATCAAGACAGTGTGGTACCGGCACAAAAACAGACACAGAGATCAATGGAACAGAATAGAGAATCCAGAAATGGGCCCTCAACTCTATGGGAAACTAATATTTGACAAAGCAGGAAAGACTATCCACTGGAAAAAGGACAGTCTCTTCAATAAAAGGTGCTGGGAAAATTGGACAGCCACATGCAGAAGAATGAAACTAGACCATTCTCTTATACCATACATAAAGATAAACTCAAAATGGATGAAAGATCTAAATGTGAGATAAGATTACATCAAAATCCTAGAGGAGAACTCAGGCAACACCCTTTTTGAACTTGGCCACAGCAACTTCTTGCAAGATACATCTATGAAGGCAAGGGAAACAAAAGCAAAAATGAACTATTAGGACTTAATCAGGATAAGAAGCTTTTGCACAGCAAAGGATACAGTCAACAAAACTAAAAGACAACCTACAGAATGGGAGAAGATATTTGCAAATGACACATCAGACAAAGGGTTAGTATCCAAGATCTATAAAGAACTTTTTAAACTCAACAGCAAAGAAAGAGTCCCTTTCTAAAATCACATTTGCCCATCTATCACCATGTTCAACAAACGTTAATAGAGGAGCCCTTCAGTGCTAACTGCTGGTTTAGGCACCAGGTAATTTGCTTGTTATTATTTATTTATCAAAGATTTTATCTATTTATTTGAGAGAGAGAGCACGAGCAAGGGGGGTGGTGGTAAAGGGAGAGACAGAGAAGCAGATTCCCCACTGAGAAGGAGTCCAATGCAAGGTTGGATCCCAGGACCTGATCATGACCTGAGCTGAAGGCAGATGCTAAACCAACTGAGCCACCCAGGTGCCCTGCTTGTTATTTATTAATTTAAATTTTCCATTAGTGAACTTCTGGATCTTTATACTTCAACTTAACAAAATAGACCTATTTTCATAAAATTTCAGAAGCCGTTTGTTGAAAAAAATAAATCTTATAACTGAAAATGTTCTGAGATGCTTTAATTCACATGGAAAATAATCTAACTGCCCCACCGTATCTAAATTTGAGATTCAGGACCCTAGAGATTCTGGCCACACAAATGGTATTTAACTTAGAAAACACATCAAGTTTACTTACGTTGAAGAACAATTAAAAAAAAAAAAAAAAGAACAATTTTACATCACAGGAAATGAGCTGACATAATTGATTTTAAGGGATGTACTTTTTTACTTTTTAACCTGAAAAGGTTTTTTCTACCGTCCATGATGAAGTAACTGGGACCAGGCTTACTTTTCCAAAGAAACACCACATAAAACTGGACAAAATATATGGGCCAGTCATTTTAGACTTTGCAATAGGCAGCATAGTACATGTCCCTTGAGAGAAGGGAGATTCGTAAGGTGAGTGCCACTTTCACTCCATCAATCTGCCTGGGAGCACTTTCCTGATACTGTTCAGAGAGGTGGATCCCAGGCAGACACCAACAGTCTTCCTGAGAGGAGGATGCAGAGATCAAACCTGGGGCCTGCAGAAGTAGCTGGGAATCTGTCAGAATCTGGGGCCAGAAAGGAAGAAGCCACCTTAAGTAGGGGGCCCCAGATGCCTGCCTGAGGATTTCCTGCAAGTTTTTCCTGATCTGTGGGGTGAATGGCTGATGCACCAGATGACACTACATGTGGCCTAGCATGTGGCAGCAGCTCTGGGCTGGCAGCTGAGCTGCTGGATGACAGAGGCCATGCAATGTTGGAAGACACCGGAGTTCTGGCCCACAGGCAATGGAGAGACCTCAGTAGGCATCCTGGGCCCTCCGTGGAGAGCCCAAAGTCCACACCCTGGGAAAACCCGAAAAAGAGGAGCCCTAAGGAAGAACCAGAGAAAGCCTCAAAGGGTGAAGGGATCACCTATTATAATAATATAATACAAATTCATATAACATTAAGTGATCTTGTACTATAATATGTTACAAATATACTTAAGGGTATAAAGGAAAAAGTGGACAGAATGAGAGAAAATACAGGAAATTTCAGTGGACAATAGAGACTATAAAGAACCAGATGGTATATCTGGAACAAACACTTAAAATCACCCAAATGTAGAGTTTGCTGAATTGTCTAAACAAATGATTAAGAATACCAGGAGATACAGCTGATGGTCAACTTTTTATCAGAGACAGCTGAGTGCAGAGGAAAATGGAATTATATCTTTAAAATGTCTACAGGAAAAAAAATAAAGAAAAAGCTGTTTAGGATTCTATATTCAGGAAAAATGATTCTTTAAAATGGAGGGTGGATTTAATGGCATTTTCAGATAAAGAAAACCTGACCTACTTTGTGCCTAGCAGGTGCAGGCTACTGGGAAGGCTAAAGAAAGATCTTCAGGCCAAAGCAAATGATGCAATTTGAAGCTGATCTGTAAGAAAGCATAAGTACTATGTAGTAAATCTGTGGGTGAATATAAAAAATGATGTTATTTTACTTAAAAGCAACTTCCTATGTTAAAACAAAAATTTTAACGTTGTGTCATGTGGCTTGTAACATGCACAAGGTGAAATACATGATGGCAACAGTACAGTGTGAGGGTCACATGGATTCACTTGTTGTAAGGATCTTGCATTTTACATAGAGTGGCGCAATGTTAATTCTACACTGACTGTAAATTAAAGATGCAGCTATAATCTCCGGAACAACCAGTAAAAGTCAGTATGAGAAAGTAGAGCTAAGATGCAAATTAAGGCAAAAAATAGAACTGTTAGAAGTTTAATCCAAAAGGAAATAGAGAAATAAAAAAGTGTGTCCCACAGGAGATGAAATTTAAAATCTATCAACACAATTCCCCACATTAACAAAAAAGAAAAACAGTATAACTACATCCCTAGATGCAGAAAAAACATTTCACAAGAGTCAATAAACTTTTGTGATAAATACTTTGAACAATCTAGGACCATAAAGGGAACTTCTTTAGTTTGATAAAGGGTAAGTATGTAAAACCAACAGCTAACATTACATGTTTTACTTTAAAAAAATTAATTTTAATTGCAATATAGTTAACAGGCAGTGTTCTATTAGTTTCAGATGCACAATACATTGATTCAACAAGTCTACACATGATTCAGCACTAGTCACGGTAAGTGTGCTCTAAATCCCCAACCCTTCACTCCCAATCCCCTCACCTGCCTCCCCTCTAGTAACCCTGTTTGTTCTCTGTAGTTGACTCTGTTTCTTGCTTTGTCTCTTTTTTCCTTTGTGTATTTTGTTTCTTAATTTCCACATGTGAGTGAAATCACGGGATACTCGTTTCTCTCTGACTTACTTCACTTAGCATAATACTCTCTACACGTACCACATTTAACTTCTCACTTCCTGTATTTTCCAAATGGAGCCAGGGTACCATGGATGATACAGTCCATGGTCAGAGAGTAAAATAATGTGGAAACCAGAAGTATACTGTAGAAAATCCCATTCTTGAAAAAAAAATTAGTGTTATGTTCCTTGTTCTTAACAAACAAGAGTAACACTCAAAAAATTCTTAGGGATTTCTCATCGAAAAGGCAACCTTAGGAATACATGCAGATGGCAACTGATTTATTGCTCTTGTTCCAAGCTGACATTGCCCAGCTGAGGAGATAAGGATCTGGTTCTGGCACATGGTTGTAATGGACCTTAGGGGAAGCTCTCCTTGAGTTTAGAAGAAGAGAGATTATCATGTTTGATTTAGATTGGGAATATTCCCAGTACATTATGAAATGTTGGAGGTTTCTAGAAGATCGTATTTTTTCTATTTTCCCGTTTGATTTCATTATAAACTAGAATAAAAGAAATCTCAAAAATTGTTACTTTCATTTAATTTATGGGTATCTTTCCTTGTGGTCTGGTACGGCAAGTTCCCAGATCCCAACCAGCCCGCCCAGCACAAGCGCACATCTCTGTGTCACACACAGAATTTATGTTAGGAAGCCACGCCAGTCCTGTCCCTGGGCTCAGTGCCGTAGATCACACCTTCTATGAGAAACTTCTCCAGAAATGCTGTATTTGGGAAATTTAGTCATCAGAAGCTCTAGATAGGCTGTGGCTCCAGAGTAAATTCTGCTTCTATCTGAGGAAGCTAAAGCAGGGCGCTAAGCAGGGTGGTACCATTTTCTTAACAGCATTTGAAAAAAATGCAGAGTTATTAATTTGCCAACTTACACCAACTAGGGATCATTGCTGAGCTCCCACATGATAAATCAGAAAGCAAGAGCTGACCTAACAGGCCAAGTCAGTTCTCCAATGAAAACCGATACCCACACCAGTATCTACCATCATCTTCTTTGCCAGTAGAACATGTGTTTCCTGTTATATAAGCCCAGCTCTAACATACAGGATTTGACATTTGGTAGGTACCCAATAAATGCAAAATACATCAATGTCCGTTACACCGAATAAAACGGTTCTGTGAATCATATTGCACTGAGCATTTGCCAATAATCACTTGCCTTTTTAAAATCCAGCATGCAGAGCTTGGCTTTCTCTCCAAACTGCCACTTGCACTGAGTGTTTGCATCATACAGCTCTCCGGGCAACTTCTCAGGGTACTTGTACTCCTTCATGGGCTTCGGCTGGTCCGCAAGGCACAGTGCCTGGGCGGTGCTGAAACGCAGAGGACATGGTGATTTCATGAGACTTATCAGGGATGCCCCCTCGGCTAGGCCTGGATGTTGTCCATATGTCCATGGCATGTGAAGAAGAGGAGGCATTCTTCCCCTGCGGTCCAATAGGACATTTATCTCGATTATATTTTCATACAGGGGCCACATGTCCTGACATCGCTCATAATGCACTTCACCTTTTCCAGGAAGGCAATTTGTTCTCCATTAGATTCCTCAAGCTTAACATGGGGAAATGTGAATAGCACAACCAGATGTGCAATGTGAGAAGCACCGACTGCGGACACCTTTTATGTATACTTCTTGCCGTAGAGGGTCAAAAGATGGAAACAGGCATTGTGGAAGACTCAAAGACTAGAATTTCCTTTCTTTCTTTTCCTCTCTCCGTCCTTCCTTCCCTTTCTTTCCCCCTTCCTCTGTCCTCTCTCCTCTCCCTCCTCTCCTTCCCTGGGGCAAGAGCCACCTGCACACCAGCTCACAGTCGCCAGAGGTTCCCCATGGAACTCAGCAACAATCTCTACAAGCAATGCTCTAGGCTCAGGCTAATTTCTGACTAAATCCCCACATCCAGAAGGAAATTAACTCTGCCTAAGTTCACTAGTAGTTGGCTAAAGACCAACTAATGATTCCTTCCTCCACAAACATGGTATTCCCTTCCCTAGCAGGGACAGGCATAGTTATATTTTTTTGCATTTGGAGGGAAGGCGAACAGTGTTTGCATGTAGCAACTGAATCTTACTTGCACATTTCAGTAAGCCAAAAAAATCCCCTCTGTGTTCACAATATATTGAATGATAGCAGACCTGCCCATGGATCCCTACACTTTTCTTTGTGAGGCTGCCCACCTTGACTAGGATCTTTTTGGCCTCAATCTCCATGGCCCAGTCTCAGATTTCCCTGCCCTGGAGCCCACTTGTGCATGACTTCAATTCATATTCACACATGAAACACGAGGGCTGTGCGGCACCAGCTATTGTGGATGAGACACAGTCCTACATACAAGGAGGTCAGAAACCTTTTCAGAGGGGCACCTGGGTGACTTAGTGGTTGAACTCCTGCCTTTGGCTCAGGTCATGATCCCAGGGTCCTGGGGTCGAGTCCTCCTGTGGGGAGCCTGCTTCTCCTTCTGCCTGTTTCTCTGCCTTTCTCTGTGTCTCTCTCATGAATAAATAAATAAAATCTTAAAAAAAAAAAAAAAGAAGAAGCCTTTTCAGAGCAAACTGAGAAGTATAGATTAAATCAAATAACAGCAAAGTGTTGAGAGCAGTGGCCAGCTCATTGTGAGCATTTAATAAATGACTTGTCTATCACTGCTACTATGATCCTAATGCAAAGGGATAGTTTTCCATAAAGAAAAAATGAATAAAAGCATCATTAACACTCCAAGACAAGAGTGATTTGGCAATCTTGGAATTCCATAGAACCCTCTCTGATGTTCCCTATTACGTCCCTGAGGCAACGTCAGGGTGGCAATATTATCCCTATCCCATGGACAGGAAACTAGGAAAAGTCAGCCAAACTGGCCCCAGCAAGAGGCTGAAAATTCAAATAGGTTCACAGGTTCAGGAATTTTTATAGTATGTGTAAATGTAAATGTATAAGCACATGGCATGAGGACAAGGTTCCCACCCGGCCAAGAAAAATGAAGTGTACAGGGCTGGAGCCTGGAAGAAGGGGCAGGAATACACATATCACTGCTGGGATGTGTAAGTTGGCTCCAGCTAGCCTCACCTCCGAAGGACTGCAACTCCCCAGGTGGATCTGACCCTCGTCCTTCGGGTTAGCCTCCTGCTTGAACATGTCTACTATCTCCCCCTCGGTCGCAGCAGGTCTCACAGCTAAGCACAGGGCCAATGGGGCAGGTGTGAGAAGACCCCGTGATGTGGGTGGAATGCAGAAAGGAAAAGCCACTGTGCAAACAATCCACCATAGTATCCACATGAACAAAACGTGTTTTGACTCTGTTGCATGCCGCAGACAGGAGTCAGTGGCCTGCATGTGATAAGCCAAACCATAATGCTTGTAGATCATGTGGGAGAATATATTTGTGACTCTGGGTAAGCAGAGCTTTTTTATTCCAGCAGCCCACAAAAAATACTAACCCTAAAGGAAATGTATGGATTAATTTGGACTCTGTTGCAAAAAGAAAAACTTCTGGGACGCCCGGGTGGCTCAGTGGTTAAGTGTCTGCCTTTAGCTCAGGTTGCAATCCTGCGGTCCTGGGATCGAGTCCTACATCGATCTCCCTGCAGGGAGCCTGCTTCTCTCTCTGCCTATGTCTCTGCCTCTCATGAATAAATAAATGAAATCTTTTAAGAAAACCTGTTAACCAAAAGTCACCATTAAATGAGTAAATACCAAGTCATAGAGTGACAGAAGATACTTACCTAATACATATTTTCCATAATGGACAAAGTGTTCAGAGTGTATAATGTGCTCCCATCAAGAGACAAGAAAAAATAAAGAAACTTAATTTTTAAAAATTCACAAGAGATTCGAGCAGGCACTTCACTAAAGATTATTCAAATGACCATTAAACATGTAAAAAGATACTCATTCTCTTTAGTGACCACTTTGCTCTGCCACTTATATACCAGCAAAATGGCTAAAATGGAAAAGACCAACAAGACCAAGTGTTGGCAAGGGTTCAGGGCCATGTGAATGCTCATAACTGTGGACATGTGACTTTGCACAACCCTGTAGGGAAGTTGTTGGGTGTTGTCTCCTAACACTGCAGACTGCATATTTACAACCCTAAAGTTCCAGTCCTACATATGATCATATATATATATATATATATATATATATATACACACACACACACACACATATACACACACATATATGTATATATAATATTAAATTTTATTTATATATTTTATATATACATATATACATATGTATATATAATATTAAAATTTATTATTAAATAAATTTTTGTTTAATTATTATTAAAAAATGATATTAAATAATGCTATTTTTTATGCAGCAACAAGGATGAATCTCATAATCATGATGTTTAGCCAAAGACTCCAGATACAGAATAGTAGGTAACTCATGATTCCATTCATAGAAAGTTCAGAAACAGGCAAAACTAACCTATGGTGTCCTGCATCAGTAGAATGGTCATCTCTGGGGAGGAGGGAAATGATGATGAGAGTGAGCACCCCAGAGGGTGATCACTGTGCTCTGTAACTTTTTATACAGGTTGGTTAACACATCTATCACCTCACATACTTGGATTTGCGAGTGTTGTATCATGAGAACTTTTTTTTTTAAGTAGGCTCCACACTTGGTATGGAGCCCAATGTGAGGCTCAAACTCATGACCCTGAGATCAAGACCTGAGCTGAGATGAAAAGTTGGACACTTAACTGACTGAACCACCCAGGCGCTCCAAGAGAACTTTTAAGATCTACTCTCCTAGCAGCTTTCAAACATAGAATACAGGGCTGTTCACCAGTCACCATGCTGTGTATGAGAGCCCCCAGAACCCATTCATCTTAGAACTGCTAGTTCTTCTGGGAAGAAGTTACACTACAATGCACTGTGTGAGTTCATTCACTGAGCTGCATCCTTTTCCTGCTCTAACTGACCAGCCATAACACGTGAGAGAGCTTGAGAGATCTGACAGTTGTCTCCCCTCCTTGCCCAAGTCAGGAACAGGGGCCCTCGGAACAGATTATGTGACTTGCCAAGGTCAAGGCCTTCCCAGACATGAATGATAAAGACACGATCAGCATGTCAGCTCTGATTTCGTGGGCTGCTCTTTCCACCACAGGGCAGAGCCCGTTCTCCAATCTCACTGCAGAAACCACGGACAGCTGTGGCTTGGTTTTTCTCATGATGAACACTGTACAGCAGGGCAAGATATGAAGTGAAATGTGTTCTTTCCATTACACCCCAAAACATGCTTAATGGGCTCTTGGGTCAAATCAAATTTTCTCATTGACAAAGGTGGTATGGGGCACAGCAGGGGATCCACGCACCCCTCAAGCTCCTGGTTGCCAGCAAGGGCCCTTTACGTCATGGACTGAAAATAGGATCATGGGGTCAGAGGGGAGGCATGTTCACTAATGTGTAGTACATGATTCAAATTTTTAAAAAGTAAATTGAAGATGAGTCCCTGCTGTTCATGTTATTGCATTAAAATAATGAGCTAAAATTTCCCTCGTCCTCGGCCTCCTGGACACAGACATGAGTAAAGAGATGAGGTCTGTGTCTGTTCCTAGGAAATGACACATGACTTCACTGACTAGGTTGATAATTTACTCCAAACATGTATCTATCCTTCTTGACTACCAACTGTGGAGAAAGTTGTGCTGACAACTTTGGACCAGTTGACTTCCTTTTTTTTTTTTTTTCTATATTTTTTTCCACGTACCAAATGCTAATAAAGGAAAGTGGACTCATCTTTAAAAGTTAGCCACTTATCCTTACTCATTGTTGGGATCATATCCAAAGAGCCACCTAATTGGTAGAGAACATAACGGGATTGTGATTACTTGGAAAGCAGGAAGTCAGCAAACATGTCAAAGAAGATAGTCTCTGATTCATTAAACCAATGAGACATCACTGCTAACACAGTGTAGACATGTCCGATTCACAACTGGTCATCCCAAGAAAAAGAAAGCTTGAGTGAATTTGACAACAGGAGGCTCTCTTGGAAAATTTACTCTTTCAAGAAAACAAATTTGAGCATGTATAATCCTGCATATCTGTTTATAATCATGTGGCCCAGCAAAATTGGCAAAGTTCTTGAAAATAAAAGTTTATTACTGAATCGCCACACAAGGGTTTTACGGACTGACACAAAAACAAATGAGCACACTTGAGCAGACATCGAACCGTCCTGGGATCCCAGAGCAAACATGTCTTTGAACCACACTCTTGGCAACCCCTGCTGGGACCACAGTCTGATTTGAAGATCACAGCCCATATCTAATGTCATCAAAACAAGTGTTCTCTAAGCATATAACTATTCTCTTTCCATGAGTTCTCCTATAGTTCTTGGCAGCTTAAAAACCTTATCTGGATTCTTTCATGATGCTGATTCTAACTGTACACCCAAACCTCGCATCCTGTGCTTTCCAGGCTGTCTGGGTACATTTCAAAAAAAATTAACAGTGATTCTTTTCATCAAAACCACAGAGATGAAAAAGCTGTCAAAATTTTGAAAAATAATCTAGAAAAGTATAGAAAGGATCTGTGATATAGAAAACTCCAATGGGAACTTATATTTATGCTCTTTTTTTTTTTATTACAGAAAGCAGAATTCTTCATTCTCGTGCGTGCGCGCACACACACACACCCCAAAGAAATCTGAACAGCTGCAAGAATCAGCTACAAACAACGCTAACAATGCCCAACTTGACTCCATAAGAACCCAGCACAGGGTACAGCAAATGTTGAAAGGACCTGGATGTGTCATGTCACTTGTAAAATGATGCTAACACTGTCTTTTCTGGTAATAGAAGTAATAGAAAAACAATCAAGCCTATGTTACTAGAATAAAGATTTATATTACCAAGAGACAGATATTATCCACAAAACTCTCACTCTTCTTGGGAGGCATAAATAAAATATGGAAGACAGCCATCTTTCCCTTAGGCGGTAAAATATCTTGACTGATGTGAAGTCTCATCATAAGAACACGAGGAAAGACCTCAAGCTGAAGTTGAGTGGTCAGGAGGCTGGTTCAGAAGACTTGCTACAAGGCCATCTGGAGGACTGAGGGGACAGGCAGCGAGGAAGGGAAACAAGCCCTGAGCTTGAGGCTCCACGTGGGTGCAGGGAGTGGTCTGTGATAATGAACAAACGGGCGTATAACCAACCCACATGACCCTGTCCCGAGGTGTTCTAGAGACAAGACGATGTAATTTGTGCAACAGAAAAAAAAAAAGGGAAGAAGAGGTTTTATTGAAAAAATAATAAAGAAAGAGAAAAAGGGAGGGAAAAAAGAAAGAAAACCTAAAACCCAAGGTGAGGAGCTCAGTAGAGGCCAGTGGAAGCCTGCATGGCGTCTATAGGGTACAGTAGGAGGGGGATCACTTTTGCCACTAATTCCTAGCTTGGAAGAACTAGTTCTGGGCTTTTACTGTAGGAACGTGCACCGGTTGTGAAGACTTTGAAGGTAGATATCTGGCAGCTAAGCTGGTGGCTCCTGGGGGCTGCCAATCTGTTTCTCCTCCACCAGTTCTGGTCTAGCCAGTGTGGGTCATGCACCCTGCGGCCACACCTCTGCGCCATGTTCCCTGTTCAGTGGCTGGCATCATGTTGGGGCAAAAACAGGAGAGGTAGAGGCATATGTCCTGGTGTCTGGGACTGTCCCAGGATGGACTCCCCCTAGCGTGGGCTCCAGAGGAGGGTAGAAGGGGGGAGCCATCAGGCGACGTGGGTTAGTGTGCCCACCATAACCACTGAGGTATTTTCTACCAATGTTTTTATTTTGTGTGACTATCAGTACTTACAAGCACTCACTCTATGACACATAATTTGTTACAAATATGTGAAATATATTTTATATAGCAGATGCATAAAAAGTATTCTGTAAATATAAAGGATGTGTATAAAATATATAGAGACGTCTATCACTGCAGGCACTTGGATAGACCTACAGTTCTGTGTGTGTGTGTATATATATATATATATATATATATATATATAGACACAGTTTCATTTCTTTTAAAGAATTCTGTGCTGGCAAAAGCCTCACTTTCCTTGAAATATTGGTATTTGCCCTATTTTGTGTTACTATGAATAGATTTGATCTCCTTTCTTGCTTTGCTTCCTAGAAAGACCTCTGCCCAATTTCAAGCTTCAAATACACAGCCAAAGTCTGTATTTTAAGATTGATATAATTCTGTTTTTGTCTGTTTTTCATTTTTTTATTTTCATTTGCTCTTCCTGTTCATCTGTCAGTTCTAATTTTGTTTAAGATTTTATTTATTTATTCATGAGAGACACAGAGAGAGAGGCAGAGACACAGGCGAAGGGAGAAGCAGGCTCCATGCAGGGAGCCTGATGTAGGACTCAATCTCAGGACCCCAGGATCACAACCTGAGCCGAAAGCAGACGCTCAACCACTGAGCCACCCAGGTGTCCCCACCCCCACTTTTTTTTAAGAGAGAGAGCGTGCATGAGTGCAGATGGGCAGGGGGAGAGAGAGAAACCCAAGCAGGCTCCACATCCAGTGCAGAGCCCAATATGGGGCTCAATCCCAGGACCCTGAGATCATGACCTGAGCCAAAATCAAGAGTCAGATGCTTAACTGACTGAGCCACCCAGGTGCCTCTAAAGACTTTTTTTGTATGTTTTTCTTGTCATAATCTGCTCCAAGTTCTTAAAGTAAGGTGATTTGGTTTGTTAGCTTTGTCCAAGCACATATCACCGACACAAGAGTGCTAACTCTCAAATCTTCCTTGATGAATCTCAGAAATATGAACCCATTTAATGGAGAACTAACCCGGCGGCCCCTTTCCTGCCAGCACTGACGCATTTGGGGAATAAGGAAGCACATGCTTTGTGTCTCCTTGACAAGAATCAGTGGATTATTGAGAGTCGGTGTGTTCGTCAGAGAGGGAGCACAAGCCTTCTGTGTGTCTGGCAAACTACATTTCTGTACAACAAATACGCATGTCCTCCCTGCTGAGCAAAAGCAGGTCTCCTTCCCAGGGCCAGGGCAACAGTAATGTTCCTGAAATGACAAAGGTGGAAAGGGGTGTGTCTGCCAGGAGGAACAGAATCCTGGGACTGCAGTGGGTTGCAGGTGCCACTGCTGGGGCCCCAGAGAGCCCACTCAGAAGGGATGAGAAGGAGGGAATGCTGGGAGCCTAAGCTGCTTCTCAGAGGAGGTCACCTTCCCAGAGTTAAAAGCTACTTTCCACATGAACAAAGACAGTCTCCCATCTTTTTCATATTCAAACAAGTCAGTGTGTTAAGATAACAAAAGTAGAGGCTCTGATTTCAACAGAAGGGCTATTGCTGGGCTGTTTGCATCCAGGCTTCCTGGGAGCAGAGGGGGAGAGGCCAGGGCCAGGGGCCAGGATGCCCACACCGGAATCTGGGTTCCGTTTCCCCCGTGGCAGGAGCTGGGGCCACCGATGGGCACACATGTGCCTCTGTCTCTCCCCTCCGGAGCACACGGGCAGACGACATTCCTGACCCAGCCCCTTGCAATGTGGGCCGTCAGCTGCGTCCTTGCTGCCAGGAACACAGCCCTGTCCTGCACGCCCTCCTGGGCCCCCTCCTGCCCTGGGAACTGCGGGCTGCTGTGCACAACTAACTCCTATAAGAAGCAGCAGCTGCAGGATGGGAGGACCCCAGCTCTGCGTGACCACACGCAGCAGACTTGTTGACCTGTGCAGGAAGATGGTGCGAGTCAGAAATAAGGCTGAAACCAAACTCCAAACTCAACGTCCTGGAGATTTGGGGGACAATCAGCCTTACTAGCAGATCTAAGGCTGCTTCTTAAAGTCCCTTCTTTCTCTAAAAGTTTTAAAATCTCTTGACTATCTTTTTCAGGAGGTCAAAGTATAGACTATGCTTGTGCTATCATAAAAGTTTCCAAAAATAATTATTAAAATTGAGAGATTTTAGAGCCAGGCTAAGGTTTCTTCTTCTTATAAGGAATGCAGTTTGTGGAACAGCAAACACCCCCTCCCCGCAAAAAAATCCCCAAAAGTTACATGTGCTTTTTTCCCACTCTGTGCATGGCAGGTCTTCCAATCCATGAATAAAAAATGTTTAGTTACAGAAGTGAGAATTTAAAACAACTCAGCATTAGTGACAAATACTTTGATTTGGTAAGTATCTTGGGTTTCCTTTGAGTCTAAAGGTCAAATGATGTTGGCTCAAGCCTGCAGGACTTGGCGCTCGAAGGAAATGTTTGGCAAACTTCTTGGCCAAATGAATGTCTCAAGGCACCTTCGAATGGGAACCATCTTGGGAAGTCACAGCCACGCCTGGGCTGCTTGGATAGAATCAGGCTGATCAGGGAGGGAGCTATAAGGGCGCTAAGGGACATACAACCAGCTCCAGGAATTCATACCTTAGAAATTTGTGCAGGTACTGGCGGCTGCAGGGTGACCAGGAGAAGACCCCGTTGCGTCCTGCCAATGTAGGGGACATGATGTTGCCCTCAGACTTTTTGCACATGTTCCCTTCTCCATCATGGACCATGCCAAAGCTACAAGAGAAAGAAATGATTCTTTCAAAACAAAGAACAGCATCAATGACCTAATATATTCTAGCAAACACACATGCCAATGCTGTGGACTCCTCCCTTCTGTGTGCCAGACAGGCAGAAATAAAATGTCTGTACAGCCAAATGGTGGACAGTATCCTCGTGCTCATGGACCTTTCCTGAAGAGCTACCATTTGGTCAGTTGCTTGAAAGAGCACACCAACAGAAAATGGAGCACACATCCAGATGTCTGCTAAAGACAGATGTTTTAATTATTTTTTAAAAAAATTTCAAGTGGGGTGTGGAGGGCAGGTCACTTGATCTTGATAACGCTGACAGTGTTCTGTAGTGCTTCATCTCTCTACACTCTTTTCTGCTCACGAGGAATTTTCAGAACTTCCAGGTGTTTGTCAGAAACACAAATGTGGGTTCCCCAGGTGACTTGGATGCCTCCTATAACTGGAGAGCTGACTTCCTCTTGCAGGTCCCCTGCGATGCTGACACTTTGTCCCTAATCCCGCCAGGGGCCACTCCACCTCAAGCCAGGTCTGCACTGCTGGGACAGTCACAGCTGGAACGCATTCCTTGCGTCCCTTTGGAAGAAGTAGCTCCATGGGGTGCTCTGGCTGCCTTTATGTGCGGGAATTGCTTAAAGGTACACCTGTTGCTCCTCCCTAAAAATCAGACCATCTGGGACTCAAGCTACATTGGCTCTTAGAGTCCTTAACAGGATCCTTTACAGATGGGCTAATTCCACAATGTCAACTGGCACCCCATCACTGTCACTTGAGAAAGCTCTAGCCCTATGCCTATGAGAATGCCATTCACTAAGTCATTACATCTCTCCACCAAATCAGCTTCTTAACTGCCTAGAGCTTTGGCCTGTAGGGGCGTCTCAGGTTGCCATCTTCATCTACCCTAGAAAAGCACAACTAACTGCCTCAGGGAGAAAGCCTGGGGGATTTGAGAGCTCTATATGACCCTGAAGACTTCCCATTAAGGCAAATATATTCTTAGAGAGTCAAGTCATTGCTGGCCATTAATGCCTAGTACCTGCCAAATCACTGTATGGATTCTTAGATAATGGGGTTCCACATGAGTGGGGTACAGGGCAAAGGGGAAGGCCAGGGGCAAAGCAATGAAGGGCAAGATGGGTACTGGGCTTGAGGACATTCTTCCACCAAGAATCCCATGACAAGAGGAGGCAGGGACAGAAGACTCTAGGCACCAGGGAAACGGGCTCCAACAGTGGGCCAGGGAATCTGCACTTGCTACTGAGGCTAAAGACCCAGTTTCCCACTTAATGGCTTGCTAATAGAGATTTAATAGTATCAGCAAAAATAACAGCTAACACTTGTAAGCACTCACTAGTTTTCAAGCCAGATATTAACCACATTGTTTGTATTTTCTAACTTGAACCTCCTGAAAAAGCCTATAAAGTACATAGAATATCGTGTCACCAAGAATGAGGACTGGAGGGGCCTGTGCCCACCATCTCAGAGTCAGAACTGGGACCTGACGCTCCGACAACAGAGCCCAGGCGGGACCCGGGCAAGAGCGTAACACGAGCACGATTGAAGGGCGTATCCAAGGAAATCTGGCGTGCAAACATTGTTGAATTTCTGCAAAATTCCTGCTCAGTACCAAGGGTGATGCAGATGGAGTCATTTCAGCCTCCACCCATCCTCTGAAGTTCTATTAAAAGCAATCAATCAAGGCCAGGGTAACCATATAGCAGAGGAAATGTGTCATGGCTACGAAAGGGATTCAGCCTGTAATCACATATGGGTGGCTGCCTTGGGGAGGAAGTTAGGAAAACGAATAACCAGGGTACCCTCCTCTAGGTGGCCCTTGACCTATGAAGATGTGTTTTGGGGTACCCGAGATAAATTTGCTACCACTCTGCCTACATTTCTAAGGAAATGAGAGCCACAACAGCCCTGGTCCGGCGACATGTGGGTCTTAAACTTTTCAATCTAAGGTATTTTCAGTGATTCTTTTTAGAATTGATTCTCAAACTCTGCTGTGTGTCAAAATACCTGAGAAATGCAGCGCATAGTGTGGTACCTCAGAGCCCTTCCTGGTAGATTTTTTTATTTAGTAGCTTGGGAGTTAGGCTCTGGTATTTGGGTGTATTCTAATGCGGTAAGGTAATCCTGATGATGCCCACCCAAATCTCAGCATGACTACTGACACAAAGACAACTTTGTGAGTTGTCTTTCCAAGAAGTACGATGCCCATATATTGTACTGTGATGGATGCCAGTACATTAGCATGAAAAGTACCACACAGTGATCACATTTGATAGCAACATTAATAAAGTCATGGAAGGATGAACAGAACATATTTTGAAGATAAGGCTGGCATTTGGCAACCAAGAAATATAATAACTATTCAAGTTATTCATACCATTTTCTTTGCTTCCGTGAACCATAGTATTTTATTCAAAGTTTTTATCACCCCATATATTGTAACAGTATATACTGTTTTCTTTCCCATCTACTAGCTTTTAAGTTTCTAGAGGACAGAGGTTCTTCTTATCCATGCTCAGCCCCAGGCCAGTACACTCACTAGCCCATTACAGGTTCTCCACCGATGTTTGTTGCATAAATAAGACCAACCTTTCACTATAACACCCACTCAAATACCCAAGTGTAAACATAATTTCAGATTAAACTGGACTTGAGAATTATATTCAGAGTGCAATGCTTTTAATGTCTCTATAGAATGTTTTGAGTGATTCAATTGCAGCAGCAAATATTCCCTTATTACTAATGAGATACCTGAAATGATGAATGGCCACATCTTGTTAGAGGTTGTATCAACTATCTCAGACTATTCAGACAGCAGTAGTTAAGGAAACAAGAAACTCTTTGAAGTAACCATGTCATCCGGATGGTTAAATCACACCCTTGGTGCCATGACACTGCCGTAAGTGGACCTAGGTATCGGAACTCTGATGTGGACTTTCCAAGAAGCACACCCCCTCAACCCCCACCCTTGAGAGGGAAGAAGCTGATGTGGACACAGCATCAGGCAGGTCTCGGGGGCTGGGGCAGGTCAAGCAACCAGAAAAGGGGAGGCTGAGCAGCTGGGGGCCTCAATCAGGGTCTTACCTCTGTCATTCACAAGCAATTGGATTTGAGGCAATTTACTTAGGTCACCAGGCCTCAGTTTCCTTATCTATATAATAAAACCTTGCTCTAAAATTGCACAGAAGACCTGGCACTATGCATATTGCAAAGGAAAATCCTTAACTTCTATCCATTTCCTGATTCAAATGTGATCTTGCTCATTTTACTCACTACCCACATGTTACTTGTATACATACGTATGGTGTGTATGTGTGTGTGTGTGTGTGTGTGTGTGTGCAGCCAAAAGTCAATAGGTGTCAAATACTTTTTGGATTCAGGAACAAAAAGTCTTAGGAGGTACAAAAAATAAAATTTGTAAGGAATGACCCACAACCTGCTGGGCTCACTAGAGGGCAATCTTACAATCTCTGGCCAGATCATCTTTATGATATTCTATAAGCCTTCAGAATCACTGGTGCCTCCCTGACCTAGCTGTAGGGACTCAGGTTGAGTCAGGTTGATGACACAGCACAGCCACAACTCGGGGAGGTTTACATCTCACCATCAAATGTGTGAAAGGGCATCTAACCTCACCAGCCAAGCCTGCTTGAGCTAACTGTATTAGCAAGCCAATTCTGCTTCTTTCGGGACTTCCCTGGTCCTCCCTTATGTGGCCTCTTGCAATGCCTACAGCCTGCATGGCCCGATCTTTGCACACCATATCTATTTTGTCTTTCTGTTAAGACTCTTGGAGGGGATGAATCACTAGTCTTTTCATAGAACCCCACACAATGTTTTGCTGGCAGGATGGAAATTGTACCCAGTGAATGGGGCCAATATATGCGGGAGAAGACAGGTGGCAGAATGATTGGTCCTGAATACTCCTAAGCACAGCAAATATGTTTTAATATTGTCTTGATAGTCTGAAACGATAATGCAAGTTAAGCATTTAAGCCTGTGTTGTATGCTACGAATGCTCAGCTCAACCAATACACCTTAAATTGCTCTTGCAAACACATGCAGAGGATCTCAGACTCTCTTGGTTTTGCAGATGGAAGCCTAGGCAAGAGAAGAAAAGGCAACATGCACTGGTGGCTGCCGAGCTGCAGGAGAACCATGTGGATCCAGAATCCCAGGCTTAAGGTCCTACTCCTCGATTGCATGACTTCCTTAGTACACAGGGATTTCCAAATGGACTCATGCCATTCAGGTGACTTGTCCTCCAAAACCTGTAGCTCTGAGCTCAATGTGTCTATGCTGATTTTCAACACTTGCATCTAGCAACCTGCACATCCTATGCAAAGTAATTGAACATGCCAGGATGCTTATGCTACACCACTGGTTTAGGAACGATCACGACTCAATCCCACATCCTAAAGGAGAACACACATCCTCACTGCTGGCTCCATCTCCCTTCCTTTCCCAACACAAATCCAAACACTGGTTCTTAGTGATTCCCATATGGAAGTCAGATTTCTTAGTGAAACCACAAGATGCCCTGACATTAAAATAACTGGACTTAGTAGAAGAAATTGGCTGGACATCCACAGAGATCTTTCTTTGAGTCAAAGGTTAGAAAACCTCTGGCTGAAAAGCCTGGAGTAAAAGTACAACTCCAACTTCAGTAATATCCTCTGAATGTAAACAAACCCGAAGAAGTAAAATTAACCTGTAAGACAGGATGTTTTATAAAGTCCTAAGAGATGTAAGATTACTTATTAATTCTTAAGGTGCAGAACTCAAAAAATAGACTCCCCTTGGAGTTCGTTGACAGACATACTGTTGATGTTATGATGCTTGATCCAAGCACCAAAGCTACAACTCTTCTGCAAGACCTTCTGCACACCTATCCAGTTTGTTCATTTTCAATTCAATGCAACAAAAACCCATGGGGTTAGATCACTGAGTCTTGCATGCTTCTCCCATTTGATATAGTTGTCATGGCAAACGACTCCATTCATCCATCTGCTCTTCCCTGACTCACTCTGTCTGTTCCATTCATTCACATTTGCTGAACGCTTGGCATAGTCTACCTGCCAGACTGGTGGAGCGGAGACAGGAGTGTCCCCAGTGGTATCCCTGGCTTGAGCTGCATGTGAAATTGCTCTGCAAATCTCACAAAAAGTGTTCCACGAACAGCAGGTGATACTATTAGTACTGCCGTTATTACTAGTAGTACTATTGTCACTCATTTCGCCATTTGGCACATGCAACTCATTTGCACATCTACAAGAACTTCCTATTTCCTCAATATGATTGGAAGTGACTTCACTGGCGAAATGAAATGGTCAGAGTTCCCAGTTCCTGTCTCTTGCATCTTGTCTTCTAAATGTCAGGTGTGCTCAAGAAGGACCTGATAATTTTCTGGAGATTAAGTCTAGAGGAGCGGGGGTGGGGGAACTCCCCTTCATCCAAACCTACAGCCCATTTCCTTGCTCCCACCCATCATCCCACTTGTAATAAAAACACTTTCATCTTGAGGTGCCTCGGTGGCTCAGTGGTTGAGCGTATGCCTTTGGCTCAGGCCATGGTCTTGGGATCGAGTCCAGCATTGGGCTCCCCGCAGGGAGCCTGCTTCTCCCTCTGCTGGTGTCTCTACTTCTCTCTCTCTGTCTCTCATGAATAAATAAATAAAATATTTAAAAAACCCAAAAAACAAAATACACATTTATCTTGTTTGGAAGAAAGAGTTTCTCCATCTAGATCCAGTCCTGGTGATGAAAAGGAATATTAATTGACTGCTTTGAAAAAATAAAAAAAAGACACTGATTCTTGCTGACACTGAAGACCAGTCTCCGATGGATTCAGTTTAACTTTGGTTAGACCTGCCACCTGCAGCTGTGTGCATGGCCAGTCCTGCGCTTCATCTGCTCCCTTAATACTGAGCGGCTCAGCCTTTGTGACTTAAACATTTCTTACCTGGATTGTTTAATTAGATTCAGGTATGGTTCAGGGGACAGCAGGAGCCTCGTGTCGTTAACTTAATGAGAGTTTTTGAAGTTTTAACTCTAGCAGCCTATTAGAAATACAATTATGATTTAACTGGAAGCTTCATAAAGTGTAGGGGAAATTTTCTAGGCACTGAAAAAGTCAATCATTACCTCTAATGATGAAAGGATCAGAAGCAGAGTATAAGCTTCATTTTCAGGTCATCAGTTCACACAGTCAAGGCCTCCATGGGATTGCACTACAGGCAGGTGCGGATGTATGCACAGAAGCACACAGACATGTGTGCGTGTACCCACAGATGTTGTGAACAGGTACAGAGAACAGGCATAGCCTCAGTCCATTTATACCCAGGGATGGAGAGGTCGGTTCTGCAAAAACTGAATCATGAACACTGCCTTTTGCAGATTTTGTGATTTGTAAGTAAAATCAGGGTGAAAGTAAAAAGCAGAAAAGCCTGGTTGTGCATTTTCTGGAAGAAACTTCAAGCAGAACTGCAGTGTAGCAGGAAGACACCTGCGCTCCCACTGCTGGAGCTCACGCTGATTACACAAGTACAGGAAACAGAGGGTGGGCCTCTGGAAGGCAAAAACTCTAACAGAGATGCCTTGACCCAAGGCAGCTTATAGAATGATTGGCCCAGGAAATCTCATTTAAGAATGATAGTTCCTGTAAGTAATTGACAGAAAGTTTTAATTCTATAGAAACGAATGTAAAATTTTCATGTTAAAGATGCCACCAATGACAGGCCACCTGTCGCTGAGCCCTGCCAGTCCAGCGCTGACATCAACCTGTGCCAAACCCAGGCCCACGTGCACCCTGACTTCCTCCATTTCGAAGCTGACCATGCTGGGCATATGGAAATTTGGGCAGCAGACCAGTTCTTACCAGGCCCAGCCTCTCGTCTAACCTGCATCCCCCAAACTCTGCTTGGCACATCAGTAAAAAAATATGTGCCTAGAAATTATATGCAAAACTCCAGGGTAACTGGTCGACAACAGGAGGCCTCCTTGTCACTGTCGTCCCCCATAGGAACTAACCATGGAATGAGGTCAGCACACAGGACCAAAGTGCAAAACAGGACAAAAGAGCAGAGGCTGAGACAACTGAATGCAATCGTACACGCATGTGTGAGCCGGGAAGTGAAGGGAGAGCAGAGGGCAAGAAAGTGTAGATGTGGAACTCTCCATGGCTTTAGACTATGCATGGTTGGGCACTAAAATAAAAACATAAGAAGGGGAGCCCTGGGTGGCTCAGTTGGTTAAGCATCTGATTCCTGGCCTCAGCTCAGGTCTTGATCTCATGGTTGTGAGTTCAATCGCCATGTTGGGCTCTATGATGGGCATGTAGCCTGCTTTAAAAAAAAATAAAAATCAACCAACCAAACAAACAAACAAAAACATAAGAAGTACTTAAAGGATCCATGTCCTACTTGTTGGTGACATTCTCCTTGTATAAATGGGATGCCTCTTACAGACTTGACCTAATAAATCAGTATTTCTATGGCAATCATCCAGTAGGGAAAGCACCCCAGAATCCACCCTCCCATGGAGTGCACTCACTTGTGTCCAGACTCGTGGGCAATGGTGAAGGCCAGTCCAAGACCTGTATCTTCATTAATCGTGCAGCTGCGATATTTACTACACATTCCACTTATGGGCGCAAATCCTACAGGGCACAGAGACCAAAAGAATATACAGCCGTGTTGTTGCAATAGAATAAAGATGGTGTATTATATATGCCTGTTTATCCTCCATCCTTTAGAGAGGTGTGTTTCTTAGCTTCACCGAGTGAAATCTGAATGGAAACTATCAGACAAGCACATAAAGGGCTCTTTGCAACATGAGTGAAGGGGATCTGCTCTCCACATGGAAAACAAATCATGGCTCTATATGGAGCTCACTTCACAGGTTATAATTGGAGCAAAGCAAAAGAAGGGGATTCACTGTAGATGGAAGAGAATTTCTGCCTTTTTAAATAAATATCTGTGGGGATGTCAGGGTGGCTCAGTGGTTGAGTGTCTGCCTTTGGCTCAGGGTGTGATCCCAGAGTCCTGGGATCGAGTCCCACATCAAGTTCCCCGCAGGGGGCCTGCTTCTCCTTCTGCCTGCATTTCTGCCTCTCTCTATCTCTCTCTCGTGAATAAATACATAAAATCTTTTAAAAAATCTGTGTTCTCAAAAGTCTGAATAAGAAAGTACCATAGAAAATGAGTGCATCAGGAGGTCCCCAAGACCAGCCCAGGTCCAAAGACTCGCCAGGGGGTTTCACAGGACTCGGCCTTTGTCATACTCACAGGTATAGTTTCATACAGATACCAAAGGATGCAGAAGAACAAAACTAGCAAAGGGAAGGAGTGCATGGGAAAAGGTCTGGAGGAAACCATGCAAGACTTTCCAGAGCGTCTCCCAGTGGATCTACACAGGATGCACCCAATTCCCCCAGAACCACGAGGCAGGCTCATTAGAGACCCAGGACCCAAGGATTTTATCCAGGGCTGATCACACAGCAGCCCTGCCTGGCCTGCACCCAAACTCCAGACTCCCAGAAGGAAGGCAGACGCTCTGTGTAAACTCCATTATCTGTGCAAGCGAGTGGTGTAGGCACAGTGAGCCAGCTCTTCAAGCAAGGTGCTGGGAAGCACCCCAGAGTCCTGGTTCTCAGAGGCAGGCCAGGGCTCGCCTTGTAAGCAGGTCTTTCCAGGAACAAGCAGTCACAATTAACCTCTGTTCAGCCGAGCTCTTTCTGCGTAACATCCCAGAAAGAAATGTAGGGTTAGAAAAAACATCCCGGAGAACCCTGGTCAATGGCACATTGTGCTTTACACTCTTTGGGAAAATATCAGAGTACTACCTCCAACACATACCCAGCCTCATAAAACAGGTTAAAAAAATTGTTAAGATTGCAGCATTCAGCAAATGCTGCTGTCTAGCAAAGGGAAATTGGGGATGTAATATTGCTACAACATCTCTACAAACTTTCATAAATGTTTCTGCCACAGAATGGGACACCCTTGAATCTCTTCACCCTGTTTTCACAAATGGGAGATGAAAAGAGAGAAACAGTTTCTTAAAGGAATTCTTGAATCTACGAGGGACTTTTCCTTGTGAAGTAATCACTTTGGGGGAATAAATACACACACTTATGCTTGGCGTGAAGCACACACAGGGAAGCACATCTGTTCTGACAGCTGGATTCGGCAGCAGGTACCACTGTGGATTGGCTACAGGGGGCGAACCCTCAACATCCCAGGCCCCTGAGAGTGCACAGTGCTCCTCAAAACTTTGAGGGAGGGTCTTACCCAAGGTGTCACAGGGCTCATTCTTCCAGGAACATATGTCCAGACCTGTCAGCAAGATGGCGTGGTCATGGCGCGTGCCGTCTTTGCCCATCAATCCCGACTGCCACTGGCAGAAGCTGCTTAACGTGTGGTCTGCGTGATGGCTTATCACGAGCCCCGGCTGCCAAGACAGACCAAGACCCCCACGACAACAGAGGGAAAACACATCACAAGGCAGCTGTTACTCCACTACTGTCATCAACTCAGATTTCAACTACATAGTGGATCTGGTCTATAAGGTAATATACCCATTTCATGGATTAAAATCCAAAGGAGGGTGTCTTACAAAAAAAGAACAGTACAGACTCAATGTAGACACTTCTGTTGTTTCTGTAGTTCTGTACAAAGACAGCTGGGATGTATCTGGCTGACCCTGAATGCATTTTCAGTGCCCCAAGATGATAGCTGTGCATGAAAAGCCTGCATCAAAATCTTTGCGAAAGATTTGTAGACTTATATAAAGCAACAGAGTCATTTATATGTGACTTCGTGGGTGCATAAAAACACCTAGACTGCTGATTTCATAACCAAGCTGGGCAAGTGGGATTTATATCTCTTAGGGTTTGTTATGACAGTGTTAAATGAAGTTGCTTTCCTACAAAAGCAACATGCTTATGGGAAGGGGCAGGTCAATCGGTAAAAGTCTACTTCTAGAAAACAGACTCGAGCCAGGAGGAAATGATGCAGGGTACGTTCCACCGTATGCATATACACCAAGTTCTAACAGAGCAACAGGGAAACATCAGAGTGAAAGGCCCCCATGGGGAATGCAGAATGGAGATGTTGGGGGGTAGGGGGTGGCAGGAACACCCACTAGGCAGCAGGGAGTTATGTGGATTTTGCTGCTAGCTTTGCCTGTGGCTTGGTCAGAGAGAGCCAGGCCAACCAGCTCGATCCAGGACAACCTGAGCAAGGCATTCGTGACTAAAGGTTGGGTTGAAATTTGTGCTTCTCCCTCACTGAATGTGTTTTCTCCTTCTGGTGCTTATTTCGTCTTTCCCGAGAGTCAAATGCACGTAAGCGAAAGGCCGTGCATCACCACTGGGACATGCCTCACATTCTTCAGCAGGTGATTTCCAGGAACACTGCATTAATCAAAGTTAACACAGGTGTACGATCAAAAGATAACCTCGCTTATTCTCTGCAGCTTGGAAGGATTCCAAGGTGAAAACAATTTAATACAAGGAATAATTAACCTGTCACCTGAGACGCCCTGCCAGTTCATCACCCCCCACCCAGACACTCGCTCACACCAAGACAATGAAGTTGTATCTTCCTGACCGTCAGGCTAGAAATGGGCTTGTGCCCACGCGGGCCCCCACTCTGCCCAGAAAAAGAGCAACACGGCAGCCACTCACCATCTGGAAGCATCTTAGATCTTATGGATGATCTTAGGTTTCATCTAAAAAAATTTTGTTTTATAAACCAGAGAACCATGGCTAACAGGGGACCCTGCTAGGATGTCAGCAAGGGTGGACTGGCCGCTGGGCTCGATCCTCCCATGAGGAGCCAGTGATCAGCTCGGGGCTGAGCAGAAGAGAGAGTTCTGGATGGTTGAGGTGCCACCAAACGTTCCTATATGACCTCACTGTGAACCTCAGTGCGTGCCCGTGCATTTACACAGGGACACTGGAACGAGGCAAAGGAGATGCTTTTACAAACCATGGAGACCAAGAGCCAGCATAATTAGGTATTTGGATTCAACAAGAGAAATGCACTTGACATTTCAGTCTCTGTGAAAACACAATCCTGTGACTGAAGGTGGTAGGGGCTTATGCGGTCAGTCTCAGGAGTTACAGAGGAGGTATACAGGTGACAGAGGACACAACGCCCCACAGTACAATTTCACTGCTGGCCAGAGGGTAGTTTTAGTGTTCTAGCAAAAAGCAGAAAGGGCTCAGTTCCACCTGGCAGCCCAAAAGCTCATGGTGGGGAGACAGTGGAAGACATGCTTTGCACTCTCTCTTCCCAATGTGGTTCCCATCCCCACACCGAAGGCAGCTCTTCTGTTCTGTGCTTTCACAGGCCTCCTAAGAGGGTCTTCCTTACTACCTCTGCAAACGTGCAAAATCCAAATAATCGTGAACAGAACTGATAAAAAGCTCAATGCATCAGACACAAAATACTAAACACTTTAAGTTGCCAAGGGAGGGAAAAGTCAAGAGTCCACAGAAGGATCACATCAAGGAAAATAAAGCCTCGCGTTGCATTATTTATTTTTCTGGGAGAAAAGCAGCTGGTGGTTTCAGAGACAGATTATTACCTGTTCTTCCTCTAGAAGAATCAGACCTACAATTGCAATGTTGATGTTTCCTCCTATTGTTCCGTCTTTGAACAAAGCAGATACCTGAAAAAGACAGGCAGTCCCTGTCAGTCCCCACACGTGGTGTCATTCCCTCTGTCCCCTGGGTCCTGCCAGTGATGGCGGGTGCCCGTGCTCTTGTGACACAGCCATGCTAACTTTCTCATACTGCTGAACAGACAGGTATAGAAATACCTAGCAGTCAGGGAGACCAAGTATTGCATCCTCATCGTTGGTGCCCCTGAATACAAACTGAAGTTTGGGGATGTGGGTTCTACCCCTTAGGAAACACCCCTGAAGCCTCTGAGTTGACAAGAGCTCTCATTTGAATATAACAGAATGTTACCCATAGTGATGACTTCACGGGCAAGCACTCTCCACACACTCTGGCAGCGGGACTTTAGGGAAGCTCCCAAGAGAAACGCTCAGGAAAAAACCCAGACGATCCAAGAAAGTGAAGGGAAAAGGTGTGGAAAGAAGATGACCAAAGAAAGGTGCCCACGATGCTATGGCAGCAGATGTTGGTGGCTAACTGAAGTGGCACCTGGAGTGATGAGAGAGGGCCCCTCAAGCTGGTGCAGAATACTGGGAAAGCTTGACAAAATACAAGCGACATTGGCACAAACCAGAGCCCCGATGTCCTCACCCCCTGGACACCCAGTGGCAAGCACCTCTATGGCACCAGCCCGTCAGCCCCCTGGGAGCTCACGTGGGGTGGGCTACCAGACATGATGCCATCAATAATACCCACGTTCAGGGGTCCTGGGGTGGAACGCAAAGTATGTCTTCAAAATATCGTCATCCCAACTATTTTTTAAGACACACTTAGGTGACCCAGGATCTTGTCCTCCCCTATCTCCATGTCACTTAGTGGGGCTTAGATGCTTTTCATCACTCCTCATCATCACAGCAGCTGCCAATCTGGGACTCAGGGCATGTTGTCCAAGATGGCAGCCTACAGGGTTGTATGCTTTTCTGACATTATGGGTCAAATAATGGATATTCATTATTTAAACATTAATGGTCCTAAAGAGATGGGTACTTTTGTACAGCCACCTAAAATCACACATGATGATGGCAAGCAGATTTACTACACTACATCGTCGCAGCATCCTCTTGCAGGTTTCTGGTAGATGAAGACAGTGATCCACCCAAACCATGCCCCCAGCTCACAGGAAGGGCCAGACTGTTCACCCTCCAAGGGGTATTCTCTGGAGTTATGTGCTCTTTTGATTGGAACACAGTAAGAGTGACCGAGTCATCACGGATAAAACATTTCTTGCATATGAGACATCAATGCACACACCCCATTAGGGGGAATTACACACGTGGCTTCAACAACAAGGACTTTCCTACCATGTTGAGTATGGTCAGCACGTAGGTGGTGATATTTTCGTGGCCGTGGTTCTGCATCATCTTTCTATCCACCACCACCAAGGTCTCCACGTTGAGCTCTTCATTCCTATGGGACTTGAGAAGAGAGCGCTTACGCCGAAGACAAGATGCATATTCGTCAGGCAGGACAAAGAGATCCTCCTTGGGAGGCTTGGGCATGTCTACCGAGGGGATGTTCGAGAACAAACGAAAGCAAAAGTCGTTACTCAAAACCAGTGCTGGATTGTGACATTTGAACTGGAGATTCAAAATGAACTTTCATATAACCCTTAAACTTTGTGATATGAAACTTGTATTAAAGTGGAGCTTTAAATGTAAATAAAGCTCATAAAACCTAGATGTCGTGGAACCCAACACTGTAACTACCTCTGTGTAAGTTTGTCTTGATTTAAAAGCAAAGAGGAGGACCCCTTAGCTCTCATGTTCCAGCCTCAGACGCACAATTTTCAAAGACATTGGGGTAAGGACTCGTGAGCAGGCCTCTGTAGAACACTTTCTGACAACGCGGTGGAACCAAGTTACAGACCATAGCGCTATCTTGAATCATTTTCTTATTTGATCAATATTGATGGCCTGATTCGTTTTAAAGCTGATTCCCACTTCAGGATGCATAACTGGTTTGTCTATCATGTTTCAAATGGGTTACGACCATGTGGCGCAGATCCGCTTCCGGGCAGAGCTGAATTTCTTAGAAAGCACCATATTTATCTCAATTTAATTGCAAGACAAAATATACCCTGTCCTCTTGGAGTCATTTAAAAATAGTTTTGGCATGTATAATCAGTAAGTTAACACTATGTTAAAGACAATTAGGTCTAGTGGATGCCTCTGAAAATCTTTTCATGTGAATGGATGCTTCAAATTACCCATAGATTCAGGTGACACTAATTCAAAGTTACGTCGACTCTATTCATGGACTGTGCTGCCAAAAGATGCTGTTTTGTTTGACTGGTACCCAGGTGCAGTGCATTTTATGTTTGCTAAAATACTCTCTAACCTAAACCCAGTGGAGGCTAATAACAACTCTGGAAAAGTTATTAAAGCACTCGTTGAGCACCACTGACCTTGCTGCAATTGCAGAGACACAACTCCACCCTAAGAGCTGTGTCTACACCAGCTCTGTGTAGGGATGGGGCCACCAAGGCACAGGGAAAGAACATTAATTTGCTCACAGTCCTTCCCTAGGGGAAAGTATCAGAAATGGGTGTCCAAACTGGCAGCAGGATCCTGGAGTCTTGGGTTTAGCTTCACCACTGATTTTAAGCAAATCAATCTGCCTTTGAGTGCCTCTTCCCACAGGAGTCTAACCTAAAAATGGCCATTTTCTGAGCCAGAGACTCCAAAAGGAAGAATCTCTGTAAGTGTGAACTGCACTAGGCTGGGATTCTTTAGAGATGTCAAAAGCCCTGTCAACAACATGGAAATGTCCATGCACAGGTAGCGGAGGTCTCAGGAATGACATGCTTCAGCCTGGAAGTCTGTACACCACTCTGGCCAGTCACGTGCCCAGCAGGGAAGGGCCAGAAATACCTGGTGAACCAAACCACACCATATGGGTCCCTAATGTTTTCCAAGAGGCACTTGGTGACACTTTCCTTCTTTAGTCGGATTAAGAAAACAAGAGCAACTTTTTGTTTCCATTTTCCAAAAACAAAACTTCTTGCACAGCCTTTTTTCAAACAACTGTGCCACATCAAACAAACAGAACCCATTACTGAGGTTCTGAAAAGCCTCTGAAGGCAAACTACACCTCCACACACATGCACGTGTGCACACAGGGACAGCCACGGCCACCGAGATGAGCCCACTGGCCTGGCACACAGCATGCCTTTGCTGTTGCTGGGCTGCAGGCCTTGGATCACCTCCAGGTAAGAAGGAAAGGGCCACATCAGTCTGAGCAAAGCCAGCACTGCTGGATTTCCTCACAGCCCACAACAGCTTTGGTTTGGGACCTTGGCAAAGAGGTAAGGACAGCCCTGCCAGGAGCAAGGTGCTCAGGCGGCGTTTTGTCCCTGACCCGGGATCTGTCCTGCACTGAGCCCTGCCAGCCCAGACTCTGGCCGTGACCCTTACCATGCCTGAGTCCCGCCTCGTGCTCCTGACCCTGCCTGGCCCTGTCCTCAGCCCCCTTCGTCTCTGCTGCTCTGTGTCCAGGCAACCTCAGGCAGCCCCAGGCAGCTGATGCTGACATGTAAGCCCTGTTCCCATACCTGGTTCACCTCTGTCTTCCCTGACTTTCTTGACTCCTGTTCACCTCCTTTTGCTCCCAGCTCCTTTCTTTCTGCCACTGACCGACCCCCAACTTAATCGATGTGGATTTGAGTCTCTCACATGAACGTAGCACAGGGCTCTTCTGTACAGGACAGGCCGAGTTCAGGTGACACACCGGTGCGGAGGGTTCAGTGTATCGGTGTTCTGCTGCGAGTACCGAGGGGCCACAGGCCATCACTCGATTCCCCCTGCACCAGGACCACCTCTATTTCAGGCTGCTGCGTAAGCAGCCGACGAAACCAGCAGAAAGAGAAGGGCTGGGACAAGATGGGCTCACTGGGGGGCAAGTTTAATAAATAAAGTGGTGCTGGAGGGAAAGCTGAGGGAAGCGAGAGGAATCCGGTGAACACCGAACTCCCACTCCTGAGCCACACACATATGAACATCGCATCACCTCCTGAGTGTTCACTGCACAACAAAGGGCTTCCCCCACAAAGCGCCGGTGATAAATTGTGGGTAAATGAGGTCATGCCTAGCCTGTCCTTTTGATGTAGTGGAGTAGAGCATATAAATATGTATGGAGATAAATTATCTGGCAGAAAACTATGTGGACTTTAATAAATCTCGACCCCCTGAACAACAGAATTACTGAGTAGACATGCCAGGCTTCTCTAGAAGACAGCCAGTGGATTCTGCTGTATGTCATTTCATCTGCCCCGGGAACGGTTCTTTTAAACTAAAATCCTACCACCATCTGTCCGTCTACCATGAGAGGGGACATAGCGAACACACGGATGATGGAATCATCACTTAAGCTGAGCAAGGACGGCCCGTTAATCCCACCGCCTGGGCCAACTACTCCGAAGGAAACCTAAAACATCCCATCGGCTTACATAAACGTCCGAATGGTTAAATGCACAAAAAGAAGCGCCCTTACATACATTTCTTGCGTCTTCCACAGAAATGCTGCTTTTGTGGGTGCTGGAGGCTCGAGCCGCTGCGCAGAGGCTGATTCCCCAGCTCCCGATCCCTCCGGGTCAGGACCGCCTGGGGAGCCCCTGGAGCCTGCACTTCTGTGGATCTCTTGTATAGTATGTGGGAGGGGGGCCCAGCCCCAGCGGGGTCCTGCAGGCTCCCCACTAGGTGGGGGGGAAGTGGCTTTAGGAAGTAATCTGCTTCTTGGGTTCTTATCATGCCCGACTGAAAAAGAGAGGAAGAGAGAAAGAGGGTTACCCCCTTTGCCCTGAGGACGACCACCCCCAGCACCACCTCCTCAGCACTCCGGGGTGCCCTCTTGCCTCCAGCACCTGGGCTAAGGATGAGGCCCGGAAAGACCCGTGGCAGAGCCTTCCCATCTGCATCCTCCCAGGAAGGTCCGGGTGCAGGTGTGCCACGAGTTCCACCACGTGCCACCAGGTTCCCACGGAGCTCTCCGTACAGAGCTCATGGGCACAGACTCAGATGCTGGTGTGGGTGCAGGGCAGGCCCCACATGGGAAGGGAAAATCTAAATCCCACCAGAGTCATTTGCAAAACTCCTTTCAAACTTGAATATAATGCGACCCTTGACATAAAAGTGTAACTTAAGATTAATCCAGAAGGAAGCACAAGAGAATTTCCTTAGGGTATCAGGAAGGTCTTTCTGAGCAAGGTATCGTGGCAATAGGGGAAAACTAACTCATAAAGACACCAAACACGTCTGCTGAGCAAATGTAGCATAAAGAATACTAAAAAGGGGACGCTTAGGTGGCTCAGTGGTTGAGCGTCTGCCTTTGGCTCAGGTCACGATCCCGGGGTCCTGGGATCGAGTCCTGCATCAGGGATCCCCGCAGGGAGCCTGCTTCTCCCTCTGCCTGTGTCTTTGCCTCTCTCTGTGTCTCTCATGAATAAACAAATAATTTTTTTTTTTTTAAAAAAAGAAGAATACTAAAAAAAATCTTAAAGGAGGCAAAATTGAAGGACTGCTTTTTACCTTCTAGAGCGACCAATATATTCAAAGCCTGATTATAACCAGTGTTGGAGAAGCCAGGGCAGCGGCAGCGTGAGGTTCTGAAGCAGCGCACCCTGGGGCAGAACTAGGAGGCGGCTGCCATGGCCTCCTGCCACATCCCCGACTCTGGAAGTGTGCTGTCAGTTCTAAGGATTCAGCCTTTTGGGATTCTTACCAAGTGCTTCTTGTAGGCACTTCTCCCACACTGATCTATGCGTGTGACTGTGTGCTGCAGTATTGTGCACAACAGCATAAATGTACAAGCAAAACAAAAAATAACAAGAATAAATCATCAGAATGTTACCAATTAATTCAGGGTAATGTTTTTAAAGTATAGTCATATGTTTGAAGAGGATATAACATTAAATAAGACTAGGTAATTATGTGATGCTGATAATCATAATCAAATTTCTTGTCTCGAGTTCCTGGGACTATGGCTGACATCTTCCATATAAAACCTTGTTGAAATCACTGACTGCAATTCCGTGAGGTGGCCATCCTATGACCCTCCTGTCAAAGGTGAGGAAATAGAGAAGGAAAGTGACTCACTTCTGTTTCCAAGGTAATCTGGCTGGACAGTAGGGTTTAAGGATTCCCACAAAATCAGAACAGGCTCAGGAACTGCACATTGACGATTTATACTATTAGGGATTCCAAGTGGGATTAATTTTCAAAGTGTATAATAGACAGTGTGATCCCAACTCTTTCCATTTTAAAAAAAGCATGCTCTGCACTTAGAGAACTTTCCTGGGGGAGCAAGAGCAGTCGCCGATGTAGGTGGGCAGTGGTCTTTGGGGCAAGGCCATGAGAGGGAGCTGCTTGCAGCTTCGAATCTTTCTGTGCCATCCAAGTGTTTAGAATCCGTACATATTCTCACAAAAATAATGTCAACAGCATTGCTGGATTATGGGATTATGGACAATTTTTAAATACTCTTTGTAAATGTTATTCTATAATAGCTGTAATTTGTGAATATAATTAATTCACAACTGCACAACTGTCCAGCGGTCACTTAGAAGTCTCTGGTACTAAGCTGCCAGTGTTACAATCATGTTGATTTTCCCCAAAGTTACTTTGATAATTTACTACCCTGAGTGAGACACTAGTTACTCACAGAGGCTGAACAGGTGCATGTGCACCTGTTCATAGTAGGCCTCTGATTTAGGAGGCTGAGTCTGACTTCCACTGAGGAGCACCCTCCCCACCAAATGAGCTTCCACATTGGGCTGGGCCATCCTGTGTGAGTCTGGATATCTGCACGTGGTGGGATGACAGGCGATCTAAGATCTAAGAAGATCTAAGAAGATCTTGGTAAAGGGACAAACACAATGCTCAGGAACAGCAGGGTTGGGGATGGGAGAGAAAATGTTTATTGGACACTGAGAGATTGAGCCCTGGCCCTGGAGTTCCTGCTGGCAGGGCAGGGTGGGGGTGTAACCGTGGTCAGTTATCAAGGAAGCCATCAGCACCATGGGGGGTGGCCCTCCTGGGGCCCGAGAACCCCCTGGCAGTAGAAAGGGAGAACACTTGGAATTTTTGGCCCACCCCACTGAGCGGGAGGAGGCGCCTCTCAAGCAGTGCTCTCCATGAATAACCTGGGAATCTGTGTGTCCCCTAGAAACTCTAGCAGTGAAGCTCCCATGCGACTACTTGGGAACCTTAAAGTTCACAGTCCTATATCAGGGAGGATACAAGCGTGGAAGGGCATGGCAGCTGCAGCAGCAGAGTTTCATCCTTCTGCACTTCAACTAATGCAGTAGTTTAGATGCAATGGAGTTGCAGTAATGCAGTCATGGCTGTGCTCACCCTTCGTACAATAACACCACCCAAGGATGCTTTCCACACTTTTGAAGGTAACCAGTTCAAGTATTAACTTAAAAAAAATAATAATTCATTTTTCACCTTAAAAAAAAAAAAAACCCTTTTGGAAACTACTCCATGCATTTCTTATCACCCCTTGGAAGACCATCTGAGGTGTCATTCGGCATGTCTCACTGGAGCCCCAGCGGACTCAGAGAGTGGCCGGCTGAGTCCGGCGCCCCAGAGCGCACCATCCAACTCCAGCAGTGCTTCCTGTGTGACTTTCGGTGGTTTACTCAGCCTCTCTGTGCTGTGTTACCCTCCAGGAAGTGGAGATAAGGCTCGCTGGCTGTCATGAGTTTTGTAGGACTTAACAATGAAAGTAGTTTAAATGCATGATCCACAGAAAACATGCAGAAAAGATCTGCTGAGTGAATGAAGCGAAGAGTGTAAAATATCATACTTCACCTCTGATGATCTCTGATTCTTTTCTGATAATTCTGGGGATTTTCACCGTAACAGCATGAGATTTCCCCTGACGTGTGAGAGCTGGTTCACCCCAACTCCACCATCACCACCTCAAACACCTCCCTGCTTCTGGCCTGCTGTCTTGCTTTTTATTCTTTCTGGCTTTTGCATCTAAAACACTTGTGACCTTTGACAGCTCTTCAGTCCCAAAAGTGACTCCTGCTCTGCCCCCCGCCCCCAGGTCAAGGCTCCGTTGTGGGTGCCTGAGGCTGAGAGGACCAGATCCTCTGGCAAGAAGGACTTCGTGCAGCTCGAGGATTTCCTAATTTTCATGAACAAAGTAGTCAATCCCCAATTTAATTAAATACAGAGACTATAACAACTGATTAAGCCTGATGTTCTGATTTCCTTATAATCAACAGATATTGAAAAAACACAGAGAAAGTAACTCTGTTATCTTGCTGTATCATTAGTTTGCAAGCTTACTTAAAAGGTTAGATAAATCACTGAAGATTAATGTTGTCTGCTTATTAAAGCTGTTCTTTATTGAACCAAGAATATTTATCTGGACACTCATCAAATGACCAGCGCACACCTGCCCACAGTAACCACTGCGATGTCAGCTGGGTGGATTATTAACCAGGCTTTCAGAAAAAAAGGCCAGTGTCCTTCAAACTTTGCAAAGGAGCTCTCCTGGGGCCTGGATCTCTCCTGGCCAGCTCTGTAAATCATTTTACATTAAATTGATCTCACACTCGTATTGCATTTGTAAGGAAGGAAGAAACGTGTGCGAGGCTAGTGCTGAGAAAATGCTGTTTCTCGCTCAGCAATGTACGAGGAGGAAACACTGAAGCTCAGAAGTAGGATAATTGTGTTAGACCGTTTTGTTCACAATTAAAACTTGCTAGATTTCTACAGAAAAATCAGTTAAACAGAATACATGTCTACATAATATGAAAATGTAGTTGACATTAGAGATTTCTCAGGAGGAAGCAAGCAAGGGAATCATTCAATAAATGATCTTGAGATAACTGGTTGGCTCTTTGGTAAAAAACAGATCTCAATTTCTTCTTCATTCCATTCACCAAAATAATGGCCAAATGCAGCAAAGAGTAACAAAACTTAAAAAACAACTAAATAAATTAAATAAAACATATATTTGTAATTTTGATGTAGACACTTGCAGATGGAACAAAATCAGGAAGCTGTGAAGAAAGAGATGGATAGAATTGGGTAAATTCAACATTTGAGTATGGTGAGAAATACTATCGAGTCAAATGACAAGTTAGGGAAAATTCTTAAATGCAGATGACAAAAATCACGATCCTTAAAAACAATCCATAAAAACTAGTAAAAAATGAAGAAGTAATACAACTTTAAAAAAATGGAAAGAAAAAAATAGGGCAAAAAAAGAAAAAAGGCAACTCACAGGTAGGGAGAGGTTTATAAAAAAAGGGTTTGATTTTACTTCTAATTTTAGCAAGAAGATGAAAACCACAATGAGACGCCATCCTACTGGCTGACCAAAAGGCAGCATATACCCTGTTACAACCAAGATGTGAGGAGAATTAGTAAACTGGTGAAGCACTTTTGGAAAGAATTGGCAGTGTCTCTCAAAATTGTAAATACATGTACTTTTGACCTAATAATTCTGCAGCAAGGAAGTTACCCTAAAAAAATTCTAACACATATGCCCAAGATATGTAAAAGGATGTTTATCATAGTAAAAATTAATAAAATAACCCCCAAATAAGAAATACTTGAAATCCCCCCTGATGGAAGACAGGTTTTCATAATGAGACTGTATCTATTGCAAATCAGTATCAGCATTTGAAAACAATTCGATAGTTACTGATAGAGAATTGTTTCCTAATTTATTTAGGGGAAAAAAGAAAGTGCAGAACTATAGTGATATTAGTAAATACCTTCTGTTTAAAAAAAGGAAAAAAAAGTTTGTAGGTTTATATCAATATGTTTATATCTATTTATAAAAGCTGTCCATAAAATGGAATATTACTTAGCTACCAAAAAAAAAAAAAAAAAGAAATCTTGCAATTTGCAACATGAGGGTGTCATCCTGGATGAAATTAGACAAAGATCATATGATTTCACTCATGTGGATCTAAGAAACAAAACAAATGAACACATAAAAAGCACGGAGAGGCCTGTAAATACAGAGACTCCAACATTAAATTACCAATATTTCCTGCCTTACTATAAAATAGAATCTTATCAGTAACATGACTTATGATTAGCGCTCAGACAGAAATGATATTTATCCTACCAGGAGTGTCCCTGCTTGAAGACTCAACTGGGAGTGTTGGTAGTGAGTGCCCCACACTCACTTCTTATGGCCACTTCAGCATGGCAACAGAACTCCTTGCCCCTCACTTGTTTCTCTGCAGGGAAGGAATAACTTGTTTGTAAGTCTGGACTCAAAACTGGGCATGGAAGGCACAGCCCTTTCTACTCAGGACTCTGCCCACCCCTGGAGCTGGCATCCTCGTGGATCTTGATCATAGGATAAGCTCAGGTGGGTGAATCCCCCAGGAGGGTGACTGTCAGGAGTCTAGCATCTCTTGCAACTCACTGACTGCGTGGGTCTACATTGGGGCCCACTTTTAGGAAATCCACTCACCTGCACAAATATTCCACTTTCTCCAAAAGTAATTTTATCAATAATTTTAAAAAGGATACAGATGTGTACCATTTGAGTTACTCTTTTTGTTCATATCTTATAATTCATTCAGAATACAGAATGTATGGAAAAGGGAAAAGGGACAGTAAGAGGTAAGGAAATAGGGAGTTACTTATTGGGTCACCTCAAAACCCAATTATTTTATTTTCTCTCAGGTGGCTTGTTAATTAGCAGATAACTTACTACGTGTACTATTATGAACATAAATAGATATGATATACTAGTTACTTTGTCTTGGGCTCCACCTATGTGCTGCATAATGTGCTATGTGTTTTGCTATATTCATTATTGCTGTTCTAATAACAAACGTATAACATGAGAATTAATATTTCCATTTAAAGAAAAGGGGCATTAGGGGCACCTGGATGGCTCAGTGGTTGAGCATCTGCCCTCGGCTCAGGGCATGATCCCCAGGTCTAGGATCAAGTCTCACATCTGTCTCCCTCTGAGGAGCCTGTTTCTCCTTCTGCTTGTGTCTCTGCCTCTCTCTGTGTGTCTCTCATGAGTAAATTAATAAAATCTTTAAAAAAATAAATAAAAGGGACATTAAATCTTAAAAAAACTGCCCAACATTGTAGACCTAGTAAGTGGGCTAGCTAAGATTAATATTCAGTGTAAATGACTCCAATATATATGCCAACACACCAGTGCTTCCTCTCTACCCCTATGTTAGTATTAGCAAACTATGGCCCCTGGAGAATAACACTAGTGATGGTGGTAGCTGAGTGTGACCTTGGGTTACTTGTAGATGTATATGGTAAACTATAGGGCAAAAGTAAAAATGTAAAAAGAAAATAAAAGAAAAAAAATATAAGTTATATACTAAAGTTATATAACTTATATAAATATATAATGTAAGTTATATGCAATCATATAACATGCTCATTTAAAACCACAAAAGGCAGAAAAGAGTGGAAGACAATAATAGGAAAAAAATACAAGGGCAATAAATAGAAAACAGTAACAAATACTGTCGATATTAATCCAACTACATCAATAATCACTTTGAGTGTGAATGGTCTAAATGCACTAATTAAAAGACAGAGATCATCAGGATGTATCAAAACACAAGACCCAACTATGTGTCATCTATAAGAAATCCCCTTTACATATAAAGACATTTACAAGTTAAAACTCAATAGATGGAAAAAATATACCACACTAGCAGTAATCAAAAGAAAGCGGAATAGCTGTATTAATTTCAGACAGAGCAGACTTCAAAGTAAAGCTATTTGTCAGAGATAAAGAGGGACAGTACATAA
This sequence comes from Vulpes vulpes, assembly GCF_048418805.1. Classification (NCBI taxonomy): domain Eukaryota; kingdom Metazoa; phylum Chordata; class Mammalia; order Carnivora; family Canidae; genus Vulpes; species Vulpes vulpes. The sequence continues at coordinate 65,538,145 of NC_132782.1, read as the reverse complement.
TGATAAAGGGGTCAGGTCTCTGAGAAGACATAACAATTCTTAACACGCATGCACCTAACAACAGGGCATCAAACTATGTGGGGCAAAAACTTCTAGAATTGCAGAGAGAAAGATGTATCTACTCTTATGGCTAGAGACTTCAGCACCCCTCTTCCAGAAATGGTGAGATCCAGCAGGCAGAAAATCAGTAAGCTCTGCAACACCATTCACCACCTGGATGTAAGATCTCTGTACATGGCTTCATCCAACAACAGCAGAATATATACTTTCTCAAGCTCACATGGAACATTTGCCAATACAGACCACATTCTGAGCCATAAAACATACTTTAAAATATTTAAAAGTTTAGAAATCATAGAATATCCACTCTCAGACCACAAGAGAATTAAAGTAGAAATCTATATCAAAAAGAAAATAGGAAAATCTCAAACTAGGTGAAGATCAAACAACACACTTCTAAATAATGCATGGATCAAAGAAGAAATTCAAAAGAAGTTAAAAAATATTCTGAACTAAATTAAATTGAAACACAATTTATCCACATTTGTGTGATGCAATGAAAGCAGTGCTTAGAAGGAGATTTCTAGTGTTGAATGCATATATTAGAAAAGAAGAAAGATCTAAAATCAATAATCTAAATTTTCACCTTAGGAAACAAGAAAATCAGATTAAACCCAAAGTAATCAGAAGAAAATAAATAATAAGAATTAGAGCAGAAATAAATGAAATTGAAAACTGGAAATCAATAGAGATTGTCAATCAAATTAAAACCTGGTTCTGTTAGAAATGGTGAGATATACTAATGCTGCACTTGGAGAAATATCAAGTCCTGAATGCTTTCCTTTTTTAAAATAAAGAAGATGAGGGGCACCTGGATGATTCAGTTAATTAAGCTTCCAACTCTTGATTTTGGCTCAGGTCTCGATCTCAGGGTCTTGGGACTGAGCTCCGAGTCAGGCTCTATCCTCTCAGCACAGAGTCTGCCTGAGATTCTCTATCTCACTCTGCCCCTCCCCTCACTTATAGGAGTGCACATTCTCTCTCCCTCTCTCAAATAAATAATTAGATAAAACCTTTAAAAGAAATAAAGAAGAGAAGCAAACTAAGCATTCACTCAAAACAATTTTTAAAATGCAATGAATGGCTACCTAGAAACCAGAAAGGCTAATTAAAAATAAATGAATAATTCTAGAATGTATGAATTGGTAAATGGTAGAACAATGTGATTATTAAACCAAAGAAGTCTAGTAAGCCCAAGATCTGGTTTTTAGAACAAAATGAGCAAAACTCATGAAAATGCAACGAGGATGCAAAAGCTCAGAATATAGACCATAATATGGAATATGGCACATATTTATAATAGGAGATCAAACTTCTTTTGGAGATTAAATGTCACTGTACATGTATTCTCAGCTTTCATTAGTGAATTTGTTGTTACTATTTTTTTTTGTTTTTCAGTTTTGTGTGGTATTTCAGATTCATCTATTACAAGTATTTAAGTTTCTGTTAGACAGAAAACCTATACATACACTGTCTAAAATGGTGGCCCCTAAATTTTAATTAAAAGAATAAAATAAAAATTCAGTTCTCCAATTGCTCAACAGCCACATGTAAGTATAAAATATAAATTCAAATAAAATGAAGTCAAATAAAGTTAAAAATTTAGTTTTGCAATGACTCAGTAGCCACATGTGACTAGTGGCTACCATACTGGACAACACAGGTATTTCCATCATGTCACAAAGCTTTATTGGAAAGTGTGACTCTAGAAGAACTGGTAATAAATCTTCAGGAGCTTACTTTTTAAGACTAGTTTTCCAGATACATGAGAGGTGGCTACAACATTTCTCTATCATAGTGTGTATCATACAGTTAGGAACAATCTTACAAATCCATCCACTAACATCTTTATCAAATTGCCCCAGCTGAAATATTCAAAACATATTATCAAATTGATTGCCTAGTAAGATTACTTTCGGTTGGCACAAAAATATCTGACCTAAGAATAGCTCAAACTCAAATTCTCAGATCCTGTTCCCATTCACTCCCAAGACACAAAGAAATAGTTAAGCAAGTCATTGAGTAAAGGCATTAAATTTAGTGCTGCTGCTTACTATGACCAAATACTATGGATTAAACATTAGAACAGATTCCCTTACAGAGCTGTACAACACTGAGACACGAATTAACTTCCATAGGGGAAGAAGCTCATAGTCCTTCTCATCTAAGAAGCGTGTAGTAAGTTTGTTCATTTACTCACTCATTTCATTAATTCAAAGAATATTTGTCAATTGCTTGTCATGAACCAGACACTCTTCCAGACAATCTAGATACAACTGTGAACAAAATAGACAAATAAAATGGCCTTCTTGGAGCTTAAATTCCCGTCTAGAATGGGGCAATGAGAGGAGAATACACAGTAGACATAAAATCATAAGTTAAAAGGCAATGTGTCAGTTCTTCCCAACTCTATCTATCGATTCCATGCAATTCCAATCAAAATCTCAATGAATTATTTTGTGAATATCAACAAAATGAGTCTTAGGTATATACATTGTGGCAAAAGATGCAGACCACTCAAGTCAATATGAAGGTGGAAGAACAGCCATAGTTCTTTAAATTATCTTTTAAAAGATTTATTTATTTATTTATGATAGGCATAGAGAGAGAGAGGCAGAGACACAGGAGGAGCGAGAAGCAGGCTCCATGCCAGGAGCCCGATGTGGGACTCGATTCCGGGACTCCAGGATTGCACCCTGGCCCAAAGGCAGGTGCTAAACCACTGAGCCACCCAGGGATCCCCCAGCCATAGTTCTGACACGACACGAGGGACTTCAAAACATATAAAGCTACGGTAATGAAGACAGTGTGTTCCTAGAGGGAGCAGAGACAAATACATCCATGGAACAGGACAGAGCGCCCAGAAACAGACCCACATAAGTACAGTTAACTCATCTCTGGCCTAGGAGCAAGGGCAGAACAACGCAGCCATGACAATTCTTTCAACAACTGGATGACCACAGGCAAAGAAGTGAATCTAGACACAGACGATACCCCTCTCACAAAAATTAATTCAACTGTATTACTATAAATTGCAAAACTATAAAACTGCTGGAAGTTGACAGAGGAGAAAATCTAGATGCCCTTGGGTATGCAATGACTTTTTAGATACACCACTGACATGATCCATGAAAGACATAACTGATATGCTGAACTTCATTAAAATTTAGTTTCCACTCTGGGAAAGACATGGTCGAGGGAAAAATAAGACATGCCACTGTCCGGGAGAAACTATATGTTAAAGTCATCATGGATCAAGGACACAATGGTAAGAAAATGATAAAGCTCAACAACAAGAAAGCAAACACAATTAAAAACCAGGCCAAAGACCTTACCAGACACCTCACTAAATAAAATATGCAGATGACGACAAACAAGCCTATGAAAAGAAGTTCCACTGTACACGTCATAAGGGAAATGCAAGTGAATACACCAGTGACACAAGACCGCACACCCATTAGGATGAGAAGGACCCAGAACAGGGACAGCACCCTGTGCTGCTGAGTGTGGAGCTCACTGCTGGGATGCAACACGGCGCAGCCACTCTGGAGACAGATTAGTGGTTTCTTACAAAACTAAACACACTCTTACTATAAGGTCTGCAATCATACTCTCTGGCATTTACCCAAAAGAGGTGAAAACTTTATGTCCACACAAAAAATGTGCCCACAGATATTCATAGCAGCTGTACTAATATGCAACCAAGATGTCCTTCAGCAGGTGGATGGGTCAATAAACTGGGGTCCACCCATACAATGAAATACCAGGCAGCCCTAGTAAGAAGTGAGCTATCAAGCCCAGAAAAAGCACAGAGGAACCTTAGATACATATTACTCCATGATAGGAGCCAACCTGAAAGGGCCACGTGCTATGTGATTCTAACTCTAGGACAGTCCAGAAAAGGCAAAACTACAGAGATGGTAAAGAGAAAGATCAGTGGACATCAGGGGTCAGTGTGAAGGAGGCATAAGAAGGCAGAGCATAGGACCTTAGTACACTGAAATGACTCTGGGTGATACCACTGTTCTGGAGTCACGTCACTAACTTTTGTCCACCCACAGAGCATATGATGTCAACAGGCAGCCCAAATGTGAATTACGGATGTTGGGTGATCGTAGGGTCAGTGCAAACTCAGCAATTTTGCTGTAAACCTAAGCCTGAGATAAAGGATGTCTATTAAAACAAAAACAAAAACAAAAACAAATACAGAAAGAAGAGGACATTAGGAGGACGTGAAAGGAGGCTTTGGTTTTGAACAGGGCAGCCAGGTAGGCCTCCCGGGGCAGGTGGCATCTCCGGTCTTGGATGAGGAGTGGGCCATGAGGGTACTGGAGGGGAGGCTGTGGGCCACACAGAGACTACAGCCACCGTAATGGCCCTATGGCCCTACATGGCAGCCGCTGATGTTGTGTGTTTGCAAAATATCCACAAGTGACAGATTCGCCAGCCTATGATGATGAGGTTGATGATCACTACAGTAACAACAACCATCAGGCAGGAGCTTGTTCAAACTGCATAACCTTCCGAACCATCCCTGTGATCCGTGTCCACGGCCACTCCCAGAGAGCCACGCTCACCATCTGCTGATTCCATTCTGGTTCTCCTTCTGATTTTTCTCTACCTTTAATTTGGGCCAGGGGTCATAGAGGAAGCATGAACCAGATCTCTCCTTACTTGCAACCTTGCAGCGATGTCCTCTGACTTGCAAACACAATCTGTGCTGGGCATGTTCAGGCTTCCAGGAGCATCACCCTCCGGCCTGTGTTGGTTTAACTCCTGGGCTCTGCTCCCGAGGTCTTGCCAGGCACTCAGGATGCACCGCAGTGCCAGCCACTGCTCCTGTCCCAGGGACATGGGGCTCGCTCTGGCCTCAGGGCCTCCATGCCCACTCACCTTGCTTCCTAATGCACACCCCATCCACCCTCTAATGGCCTGGGGCTTTCTGCAGTGATGGGGTGGGGGGAGTGGGGACTTGCCTGCTGTCCTGTTGCTCTTAATGCCAGGCACTATTAGCTCTAGCCTGGTGGCACCCACAGCAACAAAATCATGGCAAATGGTGGCTTCAGAGGCCAAAGATCATGTTCAAGTCCTGACTCTGCCTCTCCTCAGATGGTGAGGGCAACTGTGTGGGGGTCCTGGAACTCAGGTCCTATCTTTTCAGAGGATAAACCCACAGCTATTTCCCAGTGCAAAAGTGGCAAAGAGAGAGACAAAGAGACAGAGACAGAGAGAAAGAGAGATTTTAGTGATGTCAATCAAGACAGCAGAATGTATTTCTAAAAAATGGGGGCAGCCTGTGGAAAGCTGCAGAAGACTGGAGGCAATGTGCAAACCCCTGTGCTCGCTGGGAAAGGATAGCCAACAGGTCAAGGGCAGAGTGGGGAGGTCAGAGCAGAGCTGGACAGCCATTGCCTGGGTCGGCGGGGCAGAGAAGTGGGTGACAGTCACAGCATGGGGTGGCCACATGTGTTTCTCATCAGAGGTCATGGGTCCCCAGGGTGTCGTCAACTGGTTCTACAAGCCATGCTTTCTGCACACACTCAGTCCCTCCCAGTGTGTGACTCAGTGGCACCCTTCCCTCTGCACCACTGTAGGCATTCGGCAAATCCTGACAAGAACTTATCCAGTGGACACTGAGCCCAAACATCCACTGTCTTCCCAGCTTGACTCGCCACTGGAAGTATCTCTCTCCCCAACTGGACATTCAGTCCCTCAAGATGGTGCCCCTTCATCTCCAGGTTCCAGGCTGGTCACACCCTGTTTGTGTTAGTCATATTAAAAGGCTTGTATTGATTATTGATCACCTATCATGGCCCTGCCTTGGTTCCAAGAACTGGATGCCCTTATCATCATCAGTAAACCTCAGAACAGGGGCACCCGGGTGGCTCAGGGGTTCAACACCCACCTCAGGCCCAGGGCGTGATCCTGGAGACCTGGGATGGAGTCCCACATCAGGCTCCCTGCAGGGAGCCTGCTCCTCCGTCTGCCTGTGTCTCTGCTTCTCTCTCTGTGTCTCTCTTGATAAATAAATAAAATCTTAAAAAAAAAAATAACCCTCAGAACAGACTTGTCAGGCGGGATTTGGGGGAATAAAGAAATCAAGCATGAACACCTCAAACGTCCATCCATGAGTGACCAGATAAAGCCAGCACAGCCCGCACTGGCCACGGGAAGGCTGGTGCACGTGGGTGGGTTGAGTGCATCCAGAGGAGCCGGAGCAGCCAGACCAAACCCTCGTACAGGGTGAGTCGAGTCCTAAGAAACATGCAGAACACACAAAATTGTTATTCAGGAAGCAGAACGGGCTGCGGGCTGGGGTGGGCACCATAGGGCCTGCGGGTGGCACGGGTGTCCCCGGGGGCAGCAGGAGAGCCCACAATGGGGTTGTGGGCGCGTCGTGCACCTGCTGACCAGTCACCGTCCTCTGCACTGGCCGTCCTAATGTTCTCTTGTGTAAACGGGGCCTCAGTGGAGCTTTTAGAGACACTACACACTGAGCTCCCAGTCAGTCGGAGAAGGACAATCATCATATGGCTTCCCTCATACGGGGAATATAAGAAATAGTGCAAGGGACCGTAAGGGAAGGAAGGAAACTGAGTGGGAAAATCAGAGAAGGAGACACGCCCTGAGGGACTCTTAACTCTAGGAAATGAACACAGGGCTACAGAAGAGGAGGTGGGTAAGGAGATGGGGTACAGGCTGACAGGCACTGAGGGGGGGCACGTGATGGGATGAGTGCTGGGTGTTATACTGTATGTTGGCAAATTGAATTTAAATAAAATTTAAAAATTAAAAAAATAAAGATGCCAGTAAAGAAAGAAAAGGAAGAAAGCAAAAGAGAAAGAAAGAAAAAGAAAAAAAGAAAGAAAAAGAAAGAAGAAAGAAAGAAAGAAACAAACAAACAAACAAGAGCATGCCCCTGCCCGGGTCACAAACCTGGAGATCACAGGGCAGCTCCCAGGCCTATGGAATTATTCATGCTCATTACCAACCCCACCTCCCCAAAATCCAGCAGTTGAAAAGTTTCTAAAGGAGTGTGGTGTATTTCATCAGCAAAGACAATCCCTGACAAGTTATATTTTTTTCTTCACAAGAGAAAACGTAAGAGAATGCCCTGGGGACCAGCTCTCTGTTACCTGTTGGTCAGCCAGCAGTGGCCGTTACCACAATGCTTTGAAGCTGCCTTTCTGTCAATACTCTGCGTGTGTCTCTGGCTCAAGCACAGTGAAAGGATATAATGTCATTAGAAATACTGCTGAGGTGTCCACAAGAAATGCGTGGGACCCACCAGCTGTGAGCCAGGCTGAATTAGGGGGGGCAGCCACTATTTAAAATCTGAAATTTCTGTAGCCTTCCTTGATTAATTTTGGATTAAAAAATGCTTTCCACGTATGTTCTATGTCTCTCTGCTTGTCTCTCTTTCTGTTTTTTTTTTTTTTTTTTTTTTTTTTTTTACTACTAACCCATATGATCCTGTAAGCTGATAACCACTGGAGCTGTGACAGACACATAAGCTCTCCAGAATTCTCAGGAGGAATCAGAACTTTCTGAGCAAGACTGTGCAGAAACACTAGCTACCCCCAACACAGGCACCCAAGTGATTGAAAGCCAGGTGTTGGACACCTAAATTCTCCTTGTGCTGACAAGGTCCAATGTTGTCCAACCCATTAGACTCCAAGGACACAGACAGACAATGTCCCTGGGTGGGGAGATGGGTACATGGGGACAAGGCCCGTCATGTGTTCTGTAATCCAACGGGCATATCTCAGAATCAGGCTCTGACCCTTGCTAGACGGCAGCTGTAGGCAAGTTACATAATCGGTCTTATTCTCAGACTCTCTTACACAAACTGGGAATAAAAGCTCTTCTCAATATGCAAGTACAATGAAATGCAGTAGTGAGGTATGCAATGAATCTGTATGCAAAAATTCCAGGCATACAGTAGGTGCTTATCAGTTATCTTCCCTCTTTATAATGGACCCATTTTCATGTTTTACTTAAAAGCATGAAACTGCATCACTGACACATACATTAACACAAACGTTCCTGTGGGAAAGCAGAATTCACCATGTGTTTGCTCCACAAGAACCAAACACGGACTACAGGTTGCAAGTAGGCCTTTTCAAAATGATGACACAGGGGGACCAGGGCACACGGAGGATTAGCAGAACTGCAGGTTCAGATTCTTCCCCACCCTCTTGTTTAGGAGCTGGAGAAAAGCAGTGGGTATGCTGGAAGAGAGAACAACCAGGTCAACCGCGTTTGCAAGAAAGCATCCCCCTGCCCTGCACTGTCTGCTTGCCAGGAGCACAGGAACCCCGTATCAGAAGACCCGCCAAGCAAGTCAAAGTCTAAGGATGGTTTGCTTTTCCCACGAGAGAAAAAATATTACCAGAAGCTACTGTCTGGGCACGAGCTGAAAATTTAGGCTCTAAGGAGATGATTAACATGACAACAGAATAGGAAGCATGCATGGATGGAGGGTAGGTTACAGCCCTGTGCACACTGGATGCCCTCGGTGGCTGGAGGTTGCATAAGGCCCCATGCACACTGGATGCCCGTGGTGGATGGAGGGTGGGTAAGGCCCCGTGCACACTGGATGCCCACGGTGGATGGAGGGTGGGTTATGGCCCTGTGCACACTGGTTGCCCGAGGCAGATGGAGGGTGGGTTACAAGCCTGTGCACACTGGATTCCTGTACTCAGCTGAACAGGAATTCCCCCACGAGCATCTAGATCGCATGATGGCACCAACAGCCAGACTTTTTGACACTGCCACGTCTGTTTTCCAAAATGTAAGAGTAAACCGTGAGTTACACCGATGGACGCTACAAGGTTCCCCACATGCGCACCGGGTCCACAGCAGCTGGGCTCGGCCTCTCCATCCCCTCACGGAGCCCACGGGGCCACACCTGTGACAAGGGGCAGATAAAAGGGCTGAAGCCAGAGAAAGCAGAAGTTGGCTGGGGCTGACTTTGAAACCGAGATCAAACAAAACTGACCCCTTGCAAATCTCTAAATCGAATCCATTTCATAGCACACGGGCTGACAATGAAATCCGAACTGTGAATAATTGCCAGAGGAGGGGATTAATTTGCAAAGGATACAACAGAACGTGATACCATCTCAAGATGTAACTAACCTTGCTCGGCCCTCCTGGTTGGAGAACGGATATTCTCTTCTGATCGTGTTACTGACTCCATGGCACTTTGATTAAAGTCTCCTTATATGACCTGACTCACTGGTTGGTTTGTATGTGACCGAAGACTGGCTCTCAACAATTTAATTTTAGGGAGGCCTTAAGACATTTTTATATTTAAATGGCAATCTGTGACACCATCAAATTCTTCTTACTAAAATGGTTCACATTTGAAGACATTAGTGCCCACATCAGTTCACACCTTGTGTGTTCCCTATACATCTAAAGGCACAGACGTCCCAGGGACGCCGACCCTTCCTGTGAGGCTGAAGCCATGGGTGCACACATGGGACTCCACCCTGAGGTGAAGCTGGGGTGTTAAGTTTCTAAAGTCTAAATAGGGACAACTGGGTGACTCGGTGGTTGAGCGTCTGCCTTCAGCTCAGGGTGTGATCCTGGGGTCCTGGGATCGAGTCCCACATCAGGCTCCCTGCATGGAGCCTGCTTCTCCCTCTACTTCTCTCTCTCTCTCTCTCTCTCTCATGAATAAATAAAATCTTAAAAAAATAAGTTTAAAATAAATATAAGGAGTCCTTTCATTAGCCTACGTACATGTAAACTTTTACATGACCTAGTCTGTATTTAGAACAAAATTCAGAGAAAACAGTTGCTCCACAAAGTCCCTGCAGCCTCAGCAGCCTGGGGATTCAGTTCTTTCAAGACTCTAGACTGGGGGTCATTTCAAATACGTGGGCATTAGCTATCTTCTAAAAATCTCATAAACTGAGCGGCTCTAGTTCTTCCTCTGGTAGAGGAAGATGTGACGCAGATATTACTCTTGCAGAGGGCTGACCACAGGGAACTTGAAAGTGTTAGGGATCAGTAAGCTCAATTTTATTAGAATGAGTAAGCTCCTAAGCTTCTCCCCAGTGGACAGTAGACTGGATTACTGAAGGCAGAGGTAGGAAATTATGATTGATATTAGACCCAAAAAAGTTTTTAGGTTGTAAATATAATTATGTTATGTACCAAAGCAATATTCGAAATTCAGAATAATGATACTAGATGGTGAAGGAAAGGCTAACTTGTAGTATTGGCCCTCGTAAGGAACACACGATGACTTATGGTTCTGCATATGGCACCCTTACCCGGCAAGGCGTTTACATATTTAAATATTCACGATTTACTCTCCTAATATTTGCACATATACGTGCATGTTTCAGCTGGTCACAGAACTGAGCTGTAAAATAGCCTAGCTTCTCTTCTGGCTTATTATCCTGCAATCCATCATTCTTCATTTTATTACCTAATGATGACCTGCAATGGGAATAGTCAAAACTCCCCCAGCTTCAGTTAGAGATTAATCTCTGCAAATAAAACCAGGTTTTTGGCTCCTCTGGCTGCCACAGGGGGAATGCAGAGTCAAGATGTCAGCTATTCTGGGCAACTTCCTCATTTATGATACCTTATTAAGCACAAAGTCATCTCCCAGGTGTTGAGGAAAGACATCATAAACGCGTGGACATAATCTATGCTTCCAAATGTTGCATAAACACTCTTGTGTTTTAAATCGTTTGCTCGAATGATATGTCTTTTTATCATCCGAAGTGCTTTCAAGTAAATCGCTCAAAAAGCTCTAGTGTAAATAAAATATTTTCTCATTTTATCCCCATTTCATCCATGAGGCTTCTCTGAAGGTCAGTGTAACTCTATCTCCTGGTTCCTCAAGTTGACTTGAACCTGCTTACACTGCAACATGGGCAGTTTCTTTCTTTTTTTTAAAGATTTTATTTATTCGAGAGAGACAGAGAGAGAGAGAGAGAGAGAGGGAGAGAGAAAGAACGTGCAGTGGAGAGGGGCAGAAGTAGAAAGAGAAGCAGACTCCCCTTATTGACTAGCTTGGTTCTGGATTTCAATTTTAAAAATGCTTAATATTTAATATAACAAATAATATAACAAATAACAAAGTAGAAATGGATTTTTTCTTGTTTTATGGTAAATGCCAGCTTTTTATCCCTGTAAGTTTATATAGAATAAATGTGCTGCATCACTTTTTGAGAAGGATTCAAGTTGGAAAGAATACCCTTCCTCAGAAATCCTCATGTGCAATAGGTAATCCCGCTCTTGTCATAAACTAGATAACTAAAGAAGACATGTGTCCAACACACAAAGACACAATTGTGTACTTATGTTCACTCAACAACACATAACAAGCTAAGAGGTGGACAAATCCACTTAGTTCTTTGAACTGTACTCTATATAAATTATATCATATCCTGTCACCTGTCAAATATACTGCAATGTTTATTTAAAATTTGTTTAAAGACTCTCTCTGTCATTAGAGAAGTTACTCATATGGGTAGGTCTGGAAAAGTGCTCACTCGCAGGGGTCCTTTCCTGAGACTATGTGAATGTGAACAGCACTGGCATTATTCTCTTCCTTGCTGTGGAAGTATGTTCCCAGGAACCCAGGAGACATGGATCCATGTGGTGACTGTATGGCAAGTGCATGCTTTCCAAACTCAGAACTGTTTCTAGATAGGGAACGTGGGTGGCTCAGTGGTTGAGCCTCTGCCTTCGGCTCAGGTCATGATCTCAGGGTCCTGGGATTGAGTCCCGCATCAGGCTTCCCACAGAGAGCCTGTTTCTCCCTCTGCCTGTGTCTCTGCCTCTGTGTGTCTCTCACGGGTGGATAGATAGATAGATAAACAAACAAACAAACAAACAAAATCTTAAAAAAACTGTTTCTTGATAGAGCTTTTTATAGTGTCTCCACCCTCTCTCTGGATACTGGAACTGTCTCCAGCATAGATGGAACTCATACCTAAAGCAAGGACTTTTTATCCATCTGCCCACCCATCCATTCATTTATCCATCCACCCATCCATTCATGTACCATCCATCATCCACCATCAATCCATCTATCTGTTTATCCATCCATCCATCTATCCATCCATCCAATTCCTTCCATGGGCCAGGAGCACTGTTGGGTGCTGGAGGTCCTGAAAGGATTCCTGAGAACCATGAACTTAAATGTGGCTTATCATAGTTGAGGGACAGACCCTGCTTTTTGTGTTAAGAGAGAAAACATACAATGTACTCAAGTGGAAATGTAAGGTCAATGGAATGACATGACCTTAAGGTCATCAAGGGAAATATTTTTCACAGACTTTGTGCACTAAAATAAATCACCAACTTTCTTAAACTACATTTCATTTTACATGTTTTTGCTCCAAATTTCTAATGTATTAAGGGTTGAAGATACAATTATTCAATGACAGAAAATCGGGATGATTGGCTATATCACATCATTGCCTATTGAAGCTCTCTGCTATTTTAGAACAATTTTAAAACTAAGGGCAGCCAGTCATTATAGCATCACTATAAACTCTGTAATAGCATGTGGACCTTTTTTAACTTTCTTAGTTTAATTTTTGTTTTAAAAGTGATAATTTTTGAACTATATTGACAATGTATACCTTATTGGATATGTCCATTTATAATCAACTGACAGTAAGGAAAAGAAGAATCCTGCCTACATTTCTTGAGACTATGAATGTGCAAATGAGATATTTTTATTTAGTTTCCCTATAACTTCACAGAAATTATAGAAAAAATAATCTGAAATTAACAGTTTTCACGATTTTAAAATGGTGGATTTACTTGATTTAATGTCTTTAAAACATATGCTGTTTTTCCTTTAAAAAGTAAACTCTTAAGTAAGTGAAGAATATGTTCAAAAAAGGACAAAGGATGATGACTATTATTAGAGGAATCAAAATCAGTAAAAATGATTCCTACCTGGAAAAACAGGGGAATGGAGCATCAGTAGAACAGCAAATGTCTCCAGTGTGCTCAGCCCCCAGCTGCCCTCCTGCGCTCCACGAGCCACGCGTGGGTACGCCGGGGACACTGGGAACACAGCCCCGCTCTGCCACCTCCTCTGGCTGCTGATCCCAGGCCTTCCAGTGATGGGCTGCACGTGGGGCAGGCGGAAGAACGAGTTCCTGCCCCGTCCCCCCCACCTCCGCACTTCCTGCCTTGCCGCCCCACCTCCCATCTCCTTTCTGCTCCTGTCCACCTCTTCCCTGGGCAGCAGTGGCCTGTCCCAGGTTACCGTCACCTGAAGCACCAGCACAAGCCCCCTCAGAGTCCAGCACCAGCTGCCCACCCCCCGCCCCCCCGGGAGCTGAAGCCTCAGCAGGTAGCTGAATTGCAATAATCACAACTTCTTCGCTGGGTGCCCCCCCATCCCAGGGGCAGTGGCCGCTTCCTCCTGCATTTGCTATCCTGTAAAGCTGCAGTGCTCTCTTCTTAATGTTTCAGTGGTTACCTGTTTAGTGCATTGCATTACTTCTCTCAAGTTGTGTGGTTTCTGTGTCCTAAGTGGACCATGATTGATACAGGCAACAGTGGAGAGCGAGGAAAGCACAGCAGGGAAGAGGTTAGGAAGTATGTGTGGAGGAGGGGAAGAGCTGGCATTTTGAGATGTGCGGTCACGGAAAGTGACAGTTAAGAAGAAAATAACTGTCTTGCTCTGGCTGAACCTCAGGCAGGCAGGATCCTCTTACTCTCTGGACTGGGCTGGACTTGCTCTAGAATAGTCACTCCCTAGAAAAGCAGGCTTCAAGTATCCTTGTCCTTCAGAGGATCCTAGACGTGGATTATTCCCCAGAGGAAAGGACCACAGGAATCACATTCCTGCTTCCTCAAGGAGACCCGTTTGGCTGTCGCAGGCAGATGTTGCCGATGGAGGAAATCCTAGTCATGCTGGTTGTGGACATAAGGGCAACTTCTAATGATCGTTTCACCAAATATTCTATCAACCATGAGTGTCCATGTGAGGGCTGTCCTCGGTGGTGTTGGGGGAAACGTCCTGATGAGGACTGCAGTGCTGACCACCAAGCAGAAAGGAAGCCTGCCATCTGTCCCCTCCCCACTGCTATCTGGCCTACATCATTTACTTTTACTTTATTTGTAAAATCTCTGCCAAATATTCTAACATTTACACTCCTTCAACTGGTTCCCCAGTATACGAACAAGTATGAGCATCCAGTGTGATCAGTGCAAACCACCGGGCAGAGAATCTGGACACGTGCATCCTACACCTGCCTAAATCTACCTGGCTTGATGATACCGGCCATGTCACGGCACCCCCCTGAGGCTCAGGTTCATCATCTGGAAAATAAAGGGATTGGAACAAAACTATAGATTTTATAATTAAATTCCTCTAATAATCTCATTTTTGTTTATAATGAATGGTAAGCTAATAGAAAAATCTGTGGTCGCCTCAAGTATAAAAGATTATCAAAATGTTACCTTGATCAGGCTCTTGCTGGGCATGGAGCCTAACATGGGACTCAATCTCAGGATCCTGAGATCATGACCTGAGCCGAAGTCAAGAGTTGGATGCTTAACCCACTGAGCCACCCAGGCACCCTTTACTACGTTTATTCTTAAGGAACTAGCAAAAACATATGTATTTATGCAGTGCTTTCCTCTGGTTCCCCACACTCACGTTTAAATTTCCTAATAACTACCAACTTTGGCTCTACTTCCTCTAAAACCTTAGTTTTTCTATTATTTTATTACATGCCTCCCGAGACTCACATATTTCCAACCTGGTTATCCCATCACCAGCCTTCTCAGGTTGTGATGCTGCTCTTAAAAACTCATCTCTTCTGACCATTCTTGCGCTGGTTTTTCCCTTCTGCTCCTGCTTTATTTTACTGGCTCCAGAATATTTCTCAAAGTATGTTAGAAGTCTGGCAATATTTCAGACAGTTTCCTAGGATTTATTGGGTGCTGCAGAAAAACTCTCAATGACTAGAGTTTCCAGAGAATCCCTGGAGTCTGAGGTTGGGAATCAAACCCACGACAGTTCAAACCAGGGCTCTGGGTAAGTCTCCAACCAAGTGAGGGAATTCTTAAACACAGCAGAGCACTGTGGCATTTACAAGCTTTCCAACATTGTTGAAAGCAAAAGAATAATTCGATTTTAGAGAAGTGATATGTATCCTATGCATTAAAGCTCTAATAAACACAATGCTTTATGTAAGAGGAGCTAAATTTCACACAGATTTTGTGCCAAGGGTAACTGACACACTTGTATTCTTTGGGGGGGGGAGGAAGGAGCTAAAGTGATAATCCAAGTACAGAACTTGCATAAAATCCTTTAAGAAAATCTAATCCTGTCATATGCAATAGAATACATATCTAAAGGAACCTCATTAACAGTTTTGACTAATGGGAGTTTTTAAAAAGTTTGCCAGAAATCTTACCAGAAAAAAAACATTTCTGAGTAAACTAAAAGCTTCAACAGAAAATTCAGGGGGTTTGGCATTAGTCATGGAAAGAAATCATTTAAAATGAGTTCTAAAATTAACTGCATAGTTATTATACCTCAAAGAGGTATAGAGAAAATATAGTATTTTTTTGGTAAATTTGAAATACAAGTATTCACTGCAAGAAAAAATGTTGGCTTATGTTAACAAGAACTTGGGGATACAAAGATGAATAAAAGAAGATTTCTTGAAGAGCTCACCACCTATATAAAAAAACACATCTGTAGGGACACCTGGGTGGCTCAGTTAGTGTAGCGTCTGCCCTTGGCTCAGGTCCTGGTCCCAAGGTCCTGGGATTGAGTTCCTGCATTGGGCTTCCTGCTCAGCGGGGAGTCTGTTTCTCCCTCTTCTTCTGTGTCTCTCCCTCACTTGTGTTATCTCTCTCTCTCTCTCAAAATAAATAAATAAACTCTTCTTAAAAACCCCAAATCTGTAAATAAATAATTACATGATGAATCCATTTATATTTTAAGAGAAGCTCCTACTACACTATAAATGGGGAGACTAAGTTCTGAGAGGACTACATGAGGAGGAAGGGGGCATTGAGGCAGAAACCAAATGAGGAAATCATGACCCCTTACAGGAACATTCAGAGATGATGGCATGAAAATTCATGTAAATGATCCTGCAGGTCCCTATAGGGCAGCAGTAGCCTGGTGATACTGGGAAGTAAAAGTGTTCTGTGGTTTGAAGTGCGGGTTCTCTCGGGTCAGGTTACCTACGCACAAATCCCACTCTTTTAAGAATTATCTTGGGAGTCATCTGTAAAATTGGGATGATAAGTGATCTTGGGCAATGATCTGTAAAATGTGTTAATAAAAGCACCTAGTGGAGATTCCCCAAATGTAAGTGTGAGGGGTGATACAGATCTTCTCTCCAGTGAAATTATCACTTAACTGCTAAAAATATTCTCTCTCTCTCTCTCTCTGTATTACCATTACTCTGAATCAAAAATTGCTCCAGTTTGATTTCATTGAAGAGAAGCAGCTATGCAGGAGCTTGTCCCTAACCCTCCAAAGGTGCTATACTTTAGTAGAGCAATTCATGCCCAAGGGTGTTGTACAAAATAAACAGATAAAAAGCACAATCAGCTAGCAGTTAGCACAGATTTAGGTGGTGTGATACCAACTGCCGCAGACCAGCACAGGTTCCTGGAAGACTGTGCATATGCTCTAGGTTGCACCCTGCAAGAAGCAACATCAGAGGCTGCACGCTACATGGAGAACAGACTTCTCTGAACTAGTCCTGCCAAGTCATTAAACCAGCAAGTGAAAACAGAACAGCAACAAGCCCTGGAGCGGCAGAGTGTGGCCAGTATCTAGAGTTGCTATACAGTATATTCTCTGTGATGCTCAATCCTTAGCAGAAAATTGTGAGACATGCAAAGAAACAGAAAAGTGTGGCCCCTACACATGAAAAGATACAGGCACAGAAACTGCTTCTAAGAGGACCCAGATGTTAGGTTTTATTGGCAAATACTTCAAAGCAACTATTATAAATATATTCACGGCACCAAAGGGAACTACATCTAAAGAATTAAACTAGGTCTAATGAAGATGTCTTCCAAAATACAGAATAAGAGAAATTATAAAAATAATCAAATAGAAATTATAATTAATTTAAATTAAGTTAAATAGTAAAGTTAAAAAGTAATAATATCGCAAACAAAAACTTCACTACAGAAACTTAATAGTAGATTTGAGCTGCCAGCAAAGAATCAGTGGATTTGAAGATAAACTGAGAAGGATGAAAACACATTTGAAACACACAGAGGAAAAAGCAAATTAAGGAAAATGAGGGGAGCCTCAGAAGAATGTAGTACAGTAACAAGCACATCAATATATCCATCATGGGAGTACCGTGGGATGAACACTAAGATACTCACACCTGTACACGTCACAGTAAAAATGCAGAAAGACAAAGACAAAAGGAAAATCTTGAAACAGCCATACAAAAATCCCAACTCCTATGCACAATAAACTGCAAGAAGATAAACAGCAGACTTCTCCTGAGAAACGACAGAGGTCAAGAGGCAGTGGATGCCATATTCAAAGTGCAGGAAAGGGGGAAAAAAACACTAACTAAACAATGACAAGAATAAAAACAAACTATCATCCAGTGATCTCTATGCAGCCACCCAAATCCACGTGAGACACTGCTTCATACTTGCCAGGACAGCTGTAAGAAAAGGATGGACAAGAGCTGACCAGAATGTGGAGAAATAAGAATCCTCATACATTGTTGGGAGGATACAAAATGGGAAAGCTAATGTGTAAAACAGTCCAGAAATCCCTCAAAACATGAAACATAGAACTTCCATAGGATCCAGCAATTACACTTCTAGGTATAAACCCAAGAGAAAACTGTATGTCTACATGAGAACTTGTACACACATAGCACCGTTATTGACAACAGCCAAAAAGAGTACAGACAGTAATATCCACCAACAGCTGAAAGGATAAATAAAAATGTGGTATATATGTACACTGGATTATTATTTAGCAATAAAAATAATGAAGTTTTGATACATGTTACAACATGAACATTATACTACAGGAAAGAAGCCAGTCACAAAAGACGACATGTTGCATGCTTCCTTTTATGAGACATTGCCAGATTAGGCAAATCTATAGGGATAGAAAGTAAGGTTCATGAGGTCTAGGAATCATGGGGGTTGGGGGGATGGAGATTGTCAGGGGTTTCTTTCTGGGGTGATGCACAGTCTCAGATTAGGTGTAGAGAGGTTTGCACAACTCCAGAAATATACTACAAACCACCGAGTTACACATTTCCAAGGGGGGATATCTCTACAATGTATGAACTACATATCAAAAAACTGTCTTTTAAAAAAACAGTACCTATCTGTTAGTGTGGTCATTAGGCTAAGCAACATAACAAACAGAGGGCTATTCGCCAAGTATGTGGCACATAATCCTCGGTAAATTAGGGTCGCTCCTTCTGCTACTGTCCTGGCCATCACTGTTTCCCACACCGTCACCAGCAAACATTCCTGAAAGGCACCTGCTTTGCGATACACCTTCGCATGCCTGTGCTGGGTGATCACAACAAACCTGTGATGTCAATCAGGTAGAGACATAAGAATTACACACACTGCTATTTATTTATTTATTTATTTATTTATTTATTTATTTATTTACCTTTTAAAAAAATAAACTTACTTAGTGAAATAAATATTTTGAGTCAAGATACTTGGTGGCAGTATCAGGACTACTTTAGAGGTCTTTCTAGAATTAACAGATGATGCAATAGAAAGTTCTGTGACCTTGACAGATGTTAGCAGTCTTTCCTGGGGCATCCTATTCCTCCTCCAGCAGGAATCACACCCCAATTCTACAGTGAAGATTCAGCTTGGACAAAACTACTCCAAAACCCTACATGGGTGCTGCCACGGGTGCCTGCAAGGCAGGATGACACACCCTCTCTGCAATTCTTGGCGCCCAGTTGTGCCCTATCTCATCACTGCAGTGACACTGCCTGTTCCCTGTCTCTCTCATCAGGCAACACAGATCTGAAGCTCATTCATTATTCAAGAGAACATCAGGAAAACACTCATTTTAGTTTTTCAAGAATATTTATTTCCTATAAATAAGACCATCAGCTATGCTGATGTTCTTCAAATCCATTGTTAGAGCAAAGTGCTCCCAAACACAAAAGCAGAGAACCAGTGGAGAAAACTAACAATCAGATTGGAAACTGCATTGTCTCACAACTGTCAACCATGTTCTCTAGCTGAAGACATTAAACTCTTCACTAAGCAATATATTTTAACTTACAGGTGATAGTCTCATACTGTAGGTGAGATCAGGAGAAGAGAATATAGATTTTCTTCCCTCCCCACCAAAGATGTTTTCAAAATGTTCTATCCACAAAGATCTACAAAAGGATGTGAGGGACAAGAGGGTAAACCAAAGAGAATTCTACTGACACCTGACTGCCGGTGGATAGCTGGGTCAATCATAAACACTGAAGAGAAAAAAAAAAAAAGCTTAACTGAGATCTACCTGGGATTTAATTAGATTTAAAAAAACAAGAACAATAAGAAAAAGAAACGAAAAAAAGAGCCTTCCTCTAATGTGAAAATATGCCATTTTTCTTCATACCTTAAGAGATTGGAAAGATGAGCCATGAGGTAGCCATCAATCAAGAAGGAAATAACAGACTTGGCAGCTACTTGAGGGACAATCCCATTCAAAATTTTTTATTATCTGGCTAATGACAGAGGACTTCTTATCATCCTTTTTGCTCCTTTAAAATGCCTTTGATTTGTCCTATCATATGGCAAATGCCCTTGGACCTCACTCGTAAGTCTAGTTGAGGTCACGTCTGTAATGATCATCTACAAAATATCAGTGAAGTTAAGTTTAGTGTACTTGGAAGATTAATGGTGGAAACATACAGGTTTCTATTCCAGGGATCAAGATATTAAATTCTAAGGTTCATTATCCAGAGGAGACTTTTTTTCCTGCTTTTTATCACTTCTTTATCTTACATGCAGTTGTCACTTACAACTTGTGCCGTTAACTCCTATGGAGATCAAAGAGAATCAGAAATCTCAAGCTCCTGCCAGCCAGCTCTGCTCATGGGATGGACTCCAGGGCATGGCTCAGCCATCGGGAGAGCCTTGGCTCACAGGATCGGGTGTCAGTGAGCCTGCACCCCCGCTGGGTTAATAGGAAGCACCTCGCCCAATCACCACAAACAAATCCAAAAATATGAGCTCTGAAGGCACGGCACACCTCCCTACCACACAGATGGCTGCCATTTCCGGTCTCAGCCTTCGTTAAAGAAAGCCAAGGAAGAGATCTCTTCCTTTGGTGCATTATATGAAGAGTTCTTGCCTTCTAATTAAGGAAGATCTGTTTTTCTTGGGAAAACATGGAAGAAATCAGCCACACTGCCTTCAATCATAAAAATTATACCAAAAAAAAATCACCACTTTATCCTTGTCCAATCCCTTTTGTAGCCATTCTTAAATCAAAAGCTCTTTACAAATTAGGGTAGACATAGAATCAGCGCATTCCAGATTCCCCTGAAAAGCAGGTGTTCACAGTTCTTGAAAATGTTTAGCAGGATTTAGTATTTGCATGTATGTAGAATTTGAAGGGACTGGTGACAAGTAAGTGCCCCTTCAGCATCCAGTAGCCGCACACGCGTATACAAAATCTTTATAAGATGCAGAGTCTGAGTTCCCTCTTTCCAAAGAGAGAAAGAAATTTAAGAGAGACTTAAAGCATTTTCTAGAAATGTAATAAATGCTCAAAAACCTGTTTGCCAAACCTTTAATATGGTCAAGACCTTCAAAGGTTTTGGGCACACATTTTCACCCAGCTACTGAAGTCATTATCTTGTGCATCTGTGTGTGACTGATTAATGTACTCCAGACCCTAAGCATCCATTTTTTTCTTCCCTAACAATATGGAATTATTTAAGAAAATTAAAAGACAAGGCATTAAGATTTCAGCTTGGGGCATTTTCTCAACGGGGCCAGCTGCTCCTTCCTGAAGGGTCCCGGCAAAGGGACCACCAGAAGCATTCAAGTGATGTTCGGTGTCTAAATCAGATACTAAGAAAATGGAGAAGGTACCACAGAATCATCGGTCTGGTAAGAACTGCATCACCCGGACCTGGATTCATCACCACATTTGGAATGAATGCCCTAATCTGTAAGCAGGTGATCCTCAACAGAATGGTGGGGGTAAAGTGCTTCTAGGCATCTGATCAAATAATCCACCCAGTCAATCAGCTTAGTACTGTTGTTCTATTCAGAATGAAGACATCTCTGTAGCACTAGCAATGGACCAGAAAGTTACAGTGGAACCATCCCAAGAAGTTCCTGTCTTCAGACCTGGCCATAAGGTCTAATTTTCATGCTGGCATGCTCTTCCAAGGTTCTTGTAAAACAACAACAGAAGCGTGGGCACATGCACTACTGCCAAATGGGCCAAAGAAGGCCGCACAACATATTTTAGACAGTATTACTTGGAAAATTTCTCCTGCTTTTACAGACTGAAGAAATTTGTCCTGCAATAATGGAGGAATCAACTAAAATCTCTCAAGGGAAAGCTCATCCCCCTGCCCTTCACACCCCACTGACCCTGACACCTCACTACAGGTGGCAGGAGCTGTACTCACCAAACCTTTGCATGTTGAGAGGGCCACCGTGGAATTTTTGTGGGATCGTAAAGAGCCTTGATAAAAACAAAAATCCTCAGGCGAGAAGGCATGCACAGATTTAGTGCCTCCCTTCCCCAGTGTCTGCACAATAAATCCAGGAGCCACCAGGTTGCTGGAAGCTCTCAGCTCCATGTGGAAATCATGCCTGAAACCTTTCAGTCGGAGATGGAGAGGCTCCACTCCAAGCTGGGCAAGCGCCCTCTTCCGCCTCCGAGGGTGCGTGATCTCATGGGACAAGAAGTCTCCATTGTGGTCAACTTCATAGGGAGACACCAGGTCATATTCTGAAAGACAAAGAGAAGGTGTGGCTGAGTAGGATCAGAATTCTGAAAAGAATCGGGGAGTCTTAGAATATAATACATTACATCATTCAGATGCCAGTCTCGGAATATCATCCATTGCCAAATGATAGGAGGAAATTTCAGCATGGAGTCCACTTCAAATCCATGCTCTAGGATGTGCACAATCAGAGTCAGAAGGGAAAGCCTTCAAAGTGGCCTTTAGTGAAGTGTCTGCTGCCCCTGATGTGCTATTCCCAATCCAACAAAATCTGATGCTCCAAAGGAATAAGTGATCACAGATCAAAGAAAACAGAAAATGGGCTTTTAGGATTATATTTCACAAATTTTACTTTGCACTCATGATAAGATAATAATATATAATCAGTTATGGTTCTAAATATTCTTTTAATTGTGCTTTTTGTTTTTTTATAGAAATCTTCATTGAGCTGACAAGAAATTTTAGCTTGAAGATGTCAAGGATTTCTCAGAAAGCAGTTAAAAAGACAACTATGATGGGCATTCTTTGCTTCTTCCTATTTTAATATTTAATTTTTAAGTCAAGGAATCCCACAAATCATATGCAGACATATCCAAAATGCTAACGTGTGGGAATGTTCCTGTGTGGTCTGCTCCCCCGACTCCCACCACTTACCTGCTCATAGGCCTGAATTCCTGACACTCCGTCAGAGTTTACCACCCAGGATCTTCCCCCAAGCACACCATGGTCTTCTGCTCACTCCAATTCACAGTATGCTAGCCTAACACACATTCAAATAACTCATTTTTTTGAAATGTCAAGAAGCCTCCAAGGGGCTGTCAGATTTCAGGGCACCCACACAGGCCTGCAGAGTGTCAGCAGCTGACCAGGAACAGTTTTACCTCCGGTGTACACCTGAGTTCTCTCCTTCTCTGTGGAAAGCATAGAAGGAAGCTATGTAGCTCCTTTTGTTACCAATCTGTGCCATCAGGATGCTGTTAGGGGCTCTTAGGGCCCTTTTCAACTTTAATGAGAGTTGGACATGCTTCTTGGAGTCATAAGGTAAAACACAAAAATGGCATTTGGTCAGAAGGAAACAGTATTTAGATAATTGCTTTTTCTGGAAAAAAATCAAGTTTTCTTTTTTATTTTATTTTATTTATTTATTTATTCATGAGAGACACAGAGAGAGGAAGAGACATAGGCAGAGGGAGAAGCAGGTTCCCTGTGGGGAGCCTGATCCCAGGACCCTGGGATCATGACCTGAGTCCAAGGCAGGTGAACCTGCCTTGACTCAACCTGACTCAACCACTGAGCCAATCAGGTGCCCCCAAAGTAAGCTTTTCTTCACAACTAATCTCTTTCAGGGCAGGTGTTCCTGTGCCATCAGGGTTTGGGAAAGATCACACTGGAATAGAACTGGCAGCCAGCAATGATCAGAAATGGCACATGCTGGGTCTGGTTCAGGAGAGGCAGAGAAGGCTGCAGATGGTTAGGCCCAGCCTGGAGCCCACCATGCTGAAGCCTGTGGCCAGGTGCATGGCCAGGGCCGGGCAGCCAAACCAACTGAGTGGCAGGATAAACGAGGCCATTGCTCTGGCCTCAGCGACCCCAAGGAGGCCATCTCCTCTGAGCAAGAGCTTTCATGGCCGACCCTTCTGGGCCCCCTGTTGGCCCAGGTGCCTGGCCCCACCATACAGGTATCCACAGGTCCCGGAAGAGTAATGGGTGAGCTGGGCCACTCGTAGCAGGTCGTGGCAGACCACCTGACAACCAACCACCAATATCTACGTGGAAGCAAGGCATCTGTGTCACAGAGGGCAAAACATATTGGGCCTATTTCATATTTTACTTAGGAAACCAATAAAGTAAACAAATCTGGTTAAACTGTAGGCAATGACAGGGGAAAGGGGGAAACAAGTCAGGAATTGGCTGGTCTGGTGTGAGGATACCAAGCTGTTTTGGGCTGCTCTGAGACACAGGTGAGGAGTGGACACCTCTTTACCTTGGGTTCCGCCCACCACCATCCTCACCAGCCCCCCACCCCACCCCCGCTTCTTGGACTAAGGAGAGGGGCTGGTGCAAGTGGCAGTGGTGTCCCTTTCACCCTGTCCTCTGGGGCTCTGGGGGACAGCTCGTCTCCCCCTCACCCCAAGCCCATTTCTATTGTAACAGAGGTTGTGGACTCTTCCAAACACTGGCCAAGCAACAAATTTATTGCACATAAAAAATGATTACCACTGAAAAAAATCAAATTGTTTCCAGATGATATAAGCCATATTCTTATGACCTTTGTTTTGGAGGACATATAATATGTGTCCTTTATCTGGAGGGGACTTCTAATATGTACTCTCAAAATAGTGACTGATAAGGCTCTTTTACATAAATACATAAATGCTAGACAACCAGCTATCTGAGGGGAAAAAATAAACAGCCTGCTTTACTGCGTTTGCCAATTCCCCTGGTGTAAGACTCCCAGGGTCACTGATCTCCATTACCAACATGATGTCACTCAACACGGGGCGGGGAAGAGATGCCCAGAAGCACACCAGTACACACGCAGCACCTCCCGCACACAGACTGATGTAAATAACATCAGGCGCACAGATGATGGTAAAATACAGATGGTAGAAATGATTATGCAGGATGAGATTTGCCTATTTTAGCTTTGTTTTTAATAGGACTTCTCTCACAGTAACTTTATATATTTTCATTTTCAGTGACCAGCTCCACACTACTTAATGGAAAGTAATAATCAGCTCTGAAGAATGGTATGTGCTGGCCCCAGGCCTCCAGCTCCTCAAACAGCAAAACCATCCTATGTGATCAGTGACCATCCGTTCCCAAGGATGATGAAGAAAATGCGTGGTGGAAAAAGACCTGTTTTTTCACTTTAGTCTACTGGTTCTCAACTGGAGCGATTCCCCATTAGTCACAAAGTGGGAGGGCGACGGTGGTGCTCCTGGAATGTAAGGACCCAATCCAGGGATGCTGCTGCATATTCTTCAATGGCCAGGAGAGACTCTCTGAAGAAGATATTAATACTGCCAAGGTGGTGAAACCCTGATTTAGTCAGTCCAACAGCAGACCTTCCTATCAAATGTGTACTCTTGGTTTTGTATAAATGAATGTGAAATAAGTTCATAGCTAAAGAATTCAATGAATGAACAAAATAAGCATAGCAACTCATCATACACATGTTACTATCTGGAAATAAATCGATATATAACTGCAGGAGACTGAAAAAGTTTAACCTTTGAGCTTATGTTTTAAGATTCTAATCCCCACAACTACTGGCTTGTGATTTCAAGAAAAATATGGTGTGATTCCTAGTCTTTGAGAATCTTATTTTTTTTTAACTTTTTAAAAAAGATTTTATTTACTTTTTTTAGAGAGAGAAAGAGAGAGCATTCATGCTGGGGGAAAACAGAGGGAGAGAGAGAGAGAGGGATAATCTCAAGCAGACTCTCTGTTGAGCATGGAGCCTAATGTGGGGCTAGATCCCATGATACCCAGATCATGACCTGAGCTGAAATCAAGAGTCAGATGCTCAACCGACTGAGCCACCCAGCACTCCTCTTTGAAAATCCTTCAAATAAGACCCGTGTCCTATACACACTTGGTTAAGGAGGGAAACTTTATATATGACTGCTCCAGGCAGTGGCCAGAACTTCAAGAGGTTTTCTGACCACAGCATCAAGTCTATGAACACGTTCTGGTTTCAGAGTGAATGCATGAGGTGTAGACCACCTGAGCCTGCAGGGCTGGTTCCTACGAGGTGCACAGAGCAGATTCCGCCCCTTGCATCCTACCCCTGTACTCAGTGAGATCACATCCACAGCTTGAAAGCAGCCACGGTGTGAGTATTTACCCCATGGGAACCAGAAAATGTTATAAATCCAGGCTCTAGAGAGCCTGTTGTTAAAGCCTGACAAGCACAGCACGGGGGATTCTGAAAGAGACTGCGCTGTCTCATGTTACCCGAACGTTTGAATGTAAATCAATATATCTTCCAATGCACACACACAAACAACAGGTCTATTATGAACAACGAAACACATTTCTAAAGAACTTCCAAATCTTGCCCTGGAAGCGTAACTTATTCTAGAATTAAAAAGCTAACAAATCTGTGATACATCTTGGCTCTTAATAGGAGCCATTATTTTTATTCCAAAGGCATATTTGTAGGAAAAGCATTAAAATCCCCTATTAAGGAAAAACAATTCAGAATCGGCCAAAATGAAATGGGTGTACTTAATGTCTGAAAATAGTTTAGTTATCCGCTGTGGCCTCAAGAGTAGAGGGAGTTCTCCTTCCTGCTGCATAATTGCTTCAGACACTGAGCAAAATTGGCAATCACGGTTTGAATTATGCATTCAACAAAACTTAGGGCCAGAAAGAGTGATTCCAAAGCCAATTTGCATAACAGATACCTAGATATCCAACATACACTGACCCCAGCAGCACATAAAGCGCTCTACCCTGGTTCTACTGTTCTAAGTAGAAATAGGTAACCTGCTGGGCAGAGTCTTTTCTCTGGTGGCCTGAAAGCCTTCAAGTTGACACCTGCTCCCTCAACCTAGCCCTGCAGAATTCAAGACCTAAACCGCACAGAGGGCAGGTATGAGCCTGGAGTGTGTCCACTGAGCCAGGACTTCACCAATGATGGCTCACACCTTCTCCTCCAGTTTCTGACCAAGCGAGGTATGCGGTTGTCATGGCAATGCTAGGCTTGTGACACCAGCTGAGGTGCCAGGTGATCTGAGGCGCATGCCAGCCAGGCTGGCGTCCAGCTCACAGAGACTCCCCGAGGCGCAGGGGAAGCACCCTTGTGTGGGCAGGCTTCAACTTCTCCTCCTGGAAACGGTTCTCTGTCTAGAATGCTCTTACCTTAAAGAAAATTTGTTTTCTGTAAACTGTTATACAGTACTCTGAAAATGTCCTGAGACCTTGAGGAATTTTCGTGATTTTCAAGAACTAGAATGTTGACCCAAATCTCTTTTTTCGGAAGTGTGTGTAGAGGGACAATATGACGTGGATGATCATATTGTAGGATGCATCCCCAGGGAAACATGAGGGCAGACAAGGGCTAGCCGAAGAAGGTGACCTTTATTATTTTTATTTTAGAAGGTGACCTTTAAATAGATAATCACCTTTCTCTAGCAATTACCCAAGGAGAATTTGCAAGTATTTCATATCACTTACTTCTCGCGCCCTCTGGTGGTGGAAAAGAAGGTCTTCCGCTCCAGCCTTCGCCTACCTGCCCCTTTATTCATACACTGTGCCTGTAACTCATTCAGTAGGACCGAATTCAAATAGTGCATGTTACACTCCCATATTTATAAAGGATGGGAAACTACATTCAAAAATTCTGAATTATTAACTTTTCTAGAATTTCTGCAAATACGTTGGGGGTAACCAAACCTCGTTCTCCCTCTAACATTCTGACACTTGATATGTCGATTGATTGTTGCCAATGTCGCACAGGGCAAATATCAAACAATTGCCAATGGATTGGGTTCAGATAAAAAGCTCTCAGCAACTGACACCCCACAGGTGCCCCTCCGCCCTAACCTCCATCCATTCCCTGGAGACCTGAAACTCACAGACGCTGCTTGCCAACAGCACAAGGAAAACCACGCACTGCAAATGGCTCAGACTTGTACGCGGAATCCTGGTATGAGATAACCGCGGGGCTCAGGGTGTCACAAAAGGCTAATAATGAGGCATTCTCTGCACAATATTTCAACTGCGTCCCAACTTTTGAAGAGCATCCGTCTTCATGCTACATGATAAAGGGCTGAGCAAAAATGGCTTTCTTCAGTCCCCGCTCTGTAGTCAAGGCTCTACAGAGAAGCTGCAATTTAAAGAGCCTGAGGAGGGTCAGGAGGGGGCGAAGGGGTGGGGAAAGTAGGGAGCGCCTTTTGGTTTCCTGAATGCACTTAGTAAGACCTCTGGATTACTCCCCGCTTTTTCAGTTTTCTTATTCCATACGCATGCCTTGCTTTTTCCCGTCCGCTTACGGTAAGAAGCCGGTGCGCGCTCCTCTCCACAAGGGAACCAACACGCGGCAACACCGGCGGGCGGGCGTCCTGGGCGCTGGCCCCCGCCGCGAGCATCCCAGCGGTGCGCTGAGGACTCGAACCCCCGTCCCCGCTCACTTACCGCCTTCTTCCAGCCAGTCGGGCCGCGCGGCGGAACCGGGAGGACGCCAGGCGCTCGGGCTCCCCGGCGAGGCCGCGGCGGGTCCCACGGAGCACGCAGGTGCCTGCTGGAAAACAGCCGCCACGCCTCGGTGAGACCGGCCCGGAGCCCGTCCGCGGGGTGGCCCGTCCGCGGGGCGGCCCGTCCGCGGGGCCCCCGCCCGCCCCTGCGGGGACTCACCTGCACCGCCACCTGCGCGAGCAGCAGCGCCCACAGCGCCGGGCCGCCCCTCGCGCCCCGCGCCCGCCGCCCGCGCTGCGCCCCCGCGGGGAGACCGCGCGGCTCCATCCGGGGCGCTCGAGGTGCCCGGGGCCGCGGGAGGGCCCCGGCCGGCGGCTGCTCGTGGGCGCCGGGAGCCGGGCCGGGCCGCGCAGGAGCCTCTCCGCGCGGGGTTAGCTCTGCGGCTCCTCCGGGCGCGCGGGGGGCGGAGTGGCGGCGGCGGCGGCGGCGGGGGCGGGGGCGGGGGCGGTGCAGGAGCCCCGGCCCGCACCGTGGGAGAGCCGCGGCGGGAGGAGGGCGGGCGAGGGGAGGGGGAGAGGGAGGGGGGGCAGGGGGGAGGAGAGGGCGGCGGGGAGGAGGGCGGGGAGGATCCCGTGGGCACCGGCTGGAGAGGCGGCCCGCAGGCTGGGTGTGCGCGTGTGCGCGCGTGTGTGCAGCTGGAGCCACGGTCCCGGCGCCCTCCGTACCTGCAGCCCCGCTGCCCGCACCCCCAGGGCCGACCTGCGCGGCCTGGGGCGCAGACACCTGCGGCCGCTGGGTGCACAGGGGCCCCGCGTGTGGGAGATCGAGCGCCTGGCAGCGGCGCCCAGCTTCGCGGCTTCGCGGCGCCGCGCGGTTCTGAGTGTACAGATGTGCGTGGCGCTTGGATCGGGAAGTGATGCGAGGCCAGAGGCTGCAAGAAGCCACGTGTCTCTCCAGGTCCGTCCTGGGATCCAGGGGTGCTCCTGGCCCCGGGGCGGGGCGGGGGGAGCGGCCACCCGCCCTGGGGAGCCTGTGTGCCCGGCGCGGGCGGCTGGGTGCCTGCGGGAAACCAATCCGTGAGGAGGCCTTGGGGTGAAGCATGCCTGTGGGCCCCGCTGGGGCCTGGGGGCTGGGCTGCCGAGGGCCCCCGGGAGCTGCAGGTGCTTGACCACTGGTCTACTGGTCTGGCAATAAGCCCAGCCAGTGTTCTAGGATGGTGTGTGTGGACGTACGTGTGTGCGCCTTTAAATGTGCGCGTGTCTGTGCCTCAGTACCCGCCTGTGTGTGCATGCGTATGCACTCGCGTGTGAGTGCATGTGTGCTAGTGCATGTTCTCACCACGTGCCTGTGGCCACTCTGCTCCGCCAATGGCTCCTTTACTCCCTGGCCACTTACCTCCTGCAGGTCCTGTGGTTCTATTGTCCTTCACATTCACTTTATCCCAGATTTGCCTGTTTTGCACAGTTTGGAGAGGAAAGTGGAGAGAGGAAAGGCGACTGTGGTCTCTGCTCAGCTGCTTTGCTCTGCTCTGCTCAGCTGGCTTTGAACCTGCAGACATCTCTTACCTCTGACAGTCCTGAAGTGCCAGATACCTCAGGCTTGGATGGCAGAACCCCCAGGCTGGCAATGGCTGGCGCTCTCTCTCTCTCTCTCTCTTTCATGTGTATTTATTTGAAAACCCTCCTCAAAGTGAAAACAGTTCTAAAAGGCCTGCCTGCATTGGGGGTGGTCTTAAAAACACCTGCCACCTCCCCTTGCTCCAGCTCCTGCGAGTGTCTGTTTCAGGTCCCTGGGCAGGGCAGCACGGGAGCTCACCCTGGGGAGAATCGGAGACTGAGGTTGGTTGGGCAGAGCATCCGGGTCGGGCAAAGTTCCTGCAGGAGGCTGCGGTTCCTTCTGTCCTGAGTACAGGGCATCGCATGCTTGAGAAATATGAATCTCTAATTATTTCTAATTACATTGAATGTAACCAGCGAGGGGATCAGATTTTCCAAGTTCAGCTAAGATCACATGAAGACACCCAGGGGGATGGATAGATAGATAGATAGATAGATAGATAGATAGATAGATATCCATCGAAAGAAGAATGGATAAAGAAGATGTGGTCTATGTATACAATGGAATATTCCTCAGCCATTAGAAACGACAAATACCCACCATTTGCTTCAACGTGGATGGAACTGGAGGGTATTATGCTGAGTGAAGTAAGTCAATCGGAGAAGGACAAACAGTGTATGTTCTCATTCATTTGGGGATATAAATAATAGTGAAAGGGAATATAAGGGAAGGGAGAAGAAGTGTGTGGGAAATATCAGGAAGGGAGACAGAACATAAAGACTCCTAACTCTGGGAAATGAACTAGGGGTGGTGGAAGGGGAGGAGGGGGGGGTGGGGATGAATGGGTGACGGGCACTGAGGGGGACACTTGACAGGATGAGCACTGGGTGTTATTCTGTATGTTGGTAAATTGAACACCAATAAAAAATTAATTTATTAAAAAATATATTTTATATATATATATATATATATATATCTTTAAACAGATGGAATGAGAGAAGAATGGCTGGTATAAAAGGATTCTGTTTAAGGATTTTTTGTTTTCTTTTTGAGTAATACTTGTTAGATTTTTTCCAAAATGAACGGGGAGAAATTTAAAAAAAAACAGCAGAGCCAGGCAATAGGTTCCAGAGTGCTTTTAATGGGGAGCACTCCCCAGCAAGGTTCTGTGACTCGGAGGGGTGGCCAGAGTCAGGGAAGTCCCACCCGGGGTTGGGGAGTGTGGGGGTTTTTAAGCCTTATTGGTTCCTGTCCGGATCCAGGTGGGTCCCTTTCCAAATTAGGCAAGGGAACACCGTGTCCCTAGGTGATTGGCTGGGGGTGGGGATAGTACAGACGATGGGGGGGGGGGTCCCCACCTTCCCGGGGTGGGTCCCTGGATGGAAAGTTTAGGTTTCCCATCTAGGCTTTGATTTACTGGAGATGATGTGGTGGTCATGGCTGCTTTGGTGGGTCCCATCTAGGCTTTGATTTACTGGAGATGATGTGGTGGTCATGGCTGCTTTGGTGGGAAGATCAGCCATTTTGGCCCAATTAGAGATGTCCGCCATTTTGGGTGCCCCTGTCTCTCAGCCAGCCCAACAATACTGAATGAGTCTCTTTCCATTGTGAAGAAACAATGTCCTTTCCAGTGATGAGCCTTTTCCAGTTCCTTTGGCTGCTCACTGAATCCAGGGCTCATCCCAGACTAGGAATGTGTCTGGATAACTCGGGGAGCAAATTCCAGCCTGGGGTCAGGCTGGGAGCCTTGAGGACGGAGCCTGGTGAAGTGGGTATAAGAATGGCCTGGAAGGACGCCTGGGCGGCTCAGTGGTTGAGCTTCTGCCTTTGGCTAAGGTCTTGATTCCTGGGCCCTCGGTCCCCACAGGGAGCCTGCTTCTCCCTCTGCCTGTGTCTCTGCCTCTCTCAGTGTCTCTCATGAATAAATATATAAATAAATCTTAAAAAAAAAAAAAAAAAGAATGGCTTGGGAACAACGTGGAAGGATGAGATTTGTGATTTCTAGTAAGATACTTATAGTTGGTCTTTCCATTTTAGGCAGAGCTCCTAAAACCCTTGGAATTTCCTAAGTAGAGAGCCACAAAGGTGCCTTTTGTTATGCTAATAAGGTGACTTTGCATCCAGTGAAGGGAGCTGGTTGCTTGGAGCGCCAACCTGGGGGTCAGAATGTGAACTTCCAATCCCACTTCTGACCTCCTCACTTCCCAAGGAAGGGGAGACTGACTGGAGGTTTTGTTCAATCACCAGTGGCTGATGATTTAATCACTCATGCCTATGTAAGGAAGCCTCCATAAACCCCCCAAAGGGGCGGGGTTCAGAGAGCTCCACGTTGGTGAACAGGTGGAGAGGCAGGGAACGTGGAGCATCAGAGAGTGTGGAAGCTCCTTGCGCTGCCCCCAGACCCTGCCCCATGCATCACTTCCATTCCACTGTTTCTGAGTTATATCCTATTAAAACAAACTGGTGATCTAGGGAGTGAAATGTTTCTCTAAGTTCTGTGAGCCACTCTAGTAAATTAATTGAACCTACGGAGCAGGTCCCTTGGATCAATCTATAGCCATCTGATCAGAAGCTCAGGAGACAGCCAGGTTTGAAATTGGCATCAGAAGTGGGGGTGGGGGAGGTCACTGTTACCTGAGCTGAGGCTGGGTCAGCTGGTCTGGCCCCACAGCACTTCTCTGAAAAATGCTTTATGGGCCTACAAGTGGCAAAAGTACCTGCACAGTGTGAAATAATACCACAATCAGAAACAAGGGAAGGACATTTTTTATGTAAGAAGCTTTACATTCGTGGAGTGAGAGGTTAGGACAGGGTGTGTGTCTTGTGGGTGATCTGAAGTTGAGAGCTCCCCTGAAGTGTGGCTTAGTACAAGAGTTAGGAAATCAGAAGATGCTGGAGGAACCGCTCTTGCAGAGTGGGTAGCAGATGTAATGCGCAGCCCCTGCATTTCCTCCAGAGACCCTCATGAGTCCCGGAGGAACCTCAGCAAGTCAGCCTGCTGGGGCTAAGAGGACACCTTCAGTCTCTGGGTCCAAGGATCCTTCCCAAGATCTTTCCCAAGAAGCCCCAGAGCTTCAGAGCTTCAGTGTCTGACTCCAATGCTGAGTCTGTTCCGGAACCTGGTCTCCTCCCTCACTGTGAGACTTGACTCTTGGAAAGAAGCAAAAGGGAAATTGGGAGCCAATGAGACAGACAAGCTTCGATTCCTAAATTCAAAACGTGGCATTTATAAGTCCCTTTCCCTTTGTGACTAAACACTTAGAAATTTAGCTCAAATATTAGACAGGTTTATAATCATACATAGATATTTTTAAAAGGGGAAGGGGCAGAGGCAGAGGGAGAGAGAGTCTTAACCAGCCTCCATGTCCAGAGTGTGAGCCAGACACAGAGCTCGATCTCATCACCCTGAGATCATGACTTGAGCCGAAATCAAGAGTTGATGCTCAACCAATTGAGCCACCAAGGCACCCCTATTATTTGTTATTATTATTTGACTTTGACATAAATTCCCCCATGATTCTCTCCCCCACTCCCAATGCTGAAGTTCTTCATAAGGTAATAGGCATCTGAGGATTAGTCACTAGAAAACCTTAGGAAACAAGACTCAGCACTGTTCCCTCATGTCACCTGGCCCCAAATCACACTGGCTCCCGCTATGAATATTTTCTTCTAGTGAGTACAAGAGCAAAATAAATCTTGAAGTTCAGTGTATCGTTCAGCTGTAGATGCATCAGACAAAACCCCGCAACATGAAAGGAGAAGCATTTCCTTCTGCTCTGGGACCTGTGCGCTGGCTGGCTGCCAGGTGGAGAGGACTGGGTCTGCTCGTCTGGTTGCTCTTGCTCATGAGTGCTCTCATGAATTTTGGAAACAGGGAGAAGGCCTTGCGCACATGAAAGCAGAGACTAGCAGATGCCTCTGCACGCCATGGAATGCCAAAGATCGCCAGAGCCCCCGAGACCCTAGTGGAGCAGCCCCGAGCACATTCTCCTTCGCAGCCTTGGAAGGAGCCAACCCTGCACCTCCTCGAGCTTGGACTGTCCACTTCCGGCACCAGGAGACCATCTGTACCTGTTCAGGCCACCCTGTCTGTGGTGCTTTGTGACAGCGACCCTAGCAATCTGACACAATCTGCACAAAACAGTAAGTTTTCTATGGACCAAGAAGGAATGTCCAGTAGAAATGATATCATGGACATGCATGCCTGACCCCCTATTCATCCCCAGGCCTACTGACCAGAACACAAGTGAATCCAGCCTAAGAGCTCAGAAGGTTAGCAGTTCCAGGTCCTGGTTCCTGGAAGAAGCATGCTGCTCCCCTAGCACCTGCAGGTGCCCCCTCCTAGAAGGACTCCTAAGTTGGGGGGCCCGGTAAGCCCTTGTGTGCCCTGAGAAGGCTCCCAGGGCAGCAGTCCTTCTTCTTTTCTGCCTCAGTGGCCTCCCAGAGGTTGCAAACATCCTGATTCCTGGGCCCCGTCACTAGAGACTGACATCATGGGTGTTGGGCCTGCGCATCTGCATTTGTAATGTTCCTCAGAGGATTCTGTGAGCAGCCAAGGCTGAGATGGAGCTTCCCAGGCAGCTCCAAGGCAAGGATGACTGGCAGGGGACAAATAGGGGACTCCTTGGGGGTCTGCTGGGGAGAGGGTTGTACCCGAGGCTGGTTGCCAGTGAAGTGACCGTACATTGAAATGGTTTATCTGTGTGTGTGACAGAGTGTGCCTGCACATGGGAGCATGTGCAATAGTAGTAGTTTGGCTGGAGTTTGCAAATGTGTGTGTTATTTGTGTCAGGCTGCCTGTCATTTGAAGTAAGTCATCTTACATGGAGCCCACCAGGGAGGCCCTTTCTTCATGGAGCTTATGAAGGGCAAAAAGTGAGCCCTTTCAGTGGGAAAGCCATACATTGAAAAGGTATTTTCGAGAATGGTTGTATTTTAGGAAGAAATGCAGGGAGCTGCAGGAGTCGTCGTCTTGCATCCTATTTGTGTGTGTGTGAGTGTTTGGACTTGCGGTATTTTTTTAGGGACACATCAATTAATGTGGGCTTCTGGGGGCTCCTGGGTAGTTCAGCAGTTTAGTGTCTGCCTTTGGCTCAGGGCATGATCCGGGGGGGTCCTGGGATCGAGGGGATCCCATGCATCGGGGTCCCTGCAGGGAGCCTGCTTTCCCTCTGCCTCTGTCTCTGCCTCTCTCTCTCTCTCTCTCTCATGAATAAATAAATAAAATCTTTAAAAAAAATTAATGTGGGCTTCTTTGGAATTATTCTGCTAATAACACATGATCATACTTTTTAATGTAAATACACAGGTCTTTGGTATATAAGTTGGTAGCTCATTTCCCCCCTGGTTTTGATTGGTAAGCTTTCAGTCTTACCTGCATTTCCTCAGTGAAGTTCATGTTTCCTGACTTAACATTTCTTACAATGTCAATGAGGATTTCACATGATAGGGCTTCTACCCACTGTCCTGGCCGATCCTCCTCAATCCTCCCCGAGCAAGGCCCTGGCCACTCCTGGCTGGACTCATGGGGAACAGTACCCGGGAGTAGACGTACCTGGCCTCTCTCAGCCCTGATCCTGTTCCATTGGACGTGGAAACTAGCTATCCACATGCTTTTCTGAGCATCTTCTGATGTCAATTTGATGTTTTCCCTTTTTTGTTTCCTATATCATGTAAGACAGGTTATTTTCTGATTGCTTTTAGAGCGTTGACCTTCTCTCTAACCTGCTCCACTAGCTGTGTTTATAATTTGTTCCTGCAGATTCTGCTGGCCTGAGTATGTGATGAGTGAGTAGTCATTCTCTGTGTATTTCACTTCTAACCTGTCTTCTCTATTACAAGGTTCCGTGTTCTTGTTTCACAGAAGGCAGGGCCTTTCCTGGACAGGAAGTACCAAGAGTTTCAAGAAACTTCCTTCTGGCTTTTGCAGGAGGCCGTGTTGAGGTGCCTTAAAAGCATACAGTTGCAGAAAAATCAAGGTGGCTGCATGCACATTTCAGGGCATGATTCCTGTGGAAACCACTAGATCTGCGTTTCCCTGTAAACCCCCCAGCCCCTTCCTCTGGGGTGGGAAGGGGAGAGGGTTGCAGTTTGGAAGGCCTTCACTTCCTGCCCTCCTCACAAAGCAATAAAGCTATTGTTCCTCTTCATCCTCAGCTCTGTCTTCCAGTTATGTTTCCGAGTGGGAGCACAGATGTGGGTTT
Organism: Vulpes vulpes; assembly: GCF_048418805.1. Lineage (NCBI taxonomy): Eukaryota > Metazoa > Chordata > Mammalia > Carnivora > Canidae > Vulpes > Vulpes vulpes. The sequence goes on along the minus strand of NC_132782.1, from coordinate 65,502,225 downwards.
TGGACAACAAGGTCCACATAGATGCGACCTCTGAATTCCCCGAATGCTGGGTCCCTGACATTGCCTTGTAGGATCTTCTGTACTTTGTCCCGTCCACGTTCTTGACCGCTGTCTGATCTCAGGCAGGAGCTGTCCACCCTGATGGCTGCTGACAGCCTGGCTAACAGGATCCTCTCTGTCCTCTTCAAGTAGCCATGGTGGAGGGCATGATCCACTTCCTTTGGCAACACTTACCTCTTCTGGATCCCACTCCCCTCTCCAACAGGCCTCTGCCAAGCAACCCTCTGCTCTCCTGCAGTGCTCTGATTCGCTCTAGAACATAAAAGTTGATATCGCCAAGGACCACTGCTTCCAGAGTCTTTCCCATTTCTGCCTCTGGCTTTGCCAACATATTCGAGGGAGCTCACCCCACATTCACCCCATTCATGGCCAGCTCCTTCTTTGCCCTGTCCTCCTGTGGGATGCTCATCTGATCTTCCTGAATGGATGGGAGGGCCATGTGCGGGATTGCAAGAGTTTACTTAGGACATCATCGGATCAGGGTGAGGAAGGGACTCCACGTGGCCAGGCTAGAGGGCGGGACCAGCATGGACTAGGTTATCAGAAATCAGGTGAGAAATGATGGCCTGTACACACATGTGTTCAATGGGCTTGTGGAGAAATGAACGGATGTTAAGTTTCCTTAAGAGAGAGGACTGGTGCACATTAGAAAGTAGATAATCACACAAATGAAAACAATTTGAGAGTAATCAAGATATTATAAGTGAGCAGCTCGTTGCCAGGACAGACAGCAGGGAATGTGGAGCAGAGTTCTGGATTTTACAGCCTAGTAAAATTTGCAAATGAAAACTCTAAAAGAACATCAACTTCCAGTTGGCAGGCTTCCATTTTTCTAAGGTAAGAAAGAATATGGTAAATGCATCATCTCAAAATTAAGAATGCTTTTTAAATTGAATGTCGTTAACTTAATAGAACACTCGTTATGTTGGCCTGAGTTGTTCTTATTCGCCATGAGCCACCCTGAGTCTGTAAACAATTAGAAAAACGAATTCATGATGGGCAGAAAGGACTCCTCAGGACACTCCACAGTGTTATGACCAGACAGAGGCCACAAGCTTCAGGGAGCATCTGGAAAACAAGCAAGGAGAGAGGGTGGATTGAATTCCACATGGAGGAGAAATAATTGATAAAGGCACTCAGGCAGTGCTTGTCCTTCCTTTCCTGGATCCCGCTTCCTCGGAAGGAACCTCCCTGGGTGACATCCTGGAATCTTCCTCCTTTGCCATTCTGGAAGTAGAAACAATTACAGCTGCCTCTTTGTCCCCACACCTTTGAGGCAAGTGCATGTCATGGCCACACACCACACCTTGGCTGAGTGCCTCCTACCTTAGCACCACACTCAGCTTGTGCCCTGCAGGTTCTGTGTGTCAGCAGAGGGGGTCCCCAGAGCTGCAGCCCCCGTCCAAAGTCAGAGAGTCCCGGAGCCTGAAGCTTAGCACTTCTGATTCTTGCTCTAGTGGTAAAATGGCAGCTGGGTCAGGTGAAAAAATTGGAATGTTTGGCTAAACCAAACATTTGCATAGTCCAAAAGGCCCCAAAGTCTAAAATACAAAGCCCACCCCAAACCTTCACCTGTACCATGGCTCCCCCTAATTATGTCTTCAATGTTCCTGGACATTAAATGTTCTCCTCCCACCAACCTGAGGCCTTCCAATTCACCCTGTTTGAGGGGGTAGCATCTATGCACTACCGTGGGGACCAACCAGATTAAGGGCACATGTTCTCAAGAGGGAAGAGGTATAGGAGGGGTCAGGAGGCCTGGTTTCTTCTTCTAAACTCTCCAACTGAATAAGTGACCCCTTTCCTGGGAACCTTGAGAGGCAGAGGGAGTGGAGATGAGCCCCAGGGTTCTACTTCCCAGAGCTTCCCTCCAAGAGGAAAGAGGAGAGGTAGGATGCCCTCTAACAGTATGGAAAAAGGGGCACATGGGGGCTCGTGGGTTAAGCATCTGCCTTCAGCTCAGGTCATGATCGCAGGGTCCTGGATAGAGTCCTGCATCAGGCTCCGTGCTCCGCAAGGAGCCCTCTTCTGCCTGCCACTCCCCCCGCCCTGCCCACCCCCTTGTGCTCCCCCTCTCTCTCTCTTTCTCCCTCTCTCTCTGTCTCTGTGTCAAATAAATAAATACAATTGTTAAAAAATATCAGTATGGAAGAGTTTAAAAATGCTCCTATTTGGAGGAGTTTCTTGTTCAACATGCCCATCCATGGAACGTGCCCTCATAGCAGCACATTCAGGGCATGTGTCATTACAGGGCAGGACGGCACGCAACACACGAGGCTGTCGCTCACACAGGAACTGGAAGGTTGTTCCCAGTAAATTTTAGGAAGAGCAGAAGCAGTGTGAGTCTTGAGGAGTCACCCACTGAGAAAAAGTATCCAGAACCTTGCTTTTCGAACAGCACATTGGTGAGGAGCCGTTCCCTTCTTCCCACACTGGAGCAAATAGGTTTTTTAATGAGATAAAAATGAATTACTAGAACAAAGAAATGAAGTAGACATACAATACACAATCCTCATTTTTTTTTTTTAAATTAATGGATTCAGGTGATTTGAAGCACCTCTGTTGAATTGCCTGGAGAGCTTCCAGATGCTGCTCTGGGCATGTCCCCATCCCCTGTGGTGAGCATGGGCCACCACCGCTGGCTGGTCTGGTAAGTCCTCAAGCAGGTGGAGTCCAGGGGGGCAGGGATGGGGCTCCACCTGCAGGCGGCATCTGCCCTCTGGGACTGGTCTGGGGTCCGGGGAGTGCAGCCACCACGAGCACCAGGGCCCAAGCATCACCCCCACGGCTTTCCTCTGGTTTCCCTTTTATAAAAATTGGTTTTATTCTTTTTCATTTTCCTCCCTTTCTTTTATTTTTCAAATGTAACCACACAGTGAATCCTCCAGTGAATTCCTGAACCGCAGCTCCAACAGGGAGCTGTCTCCACCCTCTCCTTCCAGACTCAGGGTCACCCTATGTCCTTCCTGATGTGTCCAGTCACTCTGCCACGGCCTTTCCAGCTTACTCCAATCTTTTTGGGCCTCAGTTTCCTTATCCAGGACAGGAGTGACAGCAGTGCCTTTCGATGCCTTATGGTTAGATGCAAGGATGTGAACGTGGAGCACAGAAGAGTGCCTACACGTCCCTGCCTCCCCCTGCAACTGACCACAGGAACAGAGGCCCCAGTGGAGCAGAAAATCCCCAAGGAAGAGGATGGAAGAGTTTGAGCAAGTCACACTGTCACTGGCGAGGGATGGCAGGGCAAGCTTTGCTTCTGTTTCCTGACTTATGACAAGGATGACTTGGAATAAAATGTCCAAACCACAGCATTTTTTTTCCTTTCAAATATATCACCGCTGTGGTCTGGTATTTGCTTTTGCAGAGGAGAGCAAGTCTGGAAGCAAGTTTGGGTTCATTTTCATGATGGCCTTTTTGCTTTTCAGCCTGGGTCCTCCTAGGAGCAGCACATGTCTTGGTGTTTTTACAGGATGTGTCTGGCTGTGCATTTTGCCATGAATTTTGGCTAAAATAGCATAAGTGTAGTTTTTTTTTTCAGCTTTGGAAAGATCTAAATACTTAGGTGCTTATTATTTGGGAAATATGGTATTACATGAGTGTTGTTTAGCGTTAAAATGGTAAACAGGGTTGGGGTAACTGCTGACATTACCGAACTACAAAGGCGATTGTTGAAAAAGCCAGCACATATGCGTATGTGTATATAACTAAATGAGGTTAATAAAAAATAGTTGTTTTCACATCCCGCATAATATTTTCAAGAACCACACAGGGAAGAAGGGGCAGAAAAGCAAATGAAATTCTTCTGAAATTCTATCCTTCAGATGAGGGAACCTGCCTCATATACTTGTACTACTTCATTCATAACTTCAAATATCAGAGAATAAACCTAAAACCCTTCTGTAAATACCGTGGTAAAGATAAGGAGGATATATGAGAAGAGAAAAGTAATGAGATTTTGAATATATATATATATATATGTGTATATATATATATATATATAAAACCCCAGAGACTAGCAACCGAGAAATGAAAATGAGAAAGCATAGAAGACAGAGAATGACAAGAGAAGACACTAAAAAAATATATAAGTACCTAAAATAGATTAAATTTTCTTAACACTTGAAACTAAGGTAATGTGGTATGTCAGCTATATTTAAAGGAAAAATGGAAATTAAAATCTTAGATTCTGTTATGGAAGTAAAATTTAATCACATGCTCTTAAAAGTACACATATACTGCAAAGGAAAACTGAAGTGTTAAATTAATTATTCAATTAATATTAAATTAAGTTAAAATATTTGTCAGGTAACTATCATAAGATGGAGAATGCCAGGATATGAACGTGGGCACGTTTCCTAATTCTCAGGAGACCTCATTTTCTAGCCCTCGTAATAGACACAATGAAGGTGGATATGAGGATGAGATAAGTTACTATTTATAAAGGACCTAGAATCATGTCTGGAATGTAGAAATTGCTCTATAAGTTTAGAAAATTTTCAATATGAATGAAATTTAATGCATTTAAATGAAAAGTGGAAAAAATGGAAAAGCGTAGTTGGTAGTAACTGATCAGTAAAGATCAAATCCAACATGACCATCAGTGTTTTCCTAGCTCCAATGCCTGCTTTCAAGTCCAGTTGACTTACATGGGAAATAATTCCAGTGATCCTTCCAGAATAAAGATTGCATCTCTTGAACAGAATTTAGCATTTCTGCAGACTGAAGGCCAAGAACTGCACAGCAAATCTTTGTGACCAATCTGATTCAGTTTTCCCATGTAAATACCTTGAATAACTGCAAAAACTTCACGAAGCTCACGAAACTCATGGGAGAAGAGAACCCAGTGTTTCTCTTTGCAAAAGAATCTGGGAAAAGCCTGGATAATTTCCAGAGATAAAGAATCTCATCGACACTTAACAAACACTACAGTGTGTGCTGCGCTTAATGCCCCAGGACAGATTCAAGTGGAAAACCTTGCCATGTACAGCTAATTAACGTCATGACTCCATTAGTGAGCAATTTTCGTTCAGCTGTCTCATTCTATCTTCATGAGATGAAAAAAATCTAAATTCCCGGATTATGAAATTCCAAATCAGTAACCACATGATAATTATTTTATGGACTAGGACCAGAGTTTATCACCACATTCTTCATGTTACTTTTATGAGCAAAACTAGCTGTTGGTCTGTAAAATCACTAGGATACAAACATTCCCATTGATGCCCCATAACTGAGCCATCATTTCTTCCGGGGAATTCGAACTCACGGTTTTTACCGAAGAGGGCAAGTAGAAGCTTCTCCCTCTCCAACTTTCTATACCTGTTCCCTCAAAAGAACCAATGGGTTTGGCTGTTGTTTCTGAAACATCTCCAAGCCAAATCCAATTTGGTAAGTGTACAGACCTGATCGCATTCGTCAAGACGATGTGGAATTTGAAAGTACACTAAATATATAATAAGACAGATTAAATCTTTCCAACTCTAGGTGCCTCAAACATTGGCCAGGCCCCTCTTAGAAGGGACACACCCCATGCATCATCAATGCAGATCACTTCACAGAAAGAAGCACAGTTGATCACATAGTCTGGGGCAACACCATGATTTTCTCCTGTCTTTTCACGTTGTAAGATTTATCACAAACCCCTTTCTAGAGCAGATAATCACGTTCTATCCACTGACCAGCTTTCTTCCCTCCCTCCCTCACCTGGCCTCATAGTGTCTGTCTCCAGGAGTGCCTTGCTCACTGTCTGCACTCTCCTGGGGTGTCTGCCCACTGTGTGTCTCTCCCACAAAGCGGCTTGGGGCCCCAGCACACAGCAGCCTTCCATATCCATTAGCCGCCTGCATGATGGAACAGGGCTCCATTCAACTTTCTTTTCCTTTCCTTTTCTTTTTAAAGATTTATTTATTTTATGAGATAGAGAGGACCACAGAGAGAGTGTGAGTGGGGAGGAGAGGGAGAAGAAGCCTCTCTGCTGAGCATGGAGCCCGACATGGAACTCGATCCTGGGACCCCGGGCTCATGACCTGGGCTGAAGGCAGACGCTCAACCACTGAGCCACCCAGGAGCCCTTCCATTCAACCTTCTTACACCACTGAGGATTCTCAAAAAAAAAAAAAAAAAAAAGAAAAAAAAAAATCCATGCTTCTCTCTCCCCTGAGCAGTCACAGAAGAGCTAATACTTCCACTGTGTTCTGAAAAACTCAATATTCTGACTAAGGCAGAAAGCATGAGACCTTAGCATGTGTTTTTAGCGTGCAGATCCTTAGAAGAGTATTATTTGTCTGTCCAGATATGGAGAAGCTGGCATCAAAGCATGGTCCTCCCAGGTGGGATGTTAATTAACTGTTGACGTTCAATCTCCATGTCCCTCCTCCTGCCCAGACCCTCGGCACTTAGCACAGAGAAGAGAATCTGGAACTCTGTATTTTAGAACATGAATCAGGTTTAAGTCTTCTGATTCAAGAGCTGCCCACACATTTTAAACGATGCGAGCTTCTCCTTTGCCATGCTTCAGGGCAGGGACAGGCCAGAAGGGAGGGAAGACGGACAAGGTTCCAGTTCAGGTCTGCCTGTTTCCTTAAGAATCCATGGGAAGTCAGACCTGGTAGGTGCCTCTGCACATCCTGGACTTCGCTCTAAAGTGAAAGAAAAGTGTGGGCTGTGAGCTTGGGGGCCATGGCAGTAGGAAGAGAGGAGATAGTCTTTCATGGGAGAAACCTACCGAACTCAGGCTCCTAGCTTGCTGCAGAAGGAAGTCCGAGGACACAAGCACCAAGGATGGCTCTGGACTTTCTAGATGCTTCTACTGCACCTCACCCTGCTCCCATTCCTGCACACGTAACACCCGAGGACCAGGCTTCAGACTCTGGCAGGACCCCTGGGCTCACTTCCTAGTCACTTGCTTTCACTGGTGTCTCACCACACCTCAGCCTTTCCCCCTAATCCCTTACTCAGGGACATGTCCTCAGACACAGCGTCCAACTTAGCCTCTGAGGGCGCTGACCTCAGCCTCCCTCATCTCTCTCGGCACCCCTTGATTGTCCTCCTCAACCCCCCGAAACAAAGGCTCCATGACTCTGTGGTCGAGCCCAGACCTGCAAGTCTGCCTGAGCCCTCGGCACCTTCCCTCTGTCCCTGGTTCAGGTCTGCCATATCCCATTGGCTCTCTGTCCAGGGATCCAATTCTGTCCACTGGAGCAGTCCAGGGAGTAAGCAAGGTAGGAAGCTGGATGGCCCCACAACAAAGTAGACAGGTCAATCCAGTCCTGGGGAGCACCCCAGGGAAGGCCTCATGGGAGGAAGCCACACCATGGATATTCTGGACCATGGCAACACCTGCTGCCTCAGGGACCTCGCTAATGTCCGCAGAGAACATGCCATTTTTCAGTGGTTTCATCCCAGCCACCTCCTTGGGGCAAGTGTGACTGGACTTATATCATTCCTGGAGGGGTGGCAGGTGGCCCAGCAGGATCTCCAGGGCTTGCTCCTCTGACACACCCCAGCGTGGAAGGCCCAGCCCCAGTCCCAGGCCTGGATCTCTACTCAGGACCCATATCATCTACCCCTCTGCCCCCTGTCAGCCCTGGCCTTGCACTACATCCCTACATGGACCAGGCTTCCCAGACTTCAGCCCCCAAATCTGTCTCTGGGCCTCCAGAAGCATGGCCTTGAACCTTCCTACACTCCTTGCTGCAGCAGCTAGGAAGTGGGAGATCTGCTTTGTCTCCAGGATCTCATGGGAGGCAGATGCCGGGAGGGGCTCAGAGGCCACGGACGCTGCCCCAGGACAAGTTCAGGAATCAGATGGGACACAATCCAGCCTGAAAGGCATCCAGTAGCAAGCCTACCTCATGGAGGAGCAGAGAAACAAGCTTCCCCAGGGAAGAACCTGGAAGCAGCCGGGCCCACCCCGCCAGCACCTTCCTCCCAAGGCCACCTGCAGACAGTGATCCCCCTCCCCCTGGCAAGAGGAAGGAGGAGTAGAGACAAGCAGGGTGTGTGCCCACATTCCCCTTCAGTGATAGTCTCCTCGGTGGACACGAGGAACAGCTCATCACTGTTTTCCATAAACGAGCAGCTTTGGTTCTCCCTCAGCAGATTGCCCCCGAGGTTTGTGGCCACCTGGGCTGTGTCTGCATCTGCTGCTGAAGGGCCACTGGCCTTCTTTCCTTCCGATCTCGCTGAGACCACTGGTGGAGGGAGGCTGCTGCCCCGTGGGGGCTCTGACACCTGTCAGGCCAGCCCCTTACCTAAATCCCCTCTGTATTTGTTAGCACCTGGTCCCGAGACAAGAGGCCCCATGTGAATTGAGCAGTGCAGTGTCAGGGCTTAGGAGCTCTGAGCAGGAGCTGCAGGGATGTCAGGGGAATCTGCACGGCACCCTTGGACCAACGTGCTGCAGAGGAGCCAACATGGGAGGGTCGCCCCAGGCTGGTCACAGCTCTGCCCTGCCACTGCATGAAGTCCAGGTCACAGCTCTGCCCCTGCAGACTCCCCTGCATGAAGTCCCACTTTCTGTGGACCCAGAGGCCCCCCACCTGAGGGAAGCCACACTCTGGGGCCCTGCAAAATGAAGCTATAACATATCACTTAATTTGTAATTAATTCATTCACCCGGCATCTCTTGAGCACCTACCATGTGTCAGACCTTCTCCATGCAGAAACAAAAAATTGAGCTCGAGGCATGAGGAGAGGTGTGCATGTCCCTGGAGCCCACAGATGGGGCACGGCCTCCCAGGACACTAGCAGCATGCAGCTTGCTCCTGGAGCTGGGAATGCCCTTCACAGCCACCCTGCGGCACCCGGCACCTTTTCTGTGCCCACAGCAAACACTGAGTCACCTGGGGCTCTAGGACCAGACCACCAAGGCACTGTCCTGACTCCAGCACTCCCTAGATGGGGGCTCCGTGGAAGTAGCTGATCCTATCTGTGCTTCAGTTTCTTCATTGGTAAGCTGCAGGGCACAATAATGGGACAGCCCTGCAAGCTTGCAATGATGCAGATGCTCAGGGCGGGCTAATCTGTCCCTATTGTCACTGTGACCACCACCCCCTGGGCTTCATATGGTGCATGTTCACTCTCTCACCATTCTGGAGGCCAGGGGTCCAAAGCCAGTGTCACTGGATGGGGGTCGGTCCCTTCTCAGCCTCTGTGGTCACATCCTTCCCTCTCCTGGGTTCAGTCAAAGCTCCACTTCTAAATATATTTGTGTTTGCATTTAGGCCCATCAGAGTAATCCAGGAGAGTCTTCCTGTCTCAGGATCCTTCACTTAATCACATCTTCAGATTCTCCTTTTCCATAAAAGGTACTTCCCAGCACAAATTCCAGGAGACAAGATTTGACATCTTTGGGGCAGGTATTTGGCCCACCACAAACAGTAGGTGCTAAATGTGTGCTCTCTGTTCTTTGTATTACCTGTCTTTTAGTTCACCTGGGTGAAAAAAAAACATGCATACATAGTCTTTCGAATCTTGGAAAGTGACCCAAATGTTTTCCTTGTCCAGGAGAGTGTTTACTGGGGCACAGATATTTTTCAAGTGGTGTAATTCCTGTCCAGCACCTGCTTCAGTAGGTGCTGTGCCTGCCTCGCCCAGGCCAAGGTCAGCTGCCTGTGTGGCCACCTCACACGGCTACCTGGGACCCACACTGGTTTCCAGCCAAGGGTATAGCTGTGAAGCCAGTGCCACCGGGAGACACTTCCCCACACAGCTCCCACGTGGTCACCAGCCTGCTGGGTGGTGCTCCTGAGATCTGCAGCCCCAAAGCTGATCCCCATCTGTGTTGCCAGGCCGTGTACAGAGCCTGAAATTTCAGGGGGAACATCCACAGGGTCTTCCCTTTTCCTCCCAGGCTGAGGTCTTAGAAAGCACTAGACAAACAGAGATCATGTTAGTTTTATTATAGGTGATGCCTGGGTGGGCACCAAGGAGGGGCACAGTCAAGCTTTATGTAGACTTATCTGGAAGGACTCACTTACATACACTCACACCCAGCCTCATAGGTTGTTCTGGAAAACTGTAAACCATGGGCTTCCCTGGCCCTTTCTCACTAAGGGACAGAGTCCATCCCACTAAGGGACAGAGACTCATGCTGTCTATAGAAAAGGGGCCCCAGAGGGTGCTCAGAGAACGGCAGTTTGCTCCCTGAACCCCCATAGCAGGCAGGTCACCCCCTGCATCCTGAGGATGGGAAGCTCTGGAGGCAGGTGGGGACCCCATGGGTGGATATTCCTTCTGCTGCAGGAAAACAGAGTTGCCTTTGGTATTGTGCAGTGAGGGAGGGGACTGAGAGGTGAGAGGCTGGGAAAGGAGGTGGTCAGAGGTGGTCAGCTAGGGACAGATGGGCGCACCCCCAAAGTCTGGACTTTTGTCCCGAGGGGAGCCCTGTGGTGTCACTGGCTGGTGGCAAGGGGTGGCCCCTGCCATGAGCATGGGTTTGCCTGCAGTGATCGGAAACCCCTTCTCGGGGTGGCAGCTGGTGGTCAGTACCTGACTAGTGGGCACCTCTGGGAAGATACAGAAGTTCTTAGTTAATCGTTTGGGACCATCCAGGCATTGGATTTGAAAAACACCAGCTGAGTCGATCATATGTTCTGGATTTTGTTATAAGCCATAGCAGGGAGGATTCGGGGTTTATTGTAAGAAGACTTCCCATTTTTTGGAAGGAGACCAGGACCTTTCCTGGGTTGGGGAGATATCTTAGGGAGAAGGACACGGGCAGGGGCTGGTGTCCAGCAGGGAATTCCCTCAGGTAGTGGCTGGCTGCCCATGGCCCCTTGCAGGCGGAGCTGCATGGCTCAGGGAAAGATGGGTGCCCATGAAGCCCTAGGGTTCTAAAGCAGGGGTGGCTCTCCCCTGGGTCCCCGGGGAACTTTGGGAGTGAGGGACAGGGGCAAAAGCCTTCCTAGGAGGAGAGAGACAGACATCCCCAAGAGAATGAGTCACCCTAGAGGGGCCAGGTGTGTGATTTAGGCTTACACAACCCTCAAACCTATAACACAGGTCTAGAATTCATTCTTGTTTTGCTTGTTTTCTGGCATCCTGCTGTTAGCTAAGAAAATGAGGGCTTGTGCACAAAGTGAACTGCCATGTGGGGAACACAGAAAGGCTCCTTTCTCCTGTGCATTACGGCCATTTCTGTTAGTTTGGGACGTCTGTCACAGAGGTCCGGCTGGCAGGTGTGGCTGGAGACGCGGCTCCCACACAGCCCCAGGGTCCCTGGTACAGCACCCCAGGGCCAGGGGCGGCAGGGAAGGGGACACCCTTCTTTTAAACAGCTGAGGCCTCTACAGGGAAACTGGGTGGGGTTCACTCCCCATGCTTGTCTCTGCAGACCCCCTCGACTGACCTTTTTTCTGGAATATTCTTCTGTGTCTGTGGATTATTAAGCTGCAGTGAGGATGTGTACAATTTGGCTGCTCCCTGACCTTTCTTTTCTTTTCAGTCTTATCCCCATTTCTCATCTCTGTGGATTTCCTGCAGCACCTACCTGAAAGAGAAACGTGCCCTCAACCATTCCTCGGGCGTTACATCATCTTCAGGGCAGTCAGACACACCGTGAAGGCTCCATTTGTGCAAACGCCTGTCTTCTCAGGAGCCTGGCTCTTGGGGAGCTCAGCCTCCCCACCAGCAACATGCAGAGTCAAGAAGTAATGATATGATTCCCTCCACTGCTGAGGTGCGGCCTCCCGGGAAGCACTGGGTGTAGCTGGGCACGTCTTTCCTAGCGACCTGCAACCTGCTGTAGCTGCCATGTGGCTAGTGAGCCCCAAGCTCAGTCTAAAGCGTGGCTGTGGCTGTTCTTTACTCACATGCCCTCTGCACAGCTGTCCCCATGGCGCTCACAGGCTGATCTGCTTCTCTGGGTTTGAAACCATCCTACTGAAGAGGCTCCATTGTTCCTATTCTATGTTCTGAATAGCTTTTTTTTTTTTTTCCCCTAACAAATTCACCTTCTGTCTTATTTTTTTTTTCTTTCGGTCCTAGAGTACAAAGAATTTCACATTGCTCAGTGAATATATGTCATAAACTAGTTTCCCAAATTGGAGTATCTGACATTCACCACAGCCTGTAAGCTTTATTGTAGTGGCTTTCATTTAACTACTTGCCATAGGTCAATAAATGTCAGATTTCTCTGAGACTATATACAAAAAACAAAAAACAAAAGACTTTGACACCATTTTAAAGAGCCAAATTAAAATTACTGTGGGTTTGGTGCCATTTTTTTCATGTGAGCAATGCCAGACAAAAGTAAGTTTATGAATGCTGCCTGCTTGAAGGAATAACGCCCTGTACAGAGCAAGACGGAGGCCCTCATGTCAACCAGCAGCTCATGTCAAGCAGTGATGCAAGCAGCTAAGAGTGTTGCAGCCAAGACCAGATACTGCCCAAGCCAGTAGCAGCTGAGGACACACTGAGAATCAATAACCAGCAGAACCAGAAGAAGTCTGCAAGGGCCTGAGATCGATTAACTAACTCCCTTTAAAAAGGAGGAGTTTTGGAGCAAAATGTCAGACTTTCTCAACTCTGACCACATCAAAAGGCTTGTGCTGCCCAAGGCTCTGCCTGGCTCATCCCCGAAGAGAACTGAGATCCTCTGCTGTCGGAAGGTCATAAGCAGCACCTGAGCTGACCCTGACCGGACTAAGGCGTTACTTCCACTCTGTGCTCACAGACTGACTTTGGGTCCTCATTTCCTATCCCCCACTCTATCTAGTTTCTTGTGTGACTTTGTCTTGTGTTTTGCGTTGTGTGCCGTGTGAGAAGGCAAGTCAAACGTGTGGTGAAACGTCATGGAATCTGGAATCCTGAACCTGCTTTATGATTATGTTCACCTTGCTCTCGGGCTGAATAAAGCTGACGTCATGGAAGGGCACTTCATACCGTGCTCACGATGTGCCTATTTTCCTCAACAACCCAGAAATCTGTGGGTAGCAATGACTAAGGGCTTCTGTAACACAGATGGTCAAGCCCACAAAATAGCCAGCTGGCATCGACTGTCTGGGCTCTAACTATTAAATACACGTTTCAGGTTATTTACTCTTTCCTGAGTGTAGCTATGACTGCATATGATAAGCTGTGGACCTGAGAGGCATCAGAGGCTCACTCCTTCTTATGGGTAAACTTTTTGCTCCTAGAACTGAGGAAATTTCTAGAATGGTCTGGATCTCTCTTCTTCATGACTATGTTCCTTTCCTCTGTGTGTTTTTTGAATCCAGTTTCCTCTCTCAGGCAAGTAGAGACTTGAGAAGGGCCTAGACTGAGCTTATTTTCCAGGAGTCTGGAGTTAGGGGTGCAGGTGATAGAGGAGCTTTTGCTACTGAACCAAAGTGGGTCGACCTTTGGAGAGTCACAGACAGAGACTACACCAGATGGGCTGGACTTGCCTCCTAAGGTCACCTTTATTTGCAGCAAATGAGATTACATGGAATGATTTCCAAAGTTGTGTCTCCCTGAACAAGGATAAGCAGTCTCCTTTTATTGGGGTTTGGGATAAACATTCAGAGGGTGATTCTAACATTATAGTGAAGCTGAGGTAACTGTGTATTTACATCACATTTTCTTTAACCATTCATCTGTCGATGGACTCTTGGGCTACTTCCATGCCTTGGCTATTGTAGATAATGCTGCCATAAATGTAAGGGTGCATATGTCTTTTCAAATTAGTGTTTTTGTTTTCCCTGGGCAAATATCCAATAATGGAGATATTGGGTCATTTGGTATTTCTAGTTTTAATTTTTTGAGGAAACATCATACTGTTTTCCATGATGGCTGCACCAATTCAAATTCTTACTAGCAGTGCATGAAGGTTGTTTTTCATCTGCATTCATCATTTGTTTTCTTGTCTTCTTGATCCTAGCAATTCTAACAGGTGTGTGGTGATATCTCATTGTAGTTCTGATTTACATTTCCCTCAAGATTACTGATGTTGAGCATTTTTTCATGTGTCTGTTGGCCATGTGTATGCTTCCTTTGGGGGAATGTCTATTCAGATCCTCTGCCCATCTTTTAAATAGGTTGTTTGGGTTTTTTTGGGTTGAGTTGTTTGAGTTCTTTCTATATATTGTATATTAACCCCTCACTAGATGTATTGTTTGCAAATATCTTCTCCTATTTGTGACGTCTTTTTTGTTGTTGTTGTTGATTGTTTCCTTCACCATGCAAAGTTTTTTATTTTGATGTACTCTCAATAGTTTCTATTTGCTTTCGTTTCTCTTGCTTTGGTATATGTCTCTAGAAAAATGTTGCTATGGCTCACATCAGAGAAATTACTGTCTGTGCTTTTTTCTAGTATTTTTACTAGAAAAATGTCAGGTCTCACATTAGGTCTTGAATCTATTTGGAGCTTACTTTTGTGTATGATATAAGAAAGCAGTCCAGTTTCATTCTTTTGTGTGTGGCTGTTCTGTTTTCCCAGCACCATTTATTGAAAAGACATCTTTTCTCCATTGCATATTTTTGCCTCCTTTGTCTTGGATTAATTACCATATAACTGTGGGTTTATTTCTGGAGTTGCTATCTTGATCCATTGATCTAATGTCTATTTTGGTGCCAGTCCCATACTGTTTTCAATGACTATAGCTTTGTGGTAAGTCTGGAATTATAATACCTCTGGTTTTGTTCTTCTTTCTTAGGATTGCTTTGGCTATTTGAGATCTGAGGTTCCAGACAAATTTTAGTATTATTTGTTCTAGTTTTATGAAAAATGCTGTTGGAATTTTGGAAAGGGATTACATTGAATCTGTAGATTGCTTTGGATAGTATACAACTATAGAAAAGGATTAGACCATACCATTGGAGACAACATGAATAGATATGGAGGGTATTAGGCTAAGTGAGATAATTTGTACTGAGAAAGACAAATACCATATGATATTCCACTTATAAATGGAGTTTAAAATGAATAAACCAAAAAAAGCAGAATCAGAACTAAAAACAGAACAAATTGATGGTTGCCAGAGGGGAGGAAGATCGGGGGGGGGGGGGGGGGCAAATGGTTGAAGGGAAGTGGGAAGTACAGACCTCCAGTTACAGAATGAGTAAGTCAAGGGAATAAAGAGCAGAGCATAAGGAATACAGTCACTGAATCTGTAATAGCAATGCAGTAGGACAGATGGGAGCTATATGGTGGTCACAGATAGCATAATATAAAAACTTGCCAAATCACTAAGTTATACACTTGAAACTAGTATACCACTGTGTGTCAACTCTGCTCAAACACATACATACATATGTAACATTTTTTTTTTTTTTTAAGAAACTGATAGTTAGGCAGAAGCTTCTAAGCATTTCCTGAATTCAGGCTGCCAGCCTGGTGAATCTTTGTGGGCTTCATTGAGTCAAAATGCAGGGTCTGATTTAGGGGAAAAATTAATCCTCAAGAGATGCCTAGCAAGACATCCAACTGGATCCCCATTCCGGGGGCACTGGAGGGGTATTTTTGGAGGAGCCCAAGTGTCAATCATGAGTCAGGGAAGTGGGCAGCATGAAAGACCCAAGTGGATTCAGAAACTCAGGGCCAGAGATGTGGCCAACATCTCTCAAAGCCTTTGCTATTAGCACCCATCAATTGCTCGTACCATGCATTGGATGCATTGCAAAGCCAATACATATATGCTTTCTGAAGTAGGGAGGTAAGACTGAAGAGTATTGAAGAGTATTGTCAGGGGCTCACAGCATCCCAGGGGCAGTCGAACCTTCAGAAAACAAACTTCACTGTGTTTCATTCTGCCTACCTGGGAGCTGAAGTAGCAATTGATGTATATCTCCTAACTGCAAAAATCAAACACCAGATACAGGCCAAAGACAGAATTATTTTTGAATTTTCTGAAATTCTTTTTTTTTTAAGATTTTATTTATTTATTCACGAGAGACATAGAGAGAGAGGCAGAGACACAGGCAGAGGGAGAAGCAAGCTCCCTGTGGGGAGGCTGATGCGGGACTTGATCCCCGGAGCCTGGGGTTTACGACCTGAGCCAAAGGCAGATGTTCAACCACTGAGCCACCTAGGTGTCCCAGAATTTTTTGAAATTCTAAAGCTATAACTTGTTTTACCTGGTCAGCACATTTTAAATTTAATTTAATTTAATTTACATCTTTTAAAGCCCTGAGTGCTAAACATGCTCTTCTTTTTTTTTTTTAAACATGCTCTTCTTAAGTGCAGATGCGCATGTACTTATTCCACAAAACTACACATAGATAAACCCCAGTGCATTCATTTTGAGCTAAAGGAAAACATCCCCCTAAAAAACAGGGACAAACCAGTCTCTGGTGTTCAGGTGGCATTTCCCTGGCAGAAGGAGTGCCGTGGAGGTTGAATGGTAACCACTGCTTGCTCCATATGACTTTTCTCACTGTGTTCTCAATTTCCCCCAGAAACAACATGTGGGGCACCAGGCCACATGCATGTTACGGTGCTGAAAATGTGATGTGGACTAGGAGAGTTGATAGAAAAGATGCTGTGACCATGGGCTGACTGCATGAAATCAAAATACTATTATTATATTTTTAATTTGGATAAACTGCCATTGTTGCAAGTTACAACAGTTTTTGTCTTCAAGCATGAGGAACTGGAGATTACATTTGGAACATTAGCTCAGGTATTCATCCAAAAACATTTATTACATCCCTACTGTGCACCAGTCCTGGTGCTGAGGCTGGTATATCAGCGTGAGCCATGCAGAGCAGGTCTGCCTGTGGTGCTCTCAGTTTGAATTGGATTTTCTTTACTTTCTTGTCTCACTTTCCCTTAATAAACCTTTCCTTTACTTCATCCTTTGTGTCCCCGAGACTGTGAGAGGAGAACCCTGCAACCCTGCAACAATATCAAATGGAGGGACTCCCTTGGTCTGGTCACAAAGGGATACAAGTTGGAAACAGTAAGATGGATGGATGGGCCTCTAGTTTCTAGCTTGAGTCTCGGAAACAAGTAGAGTCATGATAGTTACAGAGATAATTGGGAAGGAAATCCTAGAAATCCACAGCTGAGCAAACTTTGAAGTCAGACTTGGGTGCTCACAAATCTGCTCTTCGCCATTTTTGCACATTTAGAAGTCTTGCAACCCTAATACTCTTCCATTTCCCATCCATATGTGGGACATGAAACCACCCATTTCATAGGTCTGTAGTAAAAAAAGAGAAAAGGAGAGAAAGAGTGTTTATGTAAAGGCACATGGCACTTACGGGTTGCTCAGTCCCTTTACCTTCCCACCTCCCTGTGCCCCAGGGCTGGTACCTTCCCACCTCCCTGTGCCCCAGGGCTGGTACCTTTCTACCTACCTGTGCCCCGGGGCTGGTACCTTCCCACCTACCTGTGCCCCGGGGCTGGTACCTTCCCACCTCCCTGATTTCAGAGTATACCCCTCTGTTGTCTCCTGCAACCCGCCCTGTGCCATGAATGTGCACTGCTGTCCCACGGACCCACAGGAAGCTGTATTAATGTCACTCCAGTCCATTGAACGTCTTGCAGATCAAGTACAATTTTTTACTTCGGCTTCTATGCTGGTGCTGTTTCTTTGCACACGGTACCCTTTCCTCCCTACCTTTGAAGGGCTTCCAACATCCTATAGAGTCGCTCTGTGCTCAGCCCTGCTCGCTGACTGGATCACTCCATGTATTGTCTTGTCTCTCTTGTTTTAAACTACAAATTTTCTTGTTATTACTCAGGTAAGCTGAGGCCAACAGATGGGGCAATGACTGTCATGGTAAATGCAGTTGGTTACTTAAAGGTCCCAAGAGGAGGGATACACCACATGACGGGGGGCCACATGGGGAGGCGCACCCTTCTGGGTCGCCAGGAGGCAGAGGGAGAGGGGGACCCTCTACTGTGGCTTCCCCAAGAGGAAACAGACTCTGCTGCATAGGCAGGTTTAGAATTGGCTAATGTGACTAATTTCGGAGGGCTCTGGGGTGTAGGGGCTATTCTGAGTTATCTAGTCCTGGGGGTGACTAGTTTGGGGAAATAGTGTCCAGGTCATAAGCACCCTGATAAAGGGAGCGGTCAGGCTTAGGCTCTGGACTGGTTGGCGCTCACAGGACAGGCACACTTCCAGGCATCTTTCACTCTGTCAGGAATTGGCCACCCCTGTAAGGGGCAGTCTTTTCAGGATTGACAAGGCCGTAATAATGTCAAAGCACCGAAAATATAGAAAATAGAAAGGCCTGACTCAGAAATCGTCTTTTCTCTTGGCATTTTCATCTGCCATATGTTCTTATTTGTTAGCTCATCCAGCTCAGCGAATGACCTCCTAACAGAGGGATGCTTCCTTGTCCCAAGCTTACAATTTTGCAACATCTACTAGTGTCAATTGCTTATAGTAAGTAGTCAATGGGCATCTGTTCATCGAAGAGCACAATAGGCATTTTACTTGGAAAGTGGCAGAGAGAAGAGAGGGCACTAGAGATGAGGGGAACCAGTAACTAAAATTGAACAGAACGTGCATGCTTTGACTGCAAGACTCACCATCTGACCTCTAAATGCACTATTAGCAATAGTCTGTTGTACTGAAACTCCCAAACAACACAAAAAACCCTCACGGGGGCACCTGGGTGGCTCAGCTGGTTAAACATCTGCCTTTGGCTCAGGTCCTGATTCCGGGGTCCTGGGATCGAGCCCCACATTGGGGTCTCTGCTCAGTGGGAAGTCTGCTTCTCCTTCTCCTTCCCTGTTGCTTGTGCTCTTTTTCTCTCAAATAAATAAATAAAACCTTAAAAAAATAAAGTAAAAAAAAAAAAAAACCCTCACAGAATGCAGCAGTGAGAGAGACTGGTAAGAGCCAAAAGATAACTGCTATTTAGGGTAGTAACTGATATTATGAATAGGGATAGCATCGTGCCTTCTAAGCGCAGTAAGGATGATATTAGATGGGATCAGTAGATGAGTGTGCCTATTAGGGAGAGAATAAATGCCAGGAAGATGTTGGTGTATGCTATGGACATATGATAATTATGAGTTTAACCATAATTTAAAGAGTCAAAATCATTTGTTTTGGTTTAAAGTAATTATCATATTCGGTTCATTCTAGACGTTTTCCGGTTCATTCATAAGCTAGGCTTGTGGCTGGTAGGGAACTTAGTAGAAATGCTATAATTAATATTGTTATCGGTTTGCTGGTTTGTGATGCTCAAGGAAGTGGGAGGAATAATGCAATCTCTAAGTAGAAAAGTAAAAATGTAATAGCTACTAGGAAAAAAATATTTAAGAAAGGTAGACGCGCAGATCCCATGGGGTCAAAACCACAGTCAGCAGCTGCAGCTGCTATTTATTGCCACATCCTCGTTTTTAGCACTTCCTAGAAAACTCAACATTAACCCAATGACAGTTAATAGCCCGGGAGAACTATCTGGTTAAATAGATGGCACGTAAGTCGCACATTCAGTTACAGGGCTCCTCCTCGGTGTCCCGGGAATGGCTGGGCTGGGTGGCCGTGCTCACGCGGCTCGGGTGACTTCAGGAGACAATGCAGGGAGTCCGGGACCCGAAAGCCGCGGGACCTGGGAAGCCTGCCACCGCTTCACTTCAGACCAGTCTTTCAAATCAGATTTGCGGATGCCTCTTCCCTCAGCGGGGAATGTGGAGGACGGTGCAACGTTCGTCCAGTATGTGCTCATCGCATGACTCGTCTCCATTTAACAGCTTCAAAGTGTCACACACACAAGACGCTCATTAATGCTCACAAGTGAGGCAGAAAGCTGCCCGGCGAGTTCACCACGGGGCGCTGACCGCAAACTGGTTTCGGAGGCTGGTTGTCTCTGCTCTGACTGGGACAGAAGCTAGGGACGTAGCTTTCAACCTTCCTTTTGGGGCACAAGACTTCCGGAGTAAGTCCAGCGCAGGCTTTCCGTGGAACCGTCCAGCAGGGCTGAGGAGGGCAGGTGGGAAGTTCTCATACAGCCCCACGGCTGCTGGGCCGGTCGCCTCCCTTGACCCGAGGGCACGATGAGCTTCACTGCGCTTCATGGAAGAGGCTCTGCACAGAGAAGCTCAGGGCACGCTCCTCAGGCCAGTGACGGCGCCAGCTGTCATCAGCTCTCGGCTCCTCTGTCAGTCTCCCAGGATCAGATGGGCCTATGCTCCCCGGCTTGGACAGCCCGTACTCCCCTCTCAGACGGGCACGTGCTCCCCCTCAGGTGGGCGCGTGCTCCCCCTCAGGTGGCCATGTGCTCCCCCTTAGGTGGCCATGCGCTCTCCCTCACGTGTGTGCATGCTCCCCCTCACGTGGCCATGTGCTCTTTTTCCCCCTCAGGTGGCCCCGAGCTCCCCTCACGTTGCCATGTGCTTTTCCCCCCTCACGTGGCCGCGAGCTCCCGTCAGGTGGGCGCGTGCTCCCCCTCGGACGCTCCCCCCACCGCGCCTCCCAGCTCCCGCCGATCCCCCGCCGGCGGCCCGGCGGCCCTGCTCGTGGCTCCCGTCTTCCTAGTGACCGTCGCTCAGCGCTGACCTCCCGGGAAAGGGTCCGGAGCGTCCTGCCGGCAGCCGCGGCCCGAGCGCGGTCCCCTTGCTGCTCGGGGAGGCCTGTCCGCCACCCGCCACCGCCACCGCCACCGCCTCTCCTGGGGTCTCGCCGCGGCCCGGCCCCACGTGGCCGCCCTCCCAAGGAGCCCGCAGCCGCCGGCGCCTCCGCGGCGAGCCCGAGCAGCCCGAGCAGCCGAGCTCCGTGTGGACCGCCGGGCGCCGCGCGGGACCTGCCGCCTCCACGTCCGCCGCCGCCGCCCCCGCCCCCGCCCGGGTCTGGCGTCCGGCCGCCGTGGCCGAGCACCGGTGCTGGCCTCTGCCCGCGGCCGCGGGGGCCCCGCAGGAGCCCGGCTGTGGGCCTCGCCCCGCCCTCGGGTGCCCTGGTGGCCGGGAGCCGCGCCCTGCGACGGCGGCGGTGGGCGGCGAGGCGAGCGGCGCGCAGGGCCCGGCCGAGGCGTCCGGATCGGAGGCGGGTGGGGAGCCCCAGGGCCCGCGGGCGGCCGCGCCGGGAGGCCCGCTTCTTCCTCGCGGCCCCGGGGGCGGGCGGCCGTCCCCAGGCCTCAGAGCCTGTGAGCAGGAGCCTCGTCCCGGCCACGGCCGTAGCGCGCCAGGGCGCGTCCCAGCGGGTCCCAGCGGCCGCGGAGAGCAGCAGGGGAGGAGATGCCGGGCGGCCCGACGGGGTCCCTGTCCCCACGCGCCGAGGTGCCCCGTGCGGGCGGCCCCAAGTCGGAGCCCGTCGGGCCTCAGCCTCCCTGCTCGCCGCCCTCCTGTGATGGCGCTGGCGTCCCCCTGGTGTCGCGCCTGACGGGCCAACACGGGCGCTGCACGGTCTCCACCAGGGTCGCGGGGAGGAAGCGTGTGTGAACCGCAGACCCCGGAGGAGGAGTCGTCACGTATCAGGCGGCAGAACTTTTACAGCCAAAGATGCAGGGCCGAGGCGCAGCAGGCCCGAAGTAAGCCTTGGGGGTTGGAGCAGTCGGCGGAGGTTCCTAGAGGTCGATTTTACATTTATTTATTTATTTATTTATCTATCTATCTATCTATTTATTTATTTATTTATTTATTTATTTATTTATTTATTTTTAAAGGTTTTATTGACTTATTCATGAAAGACACACACACACAGAGGCAGAGACACAGGCAGAGGGAGAAGCAGGCTCCATGCAGGGAACCCGACATGGGACTCGATCCCCGGACTCCAGGATCACGCCCTGGGCCGAAGGCGGCCGCTCAACTGCTGAGCCACCAGAGATCCGTGTTTTATTTATTTAAAGATTTTGTTTATTTATATGAGATAGTGCGAGAGGTGAGAGCATGAGCAGGGGGCGGGTGAGAGTGAAGCCGACTCCACACCTAACAGGAAACCCGACCCAGGGCGCGACCCCAGGACCGCAGGACCATGACCTGAGCCGAAGGCGGGCACTTACCCGACTGAGCCCCCCGGGCTCCCCTCAGATGTTGATTTTATATAAGTCAACAGACTTTCTGTGGCCTTCATATAAGACACAGGGTTTTCTTTTCTTGAATCAACCATATAAGGAATGGTTGGTACTTTATTGTCATAACACAAGAGAAACAAAAAAACTATGTATTTATTTGGTTTTGTAAACTTGATCAATGTAACATATCTAGCGAGATATTTAAGGTTTTCAAGTCCTGAGTTCTCTCTGGTATAATTTAATCTTTGACCACATTGTCCAGCTTAGGTAAGTCTCTGTTGCCACATCTAAGACACTTGCTGCTTTATAGACTCATCCTTGACTCCAGAACTTCCACTCAACAGGCACCTGGGCACAGGGAAGGAAGCAAAGGTGCCACCCACTCAGAAACTTTGAAGAGCTGGGTCAGGCGGAGCAGGGCTGGTTTGCAGTGCTGACCTACAGGCAAAGGTGCCCTGGGAGCGTAGGACACTGGGCCGGGGCTACAGGTGAGGCCAGGGCTGCAGGTGAGGCCAGGGCGGGGCGGGGGACAGCGCTGGAGGGAAGCCTCATCTGAACCTACACAGTCCCCCGCGCCCTGAGCTGGCTGGATGACGTGGGTCGGGGGCCACTGGGCCACGTGGCCGGGAGGGCAGACAGGGTGGGGATGGACCCAGCCCTGGGACCTGTGTCAGGAGAATCAAAAGGAGCACAGCTCTGGGGGAAGATGGGGTGCCTGCCAAGGAAAAGATGGGAGGCAGACCATTTAGACCTCCGAGTATTGCAAGTTCAATTATTTAGACTGTTTTTTTTTTTTTTTTAATTTTTCTAATTTCTAAGAACTCTCAGTGTTGTTAAAAACAGGATAAATTCTTTCTGTCACACTATACTACACATTTTCTCCCCAGTTGACAAGTGGCTTTTAGCTTTTTCTATGATGAGTTAACCATACAGGTGGCCAGTGTCTGTGTCTCCCTGCGTGGGGTTTGCCGTCACTGTGTCCCTGCTCTTCCCCAGGGTCACCTTCCACACAGCCGACTCACCCCCCAGAAGAGTGTGGACAGGCACCCTGTTTATTCACATCTCTGTGTCCTTTGGGAAGGTTTGATAGTTTTGTTCAAAAAGGTGCTGCATTGAAATTCTGTGCCTCTTACAAATATTGTCTTCCATAACATTTCTAATAGTTACTTCTGAAATATAGAAATACAAGATTCTTGTTCATTTGTTGTTTTCATCAGCCACCATGATTTGTGTGTGTATATCAGTAGACCAACTTAGTATTTATAAACAATGATTGTTTGTTATAGAACTTTCTATTATTTGTGACATATTTCTCAGATTTCTTCAAGTCTCGTAACGTCACAATGGTTACTGCATATAAAAAACTGTGAATCATAAAAATGATAGCAAATAACCTTGCCTCATTCCAGATTTTATTTTATTTATTTGTTTTTAAAAGTGTTATTTATTTATTCATGAGAGACATACAGAGAGAAGCAGAGGCACAGGCAGAGGGAGAAGCAGGCTCCCTGTGGGGAGCCCAGCTCAGGACTTGATCCGGCAGATCACGCCCTGAGCCGAAGGCAGATGCTCAACCCCTGAGCCACCTAGGTGCCTCTGACAGAATTTGTTTAAAGAAACAAACTTTGTACTTCAGATTAGTTCTAGAATTATAGAACACTTGCAAAGGTAGTACAAAGAATTCCTTTATACCCTGAATCCAGATTCCTGTATTGTTAGTACATAACTTACATTCTACACTTGTCACAAGTGATAAGGCAACAGGGATGCATTATTTTTAACCACTCTCCACGTCCCATAGTTTTACCTAATGTCCTTTTTTTTGTTCCGACCCCGTCCAGGATGTCATACTACATTTAATCACCTTGTCTCCTTAGGCTCCTTTGGGCTGTGACATTTTCTCAGACTTTCCTTGTTTTTGATAACCTTGGTAGTTTTGCAAAATACTGATGAGTAGTTTTGTGGATTATCAATCGATCTGGATTTGTTTGATGTTTTTCTCATGATCAGACTGGTATTATGGGGTTTGGAAGGAAGAGTATGGTGTACAGCACCCTTCTGATCACATAATATAGAGGGTCCCTACTGTCCACATGACCTTACAGTGATGATATTGACCTTGATCACCTGGCCAAGGTTGTGTTTGCCTGGTATCTCCACCATAATGTGACCTTTCCCCCTTTCTATACTGTCCTGTTTGGTGATACATCAGCAAGCGTTCCCCACCCATGGGTGACCCACCAGGCATGGCCCCCAAGTGAGAAGCTGAGCAAGGCCTTCTTGATGAGGGAATGTCTACAGATGCTACTTTGAATTCTTCTGGTTGGGAGGTTTTCTTTTATTTCCCATTGACTAATTCATTCAATAATTTCTTTGTTTCAGTATGGACTCATGGATATTTATTATACACTTTGGGTTGTAATATCATAGTATTACTTATTATGTTGCTCAAATTGTTCCACCTTAGCCATTGTGAGTACTTTCAAGTCAGCTCTGGTCTCATGACCCCATCGTTTTGTTTTCTGAGTATTCACTTATATTCTGATATATTCGGTTATTTTTCTAAGAAATGCTGGGTTCTTCTAGGGAAGAATGGTATTGGGAACACTCCTGGGTGCTGGACGTGCTCATTTCCACTAGGGTATTATGGTTTCTCATTCCAATTTTATGTATTTATTTGTTTACTTAAGATTTGTTAATTTTGAGGGTGAGTTGGGGCAGAAGCAGAAGAAGAGAGAATCCCAAGCAGATTCCCCACTGAGCTCAGAGCCCGAGGCGGGACTTGATCTCATGACCCTGAGATCATAACCTGAGCTGAAATCAAGAGTCAGACATTTAATGGACTGAGCCACCAAGGCACCCTTAATTCCAATTTTTAAAATAGCTTTATTTAGGTATAATTGATATCCAATAAAATTACATCTTGAAGGGTATAATTTGGTAAGTTTTGACTTTATGTACACATCCATGGAACCATTACCACAATCAGGGCAATGAACATCTATGTCGGCCCCAAAGGCTCATCATGTCTGTTTACTCTCTTCTATTTCCCTTCCCACCACCCCTCACCCACCACTCATCCCAGACAACCAACCGTTGGCTTCTTTACTCTGCATAGTATTTTTGAGATTCACTGATGTTGCTTCATGTGTCAACAGTCCATTCACTTTTTTTCTATATAGAATGCATCGTTCTTTTTTATTTTTATTTAAATTCAGTTAGCCAACATACAGTACATCGTTAGTCTCAGATGTAGCGTTCAACAATTTATCAGTTGCATATAACACCCAGTGCTCATCACATCGCATACCCTCCTTAATGCGTTTTTATTGTTGAATAGTATTCTGTTGAGTGGATATACTCTAATTTATTGATTGATTCCCTTATTATTGGGTTGATTCCAGTTTTTGACTATTAAACACTGTAAACTGTAAGTTTTCATGTATATATATATATATGCTTTAATTTTTCTTGGATAAATATTATAAGGGGGATTTTTTAGTTACACCATAAGGGAACGTTTTACTGTTTCCAAAGGGTTGTTGTTCCAGGATGTTGAAAGTTTCTTAATCTTTATTTGTTTTTGTTGCTGTAATAGTTCAGTCATGTTCCCACTTAAGTGTACATCCCTAATCATATCCTAGTTTGTTTTCTCTATTAGTTTCATTTACATAAAGTCAATACTTAAACTTTTTAGAAATTTTAAGAAATTAATTTTCTCTTCATGTCTTCTTATGGATTTATTGAAAATGATTTTCTCTTTGTCCCTTTTCTGTGGAAAGTTTAGTAGTTTGGAATTTTGTTTGTGGTCTACAACTCCTTACCCTAGAGATAACAGGAATATTTATTTTAATGAAGTCTAAAGTTAATACATTTCTGACCTATCATCCTGAGCACTAGGAATTCAGATTCTTTTTTTTTTTTTTTTTTTTTATTCATGAGAGACACACACAGAGAGAGGCAGAGACACAGGTAGAGGGAGAAGCAGGCTCCATGCAGGGAGCCTGACATGGGACTCGATCCCAGGTCTCCAGGAACACACACTGGACTGAAGGCGGCGCTAAACCTCTGAACCACCCGGGCTGCCCTCTTTTTTTTTTTTTTTTTTTTTTTTATTTTTATGTCAGATTCTTTAAACAGTTTCCACGTATCTGCTGTTTTTGTCTGAGATTTATTTCATCTTGATGTTTCAATACACACATTACAGAGGATTGTTATTGATTCAAACAGTTAAAATATGAATGGCAACTCTTTTCTCATCGTTTTTTCTTGCATTTCAAGTTTTCCTTCTGAGATAACATTTCTATTTCCCAAAGTACATGATTTCTCTTAGTGACAATTCAGCAATAGTGCATTCCCTGTTTTTGTTTGTGTGACTATGCTTTTTATTTTATCATCAAACTCAGAACATGGTCCCCCTGGAGATAGGATTCTAGGCTTATGGGTGTTTTCTCACCCATCAAAGCTGGTGTTGCAGTGGCTTCTGGCTTTCTTTATTGT
Source organism: Vulpes vulpes (assembly GCF_048418805.1). NCBI lineage: Eukaryota > Metazoa > Chordata > Mammalia > Carnivora > Canidae > Vulpes > Vulpes vulpes. Next base: position 65,475,771 of record NC_132782.1, on the reverse strand, counting down.
GGCTGAGAACCTGTCAAGCTAATTGTCAGTCTGGTCATTCTGCTATAATCTGTTTTCTTATGATTCCTTTAAAGATCTTCTCTTTGTATTCAATAATCCTTAATTTTACTACAACGTGCACTTATGTGAATTGTCTTTCTTTAATCCTGCTTGGGATTAAGATATCTGAACAGGTTTTTAAAATCTGGAAAATTCGGAGTTATTATTTATTTTATCTTCAAGGATTGCTTCTTGTCTTTATCTCCGCTCCTCTGAAACTATTACTTCACAGTTATTGGATCTACTCTCTTCTTTCATGTCTTCTCAGCTAGGAGGGGACATTCATCACCAAAAGCCTGAAACATAAAACCACTTGCTTCTACATCTACTTTGTTTTAAGGAGAGTAGCAAGCAGTTTTACAAAAGAGGTTCTAATAGGAGAGAAGATTTAGTGTTGTCTTTTATTTTATTTTATTATTATTATTTTTTAATCTTTATTTATTTATGATAGTCACACACACAGAGAGAGAGAGGCAGAGATATAGGTAGAGGGAGAAGCAGGCTCCATGCACTGGGAGCCCGACGTGGGACTCGATCCCGGGTCTCCAGGATCGCGCCCTGGGCCAAAGGCAGGCGCCAAACCGCTGCGCCACCCAGGGATCCCCTTTTATTTTATTTTTTAAAATATTTTATTTATTTAATTTATTTATGAGAGACACAGAGACACAGGTAGAGGGAGAAGCAGGCTCCCTCTGGGGAGCCTGATGTGGGACTTGATCCCATGACCCTGGGATCACAACCTGAGTCTAAGGCGGATGCTCAACCACTGAGCCACTCAGCCTTCCCTAGTGTGAACTTTTAAACTCAAATTTACCCACAGGTAAGTCAAAGATATGTGGTGGAGGTACTTTCTTTGGAAGTAGGAATTGTGTGTGTGTGTGTGTGTGTGTGTATGTGAGAGAGAGAGAGAGAGAAACTACCATGGATTCTGATTCACAACATCCATGTACCTTGTTCATTGGCTGAAAGCTTACAGTACATCCGGTGCCCATGCAGGTGATGTCAGCTTTGTTCTCACGCTTCCACACTCTGCTCTGTTGCCATTGTCACCATTGGTTTGTTTTCCTTCGGGATCAAGGTGGGTGCTCACCTATAATGTCTCACGTTAAATTTATTCTCCGGCTGTTCCTTCCTGAATGCCTAATTTTGCCTACTTACACCTATCATGAACCCAGCATCTAATATCTCCAAGATGAAATCCTCCAACTCCAATGTCACGTGATCTTCTAATCCTACCAGTTCACAGAAAATGTCCAAGGCCAGCCATCACAGAGCCTAATGAACTATAGAATATCAAATTCTGTGCAAAGGGGATGCTTTCACCCCCAAACATTTCTAGTTGCTTAAAGGGCTCCCCTTCTCAGGCTTGCCAGGCTCTCCTACCAAGGCCATGAGGATCTTCTAGACCTACTGTGGATCCTAAAGTCACCATTTCCCGGGAGTATGGGTGCGTCCTTACAGTAATCGGGAAAAGAAGAAAAGGTGGCCGGGGAATCAGGATGGCAGTGGGTGGAAGGATGTACCCCACATGTCTGGGTGCCATCTGCCAGCAGTCCTCAGCTGAGGGCTCAGTTGCTCTTTTAGAAAGCAGCAGGCTAGGGTGGTTTTGACCCAGACATGATGAATGCACAGCAGTGAGGGTCACACTGATTCAGGGACAGCTCCCTGACCAGAGTCCCCGGGGCCACGGCAGGAAGTCAACAGGTATCGGGTAATACCTTTAATAATAAAAGAAGCATGTGCATGCTGGAACTCGGCATGTAAAAGTCCACCTCTGGGGAGAAAGCTGACAAGAAGCTAGGCATATAAAAATCCTCGGAACAAATCCACCGCTGGCTTTGAAACAATACCAGTGAAAAGAAAAGTAGCAGCTGAATTTGGTTTGAAGCCACGATAAACGGCTTGACTCTGCTTCCAGGGAATTTGGCAGGGCTGAGGCTGCTGTGTCTTGCTGCTGCCTCTTGCAAACATGCATTTTTGTTTAATGGAGTTTCAACAGCTCAGAGTGAGGCCTGGCCCGCCTGACCTGGGCTTCCCCAGAGTGGCTTGGGCTTGGTCAGACCTCACCTTGCCTGGTGGTGCCCCAGCTTGCCACCCCAGGTCACTCAGCCTCTTCGGTCTTGATTTCCTCGCCTGCAAAGAGAGGGTGGTGCAGTAATTCTACTTATTTTTAGAGTTTTATGAAAAAACGTAATTTATAAGATGCAAAGTCCTTGACATGCCTCCTTGGTGGTAGCGCCAGGCTGGGGCAGTAGCTGCAGGGAAGGAGTCTTCGGGCTCCAACACAGGCAGCCTGCAGGATGGTGGGCCATGCTGCTCACTGGATAATGCAGTCTACCAGCTTCTGGGGCTCTCCGGGGAGGAGGAAAGCCTGGGGGGCGACTGCGTGGGATTTGGATTCTGGGGTTCCTTGTGGGTTGGTTGAGAAGCCTATTCCCAAAATAGGATTCCCAGCTGGTGTCTGGACAGGTTAGTTCACTCCGAGACAAAGGTGTGGGATAGCAACGCCTGTTAGGATGAAAGTCTTGGTTTGACTTTGAAAATGCTCTTGGATGAAGCCTTAATGGTGGGAGGGCAGATTCTAGCACCATCCTCAGGACAGTTCAAGCATCAGAAAATTAGGAAGTAACTGTCCAGGCCCCATGTAACCCCAAAACACAGTGGGGACTTGTATTGCTTGATAAATGTCTCCTCTGATCACATGAACAATCTTCTAGTGTCAGAGGAAGCATGGATAGGACTGAGCCCGGCATTTACCTCCCGGTGACGGGTCTCTCTTTGTCCTCAGTAAGAGAGCCCCCCAATTTTATTCTCATTCTGGCATACGACCCAAATAAAGACTGCATCTCCCAGTTTCTCTGAGGCTTGGCGGGGTGAGGAGCACAGTTCTAGGACTCCGCAACAAGTGGCATGCCCCCTCCCAGGGGTGTCCTTGCAGGAGGGCTACATTCTGCTCCCCTTTCTGGTGGCTGGGAGCAGACACAGTGGCCAGGGCTGCAGTGACAATCTCGGGCACCCGCATCCGGTGTGAGCATCTGAGGAGCCTCTGAAACCCTGCAAGCCCCCTCTTGCCCTCCTCCCACCTGCCTGGACCTCCCTTTCATGGGGGACACAGACACACGGATTTTGTTTAATCAAAAACTACATCTTCCAGGGACAGGGGAAGGCTCTTCCAGAGGCCACTGCCAGGTTGAAAGGCTAACTCAGCTCCAGAATGACGTGCAGTTACCTACAAAGGGGTGAGAGTGAGGAAAAAGGAGATATTCTAGGAAGCAAAGGGAACACTGATATTCTGAAATCGATGCAAGAAGGAACTAACATTTTACTTCTGAGCTTGGGTTCCCAGCTGAGACAGCAGGGGTGAGCATTCGTTTATGTTGGTACGCACGTGTGAATCACTCCAGTTTTATTAATCGACGTGGTTCTTTCCATTCGATGCTGTACTCAGACAGCTGGTGGAATGGCTAGTTCTTCTTTGGCATTGGGATGTGACAGGGCTTTGCTCTGAGGCGTAGGGTGCAAAGCCCTGGCATGTGTGTGCGCAGCCTGCAGACTTGAGTATCTGATTCCATCCACACGCTGTAGTTTCTCATACAAAGTCTTCCATCGAGCGTGTGGGCACACAGAAGGGGCAGCGAGGGCGTAAGGGAGTCCCTCTGTCTGATGAGCTAGCAATAGACGGCGTGTTAAAGAGCTTGGTGTCACCCAGAGGCCTGTGTTGGCCAGACGGCCTCTGCACCCCAGTTAATAGCTCACTCTTCACAGAACTGATTTCTGACCCCAGAGGTATTTCTAAGTGTTCCAGTGACTGCCCTCATCACTGAGTAACCGGGGTTCACACAAAACACCTCAGCGTGGCCCCTCAGAATTCGTCTTGCTTGGGTCTCCAGGCCGTGTATCATGTTGGCAATTCATTTTCCCTGCAGTGAAAAGATTAATGTTTGATCTGAGTAGCTCTCGAGCTCACAGAGGGCCATGGAACCCTGAGCGGAGTGTGGCTAAGGCCTTGGGACAAACTGACTCATCCTGGTGCGCGAGTTCTCACATAGAGGCTCTTGATGATCCTGCCTATGCAGGCCTAGCACCCCAAGTGCACAGCACACCTGCAGGGGGGATGCCACTGGCCTTCTGGCTTGTGAACCTAATTTTCTAACCCAACAAGGGCTTGTAAGGTGAAAATACTGAAGCATTTTGTCTGAAGCCCACTTTCCAATTACACTGCCACATAACAGGTGGGATGCATGGGGTCTCTCCACTGCCCAGGGCAGCCCTGTTTGGGGACCCCTGGGATAGAGTGTACCTTTGTGACCTGGGCAGAGAAGCAGGGCCCAGGCCCTTGCTAGCACTTCAGCATCTCTGCCTTGTTCACAGACTCTGCCACCAGCAACCTCGAGGCCTTTGGGCACTGGAGGGCTTTTGTGTCTGAAATTTCGCTTTGTTAAGGCTTCCTCCTTTTTTTTTTTTTTTTTTTAAGATTTTATTTATTTATTCATGAGAGACATACAGAGAGAGGCAGAGACACAGGCAGAGGGAGAAGCAGGCTCCCTGCAGGGAGCCCGACGTGGGACTCAATCCCAGGACCCTGAGATCACACCCTGAGCTGAAGGTGGCACTAAACTGCTGAGCCACTCAGGCTGCCCCTCATTAAGGCTTCTGATTAAAGATACTCTGGCTTTCCACTTTGAGTATTTGCATGTATTTGGGGAGATACTCCATTGAATGTGATGTGCTGAAGCAGAGTCATTGGTGGCAACACCCAAAGCAAGTTGGGTCTTCATCCATGGGGCCTGGGGCAAGCGCCTGTGGTCACGGCAGCCGAGGTGGCTGGGGTAGGGGATTTCACGTGGCTGTGTCTTCTCTGCTTCCTGCGTGGGTGCTCCACGCAGGTGAAGGACAAGCTGGTCAACCAGAGACCCTCGTAGCTCACCGCACAGCTCCCGAGAAAGCCAGGCAGACAAATGCCCCGTTTTGATGATGAATTTCTGGGTGTCAGCAGGCTGGTCATCCTATGGCATCTGCTGCGCACCAGTGGGTTTATTTACCTGTTTAATCCTTCCTGTCACTGAGGTGGAGAAGTTAGTTGAAGATTCCTGCTTCGTAGATGGGGACGCTGAGAGCCAGTGCTGTGAAGGGACGGCCACCGCCTGGGGGTCCACCCTGGGCTCAGCATCTGCATCCTGGCCACATCCGCCCGTGGGAGCAGGTGTCTCCTCAGGGTGCTGTGCTCCAACAGACCCCTGGCTTCGCGGGCTTGGCTGCAGGAGCACGATCGTTCCCGATGCTCTCAGACCACCGTGGCTCAGAAAGAATGGTTTTGACAGGAGTGATTTGGTCACCATGGGCAAACCTAACTTTTTCCTGGCAATGATCCAGCCCCTCTACGTCTCTGGATCTCAGCTTTCTGAGCGCAGCATCCTAACCACCCCTAGGAAACGATTCCTCTCCGGCTTTTCAATGTCAAGTAGTTCCTTAACCATTAGTTGTTAAGCTAAATATGTGTCTTCAGCCTTTTTTACCCTCTGGCGAGGGAAATAGGAAAGACAGGGGAGTCTCCACACCTATGGTCTGGCTTCCTCTCCAGCACGAAGGAATGCAACTGTCTCCATCCCAGCCGTCCACACTCTGGTGTCTCAGGTTCGTACATTTCTTTGTGGCTCGACACCCACTTTTGTCACTGCCCTTCCTGGTGGAGGCTCATGCCTGGGGGGCGGTGTGGAAAGTGAGTCCCTGTGATTTCAGAGGCTGCAAGCAGTCACAGCGCTGTGCGTGATAGAAATGCTGAGTTCTGTCCCTGGGCCACCCTTGCAAGTGGCTCTGAGTCCCCTCTGCTTTTGTCATGTGCACTCACTGCCTTGTGGTCTAGACGCCCTTGTGGGATTGCTCAACTTGCAATAAAACAACAACAACAACAACAAACCATTTTGGTGTTTTAATCGCATGACCAGCAGACAAGTTTTACTTTACGAACATGTTCTTGGGATGGCTGACAGGCTCTTGATGGAAGGCATCAATCCTCCCAGTGGCATGATCGAATCCAGCTAGCCGGGTTTCCCTGCGGCAGACAAGCCAGAGGCTTCAGCCTGCTAGGGGAACACGGGCTGGCATGGGAGTCAGGAGGGAGGGGGTGGCCCACTCGAGGCCCCGGGGAAGACGGAGAAAGAGGGGAGGGGGGTGGGAAGCCCCGAGGGGGGCGCCCAGGAGGGGTACCTCGGGACGCCCCCTCAGTGCACCATTTCAGAAACTGGCCAGCCGGGCAGGACGTGACTGGGGCTCAGTCAGAGTAGTCAGGGACCCCAAACACATTCCAGCCAGTTGTTCTGGGTAAAAGGCATGAGGCCATGAATAATTCGTGGAGATTGATGAGCTACCTCATGGAGAATCTGGCTGAATTTTTAAAAAAATATTTTATTTATTTATTCAGAGGACACAGAGGCAGAGACACAGGCAGAGGGAGAAGCAGGCTCCCTCTGGGGAGGCCGATGAGGGACTCGATCCCAGGACCCTGGGATCACAACCTGAGCCAAGGGCAGAAGCTCAACTGCTGAGCCACCCGGGTGCCCTGAATCTGGCTGAATTTTGAGGAGCTCCAGGAAGAAGACAACATTGCCCCTGCATGTTGGTGGGGGTGGGTGGGCGGGGGGGGGGCAGTGAGGGGCAGTGGTGAGCAGCCTCAGGGAAAGAAGGGTTCCCTCAGGAGGCTGTATGATGGCGCAGAGCTGGTCACCTTTGCCCTGGAGACTAGGAGCTGAAAACTGACCTCTCCGGAGGCTCCGCCTCAGCGCGTGAAGTAAGGGGCTGTGATGGTGTCTCCCCTACCGTCACTGAGTCCGAGTGTCCCTTTTTGCTTGATGATGACTCTGGTCTCTTATTTCTCCCTGGTGGCATTATTTGTTTCCCTGGGGCCCTTGCTCTAAGGTGAAGGGTGTATGGTTTTGTCAAGACGAGCCCCTGGCACAGCAGACCCCAAGCAAGGAGGGGCCCCAGGCAGGGAACAGCCCACCACCTCCCCTTGTCCACCTTCTCTCCCCTTGTCCCCAAACTCTGCTGTAGCTGAAAAGGCTGCACCCACTAGGAAGAGCAGCAGCCTGGAAGCCGAGCTGCCCCACAGTCAGAGAAGAGAGAGGAAAGCAGAGAAGCTGCTCCACGGGCCTGAGAGGACATGGAGACAGCACGCTCCCAGGGAACAAAGGGAACGCACACTTGCACACGCTTGCACATGGAGGATCTGCACTAGAAGGTGGGCGCCTCCCAGGGCAAGCAGGCTGCTCTCCTGGGAGACACATGCCTTCGGAGAAAAAGTGAAAAAAAAAATTCCTCTGGGTTTATACCGTCCTAGCCTGCAGAGATCACACTTTCAGGAAAGTTTGTTGGCAAATGGATTGTCATGTGGGCCATGGCATGAGCCGTCCAGGGGCGACTTTCACGGAAGACGCGGCGGGCTGCCCTGCACAGCCTCCCTGCCTCTGGCCCATGCCCTGCCCTTTCCGTCTCCCTGGCCTATTGCCTGAGCCAGCCTTTCGTGGTGGCCCCGGGTCTTTGGATCCATGGACTGGGCGGTGCCAAGGACAGCCTACGACAGAGGTCATCGGAGTGGCCAGCCACATGGCTGTGATCGCAACACAGAAGATGACCTGGGCCTCCCGCACTCTCCCTCTGGCTTCCTTTCATAGCTGGCTTCCCGCTTCACTTTTCAGCCCTGCTGTGGTTTCTATTATTTAGGATTCCTGTTTATTCCTCCAACTGGTGTTCTGGGTATTCCTGTCTGCCACCCACGGTAGAGTCAACTCACAGAATCTGCTCCTCCAAACCTCCTGTCCATGCCTTTTTGGCTGGGGAGCACACGCTCTGGTCCTGGGCCTGAGTCTGCAGGTCACCTGGGAGGCTGCAGGATGACTCTGAGGGGTTAGTGTCTACGCGGACTCACTGTGTTAAGGGAGGCTGCAGAGATGTCAGCCTCTCCATGCACTGGTTATAACACAGTGACATGCTGACGAAGACAGTCTGTCCTGGGAAAAAGAACAGGGCCCACAGAGACTTTACAACCAAGTGGGAATATGGAATCCTCTGGACATTTAAATCACATCTCCATTGTGTTTCACCTCTAAGAAACATTGCTTTCCATGACGTGTGTCAGTAGCCTCTTGAAATCCCTCCTCATGGATTGAATACACTGAAAATAGGCTCAACCATATGCTTTTCTGCGCTCTCTGTTGGGTGTTTGGTTCTTTGACTCATCACCCACACCACTTACAACATGACTTTGTAGTGCATCTCTGAGAACTCCACTTGGTATCATACTTTGAAATTTCTCACTTAATTGGCTTTGATATGGTCAATGGTATTATGTATGTATATGCATGTGAGTGTGCGTGGATGTATGTGCAGAGTGCGCCCGTGTGTGCACCTGTGTGTGTGTGTGTGTGTATGTGTGTACACTATGCTGTGTAGCCTGGGTTTGGCTGGCTGGGCCCCTCCACTAAAGCTTTGTCCCTGTGGAAAGCACTGGATGGATGTCCTTATGGACATCAAGGATTAGATGATTGAGTTTTAAGGGAGTGAACAAATGTTCCAAATTAGGAAGAGACTTGAGTGAAGGTCAGCATGTTTGAAGACGTAGGTAGATGAGTAAATAGATGAATGGTTGAATTTTATGTAATATTTGCTCAGAATGGATGATTTCCTTTGACTTGTTTTTTAATGACTGGATTGTGTTTCAGCGCAGTCTGAGGCTCCCGGAGAAGTTATGCAGGAAGCACAGAGATTTCCTGTCACCCCCTTTCGTCCCATGTGGTCCCCCATTCCCTTTAACAGCCTGCATGAGTGTCGTGTATTTGTTGCAGCTGAGTAGCCAGTGCTGATGCTCTAATTTTGATAAAGTCACTGACGCTTTAGTCTGCTGGGACCCAAAGAGTCCCTGGCAGAGGGTCCGGCTGGGAACTGAGCCGGGCCCACCAGCCCTTCCTAAGTCTCGGGGAGCTGCAGCCTGCCTTGCCCACTTGGCTTTCCTCAGACTGATCCTTATTCTAACTCAAAACTCATCAGGCTGGTGCACACCCCCAACTCTGAGCATGGCAGGTGTCCCAGGGTCCACCTCCAGGGTGGGAGCCCTAAGGAATGCTCCCTCTTACTACACCCCCGTCCCCTACACCAGGGGACTGTGGAGCTGGGAACCTTGTGCAGTGGAGGCAACCGTGGGTTAGTGGGAAAGGATATAAATGATTTCCTGAATGAACTTAAGGAGTCTTGTTTTTACAAAAATGGGTGGCTTGCATGTGGCCAGTTCCACTCAGCAGAACTGCTGGGTACTGCAAGTGCACTGGGTACCCACAATCTTCTAGATTCACCAAAATATGTTTTTCTTCATCTAAGCCCATTTTACTCAGAGGTTGAAGTGGCTGGAGAAAGGTCAGCGTGGACAAAACTTGACAGATTTGTTGATCCTTTGCCTTGACCTTGGTCTCCTTGGGTTCAATATAAGTGCATGTGGTGAAGTGAGAGCTTCCTGGGCATCTGTGAGGATGGGAAGAAGAAGAATGTTCTTGCCAGGGTGGGAGAGCAGACGTGTGAGACCCGGGCAGGCGGGGGGGTGGGGGGCGGCGGGCGAGGGCCAGCACCACCTGTGCCTTCTCAGCCACGCCACCTTGACAAGCCTCCATCTGCTCAGGCAGCCGCTGGTTGTCATTCCTCAGTGAGCAAGTGGGAATCTAAATCCCCTGCAAACATGTCTCCATCTCGAACAATGACAATTCTGTATGTAGCACAAGAGTTCCCAGGATACAAGAAATACATATTTCTGGGACACCTGGGTGGTTCAGCAGCTCAGGTCGCGATCCTGGGGTCCTGGGATGGAGTCCCACATCAGGCTCCCAGGAGGGAGCCTGCTTCTCCCTCTTCCTGTCTCTGCCTCTCTCTGTGTGTCTCTCATGAATAAATAAAAATACAATCTTAAAAAAAAAGAAATACATATTTCTGATGGCAAATTCAATTTAATTCAATGTTCATTGAATTCAGTTCAATTCAATGTTAAATCCATGTGTTTCTTCAGAAAAATCATTGCATCTCCCTCAATGCCAAATCCTTCCCAGCTGCCACACGGGGCGACCCTCCGGCACAATTTTCACAGGACTCGAATGATGTCCTTCTGGGGCTGTGAGATGGGCATGTGTGCTCTTGGCTCATCAGCTACTGTTCATCTCTTGAACACCCCACGACGGTGAGCAACGTCTTAGTTGCCAACCTTCCAACCAGGGGAATCTATGACCTAATGGTTTTCTTGTCTTTTTTCTTGAGAAATAAGAGAATTAGATTTGTCCTGGGCTCCCTAATTACCCCTGTTTTTAAATTTTAAGTACATTAATTTTTTCTTCTCAGCCCCTTAAACAGCGTGTCTCAACCTTGGATGTAAGTTAGTACCACATGGGGTGCTGGGAAAATACCAATGACACCAGTTGGGACCAGGCCAACTGAGCCAGGGTCTCAGGGGGCAAAGCTGAGCCTTTTGTCTCCTGGGTGGGGAGGCGGCTATTCCTGGTTTGTGTATTTGTGAGCTCCACCGGGGTTCTTATGGGAGCTCAGCTTGGGGACCACTGCACGTGTGATCATGCTTTCTCCCTGCCCTTGGGATTTACTGTCTGAGGCGTGATTCTCAGAGTGTGCTGCTCTGACCAGTGGCAACAAGGTCACCGGGGCAGGAAACACCAGTTCCAGGGCCCTGTCATAGCTCTGTGGACTCAGAAACTCTGGGGGTGGACCTAGTAATCTGCACTGTCATCCCTCCCAGGTGAGACTGGCATGAGCTATATCCTGAGAGCACCTGTCCAAGGCACCAACTCTCCCTTCCCCGGAAGCAATTTAAACCTCCCAACTTTGGCTTCCTTCCACCAGGCGGGGGGGGGGGGGGGGGGTCCATCTCGACATCCCAGCAGTGAGTGCCTTGCAATCACGTCAAGTACAAAACCCATGTCTCCCCCTTTTTGTCTCTTCCTGTATTCCTCAGCATGATTCTGGACATCCAGGCTCAATATCTGAGTTTTCTGAGCTCTACCTTGTTGCTCTTCCTGGCCACCAGTTTGTGCTTCTCCTTCCTCATTGTGAGGAGGCCCGGCTTTCCTGGGACCATCACAGCCACTCCTCCCAAGGGAACTGGGACTCTGCCCTCCATGCCTTCCCTCACTGTCATCACCTTTGCTGCTGCTCTTGGAAAAACCTACCAGATCTCATCAAACCCTTCTGCCCTTAGGCACACCAGAAACAAGCACAGCCATCAATTCACCAACATTAGCGCCAGATGCAACCCTTCCCCCCTCCATCGGGCTGGATGACACTCATCCCCACGGATTGCCCCACGGTCAGACCCTGGCGGCTGGGAGTGTGGACATTCTGCTGGTTTCCTGCCTCTGCCTCTCGTATCTCACTGCTGCTTCTGCTGGCATCACTTCACTGACTGTATAGACCCTACCCTCGGCCACCCTCAGGCTCAGGTAAACTTTGTCTCCTACCTACAAGTGTTGACACCCTTGTTGATCCTTTAGCATTCTCTTTTGCAGCATTTATAATGCTTGACATATTAAGATGAGCTCCACTTTTTACAGCAAACAGAACACAAACTCAGAAAATCTCCCTTCCCCTTTCACCAGAGCCTTATAGATGGATTAGGCATTGGGTCATTCCTGTTTTTTCCTCTTAGACTTCCCCTTACTTCCTTAGCCACCTGCTGGGGTGTCCGCTGCATACTTGAGTGTGCCTTACCACATCCGCTCCAAACAAGACCCTCTTGATTTATCTAATTTTCTTTTTTTTTTTTTTTAAGATTTTATTATTTATTCCTGAGAGACAGAGAGAAGAAACAGAGACACAGGCAGAGGGAGAAGCAGGCTCCCTGTGGGGAAGCTGATGTGAGACTCGATCCCTGGAACCCAGGATCACGACCCCAGTCAAAGGCAGACACTCAACCACTGAGCCCCCCCAGGTGACCCAATTTCTCTAACTTTCTTGATGATCTTCCTACTCTCAGAGACCCAACCTGAATCCTTGGAGATCTTTTCACACTCTTCAGCCCCCATATCCATCATTTACTTAGACACGTTGATTCTTCTTGTTTTTTCTATGTGGTTTGCCTTTTTTTCTCTAGTCCTTTTTTTTTTTTTTTTTTGGTGAACACATTTACTTAATATGGGGGGTGGGGTATTGCTGTCTCTATCACTGTGTATAGAGTGGTAGGGAGACAACCAGAGGGACTTCTGCCCTGGAGTAAGAGGCTGTTCTGGCCCCAGGATGGGGGGTGGGGAGCAGACTGAGGGGACCGGCAGGTGTGTATGGGGTGGGGGGTAGGGTGAAGCTCTGCACACATCCTTGGGACCACAGTCCAGGCCCACCCAGGCCATAAGTCTAGTAGATTCCCTTATCATTTCATGCCTGTTAAATGTGTGGCAAACACAGGCTGGAACAGGTGTTTAAGGAAGAGATGCCCTTGTCTTGCTAGAATATACTGACAGCTCTGTACGAGGGGGCTGTTATTATGGATACCCTGACCCAAGCCTGGCTATCTCAGGATGCAGCTACTCGGGCAAGAGGAGAGGTCAGCATCATGGCCAGCTCCTGGTACCAGAGTCTTTCTGCTCACTTGACCATCAGGAGTGCTCCTACCAGCTTCCATCTTTACACCTGCTCGTGTGAGAAGCCAGTGTTGGTGTCAAGGAGACACACACTCAGTTCTCTTCCCACGGCAGCATTTGTGCATGGAGCTTCTGCAGCTCAGAAAGCCCCAGCAAGGCAAGAATGGGGAGCTAGCTCTGAGTCTCCACTCCAGCCTGTAGTCTTTGCTCTCTGATCATTTTTTCTCCAAGACTCTCTTTTGTTTTAAGGTGCAAAGGGAATGCATAGTACTCCAATAACTTTGCTCAATAAATCCTCAATCTCTTTATTTTCCTGTAAATTGTTAACATTCTCCTTTATACTCTGGAGGCCCTTGAGTTCAGAGTCTCAGACCAGTTTGGGGCCATCACATATACTGTGCATCATGGTTCACCATCCATCTTCAGGGTGTAGCATAACTGAGACATTGGGGCCTCAGCACTGGGGCCTCAGCTGAGACCAAAAAAAGCCTTATTTAATATCTGGCTACTCAGTTATAGCAAAATGTATATGATGCACCATAAAGAAATGACCAAAGCTAACTCACTCCAGAACTAGTGAGGCCCAGCATTTCATTTGGCTCAGCTGCCTCTCCCCACAGACAGCTGGCACCCAGTGCTTGCACCCAGTGCTTGCATCTGCTCACCAGCCATATCTCCTCTTCCTTCCAGTGGCACCAATTTCTGGTGCGTGTGTGTGTGTGTGTGTGTGTGTGTGTGTGTGTGTGTGTTTGTGGGCACGCACAAGCACTTATACACTAGGCCAGGCATGTTTTCTCAGATTTTGCAAATTCCCTTGATCAATATTAAAATTAGGAAGGGGATTTTACCAGTTGTTTCCAGGGCAGTTTTACTTCCTCTGTTAAGATTTTTGAAATATTTATTATCCGGGAATAGTTTTTCTCCCAGTTTGTAGTTCCCCAGAGCTTCTATTTTTAATTTATTTTAATTTAAACATCCCATGGCACACTGCTCTGCATTTTCTGTCTGATTATACTGCAGGGCTTGAGAGGGTCTCAGGGGAGCCAGAGGCTGGAATCTTCTTTTCCCAAAACCCCACTTCTTGGTTTTTAGATATCAAATAATTTTAGTTTGTCTCTGGGCAGATTGCCAGCTGCTGTGGATCTGTAGCTCAGGCCTTTGTCATACTCTGGGACATTTATTAGGCATTTTACCCAACACTTATAGCTCATATGCTTCTGACTTGAGTTATGTAAGTGTAATCCAGTGTGGTCAATATTGAGTGGAACAAAATTCCTTACTAAAATAAATTCAAATTAAATATTTCAATTTACTTATAGTTAACCATGCTTACCTAATTTGTTCATAGTAATAAACAGCTTTATTTAATTTTTTGAAGATTTTATTTACTTATTTGACAGAGACAGAGAATGAGAGAGCTCTAGAGAGAGCACAAGCAGGGGGAGTGGCAGATGGAGAGAAAGAAGCAGGCTCCTGGTGGAGCAGGGAGGTCCCATAGGGCTGAATCCCAGGACCCCTGGATCATGACTTGGGCCAAAGGCAGACACTTAGCTGACTGAGCCACCAAAGCACCCCAGTGATAAACAATTTTAAAACAAATTCTTCAAATGTAGAACAAGCATATGAGCACAACTTATAGAAATGATAGGAGATTGACTTCATCACATTGCAGGCAGTGGAGAGTGTGATGAGACACATGTCAGCGACACAGGCATTTTCTTCTTTTGCTGAGAGACTGACCAAGAATTGCATGTGAAAAAGTGCAAAAAGAAAGTATTTATCAGAAAATTGACTGACAACACTCGAACTGTTTGCCATCAACATCTCTCCACACTATTATTTTTGTGAATTGAATTTAAGCCTTTTTTTCCATGTTGACATGGGTCACTGATTCTGTTGCTCTTTATGTGCACATAAACTCATTGATTTGTAAGTTTGTTTCTTTTATTTATTTTTTAAAAAGATTTTATTTATTTATTCTTGAAAGACATAGAGAGAAAAGCAGAGATGCAGGCAGAGGGAGAAGCAGGCTCCATGCTGGGAGCCCAATGTGGGACTCGATCCCAGGACCCTAGGATCATGTCCTGAGCCAAAGGCAGATGCTCCACCACTGAGCCACCCAGGCACCCAATTTGTTTCTTTTAAAACCAATCGCAGAAAGCGTTGATATCTCATTCATTGTGATATCGTCAATTTCTGCCCATATCCATGTGGCTAAAACTTCTTTATACTTTATAAGTCATGCAGTATCTTCTTTGTTACATTACTTTTGGCATTTCAGCAATAAATTGGAAGAGGCAAGGATTCGAATCCATAGCCTTATACATCTACTAGGGTATTTTAAAATTATTCCTTAAAGTTGTTCAGAAACTATTGGTGCTTTAGAACTGCCATGCATGGTGCACCTGGGTGGCTCAGTAGGCTAAGCATCTGCCTTCCGCTCATGTCATGATCCTGGGGTCCTGGGATGGAGCCCTGCATTGGGCTCCCTGCTCAGTGGGAGCCTGCTTCTCCCTCTCCTCTGCCACTCCCCCTGCTTGTGCTCTCTCTCTGTCTCTTGCTGTGTCTCTGTCTCACTCTCAAATAAATAAATAAAATCTTTTAGAAAAAGAATTGCCATGAACGTGATAATGTTCAGATGATTGCATATAGCGATGGAAACATCACTTCCAGTCCTCTGACCCTCGATAGAGTAAGATGAAACATGAAAACTATTCGTACTTGC